>NC_053424.1:25837383-26530620 GCF_007990345.1 Gossypium hirsutum
GCTCTTCATGCTGACACCACATTGGACAAATAATCCCTTCGCTCACTTATCACCATAACCTCCTCATCCTCTATGGCCCTCAATACCATTCGTTTAGCAGCACAATCCAAAGTCGCCTTATGCTTAACAAGCCAGTCTATTCCCAGAATGAGATCAAACTCTCCGAACGGTAACTCCATTAGATCTCCAGAGAAAACCCTACCTTGAGTTTCTAAGGGTACATCCCTATACAGTTTGTCTACCCTAACAGAGTGACCCAAAAGACTTAGCATAGATACCCCACTCACAATCTTCTTAGAGTGCACACCCAACGACCCAGATATGGCACATGCAACATAGGAATGAGTAGATCCAATATCCACCAAAGCAGTATACGACATGCTAGAAACCAAAAATGTACCAGTTATGACGTCAGGCGCGTCGCCCTCCTCTCGACGACGATCTGCATACACCAACGCTGGCTGTCGAGCTTCAGCATTTCCAGCACCCCTGCTAGGTGCCCCTCGACCTCGACCGTTTCCATTTCCACCCCTATCTTGTCCATGTCCTCTCTGTGGTTGTGGTCCACCTCTCATGGATTGAGCAACCCTCTGAACAGCAACCTGAGCCTGATCAGCTCTCTGAGGACAGTCCTTAACTCTATACTCCATAGATCCACATCGGAAACAAGCACCGGAAAGTTTCCTACACTCGCCCAAATGTACCTTACCACAGTCTCTATAGATTGGTGGTCTAACCACATTCATCGGCACTGCTCGAACTAGTTCCTCCACTCTTGCTCTCTTAACATTTTTATTAGCACCACCCGAGGGTCCTGAATCCCTTCGAAAACGGTTCTGATCCTTCTCCCGATTCTGCTTTTCAGCACACTTAACCCTTCTCCACCAAGACCGCAAAGTCCCGCTCCCTCTGCGGAGCAATCAACACCCTAAGGTCATCTCTAAGACCATCCTCGAAGCGCACACTTTGCTCATATTCTGTAGCAACTATACCCACGACATATCGGCTCAGCCTCATAAACTCGGCCTCGTACTCAACAACTATTTTACCTCCTTGCACCAGATTCAAGAATTCCTTTCTGCGGGCGTCCACATAATTCGCCCAACATACTTCCCTTTAAAGGCCATCTTAAATAGTTCCCAAGTTACCCTATCAGCTGGGGTCCCTTCTCTCACAGTGAGCCACCACTGATAGGCCTTGTCCCGTAGCAACGATACGGTTCCCTTCAACTTCTGCTCCACAGAGCAGTCCAAGTCATCCATAATTCGTTCTGTGGCCTCCAACCAATATTCCGCCACGTTCGGGGCTACACTAGACACAGCGTGAAGTCGTTCAGAAATAGATCCCCGAATTTTGTTACCCGTAGTTGCCCCGGCAACCCTTTCCAGAACACGAAGCATTACCTGTGACAGGGCATCATCCCCGGCACCGCGGTCAAGAGACTCCACCTCTGTTGCCAATGGTACCGGTGTATCCGCTGCCGGCATATGTCCCGAAGATGAAGATCTCGCTCGAGTACTTCCTCGGCCCCGTCCACGGCCTCTTCCACGAGCGGCTTTTGTACTCATATCGTATTATCTGATTACGAAATTTTATGCATTCATTCAATATTCCAGTGTTTATTACAGATGTTTTATGAATCAGACAGTAATTCAAAGTTTGTTTTGGCAGAATCGAAGTCTAGCTACAGTTTCAAGTTTTCCTATGGTTTCAGTATCATCCTATCTAGACTATCCTAGAAGGGTTTCAGTATAGACAGATAATTCAGGAAAATATTCAGAGAAGTTCAGAGTAATATTTACAGGCTTGGGCCGGAGATTCGGAATGCCACCTTCTAAAGATCTAAATTTTGAAAACCGAGTTTTTTTCAATCTTTATAAAATTTTTGTTTCCGAAAATCTTTGTTTTCCGAAAATCATTGCGGAAGCTTTGCTTGTTGTCGTGTTGTTTTGAAATCAATTATTGTTTTTGAAAACGCGCCCTAAAACTATCTAATTTCAACAGTTAAGCATAAGTAATACCTATCTTAATAAAACATATTAAAACTATCAACAAAAAGAATAATTAAGCGGCCTTATTACATAAAAAAAACTCAAAACCTTAAACATAAATAAAAGAATGTCCAGTTCACTAGAAGAAAATCAAATTTGTAGAACGTGTGGCCACTCCGAATCCCTCACAGCTCCAAGCCCACTATGGTTGGGGATTACCTGTGTGGATGAAAATAAAGGGGAGAGTTTAGGGAAACTCAGTGTGTAAATTAACCCAACCATAGCCTATATCGGTTTAAACCACAAAGAACAGAATAAGTTGGCCTTAGCCCAGAACAGAATTCAGAATAAAGCCCATAGGCCCATAACAGAACATAATATATATCACATGTTTATGCAAAACCCAACCCATATCCAACCACATGCACCCCCATACCAATCTTTCACCATGTGGGGAGACTACTCGACCCACCCAACCGCTACACGCCACAGAAATATGCAGCATGACTGCCAGAACAGATAATGTGACAGAGTCACCAGATATAGATAATCGTGGCAGAGCCACCAGAACAGATATATGTGGCAGAGCCACCAGATTAGATAATTGTGGCATAGCCACCAAGACGCTTCCTCCATAATATAACCCATGTCCCCATGCAACAGATATACAATCATGGCATACATCATACAGAATTAAATCATCATGCTTTTCAGTCAAAAGTAACCCTAGGGGTATAATGGTAATTTTGCACCTAGGGGTATATCAATAATTTCCATACATAGGGGTATTCAAGTAATTTTACTATTCTTATGGTTTTCATGTATAACATAGCCATTTACGTACGACCAGAAACACTTACCGCGTTTTCTTACTGAATTGGGCCCGTTGGCCCACTATCCCGATTTTGGTCCATTAAGCCCAAGAACATCGAAATGCACGGAATCATGCAACTTGCAATCTTGTCACTTTAATTTACCACATACATCAACTATTAATCTCACGAGCGTTCACACACTCGCAAGTTCTCAAGATACCGGCTGTTCGGCATTTCGGCTTTTCAGCTTTTGTCGATCTAGTCTATAAGAAGGTGTTAGTTACACACCTATTTGCAATGATATGCTGACGAGATCCACACACGAACTGCCTACAATTGGGTTACTAACACGTTAATCTAACTATCAAAAACGAACTATGTATTAACCCCTTACCACATTCGGCCAAAAGCACCTTAGGCACTAGCGATCCTACCTTTGCCGAAGTTAGCGATTATGTCTAGATCCAGTCGTTCCACTTGTCCAAGCCTTCGATCAGAAACCTCTAGATCCCACTATTATCAAAGTAAAACAGTTATAACAACCCTTAGAGCTACAAGCCCAAATCGACAGCCTCCTTAACCTTTAGGGGTTTCGGCTTTTCTAAAACCCGAAATAAAGATTAAGTTCAAAATCTTACCACTGGTTCCTTCAGTTAATGATTCCAGTTAACTCCTACTCAATTCTGATGCAGATCTAACCCCTCAAATGATAACAAAAGTCGAGCCTTTAGTGATCTTAAAATTCGACTATGTCCCTATGGCTATGCGTTTTCGGCTTTTTGTAATAGTGAAGAAAAGATGAGGGTTTTGTAGTGGCTTTGTCGACAGAAACTTGGGGTTCAGAGGATTAGAGAATTGGTCAAGAAGATGAGGGAAAATAAGAGGGTTTTGACTAGAAGAAAATGACACAAAAGAAATCAGGCTTTCGGGATTTCGATTTTCTGAGGCAATCGACTATAGGCTTAAAAACAATAGTAAGAAAGTGGTGTAGAGTAGAGTGGTAGAAGGATTCAGCTATGGAGAAAAGAAGAGGAGAAAGTAGATGGAGAGAAAAAGAAAAGAAGAGAAGACGAGGAAGGATGGTTAGAAAAGTGGCACAGCTTACCCCTAATGCCGAACTTATACTTGGCATTTGACCTAGCCGAAACTTACCCCCTAAAGAAAACCCTTGGCCGGCCAACTCTTGTTCCTCAAGAGTCCACCATTCGGCCAACACTGCTCTCCCTAATCAGCTCCTAAATCCTCTCCCTTATCCCCTCCTTACTCAATCTGTTGAGCAACTCAAACTCCTCTTGACAGTCTTTTACTTGAGTTCGAAAACTTCCCCTTTCTAATCATAAAAATAATTCCCTTAATATGCTGTCATTGTGACTTGAACCTTAGTTCTCCCTTGCCTCCACACGCCATTTTTATAGCCTTTCCAGTGGCGTCACATGCCACTCTGCCACCTGCCTCTTTGTGTTTTATTTTACCCAATTAATACTTAAAAGCCCAACTAACCAGAACCCCTTTTTCTTATGGAACTAAAATTAACTAAAATTACCGTGTTTTAACTTAAGCTTGGGCCTTCTAGAGTCCCTCTAACATAATTAAACCTATGCCAAACAGACAGAACACAAAAATTTTAAATCTTTGCCAACATACACAAAATCCCCGAAAATTGGGGCATTATAATGCTCGTAAAAAAAACATATGTACTTGAAAGAAAATAGATTTACAAAAGAGCATGTGAAAGCAAAGTAAGTTGGTGTATTAAAGGTAAATATTTTGAAGGTCCGATTGAAACTGAGTCTAGGGTTTTTTAGCTTAAATTCTTCTTTTACCTACCCCTAGCCTAGCCATGTTACAACCTTGTTAAAGACCTATTGATTCAAGTTTCTCTGCTACCTACATTAGTGGAGCGAAATTGCTATGTTCAACATATGAAGGCATAAGTTAAACTTAATTATTGCAGCTTAATCTTGAATAAGGGAATAAAACCAAATTGGTAGGGATTAACATGTCTTTATTAGGAAGCATTTAGTCTAATTTTTGCTATCATAAGAATGATTGAGATTAATTTGAATGATATGTATACATAAGTAGCATAAATATCAAATTTCTTGTTCTTGAGCATAAGTATACCAAATTCATGATTGTTGGGAAGAATGTTATTCTGAAGGAGTTTTTCAAAGGTGTTTCCGATAAATTCTTTTCAAAATTTATGCATTACTTGGGATGAGCAATGAATTAAGTTTGGGGGTGTGGAAATACAAATATACACACTTTTTCATGCCCTTTTTAACTCAAATTCATGCAAGTTCGGTAAAATTCTTGTCGAAAAATATATAATTATTATAAAATAATTAGCTTGCACTTAAATTATTAACATAATGAATTTTAATTAATTTTATAATTATTTTTTTATTAATTTTGGTTATTTTTGATAAATTTGCACAAAGGACGAAAAACGACTTGGCAGACACTGCTAGAAGCGCAAAACTGAGAAACAATTTTTGAAGAATCAAGGCAAATTAATTTTTCAGCCTAAGACAGTCCAAATTATGTCTATTAATTCATAATATAATTAAATTTAATTTATATCCAGTTTAATTTGGGTTAAATAAATTATTATTAGTTAATTATGAAAAGTGGCCCAGTTGAGCTGAACCGAGAAAATCAAACCAACTGAGTATTGGGCAGCCCAAAACCGTCCTACATGCTAATGTAATCAAATTTCTTGGCTAATTAATTAGCTTGCAAAATGGCCCTTGAATACTTTTTCAAATTGCAAACAAACCCCTCTAATATTTGTGCCTTTCTAGATTTGCCCCCACCTTAATATAGCAAGTTTGAAAACTTCAAACTTGACACATGTGTGGCCGGCCAAGGGAGGGATCTTTGGATGCTGATTTTGGCTATTTTTAGCAGCTGTATCAACCTATAAAAACCCCCTTGGCTGCTCATTTGAAATAGATCTGGACCCTTATCATCTTTTCACATCTCTCTCATTTTTCTCTCTCCATTCCCTTTCATTTTTCTTCATTTCCTTCCCCTATTCCCTTGCCAATTTTACCTCTTGAAAAAGAGTCAATCAACCACCATTTGGAGCAGAATTCAAGTATTCATAGAAGCTTTGGTTCGACAAGAACAAGCGGAGAAGGAAGAGTGGAGCAAACTAGTTAACCCATGGAGAAAACACCGGATTTGATTCTTGTTCCCTATCCTTTTAATTTTGTTGTGTTATGATGAAAATGCCTATGAATATTTGTGATTTTGATATGTTTAATTTAATTAATATGGCTTAAATTTAATTAGTGTTAGTTTGATTGCATTTCGTCTACTTAATTTATTAAAATTGTGTTTGTGTTGTTATAGGCCTCGGTAAGATGTTTGATTAAGTAAAACTATGACTAAGTTATTATTACATTACAATTGTAAGGTAACTAATGAATTAATTATTTAAACGGATTGAAATTGTAATTAATTGACACGATACTTAATCAGTGCATGTTTAATCGTCTAAGGTAGTTGAGGGTTAAATTAGCAACGGTATCTAATGATGCATTAGCCTTGCATAACTTGTAAGATTATTGTGATTAAACTGTTTCAAGGTAGAAATACATTGTTACCTCACATGATCTTTTATATGCTTATTAGATTAAATTAATTGTTTGAATTGGCATAGAGATATGTACAAGAGATTATTTTGATTTCATAAGTATGTATGTGCATTAACACATTTTCTTATTAAAATTTATTTAATCAGTTGAATTGACATAGAGATATAGTCAAGAGATAAATGGATTTTGGTAAGTAAGTATGTTCATAAGTTAGCAAATTACCAAGTTGTCGCGAATTTATTCGTAACAACATAAACATGAGTTTAATAATTCTAAGTCAAGAAATGTAATTAATCTAACACAATTATGTCATCTTGATTAAAATCATCTTTTGAAATCGTGCATTGGAACTTTTATTTTATTTATATTTATTTTACTTAGTTAAAATCCTAGTTTTTAATCACCTCCTCAAATCAAAATATTTTTCTTCACCAAAGTGTTTTTAAAATTGCATTCATAAATAATTCTTTTCACAGTCCCTATGGGTACGATAACTCGACATTTACTTGTCACTTTATTACTTGATGCAATTGTGTACACTTGCACATTTCCGTTGTTCCAAGTTTTTGGTTTATTTTTCTATTCAATTTTAACTTAATTAATTTTTCTGTGATTATTTCAGGTGTTTATTAGTATTGACCAAATTATCGATTTACTACCTATAGACCCTTAGATTGAACGAAATTTTTGACAGTGAAGAAGACAAGCAAGTTAGAGAAGGACCGAAGAGATGAATCTTGAAAAATTGAATCAAGGAAACAGAGCAGACCTTGCTCAAAATCCTATCCTTATTGCTAATGATAGGGATAGAGATTTAAGACAGTATGCCGTGCCAGTGTTTCATGATCTTAATCTGGGTATTAAGAGACCAGAAATCAAGGCACAAGAGTTTGAGCTGAAGCCAGTCATGTTCCAGATGATTCAGACAGTGGGCCAATTCAGTGGAATGCCTACCAAAGATCCTCATCTCTACTTAAGACTGTTTATGGAGGTGAGCGATTCTTTCAAGTTAGCCGGAGTACCCGAAGATGCATTACGGTTGAAGCTATTCCTATAGTTGCTAAGGGACAGAGCTCGAGCTTGGTTGAACTTATTGCCATCAAATTCAATTTCCACATGGCAAGAGTTAGCAGAAAGATTCCTTATGAAGTATTTCCCGCCTAACAAGAATGCTAAGTTCAGGAATGAGATCACTTCTTTCCAACAAATGGATGATGAGTCCTTGTATGAGGCATAGGAAAGGTACAAAGAATTATTACAAAAGTGCCCTCATCACGAAATCCCATATTGCATCCAACTTGAGACATTTTATAATGGTCTCAATGCACACATGAGGATGGTAGTGGATGCTTCTGCTAATGATGCTCTCCTTTTTAAGTCTTATAATGAGGCTTATGAAATCATTAAGAGGATTGCTAGCAACAATTATCAATGGCCAACCAATCGAGCAGCGTCAAGAAGACGAGCCATTGGAATTCATGAAGTGGACACTCTCACTTCATTCACATCTCAGGTATCATCAATATCATCAATGCTTAAAAATTTTACCGTTAATGGGTTTAATAGTTTTGCAGCTCAGCCATCAAATCAAGTTGAAAATGTAGCTTGTGTCTATTGTGGGGACAGACATTTGTTTGAAGAATGTCCATCGAACCCTTGAATCTGTGTATTACATGGGTAACCAGAACCAAAATCGAGGAAGGCAAGGACTACAATCAAATTTCTATAACCCATCGTGGCGGAACCACCCTAATTTCTCTTGGAATAACCAAGGGGCTAGACCTAGTAACACATATACCCAACCTAAACCGACCCAACCATCTATTTTTACCCAACAAGTTCAGAAATAACCTTAAGCTAAACCATCCAATGGCTTAGAAAACTTTTTGAAGGCATACATAGCCAAGAATGATGCCTTAATCCAAAGCCAAATAGCTACATTGAAAAATCTGGAAAACCAAATGGGCCAGCTTGCAACTGAACTCAGAAACCGACCACAAGGAGCCTTACCTAGTGATACAGAGAATTCGAGGAATCCAAGGAAGGAGCATTGTAAAGCATTGACATTGAGGAACGGAAAGAAATTAGAACCCAACACTATCAGAGTTGAAAAGGAGCCAACTGATGCTCAAAACTCAGACGAAGTTCAACCGAGTACTGAGATTCCAGCTCTACCGGAACCAGAATTTGTAAAATATGACAAGGTAACTTCAGAACCAACTAGTTTTGATCAAATAAAAACTTCGTTAGATGCAGAATTGCCATAGAGGACAAAACAAAACCAGTTCCAGTAAAGAAACCTCCACCACCCTACCCTCAAAGACTTCAGAAGCAGAAGTATGAAATTCAATTTAAGAAGTTCTTAGACGTACTCAAGCAACTTCATATTAACATCCCATTGGTTGAAGCACTTGAACAAATAGCGAACTACGTCAAATTCATAAAGGATATCCTGTCAAAAAACGAAGACTTAGAGAATTTGAGACGGTAGCCCTTACGAAGGAATGTAGTGTGTATCTTTAAGACAAACTACCCCTAAAGTTGAAGGATCCTGGATGTTTTACCATATGTTGCAACATTGGAGCAACATATTATGGTAAGACACTATGTGACTTAGGTGCCAGTATCAACTTGATGCCCATATCGATATTGAGGAAGTTAGGGATAGGTGAAGTTAGACCTACTACGGTTACACTTCAATTAGAAGATCAATCCTTAGTACATCCAAAAGGAAAAATCGAGGACGTATTGGTACGAGTAGACAAATTTATTTTTCCTGTTGACTTTGTGGTTCTAGACTTTGAAGCAGATAAAGAAGTGCCAATCATCCTAGGAAGGCCTTTCCTAGCAACCTGAAGGACCCTTATTGATGTGCATAAGGGCTTACTATGCGTGTTCATGACGATCAGGTAACATTTAATGTTTTTAAGTCTTTTCGATTTTTTGACACAATTGATGATTGTTCTGTAGTGTCCAATTTAGAGGATTTAATCGTGAAAAAGGTACTCAACTATGTTGAGGACCTATTAGAACAAAATTTGATATCAGGCCCTTCAAATGATGAAAAGAAGGATGAATACTTAGCTTTGCTAGAAGCTAATCAAAGGGGATATAATTTGCAATCTTGTTTTGAATCTTTGGAGTTAGAGAATAGGGATTATGCACAACCAAAAGCGTCAATCGAGGAGCCATCTAACAAGGTACTTCCTTCATATTTAAAATATGTTTACTTAGGTAATGCTTCTACTCTGCCTATGATTGTTTCAGTAGAATTAACTATTGAGCAAGAAGAGAAACTCATCCTAGTATTAAAACAATTCAAGAAGGCTATCGGATGGACCATAGCCAATATTCATGGTATTAGTCTGTCTGTATGCATGCACAAGATTATCCTGGAAAATGGTGAAAAAGGGATGATTGATGGACAACGAAGACTGAACCCCATCATGAAGGACGTGGTGAAAAAGGAAATCATCAAGTGGTTAGATGCAGATATAATTTACCCCATCTCAGACAGTTCATGGGTAAGTCCGGTCCAGTGCATGGCAAAGAAAAGAGGTATTACGGTTATTGAGAATAAAAATAACGAGTTAATACCGACTACAACAGTTACGGGATGGAGAATTTGCATCGATTACCGAAAGCTGAACAAGACGACTAGGAAAGATCACTTTCCTTTGCCGTTTTTGGACCATATGCTGGATAGACTCACGGGGCAAGACTATTACTATTTTCTTGATGGATACTCAGGGTATAACCAGATTACTGTAGCATCGAAAGATTAACACAAGACAACATTCACTTGCCAGTACGGTACATTTTCATTTAAACACATGCCATTTGGTTTATGTAATGCACCTACTACATTCCAAAGATGTGTGATGTCTATTTTTACTGATATGGTTGAGAAATACTTGGAAGTCTTTATGGATGATTTTTTAGCATTTGGAGATACATATAATATAATTGTCTAGCCAATCTAGCCAAGGTACTAAGACAATGCGAAGAAACAAACCTTGTACTCAACTGGGAAAAGTGCCATTTCATGATACAAGAAGGTATTATTCTAGAGCATCGGATAACGAGACATGGAATCGAGGTAGATAAAGCAAAGGTAGACGTTATTGAGAAACTCCCACCTCCAACCTCTATAATGGGTGTTAGGAGCTTTTTAGGCCACGCCGGTTTCTATTGAAGATTTATTAAGGACTTCTCCAAAATTGCTAAACCCTTATGCAAATTACTAGAGAAGGACACGATGTTCAAATTTGATGAGGAGTGCTTAAGAGCTTTCAATAATTTGAAGAGCCGGTTAGTTTTAGAACCTATAATCGTCACACCAGACTGGGATTTGCCATTTGGATTGATGTGTGACGCAAGTGACTTCACGATAGGAGCTGTCATGGGCCAGCGAAGGAACAAAATTTTTCATCCTATCTACTATGCAAGTCAAACTCTGATAGGAGCTCAACTGAATTATGCGATAATAGAGAAAGAGTTACCTTCTATTGTGTTTGCTTTTGAAAAATTTCGATCTTATCTTGCAGGTATCGAAGTGACTGTTTATATGGACCATTTGACAATTAAGTATTTACTTGCCAAGAAAGAAGTTAAGCCAAGACTGATTCGATCGGTACTTCTACTTCAAGAGTTCAATTTAGAAATTCAAGATCGAAAAGGAGTAGAAAACCAAGTAGCAGACCACTTGTCAAGATTGGAGCCGCAAGAAGGGAATTCTCCTCTTATACCAATTCAGGAGACATTTCCAGATGAACACATACTGAAAGTGAATCATGTCCATAACACCCCTTGGTTTGCTGATATTGCTAACTATTTAGCTTATGGTTTAATGCCGATTGATGAGACGTATCATCAAAAGAAAAAGTTTCTTCACGATGTAAAGTACTATTTTTGGGAAGAGCCATATTTGTTTAAAAAGTGTGTAGATCAAATGATCAGGAGATGCATGGCAAAAGATGAAGTACATAAGATTCTCTATCATTGCCACTCAACTCCGAGTGGGGGACACTTCGAAGGTACACGTACTGCGGCCAAGGTATTGCAAGCTGGATTCTTTTGGCCAAAACTATTCAAAGATGCATATGCTTACGTAAAGAGTTGTGACCGATGTCAAAGGGTTGGAAATGTCACTAACAAAAATGAGATTCCTCGAACAAACATCATTGAGGTAGAATTATTCGATGTTTGGGGTATTGACTTTCTCGGTCCTTTTCTTCAGTCTTTTGGTCACAAGTACATATTGGTAGCAGTAGACCATGTGTTTAAGTGGGTTGAGGCTGAGGCTTATCCAACAAATGATGCTAAGCTTGTGATGAAGTGTTTGTATAAGCATGTGTTCACAAGGTTTGGAACCCCAAAAGCCATCATCAGTGATGAAAGGTCCCATTTTGTGAACAAGTGGTTAAAATGGTTACTCGAAAAACATGGAGTGAAGCATAAGGTTGCCACAGCTTACCATCCGCAGACGAATAGGCAAGCTGAACTTGCAAACAAAGAGATCAAAGGTATACTTGAGAAGGTAGTTTGCCCGAACCGACGAGATTGGTCCAAAAGACTGGATGATGCTTTATAGGCCTACAAGACAACATACAAGACACCTTTAGGGATGTCACCCTACAGGTTGGTCTTTGGGAAAGCCTGTCATCTGCCCTTGGAGTTAGAGCACAAAGCTTACTGGGCACTTCAACAACTCAACTTGGATCTTAAGCTTTCTAAAGAGAAATGGATGCTCCAGCTCAACGAGTTAGAAGAATTTCGAATGTTCTCATACGAGAATGCCAAATTACTCAAGGAGAGGCTTAAAAAATAACATGAAAAGCACATTTGAGTTTGAGAATTTGAAGCAGGTCAGCAAGTCTTGTTATTCAATTTAAGATTAAGATTCTTTCCAAGTAAGTTAAAATCACATTAGTCCGGTCCATTTACGATTCACCGAGTTTATTCATACGGAGTTATCAAACTTCAAAGTAAGGGAGGTAATTTTTGAGTTAATGCTCAGCGCTTAAAACATTACTGGGGAGATAAAATTGAACGGGATCAAATCTCGTTCATGTAACATCCCCAATTAGGGCCTAGTCAAAATAGTGGTTTTAAGACCACAAATCTGAGATAGAAATAATTATTTTATGATTATTATGAGGTCCATGATATGTATGCATGCTTGTGTGAAAAATTCATGAAGAAATTCTATGCATAAAATGTTCAATTGAATTTTAAGGACCAAAATGAAAAAGATGCAAAACTTAGGTTCTAGAAGCTTTTAGCATGAAATTTGCTATGGATTATAAATTAGAAGGTCTTAAATAGCAATTTGCCCAATTTTTATAATTTTGGACAAAAATGGGCTTTGATGGACAAAAATTAAAAGTTAGTAAGGAGAGGCATTTTGGTTATTTGGTTAATTAAAGAAATAAAAGGGCAAAATAAGCCAAAAATATGCTCATCTTCCTCCTTGGCTGCCGAAATTTGTGAAGAATCATAGCTAGGGTTGTAACACCCCGAATTTGGGCCTAGAAGTATTGGGCCTTGAGTGCGGGTCCGTAAGGAGGTTGAATATAGGTATTTAATTGTGTAATGAAATAAGACAATTAAATGTCTACTTTGGTGGTTAATGGCCCTGAGAAGTGTTAGAGAAATCTTGGGTTCAAACATGGGCTTTAGCAAAAATTTTGGTATTAAGAGAAGAAAAACCTAGATGCTTGGATGAGGGTTTTTAAATTATTGTGTTAAATAAATGACACAAGGAAGCTTGTAGTCTAGTGGTTGTGGCATCATTAAGGTTGTATGGGAGCTTGGGTTCAAGCCTTGACTCTTGCAATTTATTTTGGTATTTTTTAAGGGAACCTAGACTTTGGCCTTTAGACCTTATAATTAATTGGGGATAAAATATGACACAAAAAACCTTGTGGCTTAGTGGCAAGTAGCGTGTGGAGCATCTTAGGGGAGGCATGGGTTCGAATCCCATGGCAAGCAAGGAGCATTTATTTTGCTAACAGGGGGCGGCAAGAGTTGGTGTTGAATTTAAACTCTGATGTTGGAGGGATCCCACATCGGGAAGCTAACATAAGAGTGGTTGCGAAGCTGGGTTTAAATAGAGGGAACCATGAGGAGAGTAAAGGTACCTTTCTTGGCTGATCCCTTTCGCTGTATGGCGTGCTCGTTTGGGTTGGGCGTCGGTTAAGAGTGCTCGGAGCTTGGATGAACTCCAATCGCCAATCAGGTGTGTATTTCTCGCTACTCTAGCTGTAGGATGGCTACTTCGAGCCGCGATGGGCCGAAAGGGGTCGTGTGGGCCCAATAGGCCTAGGGCCCAATTGGATAAGTTGTTTGATTTGTAGTAAATATTAGACTAGGCTAGGTGAATCTCATATCTGTGGGTAGATCTGGGCTAAAAGGGCCACACGAGCGTGTGGGCCCATTTGGGCCGAGAATAGGCTTTAGGCCCATTCGTATTGTTATCATTGTTTAGAATACTTTAGTTTACCAAATTACTGAAATACCTTCAAATTGTAAAATTACCAAAGTACCCTCGATTTATAGAATTACTGTTTTACCCTTGATTTACAGAATTACCGTTTTACCCTCAATTTATAGAATTACTGTTTTACCATTGATTTACAGAATTACTGTTTTACCCTCGATTTACAAAATTACTAAAATACCATCGGTTTACAAAATTACCAAAATACCCTCGATCAGTAAAATTACCAAAATACCCTAGTCTGTAAAATTGCTAAAATACCCTTGGTTTGTAAAATTACCGAAACACCCTCAATTTGTAAAATTACCAAAATACCCCTAGTTTGTAAAATTACCAAAATACCACTGGTTTGTGAAATTATCGAAATACCCTCAATTTGTAAAATTACCAAAATACCCCTAATTTACAAAGTTACAGAAATACCCTTGACTTTCTAAAAATTATGGAAATAGCATTGGTTTAACAAAATTACTAAAATACCCTTGGTTTGTAGATTTACCAAAACACCCTTGTAGGATGAAATGACTAAAATACCCCTATTAGGTAAAAAGATCGTAAAGCCCCTGTAAGGTAAAGAGACCGTAAAGCCCCTGTAGGGTAAAGTGACCGTAATACCCCTGTATGGTAAAATAACGAATGTGCCCTTATGTTCCGTATGACTGATGTGCTTAGGATTTACATATATTGATATTGGATTAGTTAAGTTTGAGTGACAGGTGGTGGTTATCATAGGCGATTGATTTTGGAAACGTTTCAACTTCAACCCGTAACAGGTGTGTACTAACCCTCGTAATAGCTTAGATTAATATTTGCTGAGAAGCCGAAATGCTAAAATACCGGTATTTCGGGAACTTGTAATGTTGCATTTGGGTAAATGCGATAAATATGATAAGATCGGTGTTTGGATCGACGGAACAGGTAAGAACTCAATTTTGTGCACGATGGTAAGTTGGGCCTCAATGGGCTGAAATTGGGCCCAATGGGCTTTCAGACCCATTTGGGTAGAATTGATAGAAAATGGAATTTGGAAAAGTTGCACGTTAACACGGTTAGTATTATTGTAAAATTTGGGTTAAGTAGGCTAAATCAGCATTCGTAGGGCCCATTAGGGGTTTTGGGCCCAAAAGCCCGAATTTGATAAAGTGGGTTAAAGATCATTGTTTAAACACTCAGAAATATTGATAATTGTAATGAACATGAAAAATCCTGATATTTGGTAAAATTACGAAAATACCCTTATAATGTGAAAAATGACTGTTTTGCCCTTGTGGGCAAGTGACTGACTTGGACTGTGTGGTTGACGGATTGATTGTGAATATATATTGGTGATATGAATGACTTGACTGTAATTGTTTATTCAAATATGGGCATGACATTCTGCAGTACATGACATGTTGCATTGGGTTGGGTTTTTATATAGATGGAGGAAGTGCAAAAGGGCTTATGCCCCAGTTTATTGAAAATAGCTTATGCCCAAGTTTATTGAAAAGGGTTTTGCCCCAGTTTACCGAAAAGGGCTTTGCCCCAGTTATTAAAAGAGGCTAGGCCTCCAGATATATGATAAAGAAGCTATGCTGCCAGTGATGTGTTGGTTGGGTGGGTTGAATCATTCCCCACATGGTGTGTTGGTTGGTACGGGTGGAGAGTAGTGGATGGTGGGTCAAGTAGTCTCCCCAAATGGGCTTACATACATCCATTGACATTACATGTGATATTGAAATGGGCCTAAGGGCCATACCGTTTACAGTAAAGGCTTCGGCCCAATGATATGATTTATTAAAAGGCTGCGGCCCAGTGATATGATTTATGAAAAGGCTTCAGCCGAGTAACCGTTAAATGAAAGGCTTAGGCCCAGTATATGTCAAGACTAAATAGGGCTTTGGCCCAGATTGTACTGATACTGTGTTTTCACTGTTTGTTTGTTATTGGGATTACACACTGAGTTTCGTAAACTCACCCCGTTTCTAACTGTGCAGGTAATCCCTAACCTTAGATGGTTTGGAGCTGCGAGGGACTCGGAGATGGCCACACTACTGTTTCTGTTTCTTTTAATTGCAATAAGTAGCCGATTTTTTTCTTTATAAGTTTTATCTTATTAATATTATTGTTTGGTTTTGAGTTGTAATAAGACCATTTTAATTATTTTTCTGGGATTATTTTATTTTTAATAACTTTAATCTGTTTGTTAATAAATGGGCTAGACTTAGGACGTGTTTTCAAAATGATAATTGTTTTCAAAATAACACCACGCCACGATTATCCGATTTATCAAAGATTTCAACTTAAATAAATTACAACTCGATTTAACTAAGTGTGGCAATGGTTGTGGGCATGTCTAGGATTGGATCCATTAGAAGAGCTTGGTACTTAAGCAGCCTTCAAGGCTCACCTCCTCTGTTACGGATTCCTACCTGGTGCCCAGCTCCCATTCACTTTGTTAGCTTAACAAAAGTCGGTTTTTAAAGCACTAAAATGAAACATGGTTTTTAACTTCAATGTGGCACATCAGATTCGGCCATAACGTCTGGGCTGGGTTTGGGGTGTTACAAGGGTTTTCAAACTTTTCAAGCTTGGAAGTAAGTGTTTCTTAGCCCCGTTTTTAATGTTCTTTGTATTTTTGAAATCCATGAAGCTTAATCGATACCCATATTTTGAGCTAGGGTTTATGTTCAAAACTTTACCCATGTGTAACATGCATGTTCTTTGATGTTTAATGAAGAAATATGTGAGTCTGATGTATGATGAACATCTTTTGTCAAGTGATTTTGCATGAAAACACCTAAAAAGGACTAAATTGAAAAATGTGTAAATTGAGTGATAAAAATCTATTTTTGATGAATAATGTGGGCTGCTATGAGTACAAGAAACATTCGACTAGGCTTAAGTAGTAAATAAAATGAGTACATTTCAATATATGAGCCTAGGGACTAAATTGTAATTTTGTGAAAGTCTAGGGGAAAACTATATTTTTCAAAATTGTGATTTATGAATTGATTTGGGCAATGTGATAATTAAATAAATGAAATTTACTATTATAGATCAAGAAAAATAGAGTCCAGACCTAAACCGAGGGAAAAACAATGTTTTGGACTAAAACGTAAAGTTAACAATTTTTTGGAACCGAGGTAAGATTGTGTGTAAGTAATTCAACAATTTTATTATTATGTGATTAATTCTTGATACTATATGAAATGTGTTTGTATGCCCTGATGAAATTGACTTGTGATTATTCAAAGAAAATTTGATGATAGCTTTGTATCTCGGAAATCCCGAGTGACATGGAGGAATGCTTAGGATTCAGATATCATGACACCATGGTTAATGAGATCCCGGGTAAGACAATGTCTGAGACATGGCATCGACATCGAGATGTGATCCTGTATAAGACCATAGCAGGGATATGGCTTCGGAGTTGTTAAGTGATTTCTTATAAGACCATGTCTAGGACATGGCATCGGCATCAGAATGAGATCCTATGTAACACCATATATGGTATATGGCATTGGCATCAATGTGAGGTCCCGTATAAGACCATGTTAGGGACATGGCATCGGAACTGACATGAGATTTCGTATAAGACCATATTTAGGATATGGCATCGATATGTGGTCCCATGTAAGACCATGTCTGGGACATGGCTTTGGCACTCTATTTGGTGTATGATAATCTCGAACGTCCTTCCGTATTCCAGGTGGTTCAATAGGCCATTCACGATTATGGTTAAGAAGTGGAGTAATATAAGTAAAATATGTATGGTACAGGTATGTACGTAAACTTCTTGAGTATTGAACTCGATTCATGATGGGAAATTTAGCATGAGTAGGAAAGAGCAAGATAAGTATGATATTCAAGGAGATTTATTGTCAATCCTTACTATGTTCATTATGTGTAAACTGCTAATGTGGTGGAAATTAATAGTATGTTTAATTCATGAATTTCATGATCAATGTTGCTTATTGTTTACATACAACTTACTAAGCTTTATGTTTAACCCTTTTTCTCTTTCCCTTTTTCTTTTAGCATTGCCAAGCTAGTTCGGGGATCGTAGACGTCGGAGCTCAAGTCACACTATCAACAAATCTTTTGGGGTATATTCGGTTTAATACATTTAAGTATGGCATGTATAGGGGACTTAGTATTTTGTTATATGTGTCATATTTGTTAGCCAAAAGTAATGACTCATGATGGTAAATTATTTCATTTTGTATATGGTCATAAGATATGGCTCATTGTGATTATTAGGTTGTAACCCTAAATATTGATGCATGCATGAAATGTGCTATTGTTCTTGAAATGTGTGTTGAGTTGGTTGTTGGCAATGGATCGAATGAACTTAATAAGTCATAGAGTCCCAATTGGGTATACTTTGATAAGCATTTATCATGCATGAGTTAAAAGCTATGAATGTTTAAGGAATACATTTATACCATAATGATCCTCATTGTCGTATGTGAGTGTGTATGTGTTATTGAGGGTGACAAAAAGGGCTTGGAAAATAGCATCAAAGTTGTTTATATAGGTAGACACACGGGCGTGTGTCTAGGCCGTGTGTGACACACGGTCAGCCCCATGGGCATGTTGTCCGGCCATGTGTCCCCTATACCCTAGTTTTACAAGTCAGTATGCATGGTAGTAAACACACGGGCGGAGACACGGTCGTGTGTCCCAGCCATGTTGAGGACACGGCCTCAGGACATAGGCATGTGCCCAGGTCGTGTGAAGTCTGCACCATAAATACGAAAATTAAATTCGCCACACGGCCTATCACACGGGCCGTGTGATCTTTAATTAATGCTGACGTCATAAACAGAGAGTTACACGGCTTGGAGACACAGGCGTGTCTGGAGCACACGGGCGTGTCCCTGTGTCCACACGGGCTTATGACCCTGTTTTATGAAAAAATTTCCAAGTTTTTCTAAAGTTCTTGTTTTAGTCCCTAACCACCCTCGATGTATGTTTTAGGCTTTGTAAACCCGTAATGGGGATGATTTGCATGAGTATGTGTATTCTTGTATTCAAAGAAATTTTATAGCCCGATTTTGTGTGTATGTTTACTTTTAAATTTGATAATGCTTCATATCTTGTCCCGGCGTCGGACACGGGTAAGGGGTGTTACAGTTCATTTTATCAGATGATTAATTTTTCTTGTTTTCCTTTTTAAATAAATGGTTTAGGGTATATTTTCGGAATTAGTATGTTTAAATAAATTCTGTCTAGGAGATTGGAACTTAAGCGGGACCGCTTGTGATCCCTCCAATCTTTCCTGGGAATTGATTTTAACATAATTTTTTGAGAAATTATTCCCTAAATGGAGAAATAAATTTTTAGTTTTTCAAATATAAGGGTCAATTTTGATCCAAGCTTTAAATTGCAACTCAATTTCAAATTTTCTTTAAGTCTAGATACTTAATTGAATTATTTCCAAAATTATGTTGCTCTTTTTGTAAATATTAAAAATTAGATGCCTCTTTTTATAAATATTTTTAAAAGGCATCTAGAATAAATATTTTTAATTTAATAAAAAAATGATAATCATTAATATATAATTATATCCATTATAATATATATTAATTATTATCAACTTCACATAGACTTAGGATTAGTTTAAATTTAATCATATTTTATTTAATAAGTTTTTATTTTAATAAATTTATAGAAAACAATAATTTAATATGTATTATATTAATTATTAATTGTTGTTAACTTTGTATAGGATTAGAACTTAGAATATTTAATTAATAAATTGTTCTAAGAATTCTAATTAAACTCCTACTCCTTTTCCTTATAAATTCCATCAACCTTCTCCATTATTCATCACCCAAACTCCATCCTCACCAAATACCAAATCACCTAAGTGCCGAAATCCCCCAACTGCCTAGCTACTCGACACCCTTACCTATTTGGCCAGCTGCCCCTACCCACCATGCGCACCCAACAGCCTGCTCCTTGGTGCCGCACCTGCCGTACGTCCAGTTCCAGTAGTTCACCAAGCCTGCTTGACACGCCTGTAAGGATCCATGCGCCTCTTGTTGCCCCTAGCTCCTGCTCACGCGTGCCCATGCTACTGCCCATTCGGCGTTGTTGCCTGCGGTCCTCATAGCTGCCCACCCTGCTGCCTACTCCCATGCACATTAGTGCAGCACACCAACCTCGCACCAACATCCTTAGCCGACAACCCTCCAACCTATCCTAAATTGATCTCTTTTGATTTATAATTATTTTTTAGGAGTTCTTAATTTTTATAAAAAGGGTTGTAAGACAAATTTTTCTCCTAAATTTTAATTTTTCAATTTATTGAATTATTAATAATTTATATTAATTAAATTTTTGAGTAAATAATTGTTTCCATCTTATGTTCAGGTTAATCATGCGTCGCAAGAGAACTTGTGCTTCTGCCCAAATTGACGAATCACAAAACAAATTCCATTGTGAAGAAGCCAAAGCGAGATACAGAAGTATTTTCAAGAATCAACAGATGCATCCAGAGAAAGGCTTTACATTGAAAGAAATCAATTCTATTGATTTCATGGCGCGCATTCGTTAGGTTGTTGAAACTCTCAATTGGGAGTTGTTTTGTGAGAAAAGACCCAGTGTGGATGAGGAATTAGTTCGTTAATTTTATGCGAATTTAATCTCAAGCGAGCTGACAGAACTTTCAGTTCACAGAATCAAGGTACCAATAACCTCAAATGCTATTAATGAATTCTTTGAATTACTTAATTTTGAAAACGACGAATTCTTCCTTGATGAGCAATATTGAGTCTGAAAGTCTACAAGAAACTCTCAAGGAACTTACAATTCCAGGTTCCAAATGGACCATGTCAAAACAAGGAATTCACACTTGTCGAAGAGAATATTTGACACCACTCGCGAAGGTATGGTTCTATTTCATCTGATTCAGCCTTATTCCTATTTCACATGGGACTACAATTTGATTAGAGCGAAAGATCTTATTATATTCGATTTTATCTGGAAAGACCATTGATGTGGGAAAAATCATCCTGAGAGAAATATAGAATTGTGCCGCTAGACGTTTTGGCCCAGCTTACTTTCCCTTTACAATAACAATTTTATGCTTGAAAGCTAAAATTCTTGCAGACGTAAAGAAGACAGGGTAAAGCCAGGGCACAATCACAGATTGGGACCTCTACCGAATAGCTGGAGACTCTATTCTACAACAACGAGTTGAAGAAAGTGAGGATCCTGAAGAAGAAGACGAAGATCCCGCAGAGATCGAACTGATGCAATCAGCTAAAATCCCTGATAAGGTAGAACCAATGGAACCAGAAGCCGAACCTGATGTCACAACTTCAATGTTCAGAATTCAATCGCCTAATGCAACATATACAGTGGCAGCAACACGCTTACTAGAGATATTCAAAAATAAGGGATGACTCAATGAGAAGCGCTCTTTAAAAAATATACAATGACCCATTTATTTTTGTGTCTGAGTTTCTAGATTTCATATGTGAACCATGGAGTCCACTATTGAAGAATGAGCGAAGCGATTTATGCAAAAACAAAGATGATGGAGCAAAAGATGAGTCAAATTCAGAAGGATTTGCAAATAAATAAAAAGGGGAGATCTTGACTTTATTTTATTTCTTAGGTTATTTTAGGATTAATTTTAGTTAGGAATTTTTATTTTCGCATAATAAAACAAGAGGTGGAAATCATTAATAAAAATGAACAAGTCGTAAAGTATAAAGTGTGGCAATAGATATATACATGTCTAGGATTGGATTTAGATAGAGCTTGGTACTTAACCTATCAATTTGACTCACCTCATCTTTTCTAGAATCCTACCTAGTGTATAGTATTTATTCATTTTTAACAACGAGGACATTGTTCATCTTAAGTAAGGGGACAGAAAAATTGAAATTATTTCCACTCAGAATAAATTTTTCTTTCAGTTATGATTAGGTTATATTTTGTTCAAAAATTTGAAATTTTGTTAAGTATGCTAAACTTCAGTATGAATAAAGTTCGATTATTTCAATAATTGTTATCTCAACCAAAATATGACATAAGTGTATTTTTTAATAAAGCATGCAAATCATACCATAAAATTTTTAGTTCCTTAGGAAAGTTAGGCATGCATGAAATTTTAAGTCTCTAGAATTGATTTAGTAGTTTCTTGAGGTGAAATCCTAAGAAGCATAGAATGTTGAAAATGATTTAGGCAACTTTTGTTTGGACTGTTTGACCCTTTCAAGCTAACATTAATGAAATTTTATCCCTCAAAACCCAACTTTGAGACTATATGGCCTAATTTTATTTGAACCATTGCAATATTTAGCCATCACTTCTCTCATAATTATCTTTAAATTGGCCCAAACGTTAGATGTAACAGCCCGATTTTAGTTAAATCAGAACAGTGGTTTCGAAACCATAAATCTGAGGTCGTAAAATTATTTTAATATTATTTTTGGTGTTTATAGCATGTGAATATGTATGTGTGAAAATTTCGTGAAATTTAGCGTTTGAGTGCTTAATTTGATGAAAGGATTAAATCGCGTAAAATGAAAAAGTAGCATGCTATAAGTTAAAAGTGTCTATTTGCTATGGTTTATTAAACCAAAGGTCCTCATGATGTTATTAGACCATTGATAGTGGAATTTGACATAAATGGCCATTAAATGAATGATAATTAATTGTTTAATGTTAAGGTTAAACATAAATTTTGTCCATCTTTCTTTCTTTTTGAACACAAACTAGAGAAGAAGAAAGCCATTCTAGGGATTTTCATTCGGTTAGACTAATTTAAGTAATTGAGGTATGTTTCGAGCTCAGTTTTAATGATTTTTACGTTTTTGTGATCGTTGCTTCGTATTCTAGCTAGTCCATACCCTACTTTCTAAATTGGTTGTTAAATTTGTAGTTTCCATTGATGATAGCTTGATGTGTTTGAATGTTTATGATAGAAAATGAATATTTGTTGATAGATTTTCATGTTTTGTAAAGTGATTTTTGATGAAAATGCCTAAATAGGATTAAATTGTGAAATTTGTAAATTGAGGGGTTAAAATGTGAAATAAATGAAAGTTATGGGCTGCTAGGGACCTATAGTAAATTCAGCTAGGCTTGAGTTTAATGAAATTTCATGAATTTTGCGTATTTGTGAAATAGGGACTAAATTGTAAGAAATGTGAAAGTTTAGAGCTAAAGTGTAAAAAGTCCAAATATGTGTTTAAGGATTAAATTGAATGATTACTTGACTAAATGGGTTAATTTTCAATACATATAGATCAAGAAAGAAAGAATCTGGATTTAGATCGAGGGAAATAAAAAGTTATCGAGTAATCGATCCTATTTGTCAATTCTGAGTACGAGGTAAGTTAGTATGTGATAATTTCATTATAAATGTATGTTATATGTAACACCCCTCACCCGAGTTTGATGCCAGAACAGGATACAAGGCGTTACCTGACTTAAACATATACAATCATACATTTCTTAGTTATGAAATTTTGTCCCAATTTAAAATGTTTCATAATACTTTAATGTCCCTACTATGGGCCTACGATGCCCCGAATACACTTTGGAATTGATTCGAGACTAATCTGTGCACTCTAGAAAACTGTAATGGCCTAATTTTCAGTGGTGTCGAAAATGGTGATTTGAGATCACTAAATCCGACAAGTAAGATTGAACAATATAGTAATTTAATATTTATGAGTCAAGTAAGAATTTAGAAGGATTTGTGAATTGATGAATTTGGTGAATTAAAAGAATTTATAAGGTCAAAAGAGTCAAAAAATGTGGTATCGATACCTCAAATTTGAAAACCGAGCCATAAATATTTTTAGAAATATTTATGGAGCGTCATTTAGTTAGTATTAAAGTTTGGTTGAGAAATTTTACCGTTTGGGAAGTCAATTAAATAAAAAGGACTTAATTGTAACAAATGCAAAATTTGCTAAAAGGTAAACAGCTCAAGTGTTAAAAGACATAGGATTTAAAGGGTAATTAAGCCTCAAGGTGAATATGCTGGACGGAAAGGGCAAGAAAATCAGCAGAAAAATAAGGAAAATAAGGGAAAAATTGGAAATTTTTACAATTTTAACATGAAATAAGGTCAAAATTGAAAAATCAAGAGATCACTTCATATTTTCTCAGTCAAAACGCCATAAGAGGTGTGGAGAAAGCTGGTTTGAGTACGTTCGTATCGTGACATGTGATGATTGACGGATAAGACCATGGTTGATCCATGGTAAAGTTGTGAAACATAGGTATGGTATCATCCATATTGAGTTGTGAAACATAGGTATGCTATTAACCATACTGAGTTGTGCAACGTAGGTATGGTATTATCCATATTGAGTTAATAAACGTAGGTATAACATTTCCCATATTGAGTTGTAAAATATAGGTATGGTATTTCAATGAGAAAAATCATACTGAGTTGTGAATCGTGGCACTGAGCAACGACGTACCCAATTTCGTAAGCCGTTTCCTAATTTGATAATAAGTAATACTAGAGGAGTGAACCAAATGAAAGAGATTGGGTAGTTGTAAATGTTGAGCTCAACTATATGAAGTATTATAAAAGTGGTTGTGAATGGCAGGGAACTTTAGTAAATGTTTTGTTATTGTTTGGAAATATTATGTTCGGTAAGCATTGCTTTTAAACCTATGAACTTACTAAGCTTCAATAAACTTACTTGTGTGTGTTTGATATTTTTATGTAGATTAAATTGAAGTGAAGTTGGTAGATCGGATAAACAAAACAAGGCACACTATCCAGATCAATTCTGGTAGCTTTTGTTTTATATTTAAAGATTTATATGGCATGTATAGAGTTTAAATGAAATGAAGTAAAGATGTTATAAACTAGTTAATAATATTTTGTACTAAAATAGTTTTTGGTTAGTAGCAGTAGTTCAATTTTGAAAATTCACTATAAATTATGGAAATCGAATTAGAGGTTGAATAAGATATAAAATTAAAGCTATTGAATCTAGTTTCATATAGAAGAAACAGTGTAAGCAAAAGACTTTCATATTAGGAGATACTTGAATATTTGTGAGACAAAGGTCAGAGTGATTTTGAGCACCCCTGTTCTAAATTTGGAAAATCATTAAAAATTGTAAAAGAATAATTATGGATTATAATTTATATTCTTACAATCCTTAATGATTCTATTTTTAAAAGAAACAAACAGAAACATCATCCAAATTCTATATGAGGAGATAATTAAGTTTTAGTGCAGATGGGTCAGAATTGTTGGACAGCGAAATAGGGGAGAATTTTAAGAATAAAATGCACTTATTGGCTAGACAAAAAATTTTAAAAATTTTATGGTAGGAAGATATGTGATCCTATTTTTAATGCAAATTAGCATATCTTAATTTGGAGTTTCGTAGCTCAAGATATTAATAATTTAGTGACTATGACTCGAGTGGATAGCTTTGATGTGAATATAAGTAAATAATGGAATTTTTGTGTAATTATTCCGTAAACTTCGGTACCATCTTGTAACCCTGTTCTGATGACAGATGTGAGTTAGGGGTGTTACATTTATTGGTATCAGAGCTTGGTTTAGTTGATTCTCGGAACGAATGTGATGTGTAAAGTGTTTAGAAATACATGCCATATAAATCTGTGATAGTGTGATGTGAATGATCTAATCTAACTACTAATTTTTATTATAGATTGTAAAGATGTATGATAGACCCGAGGGTGCTGGTCAAGAAGAGGAAGTTAATAATAGAATATAGACTTCTGAGCAGGGAACAAGTAGTAATGTTCCGATTTCTTTGATGAGAGAGGAATAACTTAAAAATATGATTTACGGGTTAATGAATCAGTGGTATCATGAAACAATACAAGGAAGAAGTTAGGCACAACAATCTCCTCCTCCCCCTACTGTACCACCAGTTACAACTCCGGTTGCTCCTCTTTCAATAGATGAATTTAGCAAAAGAACACCGATTGAGAAACTCAAAAAGTTAGGAGCTGAAGAATTTCGAGGGAGATCAGACGATGATCCAGTTAAAGCAGAGTATTGGTTAAAGAGTTTGGAGAGAGTTTTTAAATAAATGATGTGTTCTCCAGAGGACTATCTGAGGTGTGTGGTTTCACTATTGAAAGAAGAAGCGTATAATTGGTGGGAAACTATTGAGGCAGTGGTACTTGCAGATAAACTTACCTGGGAATTCTTCCAAAACGAGTTTAAAAAGAGGTATGTGGGAAAAAGATGTTTAGATAAGAAGAAGAGGGAATTTCTTGATCTTCGATAAGGAAATAAAGCAGTGGCCAAATATGAAAGAGAATTTGTGTATCTTAGTAGATATGCTCGGATGTTGTACTGACAGAGGAAGAAATGTGCATTAGATTCGAAGAAGGGCTTAATGATAAAATCAGAATGATGATTGAAGACACAGAGATTCGAGAATTTGTGGTTCTGTTTGATCGAGCTCAAAAGATGAAAAAAGTGTATAACAGAAAGATGCAAAGAGAAAGAAGAGGTAAAGAGGTATACAAAAGAGGTATACAAAAGATGATTCTAGTCGACCTGTTACAATTCCAGAACGATCGAATAAAAGTAAAACAACTTAAAAAGATGTCGGGGTAACTAATAAACTAGCAGCTAGTGCTAGTAGTGTGCAAAATATTCGGAGACCTAGATGCAAAAATTGTGGTAGATTTCATATTGGTGAATGTTGGGGAAAAATCGGAACTTATTATAGATGTGGTGGAATTGATCATTTAATTTGGGACTATCCTCAATTGTTAAAAGAAGATAGAGAACAAGGTGAGAAGCAAGCAAATACTCCTCAAAAAAGTAAACGTTAGGATCAAAGCAGTGCTGCTGGACAGGTCATTCGGGAACGAGAGATACTGCAGCCCAATCAAAAACAAAGGCACCTGCACGTACATATGCTATCCGGGCAAGAGAAGAAGCTTCTGCTCCAGATGTGATAGCTGGTAATTTCTATCTTTTTGATGATTCGGTGTATGCTTTAATTGACCCTGGATCTACGCATTTATATATTTGCACTGCATTAGTGTCAGAAAAGAAAATGATCGTTGAGTCTATTGACCTTGATGTGCAAGTCACTAATCCGCTAGAGCAAAGTGTGTTAGTTAATTTAATATGTCTGAATTGTCCATTGAAAATACAAAGCTATGAATTCTCTGTTGATTTAATGTTGTTACCTTTCCGAGAATTTGATGTTATTCTTGGAATGGATTGGTTGATTAAACACGATGCCATAGTAAATTGTAGAGAAAAACGGATTGATTTAAAATGTCAGATAGGGGAAATAGTTTCAGCTGAGTTTAGAGATAGAAAGAATGATGTCAGAATTATTTTAGCCTGTACAACTCAGAAATTGATTCAGAAGGGTAATGAAGCATTTTTAGCTTATATTCTTGATACTCGGGGTTCTGAATTGAAGATGGAAGAATTGTCAGTTTTTAATAAGTTTACTGATGTGTTTCCTGAGAAATTACCTAGTTTACCCCCAGATCGTGAGGTTGAATTCGTAATTGATGTGATTCCAGGTACAACTCCGATATCAATAAAACCGTATAGAATGGCATCAGCTGAGTTAAAAGAGTTGAAGACACAGTTGCAAGAGTTATTGGATAAAGGGTTCATTAGACTGAGAACATCACCTTGGGGCGCACCTGTCTTATTTGTGAAAAAGAAAGATAGCTCGTTGCGGTTGTGTATTGATTACAGACAGTTAAACAATGTAACAATTAAAAATAAATATCCATTACCTCGTATTGATGATTTTTTTGATCAACTGAAAGATGCTGCAGTGTTCTCAAAGATAGACTTTAGATCTAGGTATTATCAATTGAAGGTTAAAGAGTGTGACGTACCAAAGATTGCTTTTCGAACTCGGTATGGTCACTACGAATTTTTGGTAATGCCTTTTGGTTTAACAAATGCCCCTGCGGCATTTATGGATTTAATGAATTGGATTTTTCATCCTTATTTGGATAGATTTGTGGTGGTATTTATTAATGACATATTGGTCATGCCCCTGCTGTATTTATGGATTTAATGAATTGGATTTTTCAGCCTTATTTGGATAGATTTGTGGTGGTATTTATTGATGACATATTGGTCTATTCAAAGACAGAATCCAGACAGAATCCAAACATGCACAACACTTAAGAATTGTATTACAGACTTTGAGAGAAAAGCAATTATATGCAAAATTTAGTGAATATGAGTTTTAGCTTCATGAGGTTGGATTTCTGGGTCATATTGTATTAACTGAAGGAATTCATGTGGATCCAAGTAAAGTTTCAGCAGTGGTGAATTGGAAAACACTGAATAATGTAACTGAAGTGTGAAGTTTTCATTAGCAGATACTATCACTGTTTTGTAAAGAAATTTTCCATGATTGCTTCACCAATGACTCGTTTATTACAGAAGAATGTTGATTTTGTGTGGTCTGATGAATGTCAACAAAGCTTTGATCAGTTAAAGAAAATGTTAACAAAAGCTCCAGTCTTGACTCAACCAGAATCAGGTATATCGTATGTTGTGTATAGTGATGCATCTTTAAATGGTTTGGGTTGTGTGTTAATGAAGTCGGGAAAGGTGGTGGCTTATGCTTCACGACAGTTAAAACCACATGAAAAGAATTACCCTACACATGATCTTGAGTTAGCTGTAATTATTTTTGCTTTAAAAATTTGGAGACACTATTTATATGGTGAGAAGTGTTATATTTATACGGATCAAAAAAGTTTGAAATACTTAATAACTCAGAAGGAATTGAACTTAAGACAGAGACGGTGGTTAGAGTTGCTGAAAGACTATGATTTGGTTATTAACTATCATCTAGGGAAAGCTAATGTAGTTGCTGATGCACTTAGTCGAAAGTCATCCTTGTTTGCACTTTGGGCAATGAATGCTCATTTGGCTCTTAGTGAAGAAGGTGCTGTATTGGTAGAATTGAAAGTAAAACCAATGTTCCTTCAACAAATTCAGAAGCTGCAGAATGAAGATAGGAAATTGGTGCTGAAATGACAGATGGTTCAGGTAATTTAGATTCAAAGTTCAGTATTGATGATCAAGGTATGTTGCGTTATCATAATAGGATTTGTGTTCCAAATAATTCTGATTTGAAGAATGATATTCTTTTTGAAGCACATAGTAGTATGTATTCTATTCATCCAGGCAGTACAAAAATGTATGGTGATCTGAAAAAGACATATTGGTGGCCTGGTAAGAAAAGAGGAATTTCAGAATTTATTGCAAAATGTTTGATTTTCCAGCAAGTTAAAGTAGAGCATCAAGTGCCAACGGGTTTATTACAACCCATTATGATTCCAGAATGGAAGTAGGAGTATGTTACAATGGATTTTGTGTCAGGATTGCCCATGACTCCAGGGAAGAAAGATTTGATATGGGTGATTGTTTATAGATTGACAAAGTTAGCACACTTTATTCCAGTCAGAACAGATTTTTCAAATTAAAAAGTTAGCATAATTGTATGTGTCAGAGATTGTGAGACTACATGAAGTTCCAGTATCTATCATTTCAGACTGAGATCCGAGGTTTACTTCAAGATTTTAGAATAAATTGCAAGAAGCTTTAGGTACCAGATTGAATTTTAGTATAGCATTTCATCCTCAAACAGATGGACAGTCAAAGCGAGTGATTCAAATTTTAGAAGGTATGTTAAGATGTTGTATACTTGAGTTTGGTGACAGTTGGGAAAGGTATTTACCTTTGGCTGAGTTTGCTTTCAATAATAGCTATCAGTCTAGTATAAAAATGACACCATTTGAGGCTCTTTATGGTAGGAAATACAAGACTCTATTGTGTTGGCCTGAATTGAGTGAATCAAAAATAGTTAGGGTTGATTTGATTGGGGAAACCGAAGAGAAAGTCTGGATTATTCGAGATAGTCTAAAAGTTGCTTTAGATCGTCAGAAGTCATATGCAGATTTGAAACGAAGAGGACATAGAATATGCAGTGGGTGATCGAGTATTTTTAAAAGTTTCACCGTGGAAAAAGGTGTTACGATTTGGTAGAAAAGGAAAATTAAGTCCGAGATTCATAGAGGCATATGAAATTGTGGAAAGGGTTAGTCCTGTAGCTTATCAATTAGCGTTACCTCCGAAACTTGAGAAGATTCACAATGTGTTTCATGTATCTATGCTAAGACGGTATAGGTCAGATCCTTCACACGTAATTCCTCATATTGAAATTGAGCTTCAACTAGATATGACTTATTCAGAAGAACCAGTGAAGATTTTGGCTCGTGAAGTTAAAGAATTACGGAACAACAGAGTACTATTGGTTAAAGTATTATGGCATCGACATGGTATGGAGGAGACAACCTGGGAAATAGAGGAGTCAATGAGATCACAGTATTCAAATCAATTTTCAGGTAACAAATTTCGAGGACGAAATTTTTAAAGGAGAGGAGAGTTGTAACGGCCTAATTTTCAGTGGTGTCAAAAATGGTGATTTGAGATTACTAAATTCGACAAGTAAGATTGAACAAGATAGTAATTTAATATTTATGAGTCAAGTAAGAATTTAGAAGAATTTGTGAATTGGTGAATTTGGTGAATTAAAAGAATTTATTAGGTCAAACGGGTTAAAAAATAAGGTATCAAGACCTCAAATTTGAAAACCGAGCCATAAATATTTTTAGAAATATTTATGTAGTGTCATTTAGTTAGTATTAAAGTTTGGTTGAGAAATTTTAACGTTTGGGCAGTCAATTAAATAAAAAGGACTAAATTGTAACAAATGCAAAATTTGCTAGAAGGATTGAATAGCTCAAGTGTTAAAAGAAATAGGATTTAAAGGGAAATTAAGCCTAAAAGTGAATATGCTGGATAGAAAGGGCAAGAAAATCAGTAGAAAAATAAGGAAAATAAGGGCAAAATTGGAAATTTTATAATTTTAACATATAAAATAAGGACAAAATTAAAAAATCTAGAGATGTTTTCATATTTTCTTAGCCAAAATGCCATAAGAGATTTGGATAAAGCTGGGTTTTCATATTTTTACATCATGCGAGTTTAATTCTTTTTTTTCTTGATAATTTTTATGTTTTTATGACTTTTACAATTAGGTCCACTTATAGAATTCATTAGTTTTTGATTTGGTGGGTGAAATTGGAAGTTACCCTGGCTGAGTAAGGGAAGCTTATGATGAATTATTATGAAATTTAAGTTCTAATTTCATAAGGTGGTTTTATTAAGTGATTTGATAGAAAATGGTATTTAGGACCTAATTGTGAAAAAGTTGTGAATTGGAGGTTGGTGTTGAAATTCAGAATATCAAAGGTTGTGAAATAGTTTATAATGACAAAATAAAGTGTTAATTGAGAAAAATCAGTTCAATTGATGGGTGAATTGAGCAGGGACTAAATTATAAAAAATGTAAATTTTAGGGTAAAAGTGCAATTTAAAAAATTGAAGATCATAAATTGTGAAGTGAAATAGAAAGGAAATAAATGCTAATGATTGAAAATATTTTACATTATAGATCAAGAATCAAAAGAAGAACGAGGAAAAGAAAAAGTTACGGAATAGTCCCTAAATTTCAATATCTTCTACAAATCAGCCGGGTAAGTTCATATGGTTGAATTTACATATTTATTTGTGAATGATATAATGTGTTATTAAATATGAATTTGCTGTGGGATTGTGAAAATTATGTTAAAATGAAAGAATAAAGGTGAAAATTCAAATTAGGAAAAACGCAGGATTGAGTACGTTCGTATCGTGACATGTGATAAATTGACGGATAAGACCATGGTTGATTCATGGCAAAGTTGTGAAATGTAGGTATGGTATTATCCATACTGAGCTAAGAAACGTAGGTATGACATTTCCCATACTGAGTTGTAAAATGTAGGTATGGTATTTCAATGAGGAAAACCATACTGAGTTGTGAATCGTGGCACTGAGCAACGACGTACTCAATTTTGTAAGCCGTTTCCTAATTTGATAATAAGTAATACAAGAGGAGTGAACCAAATGAAAGAGATTGTGTAGTTGTTAATGTTGAGCTCAACTATATGAAGTATTATAACAGTGGTTGTGAATGGTAGGGAACTTTAGTAAATATTTTGTTATTTTTTTGGAAATATTATGTTTGGTAAGCATTACTTTTAGACCTATGAACTTACTAAACTTCAATAAGCTTACTTGTGTGTGTTTGATATTTTTATGTAGATTGAATTGAAGTGAAGTTGGTAAATTGAATCAACACAACAAGACACACTATTCAGATCAATTCCGGTAGCTTTTGTTTTATGTTTAAATATTTATATGACATGTATAGAGTTTAAATGAAATGAAGCAAATATGTTATAAACTAGTTAACAATATTTTGTACTAAAATAGTTTTTATTTAGTAGCAGTAGTTTGAATTTGAAAATTCACCATAAATTATGGAAATCGAATTGCAGGTTGAATAAAATATGAACTTAAAGCCTATTGAATCTAGTTTCACATAGAAGAAATAGTGTAAGCAAAAGACTTTCATATTAAGAGATACGTGAATATTTGTGAGACAAGGTCAGAGTGATTTTGAGCTCCCCTATTCTGACTTTGGAAAATCATTAAAAATTGTAAAAAAAATAATTATGGGTTATAATTTATATGCTTAAAATCCTTAATGAGTCTATTTTTAAAAGAAATAAACAAGAACATCATCCAAATTCTGTATGAGGAGATAATTAATTTTTAGTGAAGTGGGGTTAGAACTGTTAGACAGCTAAATAGGGGAGACTTTAAAGAATAAAATGCATTTATTGGCTAGACCAACAATTTTGAAAATTTTATGGTAGGAAGATATGTGAGTCTAGTTTCAGAGAAAATTAGCAGATCATAATTTGGATTTCTATAGCTGAAGATATTAATAATTTAGTGACTATGAATCGACTGGACAGCTTTGATGTGAATATAAGTAAATAATGGAATTTTTGTGTAATTATTCCGTAAACTTCGGTAACATCTTGTAACACTATTTCGGTGACGGATGTGGCTTAGGGGTGTTACAACAACTATGTAAAATTTCAAGCAGATAGGGGCACATGCCCGTGTGGAAGGGCAACACGCCCGTGTGACTTCTTAACATGGTCATGTTGAAGGCCCGTGTGGTTCACACGACCTGAACATATTGGGACACGCCTGTGTCCCTAGCCTATGCAAATTTATTTTTCAATTTGAACCTACAGGGGTTTTCACATGGCTTGGCACACGCCCGTGTCCATGACTTATGTCTTCCATACTACCATGACATGCCCGTGTCTCAACCTGTGTGCAAAAACTTTGACATTCTGTTTCTGACGACCATGGTACACGCCTGTGTACTAGACTGTGTCCTCCACACAGTTGAGACACACGGTCGTGTCTCTTCCCATGTGTTTACTACCATGCATACTGACTTGAAAAGTTGAGGTGTAGGGGACACACGGCCGGACTATACGCCCGTGGGGCATACCATGTGTCACACCCGGCCTAGACACATGCCCGTGTGGACAAAAAATTGGCTATTTACCAAGCCTTTTTGCCACCCTTACTTGCACCAACCTACACAATATCAACCAAAACCAATCCAAGTATAACACATATACCCAAATCAACCACAACCATGAGAAATTTGCATCAAATGCATTTAACAATAATCAACATTAGCCAACATTAATGGCCTATACAAAATTAATATCACATCCATCATACGAGCCAACACTTGTGGCTAAACTAACAAGATACCAAGAAAAAAATTCAAGTCCCTATACATGCCATAATCAAAACATTTAAACTAGCTGTACCAAAAGCTTCAGGTGATAGTGTGATCGATGCCTCCAGTGTCCCTGGATCCCTGATATTGGCTAGGCGGCACTATAAGAAAATGGAAAGGAGAGGGAGTAAGCATAAAGCTTAGTAAGTTGCATATAAATAAGTAACAACATCAACCATGCATATTATAAATCAACACAACATTCTTGAGTGAACATGGGTAAATATCACTACATGCTTATATATATATCACAAGTATAAACCAAAAATTTCTATATCGTACCAGGATTATTTTCATAGTTAGAACTTATTCATGTCATTCTTACCATCAAGGCAACATAACTAGACTCATATCTCATGAGTTTCGAGTAAGAACCTGTACCACTAACAACATGACTATATCATTCCATATAATTGTCATAAGCTTTTAAAATAACCCATGAAACCATTTGGAATACTAAAGGATATCTGACAAGCTTTACACAAGAGGGTGAATTGTCGATGCCATGTTCCAAATATGGTCTTACACTGGCTCACATGTTGAGGCCGATGCCATGTCCCAGACATGGTCTGACACTAGCTCTCGTCTTAATGTCGATGCCATGTCCTAGACATGGTCTTACACTAGCACACAAATCAATGCCGATGCCATGTCCCAGACATGGTCTTACACTGGCTCTCACAACATTGCCGATGCTATGTTCCAAACATGGTCTTACACTGGCTCTCATAACATTGCCGATGCCATGTTCCAAACATGGTCTTACACTGGCTCTCATAATGTGGTTGACTCCATGTCCTAGACATGGTCTTACACTAGCACACATATCACCCAAATGTCATAGCATGGATATCCAATCTATTCTTAGGTTTAATCGGGACTCTACTATATTAAATTTCATCATGCATTATTCACAAGAAATTTCAACCATATTATGCAAAATTAATCATTCACACATAATAATTATAAAGTTACCTTATTTAAGTACAACTTACCTCGGTATACAAAAAGTGGGCGACTAATTGGATTTAGTCTACTTGCTTGGCCTTCCCTCGGTCTAGGTCCAGATTTCGTATTTCTTGATCTAAAATAATAAAAATTCACTAATTTAATCATCATACTAATTTATGCATTTCGTAAATCATATTTTGGAAAAATGACTATTTTGCCCCTAGACTTTTACAAAATTACTATTTTACCCCTAGGCTCGTAAATTGATTTTTATCAAATTTTCTCACTAACCAAGCATAGCTGAATTATTTTTATACTAGAAGCAGCCCACAATTCCCGTTATTTTACACATTTACCACATAATTTATAACTTATGCAAAATGGTCCTTAGTTAGGGTTTTCATGAAAACTATTTCAAAAAATTATTTGTTTAACAACCAAGATTCATTTTCTTCCATAAGAATTCAGCAAAAAACATGAATAATCTCATGGAAAAACCCTATACTTTCAAACATTTTGCAAAATAGTCTCATCATTAGCTAGATTATGCTACAAGGGCCCCAAAAGTACAAAAAATATCAAGAAAGACCATCAAAATCACTTACTTGCAAAGGTAATTTATGAAATTTCAAGCTTCCAAAACCCTTATTTTTCTGGTATTTTAGGTGGAAAAGAAGGAGAAGAAAGATGACCCCTTTGATCTTATTTTTTTTATTCAATTAGCTAATGTCATCAAATACCAATCCTTCTAAATTTTTTGACTTTTTGACTCCTCTTTGTATCTATGGCCGACCACCCTATTGAAATGGGTCTATTTTCCCTTTAAATACCCCTAATTTTAATTATTTAGCTATTTAACACCATTTGTTAGAAAAATAAAACTTTTTCCCTTTATGCGATTTAGTCTTTTTTTTGCAATTGAGCATGCAATCGCTAAAATTATTTCACCAAAATTTTCATGCACTCATATAAACATCCTATAACACATAAAATAATATTAGAAATAATTTCTTCGATCTTGGGTTAGTGGTTTCAAAACCACTGTTCCGAACTAGGCCCAAAATTGGGCTGTTACATTATATGCTTTGGTATTGCATAAAAATGTGATTTTGAGATTAGGGATAATGTTTGAATTGTGAATACGACTAAACGGATGTTTTTTATGATGAAATCGACAAGTGAAACTCCCGGTTGAACCTTACGAATAATTTAGGATGCTAATGACAAGTCATTAGGTTAATGTATTGGCTTCGGGCCATGATATCGGAACTTCGGGTGCGAATAATACCTTGATTTGGCTACGAGCCATGGTATAGGTGTTTAAAGAGGAGTTACCTTGATTTGGATACGGGCTATGGTATAGGTACTTATCGATTGTGATCCTTGAGTATCCGATTTCTATTCCAAATGGTTCAACGGGTAAAAAGAAATGATGTGGTTAAGAAAGAGGTTAGTATGAGGTGATACAAGTACGTACGAAACCTACTCGAGTATAAGATTGAGAAAGTTCAGTGAGATGGTATTTGATCATGTTTTGAGACATGAGAAAGGTTTGTGGTTAATGTGATTTTGATTTGGTAATGTGAAAATAGTTAAATTACATTTATTTGATGCATTGAGTTATTCACTTAAGAAATTACTAAGCTATGAAGCATACTGTGTGTTATTTTTCTACGTTTTATAGATAATTAAAGCTAGCTCAGATTCGAGAGTCATTGGGAACATCATCGCACTATCAAACACCTATGTTAGTACTTTTGAGATATGTATATATGTTATATGGCATGTATAGGCTAGTTAAGGTACTTTGGCTGTGAATATAGCTATGAGATTTGGCTTATAAATGTTTATGTTTGGAATGGTATGTATTGTCATGAATGATGGTGTATTTTGGTATGTTTTGGTATAAATGTGGCCAAGGTTTGATAGTTGATAAATGGTTATGTTTTGAGTATGGTAAATGATCTTTATGGTATGATTGAAGTAAAGAAATTGAGAAGTTGTGTGCTTTTGAATAGATGCTTATGGTATAAGCTTTGGATAGTTATTTGGTATTGATTGAGTATTGAATTTGGTTGAATTGGATATTGTATAAATGATGTAATGAATGATAATTTTGGGCTGCCTATTATATGATGAAATGGTATCATTTTGGTTGTTAAGTGTGCATGAGAAAAAAAGGTGCCAAATTGGCCTTACACATGGCTTATTTTTGTCCACACAGTAGAGACACGGGCGTGTGTCTCATCCGTGTGTGACACACGGTAATGCTACACGGCCGTGTGTCCTCTAGGGTACCCTTTTAAATTAAGTCAGTATACCCTGTAGGTTTGGTACGGCCTAGACACACGGGCATGTTTACTGGCTGTGTGTGGCACACGGGCTGGCATATGGGCATGTGGTCGGCAGTGTGACCCAAGTCAGTAACCCCTCTAGATTTCACACGACCTGGCACACGGGCGTGTCCTCGTCTGTGTGGTGCAAGTTAGTATGTATGCCCTGTTTTCACACGGTTTGTGACATGGGCGTATCTAGTGGCCGTGTGAGGCACACGACTTGTTCACACGGGCGTGTGGCCCTTGAATGTTTGAAAATTTTATGTGATTCTTAAAGTTTGCAAATGTTATTGGTTTAGTCCTGAACCACTTCTAATCATGTTTTAAGGTCTCGTAGAGCCTTATAAGGGACATTGAGATTGTTTTTGATTGATGTTTATGTGAAAATGTAAAATTTATGTTGTGATTGATCAGTAATGCCTCGTAACCCTATTCCGGCTATGAGGACGGATTAGAGGCGTTACACTAGACTCAATACTATTCAAAACATTCTTTAAAAATAAGTTTAGGGGAGTTGAAAAGAAGTATCGAAATGCCAAAAAAAATTGTAGTACATACAACAAAATGCTAGTAAAAAAAAGAGAATATGTACTTGAAAGAAAAAAGATGTACAAAAGAGCATGTGAAAGCAAAGTAAGTTGGTGTATTAAAGGTAAATATTCCGAAGGTCCGATTGAACCTGAGTTTAGGGTATTTTAGCATAAATTCTTCTTTTACCTACCCTTAGCCTAGCCATGTTACAACCTTGTTAAAGAGCTATTGATTCAAGTTTCACTACTACCTACATTAGTGGAGAGAAATTGCTATGTTCAACATACGAAGGCATAAGTTAAACTTAATTATTACAGCTTAATCTTGAATAAGGGAATAAAACCAAATTGGTAGGGATTAACATGTCTTTATTAGGAAGCATTTAGTCTAATTTTTGCTGTCATAAGAATGATTGAGATTAATTTGAATGATATGTATACATAAATAGCATAAATATCAAATTTCTTATTCATGAGCATAAGTATACCAAATTCATGATTGTTGGGAAGAATGTTGTTCTGAAGGAGTTTTTCAAAGGTGTTTCCGAGAAATTCTTTTCAAACTTTCTGCATTACTCGGGACGAGCAATGAATTAAGTTTGGGGGTGTGGAAACACAAAAATATACACACTTCTTCATGCCCTTTTTAACTCAAATTCATGCAAGTTCGGTAAATTTTTTCTCAAAAAATATATAATTATTATAAAATAATTAGTTTTTTCTTAAATTATTAACATAATGAATTTTAATTAATTTTATAATAATTTTTTTTATTAATTTTGGTTATTTTCGACAGATTTGCACAAAGGGCAAAAAACGGCTCGGCAGACACTATTAGAAGTGCAAAATCGAGAAACAATTTTTGAAGCATCAAGGAAAATTAATTTTTCAACCTAAGATGGTCCAAATTATGTGTATTAATTCATAATATAATTAAATTTAATTTATATCCAATTTAATTTGGGTTAAATAAATTATTATTAATTAATTATGAAAAATGGCCTAGTTGAGCTGAACTGAGAAAACCGAACCGACTGAGTACTGGGCAGCCCAAATGGCTGATTAATTAGCTTGTAAAATGGCCCTTGAAGACTTTTTCAAATTGCAAACAAACCCCTCCACTATTTGTGCCTTTCTAGATTTGCCCTTACCTTAATATGGCAAGTTTGAAAACTTCAAACTTGCCACATGTGTGGTCGGCCAAGGGAGGACTCTTTGACTATTGTTTTTTCCTATTTTTAGCAGCTATCTCAACCTATAAAAACCCCCCTTTGGCTGCTGATTTGAAACACATCGAACCCTTCTCATCTCTTCACTTTTCTCTCATTTTTCTTTCTTCATTCCCTTCCATTTTTCTTCATTTCCTTCCCTTATTCCCTTGCCGATTTCACCTCTTGAAAAAGAGTCAATAAACCACCATTTGGATCAAAATTCAAGTGTTCGTAGAAGCTTTGGTTCGACAAGAACAAGTGGGGAAGGAAGAGTGTAGCAAACTAGTCAAGCCATGGAGAAAACACCAGATTTGATTCTTGTTCCTTATCTTTTTTATTTTGTTGTTGTTATGATGAACATGCCTATGAATATTTATGATGTTGATATGTTTAATTTAAGTAATATGGCTTAAATTTAATTTGTGTTAGGTTGATTGCATTTCATCTACTTAATTTATTAAAATTGTGTTTGTGTTGTTATAAGCCTCAGTAAGATGTTTGATTAAGTAAAACCATGACTAAGTTATTCTTGCATTACAATTGTTAGGTAACTAATGAATTAATTGAAATTGTAATTAATTGACATGATACTTAATCAGTGCATATTTAATCATCTGAGGTAGTTGAGGATTAAATTAGCAACGGTATCTAACGATACATTAGCCTTGCATAAGTTGCAAGATTATTGTGATTAAACTGTTTCAAGGTAGAAATACATTGTTACCTCACATGATCTTTTATGTTCTTATGAGATTGAATTAATTGTTTGAATTGGCATAGAGATATGTACAATAGATTATTTTGATTTCATAAGTATGTATGTGTATTAAGACATTTTCTTATTAAAATTTGTTTAATCGGTTGAATTGACATAGAGATATAGTCAAGAGATAAATGGATTTTGGTAAGTAAGTATGTTCATAAGTTAGCAAATTACCGAGTTGCCGTGAATTTATTCGTAACAACATAAACATGAGTTTAATAATTCGAAGTTAAGAAATGAAATTAATCTAACACAATTATGCCATCTTGATTAAAATTATCTTTTGAAATTGTGCATTGGAACTTCTATTTTATTTTTATTTACTTTACTTAGTTAAAATCCTATTTTTTAATCACCGCCTCAAATCAAAATATTTTCTTCACCAAAGTGTTTTTAAAATTGCATTCATAAATAATTCTTTTCACAGTCCCTGTGGGTATGATAACTCAACATTTACTTGTCACTTTATTACCTGTTATGATTGTGTACACTTGCACATTTCTGTCGTTTCAACCACCACTAAGAAAGATTCAGTTTGGGTCATTGTTTCATTCCTATTCGAACAGATTACTCCATTTAAAAGTTAGCTAAACTGTATATTGTCGAAATTGTGAGATTACACGAAATTCCAGTCTCGATTATCTCTGATAGAGATCCGCAATTCATATATCAGTTTTGGAAGAAACATCACGAGGCCTTAGGCACCCAACTTAATTTCAGCTTTGTGTATCACCCTCAGATCGACGGACAGCCTGAGCGAGTCATTCAGATTCTGGAAGACATGCTTCAGAGTTGTGTAATAGATTTACGGGGTAGTTGGGAGGAGTATCTACCGTTGGCTGAGTTTGCATAAAAAAAAAGCTTCTAGTCTAGTATTCAACTGGCGCCCTATGAGGCCTTGTGTGGTCGTAGGTGTCGTACTCCATTATGTTGGAAAGAATTAAGTGAAGTCAGGTTCTAGGTCCTGAGCTAGTTTCTGAAACTGAGAACATTGTAAGATTAATTCAAGATCGTCTAAAAGCCACCTTAGATCAGCAGAAGTCTCATGTTGATTTAAAAAGAAAATATATTGACTTTTCTGTAGAGGACCAGGTATTTCTGAAGGTATCACCGTTGAAGAAAGATATCTGATTTGGACGCAAAGGCAAGTTGAGCTCGAGGTTCATTAGACCTTACTGCATTTTAAAACGTGTCGGACCTATTGTGTATCAGTTAGAATTACCACTAAAGTTAAAGCAAATTCACGATGTATTTCATGTCTCGATATTGAGATGGTATTGATCTGACCCGTCGCATATTATTCCTGTCGACAAGATAGAGTTGCGACCAGATTTAACATTCGAAGAGGAACCTGTTTAGATCATAGAATGTGATGTTAAGGTAATGAGGAAGAAAAATGTTCCTCTAGTTAAAGTTCTATGGTAGAATCATGGCACTGAGGAAGCCATGTGGGAACCAAAAGAATCGATCTGACGACAGAACCCGTATCTATTTGAATCAGGTAAAATTTCGATGCCAAAATTTTTTTTAGGGGGAGAGAGTTGTAATGCCCAAAATTTTGAGAATTTAATTATGATAATCTATAGTAATTAGATTTCTGTATCTCTATTTCTGTGCTTTGCTTTTGTTTTTAAGGTTTGGAGTTCGAGTTGTATCTTTAAAAGTTTTATCCTTTTAGAATAACCCCTATCCATGCAGTATATAGTTAAGTGTAATTCAGTAAAAATTTGTGTCAAGAACGAGTCTGCTGGTTCACTAGTAAGCATCTGTCTGTATCCTGTCAGGTCCGGAGTTTGAATCCCATCGCATGCATTAGGAAATTTTTTGCTTGTTGTTGGAAGTACGCTAGTGGTTAAGAAAAAACATCATTAATTTTTTGTTAACATTCTGTACTCTTTCTTCTTACTTCCCTTTTCTTTCTTTTTATTTTTTTCTTTTTTCTTTTTTCTCATTTGATTTCTCCTTCTAAATTGTGTTCAACAAGTAAATATCAAAAATTAGTAAGACCCTTAAGTTTTTGGAAGATTTCTGTGTAAGCCTTGTCGTAATCCTTCAACTTCTGCAAAGTTTCTTTAGTTTTTTATCACGTTGCTGAATTGGGAATTATCTGATTGTTTTACTTAAAATCTCTGATAATTAGTCGTTTTGGTTCCTTAAGTGTGAGTACAAAGGGAAGTGGTCCTTCGCGTGTTGTGTCGATTTAGCACTGTTGAATTGCCAGTAAGTGTTTTTCGTCGAAAGTTAACATCAAGGTTTCGACACATTTGCTTGATTGTTAATGTATATGTTGATTCATTATTATAGTTCTTTAATTGGTTGTTGAATAGTTAAATTAGGTTCTGGGATTTCTCCGAGTTGTTTATAGTTTAAAATCTCTTCAAGGGCATGTCGAAAACTTCATTTTTCATGAATTTCAGTCACTGGAAAACATGTCTGTCGATGCCACATGGCTAGGCACATGGGCGTATGCCCAAGCCATGTGGGTGGCCATGTAACTCATTGTTCATCAATTTGGAGCCACACAGGCAAGGCACACGAGCGTGTGTCCATGTTAGTGCAGGGTTTACATGGGCAAAGGACACAAGCGTGTGTCTAGGTCGTGTAATTCATTGTTTGTGACTTAGGACCACACAGGCAAGCATACTGGTGTTGCCCAGGCCATGTGAGTCACACAAGCAAGGACATGGGCTTGTGCCTAGGCCGTGTAACTCTTTGTTTATGTTTCAGAACCACACAAACAGAGGACATGGGCATGTGCCCAAGTCGTATGAGCCACATGGGCAAGGACATGGGCGGGTGTCTAGTCCGTATGGCATGTAAAAAGGGCTCAAAGTCCGTTTTTGAGGCCGTAAATATTGCCTAAGATGATATTGACTTCCCTATTATATGAATAATCTGAATTTGACTGAACGAGAACTCTTTAATACTCTGTGACAGACGTATGAATACCATAACTGTTTGTGTACTGTGATTTTTTATCTAAAATTGAACTGTGTTATCTACTTGTGAAACAATTTAGAATAACTGAATACATATTGTGGATATCTATACTTTGCATCTGTATGGATTGGGATATTGTGAAAAAGGAAGTAATATGCTCTAAATCAGTGGTTAAGCCACCCTATGTATAACTCTGATTCTGGTGCTTCATCGCATTACGATCTAGCAGCTAAGCTACTTTTTTGTAAACGTGTCACACAGACATTCTATGATATGTAGGGTTGGTTGAGCATTGAATGCCCTTACGGTATGTTGGGATGGCCGACGATGATGTGTAGCAAATGGGGGTTAGGAATATCTGCATCTGAATCTGATCTATTCAGTATATGAAACTGAGATTGTTTCTGCACCTGTAATTAATTTGTCTCGAATCTAAACTAGAAATGCGTCTATTATCAAATTGATTCTTCGAATACAAAACTATTTGATAAATGTGTTTTAGTTGAACGAACTTCTTTACGCACTGAGTTTACAACTCACTTTGTTATCAATTGGATTTGAGGTAGTTCTCAGATTTGAACGAGTCAACGTCGCGGGAGCTCAGTCAAGCTTTTATCTTTCTTCTAAATACTACTTTTAGGAATTTCGATATTCTAAGATATTATGATGTTTGGAAAGATTGTATATTCACTTTATTGCTATTTTGGATATTATGTGTTAAATGGTTCATTCTGACTATGTTATACATGTGGTGATTTAGTATCGTTGATGTAACTTTCTGGACTTGGTCTAGATGTCTAGGCTAGGTTTAGGGTGTTACATTTAGCTTAACCTTTCATCTGAACCTTAATACCTTTTGCCATGGGGACACTTTCAGGAAGCCTGATCAATGACACTGTAGTTAATGTCTTTTCTATATAAATCTGCATACGAATTCTATCTACCGGAAGTCACTTAAGTTTTTCTTGAATTAATTTGATTCTCCCTTAGGGCTCTTGCACTAACTCAAGACCTAACACTTTTCTATCAACTAATTCAGTCCAACACAAAGTTCAACATTTATGTCAGACACAAAGGAGTTCGACATTTATGTCCATATGAGTCCTCATAAGGTACCATTTGGATGCTCTATTCGAAGCTATTGTTGTTGGAAAATTCGGCTAAGGGTAAATGTTCTTCCCAACTACCTTGAAATTCGATAATATAGCCTCTTAACTTGTCTTCCAATATTTGAACCACCCGCTTAGATTGCTCGTCCATCTGTGGATGGAAAGCAGTGCTAAAATCTAAGTGAGTTCCCAATGAATCTTGAAATTTCTTCCAAAATCGAGATGTAAATCGGGGATCTCGATATGAGATAATCGATATGGGAACTCCAAGCAACCATACTATTTCTGAGATGTATAACTTAGCTAGCTTCTGTAAACAATAATCCTCTCGAATAGATAAGAAGTGTGCTAACTTAGTTAGTCGGTTTACTATTACTCAAATTGGATATTTCTTAGTGGGTGTTAAGGGTACCCACTAACAAAGTCTATCGTTATTCATTCCCACTTCCACTATGGTATTTTAATAAGTTGCAAAAACTCAGAAGGAAATTGATGCTCAGTTTTTACTTGCTGACAAGTAAGACATTTGGCTACAAATTCAGTTACATAACATTTCAATCCTGACCACCAATACAACTCTTTCACATCTTGATACATCTTGTTTCCTCTAAGATGCATGGCATAAGGGCTAACATGCGCCTCCCAAAGTATGTTTTGTCTTTCTCTGTTATACTTGTTTAGTTTGAGGTAATTGGGTTATATCTAAGGGTTGTTTAGCTTTGATCTCATCAGCTAATGTGGGTTTTACTTGCAATTCTGCTAGCAAGCCTCCATCATCTACTAAAATCAACCTAGTGAACATTACCCTTAAATTAGTCATTTACTGCCAGCTTAAGGCATCTGCTATAACATTTGCTTTCCTCGAGTGGTAATCAATCACACAATCATAGTCTTTTAACAACTCTAACCACCTCCGTTGCTTAAGTTTCAACTTTTTTTGGGTGAGAATGTATTTAAGACTTTTATTATTAGTATAGGTGTAACACTTCTCCCCATACAAATAATGCTTCCATATCTTAAGTGTAAAAACTACTGTAGCCAACTCTAAGTCATGAGTCGGGTAGTTGCATTCATGTTGCTTTAATTGTCTTGCCGCATAAGTCACTACCTTACTGCCTTGCATCAACACACAACCAAGGCCGGTATAGGATGCATCACTGTATACCACATAATATTTCCCCGGTTAGGGATGAAATAGGACAAGAGCTTAGTTTAAAACCATCTTAAGCTTTTTTTAAATTGGTTTTGTCTTCCTCTGGCCACTTAAAAGGAACATCATTTCTCAATAGCTTAGCTAGGGGTGTGGCTATTAAGGAAAACCCTTCAAGAAATCTACAGTAATACCTAGCCAAACCCAGAAGACTACGGATTTTAGAAACATTCTTAGGTTATTTCCATTCAATGATTGTTTCTATCTTCTTTAGATCTACCTGAATACCCTTTATGGATATCACATGACCCAGAAACGCACCCTCCTTAAGCTAGAATTCACATTTACTAAGTTTAGCATATAACTTTTTCTCTTGGAGGATTTGTAAAAACTTCTTAAGGTTCTCATCATGTTCATGTTTGATTTTAGAGTAGACTAGGATATCATTTATGAAAATTACCACAAATTAATCAAATAAGGGTTGGAAGACTCGGTTCATAAGGTCCATGAAAGTGGTAGGAGTATTGATTAGGCCAAATGGCATTACAAGGAACTCATAGTGGCCATAACCAGTTCTAAAAGTAGTTTTGGGTACATCCATGTCCTTAACCTTCAATTGGTAATACCTTGACCTAAGAAACTATTTTAGGAAACATAGTGGCACATCAGAATTGATCGAATAGGCTGTCTATCCTAGGTAAGGGATATTTGTTTTTGACAGTGAGCTTGTTTAACATTTAGTAATCTACACATAACCTCGGGGATCCATCTTTCCTTTTCACATACAGAACCAGAGCTCCTCATGGAGACACGCTGGTTTTAATAAACCTACGATCCAAAAGCTTCTAAATTTGGATTTTCAATTCTTGCAACTCTTTTGGTGTCGTGCGATAAGGAGCGATAGACACCGGAGCAATTTCTGGCAACAATTTAATTTCGAATTCTATTTCACGATTTGGGGGTAATCTTGGTAACTCTTCGAGAAACACATATGAGAATTCCTTAACAGTTTAGATATTATCTAGGGTGGTACTATTGGCATTCTCATCCATCACATAAGCTAAGTATGCTTCACATCCTTTGTGAACTAATTTTTCATCAACCATAGCAGATATAGAATTAGGCAGGTAGTCCCTATGCTTACTAACCATGACAATCTCTCTACCCTCAGTTGTTCTTAAAGTTACCCTCTTAGTGGAACAATTTAGGCTAACCTGATGTACAACTAGCCAATCCATACTAGAATTAAATCGAACTCTCAAAAAGGGAACTCCATAAGGTTTGCTGGAAACACTACCCCTTAAACTTCTAGCGGACATCTCCTGTAGACTTTATTCACGACAACGGACTGTTCTAAGGGGCTTACTACGGTTACATCGATAATGGTTTCCTCTACCCCTACACCCAATTTTTTAGACATATTACAAGATACATAAGAGTAGGTGGTTCCTATATCGATTAGGGAAAAGTACGAGATAAAATTAACGGTAAAGATACCTGCTATGACATTCGATGCATCCATTTCTTTGCAACCCCTAATGACATAGGCTAAGGTAGGTTTTCTAGCCTTAATTTGATTTGTGCCAGCAGCTACATTATTTGTCGCTTGATTCTGCCCACGGCCCCTTAGAGGTAATTGAATTGCTCTCTGATTCTGGGTTTGATTTTGGGTTGGAGCTTGCGTCTTCTCGTTACGTCGAGGGAATTCTCTAGCCATGTCTTTCATCAACCTATATTTAAGATAAATGCCTAATTTCTTCCAACATTCTCTTGAATGTCGCTTTTCGCAAAACTTATAAGAGTTGGACTCATCTTTAGTGTTATTCGTTGCAACCTTTTGTTGCAGTTTACCATCTCTGATTCATTTTGTAGGGCGAGTGTTCGAACCAGCGGATCCAGAATCCCTTTTAGACAATACTTTACTCTTCTTCCATTGTTCACGATTCACCAATTTGATCTCCTTGACGATCTTAGCCTTCTCCACAAGGTTTTCAAATACTTGTTCTTGCTGTGGAGTGACGTGTATCTTAAGGTCAACTTGTATCCCGTTTTCAAGCCGTACACATTTGTCTTGCTCTGTGGCCACCATTCCCTGAGTGTATCAACTAAGCCTTAGGAATTCAGACTCATATTTCGCCACGGATTTATCTCCTTGATTTTGCTTGATGAACACGAGCCTGCATGCTTTCATATGCCTTGTGCCTACATACTTATTATGAAAGGCTTCTTAGAAATATTCCCAAGTGATTCACTCAGCCTGTGTACCTTTTACCACAAACTGACACCAAAGGTAAGCCTCCTCTCCAAGCAAGGACATGGTGCCTTCAATTTTTCTCCAGACTATAGACTAAGTCCTCTAGGATTCTTTTTTTAGACTCTATCCAATACTCAACCACAGTGGGAGTCATACCAGCAATACCTTTAAACGGTTTTGCCCTATTTAATCGAAGTCTCTCCGCAATAGATCAACGGCTCTTCAATCTAGTTTGGGCTCTAGCAACCTTTGAAGAACCCTCAGCCTCGCTTACGTTACGGTGTCATCTTCATTCTCAAAGCCTCCGCCATCGTTGGTGGTGGAGTTTTCAACATACTCCTCCTCAAAAACTAGGTCCTCGCCCTAAATAGTGGGCGGCTCTATAGGTGCAGCCTTACGAGACTTACCCCTGCCACGTCTACCTTGAGTATTCATTCTAGTTGCAATAGTTTAGAGTTCTAAGGTATATCTATAGTTTCCACATAAAATTTCAAACATTAGCTATTGTATATTCATAACTAAAAAATTCAATTCATCCAAAATCTCATAAGTAATAATAACTATAGTAGGACCGACACCGGAGTCTCAAATTTTATTTCCTACAGAAAATCAATTTTCAAAAAGCGTTTTGTGGCATGGTTTTCCCCAAAATACCTTTTCAATGCATGCATGCAATTTATTCAAGTTTCTGCAGTCCGAGTTTAGAAAACCTAGACTCTAATACCACTACATGTAACCTCCCCAACTCGGCCTAGAAGTTAGACCTAAATCTAGAAGACTACATCAGTCACCGAGATGGCCTAACAGGGTTATAAGAGTTTTTGAAATTATTTGTTATAAAATATTTATTTAATTTGGTAAAAACTTAGTTTAAATGTTAGATTAATAGTCTTCAACATTTTAACTATTTTTAACAGTGAAAAAGATGGTGTTTAAGTGTTTACTAAAAACTGGGGTTTAAGCATATTATGTAATAATCATAGCCTAATATATTAAATATTCAAATAAAGTGTCATGCATAAAATAAAATAAAAAAACAAAAAAAAACTAAGTCCTAATTCCCATGCCACAATTTTAATTAAAACACTACAATCTTTGAATAATAAAATAAATCAAAAGATTAAGCCTAAATAATTGAAAATAAAATGGATTATGTCGAGACCCTCTAGATGGCATGCTCACGTCCTAACCTAGTGGGTTATCTGTAAGGATGAAATTAATAAGGGGAGTGAGCTTTGACGCTCAGTGTGAGTCCATTTACAATAAAATCAATGCAACACTCATTAGGACATATTTATTAACATTGTATAGAATAATCAAAGAGAACAATTCAATTCATAATATCGGTTTTTCAAAAGCAACCATCACTAATATATCAAAAATCACAATAATAGTTTTTAGGATAATCAAATCATCAGAATTCCCACAATAATCATATTTCATGCATATATAGACATATATATATAGATTCACGCATATGTATCATAACATAATTTTCAGATTTGTATGCACATGATTTACATGATGCCATACGATTTCCGGTTTTAAATAGAATAATTCCTACCCCACCGTTAAACACCATGGTAAGAGTTCCTCAGAAGTCTTCTACCTTTACGCCACGTTGTGGTTAAACCTGTAACACCCCTTACCCGTATCCAACATCAGAATAGGGTACAAGGAGTTACCGGACTTGTACACAAGCAAACATAAAAAACCGAGACGTAAATTTCCATCCAAATTTAAAACTTTTCATATACATTCATATCGTCCTTAAAACGAACCTACGAATTCCAAAAAATGCATTAGAAGCGATTTGGGACTAAACACTTAGAAAATTTTTCATGTTTTTCAAAGCCACACGCCAGTGTGGCTTGGAACACGTCTGTATGGGTAGGCCATGTGGTCATACACGCCCGTGTCCCTAACCCGTGTAACTCTATGTTTATCACCCAATAACAAATTGAAGACACACGGCCAAGTCACACGCTCGTGTGCTAGGCTGTGTGGTCGATTTACTTTTCATAATTTTTCTAAAATAGGTGCAGACTTCACACACCTAGGGCACACGCCCAGGGCATGAGGTCGTGTAATCCATACTGCTAAGACACACACTCGTGTGTCTGCCCGTGTGCTAAATTTTAAGCATCCTGTTTTGCAACAATTAAGGTGCAGGGGACACACGGCCAGAACACACACTCATGGGGCAAGCCGTGTGTCACACACGGCCTAGACACATGCCCGTGTGGCTACCCGTGCGGAAAAAAACAAGGCTATTTACCAAGCCATATTGTCACCCTTTTATGCACACACCAAAATATAACACCAATCTAAGCAATTACGTTCAACCAATTTAGCCACAATCAAGACATCCACACATCATTCACATGCTACCATTTACCACATACAATCATCACATACTTATCAACTTAAACCATGCAAATTTCCACATCCATGAAAATATCATCATATGCATATATACTTAAACCAATATTAGCCAATTTCAATGACCATTTACAAAATGAATTATCAACCAATATAGGCCAACACATTAGACAAGTTAAATTATGACACATAACAAAATAACCAAGTCCCTATACATGCCATAACTCAAAATGTCAAATTCATTGGTACCAAAAACAATAAGTTGACAGTATGAGTGGATCTCCGATAGTCTCCAATCCCCGAGCTAGCTTGGTGATACTATAAGAAAAGGGAAAGAAAAGGGGAGTAAGCTATATAGCTTAGTAGGTTCCCATGCAAATAATAGGCATCATAAACTAACATTTAACATGCAATTAACATGATGATAATTGGCATAAATATTATTAAGATCTTATAATCATAACTTACTCAATCATAACCTTACCGAGGGTTCATCACATAATGAGCTCATCACATATGAGTTTTTCGTGCATACCTAAGTCATCTCGAATTGGATTTATACACAATTCATCTTTGACATACTCATTAAATTACCTGTTGAACCACATGGAATACTAAAGGATACTCGGGAGCTCCGTACACACGGTATCATACCAATGCCATATCCCAGATATGGTCTTACACGAAATCTCATATCGATGCCATATCCCAGATATGGTCTTACACGAAGTCTCATATTGATGTCATATCCCAGATATGGTCTTATGCATGGTCTCAGTAACCCTAATGTCATGACATTTGTATCTTATCTATTCCTAAGGTTCAACCGGGATTTCACTCTTGTCATAACTTTGTCGAACACGCTAAATGGTCAATCATAATTCATACAATAGTAGAGTATTTAAAACATAATTAAAATAATGCATTATCTACATAAGAACTTACCTCGGTACAAAAATAGTAGAAATAAGACCTAATCGTCAAAATTACATTTTTACCCCTAAACTTTGACATTTTTACACTTTGGTCTCTAGGCTCGTAAATTGAAATAGATTCAATTTCTTCAATTTCCAAGCCTAGTCGAACCTCTTTTATGCTTATAACAGCCTACAGTTTTCATTTAGTCACACTTTTACACACATTTTATAACCTTTTTACAAATTGGTCATTTTGACATTTTCATCAAAAATCACCTACCAAAAGTTGTTTATCATACACCAAACACATATTTTCTACCATTAGACATCAAAATACACACATATATAACATGGGTCAAACCATAGACCTTAATCATTTCCCAAATTAATGGTAGAAATAGATAGATCGAGTGATAACAACTTCAAAAATGTAAAGAGTACTAAAAACGGGGCGAGAATGGACTTACAATCGAGCTTGAAAAGTGGCAAAACCCTAGCTATGTCTTCCTTCTAAATTTTGACACAAGGGGGGAGAAGATAGACAAGATTTTGGCTTGATTTTTGGCTTTTTATTTCATTTAATTACCAAATGACCAAAATGCCCTTTTATTAAAACACCAAAATTCTCTTACCTCATCTCTATTTTTGTCCAACCTAAAGTAAACTGGTCTAATTTCCATCTAAGGACCTTCAATTTAAAATTTCATAACAATTAGACACCTCTGGCATATAGAACTCAAGTTTTGCACTTTTTACAATTTAGTCCTTTTGACCAAATTGATTGCCCAAACTTCAAAAATTTCAAACGAAATTTTCATGAAATCATTCCATAAAATTGTAGATCATGAAAATGTGATAAAAAAATAAGTTTTACTACATCGGATTCGTGGTCTAGAGCCATTGTTTCGACTAGGCCCAAAATCGGGCTATTACAACTCTCCCCTCTTTAGGGATTTTTGTCCCCGAAAATCATACCAGAAAATAGGTTTGGGTATTGTTTTCTCATAGCCTCCTAGGGTTCCGACGTAGTGTCTTCGACCCCATGTCGTTTCCATAAAAGTTTCACTAGGGCTATACTTTTATTTCTCAACTATTTAACTTCCCGAGTTAAAATCTTGATCAGTTATTCAACATAAGTCATATCAGGTCGAATCTCGACTTCTGTCGTCGAAATCACATGTGAGGGATCTGATCGATAATGGTGCAACATCGACATATGAAACACATTATGAATCATTTCTAACTCTTTCGGTAAAGCTAACCGATATGCCACTGGGCCTATTCTTTCAATAACCTTATATGGCCCAATGAAACGTGGACTCAACTTGCCTTTACGGCCAAATCTTAGAATCATCTTCCACAGAGAACTTTCAATAATACTTTATTGCCAACCTGAAACTCAATCTCTTTTTTTTCAAAGCCGCATACGACTTTTTTCGATCTAAAGCTGCTTTCAAGCAATCACGGATTACCTTTACTTTTTCTTCGATTTCTCTAACCAAATCAACCCCGTGAATCTGTCTCTCACTAAGCTCGGTCTAATTCAATAGTGTTCGACACTTACGGACATACAATGCCTCATAAGGTGCCATCTTTATACTTGACTGAAAACTATTATTGTAAGCAAACTCGACTAATGGTAGATATTTCTCCCAACTACCTTTAAATTCCAGAACACAACATCGAAGCATATCTTCGATTACCTGAAATGTTCTTTCAAACTGACCGTCGGTTTACGGATGAAATACGGTACTAAAGTTCAGCTTCGTACCCAAAGCATCTTGCAGCTTCTTCCAAAACCGCAAAGTAAACCTCGGATCTCTATCCGAAATAATGGACATAGGCACTCCGTGCAATCTCACAATCTCCGAAATGTACAATTCGACTAACTTATCAAGTGAGTAGTCAGTACATACCAGAATAAAATGAGTCGATTTCATTAATATATCAACAAAACCCAGACGGTATCTTTCTTTTTCGGAGTCAGAGGCAACCCAGTTACGAAGTCCATAGTAATCCTATCCCATTTCCACTCGGGCACCACCACCGGCTGAAGTAAACCTAAAGGCACTTGGTGTTTAGCTTTCACTTGTTGACAAATTAAACACTTCGAAACAAACTCTGAAATATCTCGTTTCATAACTGACAACTAATACAATTTCTTCAAATCATTATATATTTTTGTACTACCCGGATGCACAGATAAACAACCATTATGTGCTTCATGAAGAATTTTCTAAACAGCTCATCATTTTTTTGTACACAAATTTTTCCTCAGAACACCAAACAATCTTCAGATCCGATATGAAAATCTGAATCACTACCTGATTCATAGAGAACTCTTTTGGCTTGCAAATCACTGTCACATTTCTGAGCTTCAAAAATTTGTTAAAGAAATAACGGTCTAGCTCTGAACTCAGCTAGGATCGAGCCATTATCGAACAAAGTCAATCGTGTATTCATCGCTCTCAAAGCAAACAAAGTCTTTCTACTCAACGTATTTGGGACTACATTTGCCTTACTCGGGTGGTAATCAATTACTAGCTCATAATCTTTCAGTAACTCAAGCCATCTCTGTTGCCGCAAGTTTAAATATTTATGAGTCATCAAGTATTTTAAACTCTTATGATCAGTAAAGATATGGCATTTCTCACCGTACAAATGATGTCTCCAAATTTTTAAAGTAAACACAAGGGTGGCTAACTCCAAATCATGTGTTGGATAACTCTTCTCATGTGGTTTCAACTGTCTCAAGGCATAAGCTATCATTTTTCCCTCTTGCATCAACACACATCCTAATCCATTCAATGACCATCGCTATAAATTACGAATTCTTTTCCCAGTTTAGGTTATACTAAAATTGGCGCCTCAGTCAATAATGCTTTCAACTTCTTTAAACTTTGTTGACATTTTTCAAACCATTCAAACTTAACATCTTTTGGCAACAACTTGGTCATAGGAGTAGCAATCATCGAAAATCCTTTGACAAAACGTTGGTAATATCCGGCTAAGCCCAAAAAGATTCTAACTTTAGATAAATTACTCGGTGGTATCCATTCAACAATTGCCGAAATCTTTCTTGAATCAACTTGGATACCATCACCTCAAACAATATGCCCCCAAAATCTGACTTCTCGAAGCCAAAACTCACTTTTACTGAATTTAGGAAACAATTGTTTATCTCTCAAAGTCTGTAATACAGTCCTCAAGTGCTCAACATGCTTGGACTCGTCTCGAGAATAAATCAGGATATCAACGATGAACACAACCAGAAACTTATCTAAATAGGGTCGGATGATTCTATCCATCAAATCCATAAAAATAGAAGGTGCATTAGTAAGCCCGTAAGGCATTGTCCTAAAAGAAGTTTTCGGCACATCCACCTCTTTAACTCTTAAATGATAGTAGCCAGATCTCAAATCAATTTTCAAGAATATCGTTGCTCCTCTAAACTGATCAAACAAGTCATCAATCCTCGGTAAAGGATACTTGTTCTTTATAGTCACCTTGTTAAGCTGACAGCAGTCGATACAAAGCCTCATGGATCCGTCTTTCTTCTTTACAAATAACACAGGAGCACCCCAATAAGAAAAACTCGGTCTCGTAAAACCCTTATCTGTCAACTCTTGCAACTGAGCTTTCAATTCTTTCAATTCAATTAGGACCGTCTTATACGGTGCAATAGCTATCGGTGAGGTCCTTGGTACTAAATCAACACCAAACTTGACTTCTCTAACCAGTGGTAACCGAAACAACTATGCTGGAAACACATCCGGATATTCACAAACTATTGGCAATGACTCAATTTTCAATTTAGACATCTTTGTATTCAACACATAAGCAAGATAAGCTTCACAACCTTTCCTGACATATTTTTGGGCAGACATCGAGGAAATCACAACAAGTAACTCATCCGTCTCATTTGAATCAATCCAAAGAGTTTCACCGTATTCACATTTCAGTTCAATAATATTTCTTTTACAGTTCACTACAGCATCATGCAGTGTCAACCAATCCATACCCAAAATAACATCAAATTCATCAAATGGTAACAATATTAAATCAGTCACAAAATAGTGACCTCGAATCATCAATGGACAATTCTTGCAAACTCTATCAACTAACACATATTTGCCTAAAGGGTTTGACACTCTAATTACAAATTCAGTAAACTCAATAGGCAAGCTCTTACTAGCTACCAATTTCACACAAACATAAGAATAAGTCAATCCAAGGTCAACCAATGCAACTACATTAGTATTATAGAGAGAAAAAGTACCAGTGATAACATCGGGAGATGTCGCTTTTTCGCGAGCACGAATGACATAGGCTCTAATAGGTGCTTGAGCTTTAGATCTCACAACTGTATCTTTTGTCACACCTTTACTACTAGCTCCATTTTCGATATTTCTCGGTGGCCTACCCCTATTAGTTGTCTTACTCGAGCTTGCACCCTGAAATTTTTCTTTTTCAGCCATTTTGGGGCAATCTCGGATAAAATGCTCTTGAGAACCACACTTAAAACAAATCTGGTCATTCATCCTACACTCGCCGGGATGTCTTCTTCCACAATGCTGACATTTGGATCTGTTAGGCCTTACATTACACAAATTTCCATTGAAGTGGCTTGAGATTTAAAACTCAAGTATTGCTCCCGTGGTCTTTGTGGGAATACCCAGCTGATACATTCGAATGGGAATACATTTCTTTAGATTACTTTGAATGAGATGGAAATGACTTACTCATTGATCTTTTCCTCGAATCTTTAGCTTCACAATCACCTTTCCTCTTTTCTTTATTCAACTCTTCAGCCTTACAGCCTCGCTTGACTAATACCACAAATTCTTTCAATTCTAAAATCCCAACTAACACACGAATATCCTCATTCAATCCATCCTCAAATCTCTTGCACATGATAGCCTTGGTGGAAACACACTCTCGAGCATATTTGCTAAGTCTGACAAATTCTCGCTCATACTCTGTCACTATCATATGACCCTGTTTCAGCTCAAGAAATTCCTTACGTATCTGATTGATGAATCGTTGGCTAATATATTTCTTTCGAAACTCCTCTTGAAAGAATTCCTATGTAACCCTCTCTTGGTACCACTGATGTGACAGCCCAAAATTGACCCTAGTCGGGAAGTGGTTTTGGGACCACAAAACCGAGTCATAAAAATAATTGATTTCCATATTCTGTGCTTATTATGTGTGTACATGAGTATGTGGAAGTTTCATTCTCCAATTTTGCCAATTGCATGAGAAATTATTAAATAGGGATTGATATGAGACATGGTGAAAATATGATAGGCTAATTTAAAATGGTCTATTAATGCATGTTGTGAAAATGATGGGTTTGCATGTCAAATTACCCAAAATTTGAGCTAGTGGTTGGCCATGCTATGGGTGGAAACATGTTGGGAACATGTTGGCCTAGTGAGGTATGTAGGAAAAAAATAAAATAAGGGGCATGGGCATAAAATAATGAAAAGGAGTATGATGAATACAAAAAAAAAATGTGTGTAGTTGTTTTCCCCCCCATTGCCGTGAGCTAAAGAAAAGAAAGGAGAAAATTTTTGTTCATCCTTTCTCATCTTCATTTAACCGAAATTAGAAAGAAAAAAACAAAGAAAAAAAAATGCTCATCCTTTGGTTCATCCTTGGCCAAAAATTTTAAGGAGGAAGGAAGAAGAAAGGTTGAAGAGGTTCGGCCATGCATGTAGCTAGGCTAAGGTATGTTTGATGATGTTCCATGAGATGCATGCATGTTTTAGTTGTTAGCTTGAGTTCTACCTAGCCCATGGTCTAAATCTTGCTATGTGATGGAAATGACACTCGGCCATGGATGCATCATTCTTGGTTGATGTTTGATGTTGTGGTGATGAGGCATGAGGATGAGTTAAGATTCGGCCTAGGTGGAGTTTGTGTTAATGCCATTGCATGCTAAATATGAAGCTTGTTAATGATGCATGTGATGGTGGCTTGATGATTCTTGAACCTCCTTTTTAGCATTTTTGAGTGAGCACATATGTGCATTGGTTGCTAAATGGAGAAGAATCGGCTAGCAAGTTGTGTGCTAAGGCCGAATATAACTTTTGCATGTTAATGAGCAATGCATGTGTTAAATTGATGGAAAGGGAGAGGATGCTTTACTAGTGTGTATATGTGTGTATTAGCCAAGTTTTGAACTTGAAACAAAAGGGTGTTTAGTCAATACAAGTGACCATACTTGTAGAATGTATTAAGGGTTTAAATCGGCCCCAAAATAGACATGCATATTCGGCCAAGGGGGAAAAATTAGCTAAAATGTTGAGTTTGATTCATGATTCCGTACATATGTGACTTTAATGTCTAATGTATAAATATGGGCTAAGTGCCTTGTGTTCCTCTTTTCGATGCTCAAATGATTAAATCAATTTATTTGTTTAATTAAGCTCAAGAGCAAAGGGGAACTAAATCCGATAAAGGGAAGGAAAAAGTGGTCGAATAGCTATCGGAATCGTTCGACAACACCCGAGGTAAGTTCTTGAGTAAAAGAGCTTAAATTATGATGTGATTAGATCATGTTTTGAGCAAATTAAAATCATGCTCTTTGTGTGGCTATTGAGCCGAATTTGCAAGAATGATAAATGTCTTGTGTTTGAGTTTTGCTAACGAAAATGAAATACGAATGGGCCATGATTTATTGTTAAATGTGCATGGTTATTTGAATGCTGTCCGGGCTAAGTCCCGAAGGCTTGTGCTAAGTGACAATATCCAGACTAAGATCCGAAGGCATTTGTGCGAGTTACTAAATCCGGGTTAAGTCCCGAAGGCATTTGTGCGAGTTACTAAATCCGGGTTAAGTCCCGAAGGCATTTGCGCGAATTACTATAAACGGGCTATGTCCCAAAGGCATTTGAACGAGGAGCTATATCCGGTTAAATTCCGAAGGTACGTGATTTGGGAATGAATGAACTTGCTGTAAAATTCCAGTTAATACTCTCAAAACATCCCAACATTGAGTTATGTTTCGTATGTGCTTGAATTTAGTTGAGGCCTTACAAATAAGTATTCGCTCAGTTGATAAACGAGCTACCGGCCTTTGGCTGAGTTGATCTTTTGTGTATGTACATAAGGGTTGATAATGTGAAGCAAGTACGATATCGTAAATTTGTGCATATGAAATTATCCGTTTAGCTATATGAATGCTATACTTTTGTTGTGCTGGAATTCCTTGCTCAAAACTTACTAAGCATAAATTGCTTACTCCGTTTCATTGCTCCTCTGTTTTATAGATTTGGTTCTCCAGCTATCGGACTCGGGATCTTGAGGTCAAAGTCGCCCACACTATCAAAGCCCCCTTTTTGGTACAATTTTGGTTGAACTTCGAAATGGCATGTATAGGACTACCCGTTTGTTGTGGGTCGTGGATCCTTTGGACATGTATAAATTTTGGATAGCCATGCGAAAATGGCTTATATGTGTTTGAGTATATTGTTATAATCATTTGGTGTGGATATACTTGACAAGGATTGTCCATGGGGATGGTTAATCACTTTCATATATTGTGCTATTTATGCAAAAAGGGCTAGTTGAATCATGGAAACCATGAAATAGGTAAAGTCTACCTTAAAGGCAGATGCTGACAGCAGCAGTGATGTAGATTTGGAAAATCACTAAAAATAGTAGGAAGGGAATTAAATAGTGAATAAATTATGTAAACAAACCTTGATGAATCTACTTTCATAGGAAAGTAACGAAACAATCATACGGATAGTATGTTAAGAGATATTCAGGTTCTCGTGAGACAGGGCCAGAACGGTTTCTGGATTTCCTGTTCCGACTTTGGAAATTCATTACAAATTAACCAGGGATAATTAGGAGTCATACCATATATGGATAGATTCCTCTCTGAGTCTAGTTTCTATATAAACAAACGGCATCAGTATTTGAGCCCTGTACAAGGAGATATCCAAGTCGTAATGCGCAACGGTCAGGGTAGTCGATCCCTGTAACATGGGAGACTTTGACTAATAAACTGTACTAATTGGCCCGACCAAAAATTCTAGAAAAAACATATATAGATGGGCATATGAGTCTAGTTTCAGAGAAAAATCACGAAACTGATTTTTGAGTTGTGAAACTCAAGATATGATTTTTAAAGCGACTAGTACGCAGATTGGCAGTGTCTGAGAAATATTTTTATAAGGGGTTTAAAGTCTGTTAACACCTCGTGTTCGACTCCGGTGTCGGTCTCGGGTTCGGGGTGTTACATTTGATTGGTATCAGAGCTACGGTTTAGTCGATTCTAGGACTACCGTAATGCGTTGGGTCTAGCTATACATGCCATTTTATGTGATTACTTGATAGTGTGGTGATTTCTGACAATTGTAAATGTGTTTATTTATAGTAATGGATCCCGATCCCGACCGAGAGGTAGCTGATGATCTTGAGAGTGTAGCGCCTGCTCCCGCACAAGGGACAGCGCCGGCGGACTCTCAACCTAATGCTAGTAACCCGAATGATGAAGCTAGACAAGCTTTCTATAGCGTGATGAATGATTGGTTCAACAAATACATTCGAACTAATACGGCTGTTCCACAACCTCCATTCCCGACTAATACCACCCCCGCACCTACAATACCTCCAGTAACTGACCAAATAAGGTCAAATAAGCCCCCAGTTGACAGAATCTGAAAACATGGGGCTACTGAATTTAAGGCTACGGATAGCGACGATGCCGAGCAAGCTGAATTTTGGTTGGACAACACTATCCGGGTACTCGATGAGCTATCTTGTACACCCGATGAATGCCTAAAGTGTACTATCTGCTTGCTACGCGATTCTGCCTACTATTGGTGGAGTACACTGACTTCTGTTGTGCCCCGAGAGCAAGTAACTTGGGAGTTTCTCCAAACTGAGTTTCGGAAAAAGTATATCAGTCAGAGATTTGTTGATAAAAAATGGAAGGAATTTCTTGAGCTTAAGCAAGGTTCCATGTCAGTTACTGATTACGAGCGAAAATTTGTTAGACTTAGTAGATACGCTCGGGAATATGTTTCGTCCGAGGCTATCATGTGTAAACGCTTCGAGGATGGGCTGAATGAAGATATAAAAATGTTCGTTGGCGTTCTTGAAATACGAGAGTTCGTAGTACTGGTCGAGCGAGCTTGTAAAGCCGAAGAGCTTAGAAAAGAAAAACAAAAAGTTGATGAGGGAACTGGAGAGTTTCGTAAAAGACCTTCCGGAAAGTCTCTTCAACAGGCATCGAAGAAATTTCGAGATGATGTGGGCTGGTCGAGAGGCACTTCGGGCCTTTTTAGACGAGATCGTGATCGACCCCCTATGGGTACACGAGGCACTTCGGTCGCCAGTGTTGGGAATGAACGTCGAGACAGAACGAAATGTCGATATTGCGGTAAATCGCATTCGGGGAGTTGTAGATTCCCTGACCGCTCCTGTTACAAGTGCGGATCAGTTGACCACTTCATTAAAGATTGCCCGAGGTTGTCTGAACAGAATGTAAATCAGAGTGGGAAACCGGGTGCTACCACTGCTCGAGGTAGACCATCTGGAAATACGGGCAATGCTGGTGGTGGTCAGAGAGGATCTAGAGATGCTACGACCAGATCCGAGGCTCGTGCGCCTGCTAGAGCTTATGCTATACGTGCCCGCGAGGATGCTTCTTCGCCTGATGTTATTACCGGTACTTTTACACTCTTTGATACTAATGTAATTGCTTTGATTGACCCCGATTCTACTCATTCTTACATATGTGAAACCTTAGCATCCAGTAAGACTTTACCTATTGAGTCTACTGAGTTCGTAATTCGGGTGTCAAACCCCTTGAGTCGTTACGTGCTTGTCGACAAAGTGTGTAAGAAATGTTCCCTAGAAATTCGAGGTTCCTGTTTCCCGGCGGACTTGATGCTTTTGCCGTTTGATGAATTTGATGTTATTCTTGGTTTGGATTGGTTGACCGCGCATGATGCGGTTGTGAATTGCAAAAGCAAGACTATTGATTTGAGGTGCGCAAATAACGAAGTAATCCGAGTTGAGTCTACGGACTTTGAGGGGATGCCAGCTGTAATATCAGCAATGTTGGCCCAGAAATATGTAAGAAAAGGGTGCGAAGCATACCTTGCGTATGTGCTTGATGACAAAGAATTAGAAAAGAAACCCGAATCTGTGCCGGTGGTTTGTGAATACCCGGATGTTTTTCCTGAAGAATTACCGGGTTTACCACCTGTTCGGGAAGTAGTGTTTGGTATTGAGCTTGTACCTGGGACTACGCCGATTTCGATAGCTCCGTATCGTATGGCACCAACCGAGTTAAAAGAGTTGAAAGCTCAGTTGCAAGAATTGACGGATAGAGGTTTTGCTCGACCAAGTTTCTCACCTTGGGGTGCACCAGCATTGTTCGTGAAAAAGAAGGACGGAACCATGAGGTTGTGCATTGACTATCGTCAACTGAATAAAGTGACGATAAAGAATAAATATCCGTTACCGCGTATTGATGATTTGTTTGATCAACTAAAGGGAGCCTCAGTGTTCTCAAAAATAGATTTGAGATCGGGTTATTATCAGTTGCGGGTTCGAGATTCGGACGTACCCAAAACTGCTTTCAGAACGAGGTACGGTCACTACGAATTCTTAGTGATGCCGTTTGGGCTTACTAATGCCCCTGCGGTATTTATGGATTTGATGAATCGGATCTTCAGACCATATTTGGATCGGTTCATAGTTGTGTTCATTGATGACATCTTGGTCTATTCAAGAAATGAGACCGAACATGCTGAGCACCTGAGACTAGTGTTGTAAATGTTGCGGGATAAGCAGTTATATGCTAAGTTCAGTAAGTGTGAGTTCTGGTTAAGAGAGGTTAGCTTCTTGGGTCATGTGGTATCCGCATCGGGTATTCGAGTTGACCCGAGCAAAATTTCAGCCATACTTAACTGGAAGCCTCCAAGAAATATTACTGAAGTTCGGAGCTTTTTGGGACTCGCCGGTTATTACCGACGATTTGTCAAAGGTTTCTCGATGATAGCCACACCAATGACGAAGCTACTTCAAAAGGATGTTAAGTTCGAATGGACGGAGAAATGTCAGAAAAGTTTTGATCAACTAAAAACTTATTTGACTGAAGCTCCAATTTTAGTGCAACCCGAATCAGGCAAAGAGTTTGTCATTTATAGTGACGCATCCCTACTTGGGCTGGGCTGCTTATTGATGCAAGAAGGTCGAGTGGTGGCCTATGCGTCGAGACAATTAAAGCCACATGAGAAAAATTATCCGACCCATGATCTTGAACTAGCTGCCATCGTGTTTGCTTTAAAAATATGGCGACATTACCTATTTGGTGAAAAGTGCCATGTATTTTCGGATCACAAAAGTCTCAAATATTTGATGACTCAAAGAGACTTAAATCTGTGACAAAGACGTTGGCTTGAGTTGTTGAAAGATTACGAGCTTGTCATTGATTACCACCCGGGAAAGGCTAATGTGGTTGCGGACGCCTTAAGTCGGAAGTCATTGTTTGCTTTACGAGCGATGAATGTGCATTTGTCTGTTCTACCCGACAATGTGTTAGTAGCTAAATTAAAAGCCAAACCATTATTGACTCATCAAATTCGTGAAGCTCAGAAAGTCGATGATGAATTGGTTGCAAAACGGGCTGAGTGTGTTCCGAACAAGGAATCGGAGTTTCAAATTGATGATGATGATTGTTTGAGGTTCAGAAGTCGTTTGTGTGTTCCAAGGAATTCGGGACTCATTTCGATGATTCTGAACGAAGCCCATTGTAGCCGAATGTCAATTCACCCGGGGAGTACGAAAATGTACAACGATTTGAAACGTTGGTTTTGGTGGCATGGTATGAAACGAGACATCTCTGACTTTGTTTCGAGATGTTTAATATGTCAACAAGTGAAAGCGGAACATCAAGTGCCTTCAGGATTACTTCAGCCGATCATGATACCCGAGTGGAAATGGGATCGAGTCACAATGGACTTTGTGTCCGGACTGCCATTGTCAACAAGTAAGAAGGATGCGATTTGGGTTGTTGTTGATAGACTGACTAAGTCGGCTCACTTTATCCCCGTGCGTACGGATTTTTCATTGGATAAACTAGCCGAATTGTATGTTTCTCAGATTGTGAGATTACACGGGGTACCTATTTCTATCGTGTCGGATAGAGATCCGAGATTTACCTCACGATTTTGGAAGAAATTGTAAGAAGCTTTGGGTACCAAGCTGCATTTTAGCACTGCTTTTCACCCCCAAACCGATGGTCAATCCGAGCGGATAATTCAGATACTTGAGGATATGTTGAGATGTTGCATCCTCGAGTTCAGTAGTTCATGGGAACGGTATTTACCTTTGATTGAATTCGCTCACAACAATAGTTTTCAATCAAGTATTAAGATGGCACCTTACGAGGCTTTGTACGGTCGTAAATGCCGTACACCATTGTTTTGGACCGAGCTCGGTGAAAGTAAAATTTTCGGAGTTGATTTGATTAAGGATGCCGAACAGAAAGTAAAGGTAATCCGTGAAAGTCTGAAAGCAGCCACAGATCGTCAAAATCGTATGCGGATTTGAAACGAAAGGACATTGAATATCAGGTGGGAGATAAAGTGTTCCTTAAAGTTTCGCCTTGGAAAAAGGTACTCAGGTTTGGCCGTAAGGGCAAGTTGAGCCCGAGATTCATTGGGCCGTACGAAATCTCCGAACGAGTTGGTCCGGTTGCGTATAGATTGATTTTGCCCCCTGAGCTTGAAAAGATTCACGACGTCTTTCATGTTTCGATGCTTCGACGCTATCGATCTGATCCATCGCACATAATTAGCCCATCAGTGGTTGAAATTAAAGCTGATATGAGTTATGAAGAAGAGCCGATGCGTATCCTAGCTCGTGAAGTGAAGGAGTTGCGAAACAAAAGGGTTCCATTAGTGAAGGTGTTATGGCTCAAACACGGGATCGAGGAAGCTACTTGGGAAACCGAGAGCGCGATGAAAGAACGATACCCAAACCTATTTACCGGTAAGATTTTCGGGGACGAAAATTTCTTAAGTGGGGGAGAGTTGTGACAGCCCAAAATTGACCCTAGTCGGGAAGTGGTTTCGGGACCACAAAACCGAGTCATAAAAATAATTGATTTCCATATTCTATGCTTATTATGTGTGTACATGAGTATGTGGAAGTTTCATTCTCCAATTTTGCCAATTGCATGAGAAATTATTAAATAGGGATTGATATGAGACATGGTGAAAATATGATAGGCTAATTTAAAATGGTCTATTAATGCATGTTGTGAAAATGATGGGTTTGCATGTCAAATTACCCAAAATTTGAGCTAGTGGTTGGCCATGCTATGGGTGGAAACATGTTGGGAACATGTTGGCCTAGTGAGGTATGTAGGAAAAAAATAAAATAAGGGGCATGGGCATAAAATAATGAAAAGGAGTATGATGAATACAAAAAAAAAATGTGTGTAGTTGTTCCCCCCCATTGCCGTGAGCTAAAGAAAAGAAAGGAGAAAATTTTTGTTCATCCTTTCTCATCTTCATTTAACCGAAACTAGAAAGAAAAAAACAAAGAAAAAAAATGCTCATCCTTTGGTTCATCCTTGGCCAAAAATTTTAAGGAGGAAGGAAGAAGAAAGGTTGAAGAGGTTCGGCCATGCATGTAGCTAGGCTAAGGTATGTTTGATGATGTTCCATGAGATGCATGCATGTTTTAGTTGTTAGCTTGAGTTCTACCTAGCCCATGGTCTAAATCTTGCTATGTGATGGAAATGACACTCGGCCATGGATGCATCATTCTTGGTTGATGTTTGATGTTGTGGTGATGAGGCATGAGGATGAGTTAAGATTCGGCCTAGGTGGAGTTTGTGTTAATGCCATTGCATGCTAAATATGAAGCTTGTTAATGATGCATGTGATGGTGGCTTGATGATTCTTGAACCTCCTTTTTAGCATTTTTGAGTGAGCACATATGTGCATTGGTTGCTAAATGGAGAAGAATCGGCTAGCAAGTTGTGTGCTAAGGCCGAATATAACTTTTGCATGTTAATGAGCAATGCATGTGTTAAATTGATGGAAAGGGAGAGGATGCTTTACTAGTGTGTATATGTGTGTATTAGCCAAGTTTTGAACTTGAAACAAAAGGGTGTTTAGTCAATACAAGTGACCATACTTGTAGAATGTATTAAGGGTTTAAATCGGCCCCAAAATAGACATGCATATTCGGCCAAGGGGGAAAAATTAGCTAAAATGTTGAGTTTGATTCATGATTCCGTACATATGTGACTTTAATGTCTAATGTATAAATATGGGCTAAGTGCCTTGTGTTCCTCTTTTCGATGCTCAAATGATTAAATCAATTTATTTGTTTAATTAAGCTCAAGAGCAAAGCGGAACTAAATCCGATAAAGGGAAGGAAAAAGTGGTCGAATAGCTATCGGAATCGTTCGACAACACCCGAGGTAAGTTCTTGAGTAAAAGAGCTTAAATTATGATGTGATTAGATCATGTTTTGAGCAAATTAAAATCATGCTCTTTGTGTGGCTATTGAGCCGAATTTGCAAGAATGATAAATGTCTTGTGTTTGAGTTTTGCTAATGAAAATGAAATACGAATGGGCCATGATTTATTGTTAAATGTGCATGGTTATTTGAATGCTGTCCGGGCTAAGTCCCGAAGGCTTGTGCTAAGTGACAATATCCGGACTAAGATCCGAAGGCATTTGTGCGAGTTACTAAATCCGGGTTAAGTCCCGAAGGCATTTGTGCGAGTTACTAAATCCAGGTTAAGTCCCGAAGGCATTTGTGCGAGTTACTAAATCCGGGTTAAGTCCCGAAGGCATTTGTGCGAGTTACTAAATCCGGGTTAAGTCCCGAAGGCATTTGTGCGAATTACTATAACCAGGCTATGTCCCGAAGGCATTTGAACGAGGAGCTATATCCGGTTAAATTCCGAAGGTACGTGATTTGGGAATGAATGAACTTGCTGTAAAATTCCAGTTAATACTCTCGAAACATCCCAACATTGAGGTATGTTTCGTATGTGCTTGAATTTAGTTGAGGCCTTACAAATAAGTATTCGATCAGTTGATAAACGAGCTACCGGCCTTTGGCTGAGTTGATCTTTTGTGTATGTACATAAGGGTTGATAATGTGAAGCAAGTACGATATCGTAAATTTGTGCATATGAAATTATCCGTTTAGCTATATGAATGCTATACTTTTGTTGTGCTGGAATTCCTTGCTCAAAACTTACTAAGCATAAATTGCTTACTCCGTTTCATTGCTCCTCTGTTTTATAGATTTGGTTCTCCAGCTATCGGACTCGGGATCTTGAGGTCAAAGTCGCCCACACTATCAAAGCCCCTTTTTTGGTACAATTTGGTTGAACTTCGAAATGGCATGTATAGGACTACCCGTTTGTTGTGGGTCGTGGACCCTTTGGACATGTATAAATTTTGGATAGCCATGCTAAAATGGCTTATATGTGTTTGAGTATATTGTTATAATCATTTGATGTGGATATGCTTGACAAGGATTGGCCATGGGGATGGTTAATCACTTTCATAAATTGTGCTATTTATGCAAAAAGGGCTAGTTGAATCATGGAAACCATGAAATAGGTAAAGTCTACCTTAAAGGCAGATGCTGACAGCAGCAGTGATGTAGATTTGGAAAATCACTAAAAATAGTAGGAAGGGAATTAAATAGTGAATAAATTATGTAAACAAACCTTGATGAATCTACTTTCATAGGAAAGTAACGAAACAATCATACGGATAGTATGTTAAGAGATATTCTGGTTCTCGTGAGACAGGGCCAGAATGGTTTCTGGATTTCCTGTTCCGACTTTGGAAATTCATTACAAATTAACCAGAGATAATTAGGAGTCATACCATATATGGATAGATTTCTCTCTGAGTCTAGTTTCTATAGAAACAAACGGCATCAGTATTGGAGCCCTGTACAAGGAGATATCCAAGTCGTAATGGGCAAAGGTCAGGGTAGTCGATCCCTGTAACATGGGAGACTTTGACTAATAAACTGTACTAATTAGCCCGACCAAAAATTCTAGAAAAAAAATATGTAGATGGGCATATGAGTCTATTTTCAGGGAAAAATCACGAAACTTATTTTCGAGTTGTGAAACTCAAGATATGATTTTTAAAGCGACTAGTACGCAGATTGGCAGTGTCTGAGAAATATTTTTATAAGGGGTTTAAAGTCTGTTAACACCTCGTGTTCGACTCCGGTGCCGGTCTCGGGTTCGGGGTGTTACATTTGATACTAGTGTATTCCACCAGTGATATGCAGAATATCTCAGTAGTGAGATGACACACTTTGAACACTCATCTGGGGTGTAAAACAACTCATCAAATACTCTGATAGATTTTTGAGCCAAAACTCGGCTCTCTCGGGATCATTATCCATATTAGCTCTGAAATCTTTAGCCTCATGCTTTTGTATCTTATCAACCGGGGGCTTATTCATTTTTACAAATTCCACACGTTATGGAGCTACAAGAACCGGTCGAGGAATAGGTGGGGGTGGAGGAGGTTGGGCATTCGAGTTTGTTCGAAAAAAATCCGTATACCACTCATTCATCATGTGGAGAAAGGCGTTTGATACCACTAAATGTAACACCCCTTACTCGTATCCAACATCAGAATATGGCACGAGGCATTACCGGACTTATACACAAGCAAACATACAAAACCGAGACATAAATTTTTATCCAAATTTAAACTTTTCATATACATTCCTATTGTCCTTAAAACGAACCTACGAGGTCCAGAACATGCAGTGGAAGCGGTTCGGGACTAAACCGAGAACTTTAGAAAATTTCAAAACACTTAGAAAATTTTTCATGTTTTTAAAAACACGCCCGTGTGGGTAGGCCGTGTGGTTACACACGCCCTTGTCCCTAACCCGTGTAACTCTCTATTTGTCACCCAAGAACAAATTGAATACACACAGCCAAGTCACACGCCTGTGTGCTAGGCCGTGTGGTCGATTTCATTTTCACAATTTTTCATAAAATAGGTGCAGACTTCATACGCCCAGGGCACACGCCCGTGCCTAAGGTCATGTCATCCACACGGCTGAGACACACGTCCGTGTCTCTGCCCGTGTGCTCAATTCTGAGCATTCTATTTTGCAACAATTAAGGTTCAGGGGACACACAGCCGGAATACACGCCCATAGGGCAAGCCGTGTGTTACACACGGCCTAGACACATGCCCGTGTGTCTACTCGTGTGGACAAAAATAAGGCTATTCACCAAGCCATTTTGTCACCCTTTTATCACACACCTACACGACAAAACATAACACCAATCCAAGGAACTACTGTAACACCCCTTACCTGTATTAGACGCCAGAATAGGGTACGAGGCATTACCGGACTTAAACATAAGCAAACATACAAAACCGAGACATAAATTTCCATCCAAGTTTAAAACTTTTCATTTACATTCACATCGTCCCTAAAATGACCCTACGAGGCCCAAATCATCTATTGGAAGCGGTTTGGGACTAAACCGAGAACTTTGGAAAATTTTACAACACTTAGAATATTTTTTAATATTTTAAGAGCCACACGCCCGTGTGGTCATACACGCCCGTGTCCCTCACCCGTGTAACTCTCTGTTTTTCATCCATAAACAAATTCAAGTTACACGGCCAAGGCACACGCCCGTGTGCTTAGGTTGTGTGGTCGATTTAATTTTCATATTTTTTCATAAAATAGGTGCAGACTTCATACGCCCAGGGCACACGCCCATACTTGAGGCCGTGTCATCCACATGGCTGAGACACACGCCCGTGTCTCTGCCAGTGTGCTCAATACTGAGCAGTCTATTTTGAAAAAATTAAGGTGCGGGGGACACACGGCCAGAATACACCTCTATGGGGCAAGCCATGTGTCACACACGGCCTAGACACATGCCCATTTGTCTACCCGTATGGACAAAAATAAGGCTATTTTCTAAGCCATATTATCACCCTTCCATGCACACCATTCCAAGTACATACATTCAGCCAATTCAGCTAAAATTAAGATATCCACACATCATTTCCATGTTACCATTTCACACATACAACATCACATGCTTATCAACTTTAATCATGCATGCTTCCATATCTATGGAAACATCATCATCTGTATATATACTTAAACCAATATTAGCCAATACCATATGGCCATTTACAAAATGAATTATCAACCAATATAGGCCAACACATTAGGCCAAATCAATTATGACACATAACAAACTAACCAAGTCCCTATACATGCCATAACTCAAAATATTGAAATCATTGGTACCCAAAATGTTAAGTTGATCGTGTGTCTAGATCTCCGACAATCTCTGATCCCCGAGCTGGCTTTGTGACACTAGAAGACAAGGGAAAAGAAAGGAAGTAGCCTTTAAAGCTGAGTAAGTTCCCATGAAAATAATAAGCTTTATAAACTCACATTTAACATATAATTAATTTAAAGTAAATTATAAATCTCACAATCCAACTTATTCAATCACAACCTTACCGGGGGATTCATCACATATCAAGCTCATTAAGCATGAGTTTCATGTTCAAACCTGTACCAATTTACAACTTACCATATTCTTTCACAACTTTGACATTCTCGTTTCATTTCCCGTTGAACCACTTCGAATACTAAAGGATACTGGGGTATCTCGCACACATAGTACCACTCCAATGCCATATCCCAGATATGGTCTTACATGGGATCTCATATCGATGCCAATAGCCCAGCTATGGACTTACACGAAATCTCATATCAATGCCATACCCCAGATATGGTCTTACACGAAATCTCATAATAATGCCATATCCCAGATGTGGTCTTACACATAATCTCAATAACCCTAATGTCATGACATTTGTATCCTATCAATTCCTAAGGTTCAATCGGGATTTCACGATTATCGTAACTTTGTCGAACATGCTCATTGGTCAATCACAATTCATAAAATAGTAAAGCATTTAAAACATAATTAAAACATTGTATTATTTACATAAGAACTTACATCGGTACAAAAATAGTAGGAAATGGACCTACTCGTCAAATACTTTGTTTTTCCCCCGATCTAGGTCCAAACCTAGTTTCAGTTTATCTATAATGGAAAATTTAACTCATTTATTAATCACATTACTCAATCCAGTCCAAAACTTATATTATGACAAAATTACATTTTTGCCCCTAAACTTTGACATATTTACATTTTAGTCCCTAAGCTCGTACAATGAAATATATTCATTAAGATTCAAGCCTAGTCGAACCTCTTTCATGCTTATAACAACTCACATTTTCCATTTAATCACACTTTTATACACATTTTGAAATCTTTTTACAAATAGATCCTTTTGAAATTTTCATCAAAAATCACCTAGCAAAAGTTGTTTATCTAACATTAAAATTGCATAATCTACCATTAGACATCAAAATACACAAATATCTAACATGGATCAAACCCTAGACTTTAATCATCTCTCAAGTTAATGGTAGAAATAGATAGATTAGGTTATAAGAATTTTAGAAACATAAAAATCATTAAAAACGGGGCTAAATCAGACTTACAACAGAGCTTGAAAAGTGGCAAAACCCTAGCTATGTCTCCCTTGTAAATAAAGAAGATGGACTAAATTTTGGCTTGATTTTTGGTTTTTAATTCATTTAATTACCAAATGACCAAAATGCCCTTTTCTCAAAACACTAAAATTCTCTTAACTCATGTCTATTTTTGTCCAACTTAAAGTAAAATGGTCTAATTACCATCTAAGGACCTTCAATTTAAAATTTCATGAAAATTAGACACCTCTAGTATGTAGAACTCAACTTTTGCACTCTTTATAATTTAGTCCTTTTTGCTAAATTGAGTGCTCAAACGTCAAAATTTTCAAACGAAATTTTCACAAAATCATTCTGTAAAACTATAGACTATGAAAATGTGATAAAAACAAGTTTTACTACGTTGAATTCGTGGTCCCAAAACCACTATTTTGACTAAGCCTAAAATCGGGCTGTTACAACTCTCCCCCCTTTAGGGATTTTTGTCCCCGAATCTTACTATAAAATAGGTTTGGGTACTTTTTTCTTATAGCAAGATCTCAAATTAATCTTCGAGAATACCGTTGCTCCTTTTAGCTGATCAAACAAGTCATCAATCCTCGGTAAATGATACTTATTCTCTACAGTCACCTTGTTGAGCTATCGATAATCGATACAAAGTCTCATAAATCCGTCTTTTTTCTTTACAAACAACACCAAAGCACCCCAGGGAGAAAAGCTCAATCTCACAAAACCCTTATCTATCAAATCTTGCAACTGAGCTTTCAATTCTTTCAATTCAATCGGAGCCATCCTATACGGAGCAATCAATATTAGTGAAGTCTCAAGTACTAAATCAATAGCAAACTCTACTTCTCTGACCGGTGGTAACCCTGGCAATTCTTCCGGGAACACATCCAGATATTCACAAGCTATTGGAACTAATTCAAATTTCAATTCAGACATCTTTGTATTCAACACATAAGCAAGGTAAGCTTCACAACCTTTCCTTACATACATCTGAGTAGACATAGACGAAATCACCATAGGCAGTTCCCTTAATTCATCGGTTTCAACCCAAAGAACTTCACCATTTTCACATTTCAATTCAATAGATTTCTGCCTACAATTTACTATGGCATCATGTAGTGTCAACTAGTCCATACGCAAAATAACATTGAATTCATCAAATGGTAACAACATTAAGTAAACCGGAAAACAGTGACCTCGAATCATCAAAGGACAATTCTTGTAAACTTTATCAACTAGCATATATTTACCTAAAGGGTTTGACACTTTAATCACAAATTCAGTAGACTCAATAGCCAAATTATTACTAGATACCAAATTCACGCAAACATAAGAATGAGTCGATCCAGGATCAATCAATGCAATAACATTAGTATCATAAAGAGAAAATGTACCATTAATCACATTAGGAGACGATGTATCCTCACGAGCACGAATGACATAGGCTCTAGCAGGTGCTCTAGCCTCAGATCTCATAGCTGTATCTTTCATTACACCTTTACTGCTAGTTCTATTCCCTGTATTTCTCGGTGGCCTACCTCTATTGGTAGTATTACTTGGCCTTGTACTCTGGAGTTGTTCTTTCTCAGCAATCCCAGGGCAATCTCTAATAAAATGCTCTTGGGAACTACACTTGAAACAAGCTCTCAGCCTTTCTTTTCTCTTTGCTTAGCTCTTCGGCTTTGCAAGCTCGTTCAACCAATACAGTAAATTTTTTTAGTTCTAAGATTCCAACTAACAGTCAGATGTCCTCATTCAACCCATCTTCGAACCTTTTACTCATAATACCCTCGGAGGAAACACACTCTCAGGCATACTTACTGAGTCTGAAAAATTCTCTTTCATACTTTTTCACTAACATTCGGCCCTATTTCAGCTCCAGAAATTCTTTACACTTCTGATCTATGAACCGTTGAATGATATATTTCTTTCGGAATTCCTCTTGAAAGAACTCCTATGTAACCTCTCTCTTGGTACCACAGATACTAGTGTCTTCCACCAACGATATGTTGTGTCCCTCAATAATGATATGGCACATTTCAAACATTCTTCGGGTGTACATGATAATTCATCAAATACCCTGATAGTATTCTCAACCCAGAACTCGACTTTCTCATGGTCATCATCTACATTAGCCCTGAATTACTCAGCTCTTTGCTTTTGAATTTTATCAACTGGAGCCTTATTCTGTCTTACCAAATCCACACCTTGGGAAACTATAGGAATCGATTGAGGATAAGAGAGGATAGAGGATGTTGAGCATTCAGATTTGTTCGAATAAACTCCGAATACCACTCATTTATCATATGGAGGAAGGCTTCCCTAGCCTCTCCTCTTTCACTGACCGTGGGACGTCTATTTTAAGATGATGCTGCCTCTTGAGCGAGAGCCAACACATTACTTTCTACATCATGAACTATAGCTCAGTCGGGATCCATTTACTATATAAAAATACAGTTTAAAATTTTCATGAGTCATCACACTATCACAATTCTTATATGGCATGTATAGCTAGACTTTTACACACGCTACGCTAGTCCAAGAATTGACTAAATCATAGCTCAGATACCACTAAATGTAACATCCCTTACCTATATTTGACGCCGAAACAGGGTACAAGGCATTACTGGACTTAAACATAAACAAACATATATTTCTGAGTCATAAATTTTCGTCCAATTTAAAACCATTCGTATACAATCACAATGTCCCTATTACGAGCCTATGAGGCCTAAAACATACATCGGAAGTGGTTCGGACTAAACTGAGAACTTTAAAAAATTTTACAACACTTAGAAAAATTTTCAATAAACAGGGGTCACACGCCAGTGTGGATATGGGACATAACCATGTGGGCAGGCCGTGTGGTCACACACGCCTGTGTCCCAACCCCATGTAACTCTCTGTTTGTCACCCAAGAACATAATGAAGACACACGAACAACATGCCCGTGTGCTAGGCCATTTGGTCGATTTAAAATTTATGATTTTTCATAAAATAGGTGTAGGCTACACATGCCCACGGTACACGCCCGCTGTAACACCCCTAACCTGTATCCGACGTCAGAATAGGGTTACGTGGCATTACTGATCAACACACATCATTCACATACATTAATGCATTCATTTATAAAACCAACACGTTCACATTGTCCCTTATAAGGCTCTACGAGGCCTTCAAACATGCTTAGAAGAGTTTCAAGACTAAACCGATAACATTTGAAAACTTTGGGAAACTTAGAAAAATTTCATTCATTTAGGGGTCACACGCCAGTGTCACAAACCGTGTGAAAACAGGGCCGAGAACACGCCCGTATGTCATGGTCGTGGGAAAACTAGAGGGGTTACTGACTTAGGTCACACCGCCGAGAACACGCCCGTATACCATGGCTGCGAGAAAACTGGAGGGGTTACTAACTTGGGTCACACGGCCAGCTACACACCCGTGTGCCAACTGTGTGCCACACACGGTACATAGAACAATCGTGCGTCTATGCCGTGCCAAACATATAGGGTATACTGACTTAATTCAAAAGGGTACACTAGGGGACACACAGCCGTATACCAAGGCCATGTGTCACACACGGTCAAGTCACACACCCGTATGCTCAGCCGTGTGGAGTGAAAATAGGCTTGGTTAAAGCCACATCACCCTCCTCATGCCTTCCTACAACAAGACATTTTATACCATTTCAACACATTTATAAGCATCCAAAACATCATCAACCCATGCACAATTCATGCCATAATAACACTAGCCAATTTAATACACATTTACTACTCCAATCATATAGATTTTATATGTCAAATTCATCCATTCCACCTAATTTCAATATGCATTTATTCATTCATTAAAATAACTAACTCAAAACTCAAAATAACACCAATTCAATACCTTAATCTCATACCATACTATACCAAATTCACAAGGCATATCATTTATATCACATGCCATATCTAAACACATTCTATAAGCAAAATTCACATCCTACAACTTTACCAAATACAAGCCAAATCACATAACTATAATTCCATAACACAAAATGTACCATAATGACACTAGCTTATACATGCCATATACCATATATATACAGGGATTCAAAAGTACCAACAAAATGATCGATAGTGTGATGACGGTTCCTGACGATCCCCGAGTTCGAGCTAGCTTTGATTATCTATAAAACATAGACAAATAACAAACAGTAAGCTTCATAGCTTGGTAAGTTCGTAAGTGAATATCTCAATACATTAAATAAATGTAATTTAACTATTTTCACATTACCAAAACAAAATCACATTAATCACAAACCTTTCTCATATCTCAAAACACGATCAAATACTATCTCACTAAACTTTCTCAATCTAATACTCAAGTAAGTTCTGTATATACCTGTATCACCTCGTACTAACCTCTTTCTCAACCACATCATTTCTTTTATTGAACCATTTGTTATAGAAATTGGATACTCAAATATCACAATCGATAAGTACCTATACCATAGCCCGTAGCCAAATCAATGTAACTTATCCCAGAGTACCTATACCATTGCCCGTAGCCAAATCAAGGCAACTCCTCTCAGAATACATATACCATGGCTGTAGCCAAATCAAGGTATTATTCACACCTAAAGTTCCAATCTCATGGCCCGATGCCAATACTTTTACCTAATGACATATCATTAGCATCCTAACTATTCCTAAGGTTCAACCGGGAAGTTTCACTTGTCGATTTCATCGTCGACCACATCCGTATAGTCGTATTCACCATTCAAACATTATTCGTAATCTCATAATCACATTTTATGCAATACCAATGCATATAACATACATTTATAATGAAATTACCACATACGAACTTACCTCGTACTCGGAATTAACGAATCGGATTGATTACTCGATAACTTTCGATTTCCCTATATCTAAATCTGAATTCTTTCTTTCTTGATCTATATGTATTCAAAATTAACCCATTTAGTCAACTACTCATTCAATCTAATCCTTAAACACATATTTGGACATTTTTACACTTTAGCCCTAAACTTTTACATTTCTTACAATTTAGTTTCTATTTCACAATTACACAAAATTCATGAAATTTCATTAAACCCAAGCCTAGCCGAATTTCATATAGGTCCCTATCAGTCCATATTTTCCATTTATTTCATATTTAAACCCCTCAATTTGCACATTTCACAAATTAATCCTTTTTTGACATTTTTGTCAAAATTCACTTTACAAAACATTAAAATCTATCAACAATTATTCATTTTTCATCATCATCTATCACAAAGATCAAGCATTCATTAATGGCACTTCACAAAATCACCAAAAAATTCAAAAATTAAGACATGGGCTAACTAGAACACAAAGCAACAATCACAAAAAACGTAGAAATCATAAAAAACGAGCTAAAACCATACCTTAATCAAGAAAAGAGTTGGTCGTACCCTAAATGAGTGTAAAAGCTTCTTTTTATTCTTTAATTTTAGTTAAAAGATGATGATAACACATAATTTTGGTTTTGATTTAATTTATGTTAAGTTTATTTACCAAATTACATATTTAACCTTTACTAAACCATTTAAAATCATCATAATATATGCCCATTTATGACCATTCCCACTATCAATATTCTATTCACAACATAAGGTCCTTTTGTTTAAGAAACCATAGCAAATAGACACTCTTAACTTATAGCATGCTATTTTTGTATTTTATGCGATTTAGTCTTTTCGTCAAATTGAGCTATTACACGATAAAATTAGCTCATGAAATTTTCCCACATATATAATCACATGCTATAAACACCAAAAATAATATTAAAATAATTTTCTAACATCAAATTTTTGGTTCCAAAACCACTGTTCTGATTTAGCTAAAATTGGGTTGTTACAACTCTCCCCCTTTTGGGATTTTCGTCCCCGAAAATCTTACCAATGAATAGGTTCGGTTATTGCTTTCTCATAGCATCCTCAAGTTCCCACGTAGCTTCTTCAATCCCGTGTCGATGCCATTATAGTTTCACTAATGTAATTTTCTTATTTCTCAGCTCTTTAATCTCACGGGCTAGAATTCGAATTGGTTCTTCACTATACGACAAATCTGATTGAATTTTAAACTCAGAAGGAGAAATAACATGTGTCGGATTGGATCGGTATCGTCGAAGCATTGATACGTGAAACACATTATGTATTTTCTCTAATTGAGATGGCAATGCTAGCCGATAAGCCACTAGTCCAAATCGCTCGATAATCTCATACGGTTTGATGAATCTTGGACTCAATTTTCCTTTTCGACCAAACCGTAATATCTTTTTCCATGACGATACTTTCAGAAACACTCTATCTCTGCTCTGAAACTCAATATCTTTTTGTTTCAATTCATCATATGATTTCTGTCGATCAGACGCTGCTTTCAAACTATCACGAATTACTTTCACTTTCTCTTCTGTCTCTCTGACCAGATCAACCCCGTGAATCTTATTCTTGCTAAGTTCAGTCCAATACGATGGTGTTTGGCATTTATAACCATATAGAGCTTCGTACGGTTCCATTTTAATACTCGATTGAAAACTGTTGTTATACGCGAATTCAATCAACGGTAAATACTTTTTTCACGTACCTTTGAACTCAAGAATGCAACATCTCAATATATCTTCAAGTATCTGAATAACTCGATCAAATTGACCATCCGTCTGCGGGTGAAATACGGTACTAAAATGTAGTTTTTTTCCCAGTGCATCTTGCAGTTTCTTCCAAAACCTTAATGTGAACCTTGGATCTTTATCGAAACAATAAGAACATGTACTCCATGTAATTTCACAACCTTAGAGATATACAACCCAGATAACTTTTCAAGTGAATAGTCCATTCGTACTGGAATGAAAAAAGCTAATTTTGTCAATCTGTCAACTATAACCCATATCGCATCTTTCTTTCTCGGAGATAGGGGTAAGCCTGACACAAAATCCATAGTCACTCTATCCTATTTCGATTCGGGAATCATAATCGGCTACAATAAACCAAACGATCCCTGATGCTCAGCTTTAACTTGATGACAAATCAAACATTAAGAAACGAACTCTGAAATATCACGTTTCATGCCATGCTACCAATAAAGCTATTTCAAATCATTATACATTTTTGTGCTTCCCAGATGAACAGATAAACGACTATTATGTGCTTCATTCAAAATCATCTAAATCAATTCTGAATTTGTTGGAACACATATTTGGCCTCTGAATCTCAAACAATCATTAGCGTTAACTTGAAATTCTGAATAAAGGTTTGAATCACATTGAGCTCATTTTGCTAACATTTCATTATCAAACTTTTAAGCCTCACAAAAATGCTATAAAAACAACGGCCTCACTTTCATCATGGCTATAAACAAACCATCATTACACAAAGCTATTTAAGTGTTCATCGCACGTAGAGCAAATAGGGATTTTTGGCTCAAAGCATCAGCAACGACATTAGCCTTTCCCGAATGATAATCAATCACTAGCTCATAATATTTTAGCAATTCTAGCCATCTCCACTATCGTAAATTCAAATCTTTTTGAGTCATCAGATATTTCAAACTTTTGTGATCAGAATAAACATGGCATTTCTCACCAAACAGATAATGGCGCCAAATCTTCAATGCAAACACAATGGCTGCTAACTCTAAATCGTGCGTCGGATAATTCTTTTCATGCGGCTTCAACTGTCTCGAGACATAAGCAATGACTTTGTCTTCCTGCATCAAAACGCAGCCCAAACCATTCAACGATGCATCACTATAGATCACAAATTCTTTACCCGATTCTGGCTGTACTAACACTGGAGCTTTAGTCAAAAAAGCTTTCAGCTGATTAAAACTTTTTTGACATTTCTCAGACCATTAAAAATTTACATCTTTTTGAAGCAATCTCGTCAATGGAGTCGCAATCATTGAAAAGCCTTTCACAAATCATCTGTAATATCCCACTAGTCCCAAAAAACTGCGGACCTCAGAAACATTTCTCGGAGGCTTCCAATCTATAATCGCAGATATCTTGCTCGGAATAGACTCGAATACTTGATGCTGACACAATATGCCCTAGAAAACCAACCTCACGCAACCAAAATTCACATTTGCTAAACTTTCCAAAAAATTGCTTATCTGTAAAACCTCTAGCCCGAGTCCGGTCGCCGGTTTAGGCTATGAGGTATTACCAAGCTAAACATTTAATTTCAATCACATAATCTATCAACAAAAGCAGAAATCGAACTGAATACATACAGATTTATAAGTTATAAAATGTCATCTTCATACGGCCAAGATATTTACAATTACAAAACGTATTTTGTCAACAGTCCAAACTATACATGCCATATTGGGACCAAAATATAACTGTACCAACAAGATCGATAGTACGATGAACTACTGACGATACCCGAGTCGGTGGCCAAAATCAACAATCTATAAAACAGAGAGATAAGAAACAGAGTAAGCTTTCAAGGCTTAGTAAGTTTTAAGCATTTCAACAATTAAAAACATATCATTTAAATCGAACAATGAATATTACCAAATTCATATTCTAATTACAATCACTAGACCAAATATGCACAAGTATACCACACATAAAGACTATTGGCCGAATATAATACACAAAGAAATTTTTAGCATATGCTTCACTTTACTATATGGCTCATACAACTAATTTAATTCACATAATTATATCGTTGTTTGATACTAATGACTCACTTTGCAATCAATTCACATAACGGTATATAATACGTACCTGGTCATTACCATGTATCATACATATTCGATAATAGTTTACTTTGAACATTTGAGTTTGTAATCTCATTCGAATCACTGGCGTTAAGCCTGCTAGGTTTCAAACCCGAATCCAGTTACTAGCTCAAAGTCTGCGAAACTTTAAGCCCGGATATAATACCAGCACTAAGCCTGCGAGATTTAACCCGGATATACATTACCAGCACGAAGCCTGCGGGATTTGACCCGGATATACATTACCAGCACGAAGCCTGTGGGATTTGACCTGGATATATATAATATATCGAGAGCTAAGCATATTTACCCACATGATAATTCAGCTCATATAACATATCACATTTGTACTTCACTTTATTCATTCGAGTATGAGCACACAATGAAAATACACATTCAATATAACTTTCGGTTCAACACTTTTACGCAAGAGCATATAACCATTTCACTATCTCAGCTTAACTCTTAATATCTATTCGATTATATTCCATATACTCAAGTTATTTATTAAACAACCTTATTCAAGTAGAGACAATAGGTTGCAATTCATTTATCATGCTTATCTCATTACATCAATTATGTAATAACTGTAATTACTCAAAACTTACCTCGGATATTTTTGAACAGTTGCGGATAGGCTATTCGATCGCTTTTTGCTTTCCCTTATTTGGTCTAGTTCCTCTTTGCTCTTGAGCTTAAATTTAAACAAATGAGTTTGTTTAATCATTTCGAACATTAAAGGCCCTTTTAAAGCACTTAACCCTTATACTCAATAATGAAACCAAACCAGATACCTAATTATTTTATCACATCACCTTAAGCACACATATTAACTATCATACACCCATTTCACATGCCAAGTTACAATAAATAAATAAAAAAATGCATACACACCAATAATTTAATTACCCATTTCGACTTTATAGGGTATTTTCAATACATTATGTTTATACAATTTGCCATACACGTACTACATTTTTAACAAGCCGAAATTACTCTTACATATTATCCATTATAATCATTTCATAGATATAAAACATAGCTGAGAAATCCTTAGCCTAAATGCATATAATAACACCCAAATCATCGACTATTTTAACGCACATGACACATAAGGTTAACTAAAACTCCATTCAATTTTAAGGTATTAACCCTACTAAACTCATACCATGACCATACCTAATCGAATTCAAGTAGAGGATTAATTACAACCACGTATACACCAATATATAATTATAACATGCTTTAATATCATATATATCCCATTCGGCCCTACCCACTCAAACTTAGCTTTCATATACAAATTCCATCTCATGATCAATTGTAGCAAATTACACATAGGTTACATTATTGGCAAACAATGACCGATTATGTATATCAATTAAATAGTTCACATAACACATAACTCAAATAACCAAAGCTCATATAACCCCAAATGTCTAAATATGAATATCCCTCAAATTTTCTTATGACTTAACCTTTTTCTCCTTTTAGCCTAATATCCATTAACATTTAGTTCACATACACAAGCATAATCCCTCAAGACTTATTATATTTTCAAGTACATATCAAATCTATATAGTCGAATATATATATTTATTTAGTTCATCAAACCAATATTTAATCCTATTTCCCTTAACACAATTGTATTCGGCAATGACCACAATCATTTAACCAACTAAAATAATAAACCACAACATTTTAAATTCATCTTATTCCTCTCCCTTTTGACCGAATGAATATTTATCAAATGAAAACTCAACTAAACAACAACATTTTTCTTTCTAAAATGCATATACACTCATACGGCAACTTTCAATTTGTACTTTTCAACCATGAATTCTACTCATTCAACCATCATTTAAGCTATTTAACAATTAACTAACATCTTCCCAAAAAAACTTATCAAAATAACACCAATTTAGCACTTGCCGAATGGACATTTGTTCATTGATTCATGAATTTAAACCATGGGTAAGCTATGTACTTATCAATTTAATCTCATAGTCAATTAAAATAAAAAATCACAATGCATACCTTAAATTAGGATAGCCATGGCCGAATACCTTGGTTTCCTCTTCAATATTTCCTTTCCCAAATTCGGCAAATCAAGAAGAAAGATGAGCATATATTTTTTTTATCATCTTTTATTGTTTTACTAATTAATTTATTTTAAAAATAAAGCCATCACTTATTATAATACTAAAACAAAACATATATTATACATCAACCATCATTTATGGCCGGCCACTAAACAAAATTGGTGCATTTGACATGCAAATCCCTCATGTCATCATTTCATGCATTTTTTGGTACTTTAAAATTTACCTATCACACTTTCAATTTTTATAACATGAGTCCTATCTTAAAAATTTCACATACAAATAACCAAATCAAAGCATGAAACTTTCACACGTGCATTTACACATATAACAAACACAGAATTTAACAGTTAATTATTTTTATGACTCGGTTTTGTGGTCCCAAAACCACTTTCCGACTAGGGTCAAATTAGGGCTGTCACATTATCTCGTAGAGTCTGTAATACAATTCTCAAATGCTCAGCATGTTCGGCTTTATTTTGCTAATATATCAATATGTCATCAATAAACACAACAACAAATCGATCTAGATACGGTCTAGAAATCTGGTTCATTAAATCCATAAAGACAGTCGTTAGTCCAAAAGGCATAACTAAAAATTCATAATGTCCATACCTCATTCTAAAAGCTATCTTTGGCACATCAGAGTCTTTGACTCGTAATTGGTAATAATCCAATCTCAAATCTATCTTTGAAAACATTGTAGCCCCTTTTAATTGATCAAACAAATCATCTATTCTGGGCAGAGGATATTTATTCTTGATCGTCATTTTGTTAAGCTGTCGGTAGTCTATACACATTCTCATCGTGCCATCTTTCTTTTTCACAAACAACACGGGAGCACCCCAAGGTGAGAAACTTGATCTTGCAAACCCTCTGTCGGTTAATTCTTGAAACTGAACTTTTAATTCTTTTAACTTTTTCGAAGCCATTCTGTACGGAGCTATCGATATCAGCGTTGTTCTTGGCACTAACTCAATGTCAAACTCAACCTCTGGGATCGATGGTAAACCTGGTAACTCTTCGGGAAACACATCTGGATACTCACACACAACTAGCATTGATTCAATCTTCTTTTCAGTCACTTTCGTATAAGCTTCGTAACCCTTTTTTTATATAATTCTAAGCCAACATCGATGAAATCATTGTTAGTAAGCCATTCAGATCATCTAACTCTATCCAGATAATCTCATTATTCAGGCATCTCAAATCAGTCGTCTTTCATTTGCAAGTCACAATAGCATGCAACGTTAGTCAATCCATACCCAGAATTATATCAAATTTATCAAATGGTAACAACATCAGATTGACCGAAAAATAGGAATCCTGAATCATCAACAGATAGCTCTTGCACACTTTATCAACTAACACACACTTGCCTAAGGGGTTCGATACTTTAATCACAAATTTAGTAGACTCTACAGGCAAATTTTTACTGAATATTAAATTCATACATATGTATGAACGAGTAGATCCTGGATCTATCAATGCAATAACTTTAGTATCATAATGAAAGTACCGATTATAACGTCTGGTGAGGATGCTTCCTCCCGTGCACGGATAGCATAAGCTCGAGCAGGTGTCATACCTCAAATCTCATAATAAAATCTCTCGCAACACTTCGGTTACCACTTATATTTCTAGTGTTTCGGGGTGGTCTCCCTTTAACAGCTGTATTACTTGATCTCATATTCTGAACTTTGTCTTTCTCATCTAACTTCGGGCAATCTCGAACAAAGTGTTCTAACGAACCACATTTGTAGCTAGCTTTATTACTTTTATTCCAACATTCTCTGAAATGTTGTCGTCTACAGTGCTGACATTCAGGTTTATTGTCTCTTACACTACTGACACTAGCTACTAATGTAACTTGAGCTTTGGAACCAGAATATTGTTTAGCACGATCCTTGTTCAGATATCCAATCGAAGCATTCGGATGGGTGTACAAATCTTTGGATTTCTTTGATGAAGATTGATACAATTTACCCATCGATCTTTTTCTGGTGTCTCTAGCCTCTGAATCTTCTTTCCTCTTTTCTTTGCTGAGATCTTTCGCTTTACAAGCCCTTTCAACTAAAACAAAAAATTCTTTGATTTCCAGAATCCCGACTAAAAGTTTTATATTTTCATTTAACCTATCAACAAACCGCTTACACATAATCTCTTCAATAAAAACATATTCCCGAGCATATTTGCTTAATCGTACAAATTCTCTTTCGTACTCAGTCATCGTCATCCCGCCTTGTTTCAATTTTAGAAACTTTTTATGTTTCTGATCAAGAAATCGTTGACTTATATACTTCTTTCGAAATTTAGATTGGAAGAACTCTAAGGTAACCCGTTCTCTTGGAACCACAGATATCAACATTTTCCACCAATGGTATGCATTATCTTTAATTAAAGATACCACACACTTGATATGTGATATCCCAAATTAGGGCCTAATCAGAATAGTGGTTTCGGGACCACAAATTCGAGATAGAAATAATTATTTTATGATTATTTTGAGGTCTATGATATGATTTCATGATTGTGTGAAAATTTCGTGAAAAATTCTATGCATAAAGTGTTTAATTTGAAGTTAGGAACTAAATTGAATAAATTACAAAACTTGCATTCTAGAAGTTTCTAGTATGAAATTGCTTTGAAATATTAATTAGGATGTCTTAAATAGCAATTTTACCAATTTCTAAGTTTATGGACAAAAATTGGACATGGATGGAATTTTTGAAAGTTTAGTAAGGAAGGGCATTTTGGTCATTTGAATATTAAATGAAATAAAATAGAAAAAATAACACAAAATGATCATCTTCTCCATAAGTTGCTGCCAAATTTTTCTCTCTACCATAGCTAGGGTTTCAACACTTTTAAGCCTTGATTGTTAGTGATTTCTATGCCCGTTTTTAATGTTCTTTACATTTTTGAAATCCTCGTAGCTCAGTTTAACTATTTCTACCAATATTTTAAGCTAGGGTTTATATCTAAAATTTTACACATGGATGATATGTATGAATTTTGATGTTTTATGGTAGAATATGAAGTTAGAGATTGTGTTAACCACCTTTTGCTACGTGATTTTTCGTAAAAACAAGTAAAATGACATAATCGGTAAAAATACCTAATATTCATAAGTACATGTTAGAGTGTGAATTTAATGTTGCTATAGAAGGGAAAAGTGATCAGCATGTCATAAAACATAAGAAAATAGGATGAGGTTGAATTTACGAGCCTTGGGGAAAAAGTGTAAATATGTGAAAGTTTAGGGGCAAAATGGTAATTTTCCCAAAGTTCGTATTAGGGGCTGTTTTGATGAATGTGTGTATTAAATAAATTAAATTGGTATTATAGATCAAGATAAAAGAGATTCGAGTCGAGATCAGGGGAAAAATAAAGTTTATGAGGAATAGGCTCGACTATTCTCATTTTGTATCGAGGTAAGTTCATATGTAAATATTGTAATATAACCGTTATTTTAAATCATTTAATGCTATTTATACGATATTATGATTGTTATCATACAATTCTATGCTTTCTGGTCATTATTGGACAACATGCAAAAATTTTGTGAATTATGTGAAAAATGTGAAAGACTACCGAAGTATCGTCATTGGTATTCCAAGGAGAATGGTAAAAGAGTATGAACGAGGAAAGTCCCGTTGAACCTTACGAATAGATTCAGATATTTGGGCATCCAAACTTGTTGATTTGAGTCCGAGTTCACTTATGGATGCGAACATCCAAACTTGTTGAGTTGAGTCCGAGTTCGTGAAATGTAATTAGGCATCCGAACTCGTTGAGTTGAATCCGAGTTCACTTATGGATGCGAACGCCTGAGCTCATTGAGTTGAGTCCGAGTTCGCTTATGGGCGGGTTACATGGTAGCTTGGCTACATATGTGGCACTTATGTGCAAACTTTCCATGTATCCGAGTTATATTCCGATGTGTTCAACAGGTAAAATTCTAGTGAAATGGAAGAATACTCAAGATGCAAGTGACGTATTGGTAAGTGTTGTGGAATGGGCACTTTGGACAGGTATGTACTTAACCCTCAGGTTGAAACTTGATACGACAACAATAATGTAGTAAGACGATGAATGATGAATAGAAATGTGATACATGTTTTGGTGATATTATGCTAATGTTGGTTGGTATAATTGCTTTGTTAAGTTATTTGTTATTTGCATGTGAACTTACTAAGCATTTATGCTTACTCCCTCTCTTCCATTCCTTGTAGTTTTGACAAGCTGGTTTGGAGATCAGGACGGTCGGAGGCACGCTCACACTATCAACGGACCATCTCGGTATGGTGGCTTGCATATTTTGGGAATATGGCATGTATAACATTATAATCCTTTTGTGTATATAATCTTATGATATAGCTCATGGATGGCATGGAAATGTTTGAGAATGATTAGCTATTGGAGTGGCTAATTGAGATTATATTTGATAACATGTATGCTTTATGTGCTAACTAATCTATGGAAATCCATAAAATGGTGAAATTGGCTATAAAATAGAATCACACAGCAGTAGTGATGTGAGTTTGAAAAATCACTAAAAATAGTATAGATAGAATTAGATGATGAATAAAATATTGAATTGAATTTAAATGAACCTATTTTCATGTGGAAGAAACAAAATATGTAAAAGGGTTGTATTTTATGAAATATTTACATTTTTCTGAAACAGGGTCAAAGTAATTTCTAAATTTAAAAATTCACCATAAATTGTACAAAAACAATTAGGAGTTTTACCTTACATGTGTGAAATCCATACTGAGTCTAGTTTTATGAGAAACAAACTGTATAAACATTGAAACTCTGGACAGGGATATATCTGGTCCGTAATACACAGGCGTCAGAATAGCCGAACCCTGAAACAGGGGAGACTTTAACTAATAAACTGTACTAATTGGCCCAACCAAAAATTCTATAAAAAATTTAGTAAGTAGATATATGAGTCTATTTTCAGTGAAAATTTATGGAATTTGATTTCGAGTTACGTAACTCGAGATATGGATTTTTTAGCAACTGTGATGCAGTTAGTCAGCTTGTCTGGAAATTCTAAAATAAATTGTTTAAGCTGTTTAATTAATGAATTAAGTCCGTTAACACCTCGTGCTCAACTCCAGCGATGGTCTCGGGTACGGGGGTTTTACATTTGGTGGTATCAGAGTTATGGTTTAGTCGGTTCTCGGACTAACCTAGCATGTGTAAGCGTCTAGCTATACATGCCACGGATCCGTGATAGTGTGATGCCTCCCAACGCGTATGAGCACCGTCTTGTTTAGACAAAGGTACTCTCCAACCGAGCTACACTAACCATGTTGAATGTGATGCAAAGGTGTTTGAATAAAATTACGATTATGATGAGTCTTGATTCAGAAAAGTATGAATAAAAGTTTATGATATATATATGTGATAACACGTGAAATGAAAGTTCATGTTGTGATAAATATCCATACTTGCTTAGTGCTCATATGATGTAGTGCACTTGGCTTACTTGATAAGATGAATGGGATAACGAGAAATTCGTAGAGGTATGAGTAAAGGTTCCTAATATCATGATATGAATGAAAATGTCATTACCTTGATTGAACGTTGAATGTTGATGAATGTCAATGATATTTTTTATGAGATAAATGATTATAATAAAATGAATTTATTATGTTAAATTATTTGGACTGAATTATATGATTGTAATGATATGTATATGATGATGCACGAAATGAAAGTTGCGATTGTGATGCAAATATCTATGTTTGTTTAGCCCTTATATGATGTCATGAGTATGATTTGTTTGAGTAAATGAATGGATAAGTCAAGCTATCCAGAAAACATAGGATGCATGCATAAGTATACTTGTCTAAATGGGATAACTAGAAAATTTGTGTAAACCAACATGAATGATATGATTTTGATGATATTGTTATGATGATGGAAATTGTGTCATATGTATATGTATGAGAAAGTCGAGTCAGAGGCCCTACAACCCCTCCCCCTTACCGAAGTGGAGCTTATAATGGAATTTCATGAGATTTGTACTGAATAAGTTTCTGATTGAGAAACCAAAGAGTTCAATGATAGAATAATCATAAACATGATTAGAGACTGAGAATGAGTTGGTAAATAAAGTTAGAGCTAGAAAAGTATTAAGTTGACATAAAGATTATTGGAGCTATGCACTGTCCCAGTTAAAGAATGAATTTACTTTGGCAAATTGAATTACTCAGGTACAAGGTCGAGAAAAGTGTAAATCAAAATTTATTCAGAACTGGTCTTCTTTAGTGAAAGGTCTAACATGAAATTTGTGATGGCAGAACTAGTTGTGGGAAATGATATTTGAAATGTGTAATATCTGAGTGTGACAGTTACGGCTGGACAGATTTAACAGTTTCTTCTGATATGTTCCATGTATTTATCCGTTCTCAAAAAAAATTTCCATAGCTGTTGATCTTTTAAAGAAATTTTTGTTATATGGGAATGTTTTCTAATCCTGGTGTTAGATGGATACATTTGTAGTCCGACTGGTTTATAATTTGTATTACCATATTTCCTCGGGCATTTTATTACATTTCGTCTGATAAGAATTGATGAGAGGATATGTATGATATTATGATACTGTTTCTTCTACTTAATGCTCCATTTGATATATATGTATGGGAAGATATATTGTTCTTGTTATATTTGATTCTAGTGGGATTAAATGATGTTTTCTTCTAGACTTCTTTTCTCTGAGGAATTTTCGAGATCTTCTATATTTTCCTATGAGTTTGGTTTTCGATTTTCCGACATAGTATCGTATCTTGGGTTTCTTTATTCTAGATTTCTTTATTCTGGGTTTCTCAATCTTGGATTTCTTTATTCAGTTTTCTTGTTATCTTTATTCCATAATTTGTCAATTATGACTTATGTTCGAAGTGCATTTTCAGCTCGTGATAATCATGACAAGCATGACTATACTTCTGATTTGATCTTGGTAATATGGTGATTTTAAATTTGGAATTTCTCAAATTTTCGTGTAAGGATTTGACAATAGTAAAGGCATAAGTGATAAAAGTGCGAGTTTCAATCGGTATGGTGGATTACTTCTCTCAAGTAAGTCAATTATAATTAATGACTTCAATTGAGATATTTTGGTTACTTGAGCTAATGCAATTGAGATGGTTTTGATTAGCGTAAGAAATGAATAGTAAAGGGCTGCATGATGAATTGTTTAGTAACTAGAAGAAAGGATTACTTGAAATGTCATTCAATGGTGTTTAGATCGGCTCAAGTGTTTAATCTGTGTGAATTATTTATTTGAAAGATTTCATATGACAATTATGTCAGGATCATTTTTTTCAAGTCTGATAATAAAATTTCATTTCTTTACGAGTAAAAGTCAAATAGTCTAAACGAGAAGTGTATATCTCTTAGAAAATTTTGATATGAGTTGAAGATACTAAGAATGATAAAGTTTTCATCTTACGAAAGCTGAAAAGTTTATTACATGTTAGCAAAGTTTGGACAGATGAGAATATTGCTAACCAAAACGTCTGAACTGGACTAGTCTGCATTGAGTAAAGATTTCCTAATTTTCAGTAATGCACTGTTGTATGAATGGTGATGTGTTTCATGAAAATAAGGTAATGTGATAGTTTGGAGCATTTGATGTCACAGAAAATTTGAGTTGTTGATGGGGTTAAAGACGAGTATCAGGATCTACCAAAATTATCTTTGCCAGTATTGATATTAGGATGAGAATGAGAAGGATTATTTTCGAGGCTATATCAGAATTATTTCCATAGCGGAAAAAGGAAAATGTGATAGTGAGTAGTAAACTAAAAGAGTACAGTGAGGATCAACTTCTGATGTTGAATTTCATATTGGATCTGATTCATGGTATTATTATTCCGAGGCTTATACAGAAAGAATTGTATGAAGCTTACAGTGAAAATTTGCCTATTCATTTAGAGAGTAATGACGTGTACTGTAATTTGATTAAGATGTTATTGGATTGTGATTTAAAGATGATGAAAATCTGTATGATTATTTTGGAAGAGTGCAGGTCCCTTTGATTATTGGATTTCTTGGAATTCTAGTCTCCATTAACTAAATTGAGATCTGGGTTTTATGTCAAGATGATAAGGGAAACTGAGAAGGGTTGAAAATTTAAGAACAATTTAGAGATGAGTCCGTAGGCTTTCAGAATATATGAGAAATTAAAGAGATATATTGAAGGCACCGCCTGAGTGAAAGTTCTTCGGCACTGAATATGAAATTGAGGAATCTAAATGAAGACCACTTTTCCGGTAAGATTTTCGGGGACAAAAATCCCTAAAGGGGGGAAAGTTGTGATATCTCGAATTAGGGCCTAATCCGAATAGTGGTTTTGGGACCACAAATCTGAGATAGAAATAATTATTTTATGATTATTTTGAGGTCTATGATATGATTGCATGATTGTGTGAAAATTTCATGAAGAAATTCTATGCATAAAGTGTTTAATTTGAAGTTAGGAACTAAATTGAATAAGTTACAAAACTTGCATTCTAGAAGTTTATAGCATGAAATTGCTTTGAATATTAATTAGGAGGTCTTAAATAGCAATTTGACCAATTTCTAAGTTTATGGACAAAAATTGGACATGAATGGAATTTTTGAAAGTTTAGTAAGGAAGGGCATTTTGGTCATTTGAATATTAAATGAAATAAAATGGGAAAAATAACACAAAAATAATCATCTTCTCCATAAGTTGCTGCCAAATTTTGCTCTCCACCATAGCTAGGGTTTCAACACTTTTAAGCCTTGATTGTAAGTGATTTCTATGCCCATTTTTAATGTTCTTTACATTTTTGAAATCCTCTTTGCTCGGTTTAACTATTTCTACCAATATTTTAAGCTAGGGTTTATATTTAAAATTTTACCCATGGATGATATGTATGAATTTTGATGTTTTATGGTAGAATATGAAGTTTTAGATTGTGTTAAACAACTTTTGCTAAGTGATTTTTTGTAAAAACAAGTAAAATGACATAATCGATAAAAATACCTAATATTCATAAGTACATGTTAGAGTGTGAATTTGATGTTGCTATAGAAGGGAAGAATGATCAACATGTCATAAAACATAAGAAAATAGGATGAGGTTTAATTTACGAGTCTTGGGGTAAAAGTGTAAATATGTGAAAGTTTAGGGGCAAAATGGTAATTTTGCCAAAGTTAGTATTAGGGGGCTGTTTTGATGAATGTGTGTATTAAATAAATTAAATTGGTATTATAGATCAAGATAAAAGAGATTCGAGTCGAGATCAGGGGAAAAATAAAGTTTACGAGGAATAGGCTCGACTATTCTCATTTTGTATCGAGGTAAGTTCATATGTAAATATTGTAATATAACCGTTATTTTAAATCATTTAATGCTATTTATACGATATTATGATTATTATCATGCAATTCTATGCTTTGTGGTCATTGTTGGACAACATGCAAAAATTTTGTGAATTATGTGAAAAATGTGAAAGACTACCGAAGTATCGTCATTGGTATTCCAAGGAGATTGGTAAAAAAGTATGAACGAGGAAAGTCCCGTTGAGCCTTAGGAATAGATTCGGATATTTGGTCATCCGAACTTGTTGAGTTGAGTCCGAGTTCACTTATGGATGCGAACGTCCAAACTCGTTGAGTTGAGTCCGAGTTCGTGAAATGTAACTAGGCATCCGAACTCGTTGAGTTGAGTCCGAGTTCACTTATGGATGCGAACGCCTGAGCTCGTTGAGTTGATTCTGAGTTCGCTTATGGGCGGGTTACATGGTAGCTTGGCTACATATGTGGCACTTATGTCCAAACTTTCCATGTATCCGAGTTATATTCCGATGTCTTTAACAGGTAAAATTCTAGTGAAATGGAAGAATAATCAAGATGCAAGTGACGTATTGGTAAGTGTTGTGGAATGGGCACTTTGGACAGGTATGTACTTAACCCTCAAGTTGAAACTTGATACGACAACAATAATGTAGTAAGACGATGAATGATGAATAGAAATGTGATACATGTTTTGGTGATATTATGCTAATGTTGGTTGGTATAATTGCTTTGTTAAGTTATTTGTTATTTGCATGTGAACTTACTGGGCATTTATGCTTACTCCCTCTCTTCCATTCCTTGTAGTTTTGACAAGCTGGTTTGGAGATCAGGACGGTAGGAGGCACGCTCACACTATCAACGGACCATCTCGGTATGGTGGCTTGCATATTTTGGGAATATGGCATGTATAACATTATAATCCTTTTGTGTATATAATCTTATGATATAGCTCATGGATGGCATGGAAATGTTTGAGAATGATTAGCTATTGGAGTGGCTAATCGAGATTATATTTGATAACATGTATGCTTTATGTGCTAACTAATCTATGGAAATCCATAAAATGGTGAAATTGGCTATAAAATAGAATCACACAGCAGTAGTGATGTGAGTTTGAAAAATCACTAAAAATAGTATAGATAGAATTAGATGATGAATAAAATATTGAATTGAATCTAAATGAACCTATTTTCATGTGGAAGAAACAAAATATGTAAAAGAGTTGTATTTTATGAAATATTTACGTTTTTCTGAAACAGCGTCAAAGCAATTTCTAAATTTAAAAATTCACCATAAATTGTACAAAAACAATTAGGAGTTTTACCTTACATGTGTGAAATCCTTATTGAGTCTAGTTTTATGAGAAACAAACGGTATAGTCATTGAAACTCTGGACAGGGATATATCTGGTCCGTAATACACAGGGGTCAGAGTAGCCGAACCCTGAAACAGGGGAGACTTTAACTAATAAACTGTACTAATTGGCCAAACCAAAAATTCTATAAAAAATTTAGTATCTTATCTAATGGCAGTTTACTCAATTGAATCGGATATATCACTTGTGGCATAGCTGGGATTTGTTAAGGATAGGCGAGGGTAGAGGTTGTTGAGTAGCCGGATTCATATGAATGTATTGCGTGAACCATTTGTTCATCATATGGAAAAAGGCTTCATTAACTTCACCTCCGTGACTACTAGGCACAGGTCTAGATTCAATAGAATCTGTCTATAGAGGGGAAGCTGGCACATTACTCTCTACATCATCAGCTATTGCTCGTTCGGGATCTATTTTCTACGAGAAAATACACTTAAAGCTATCAGGTATCATCCCACTATCACAATTTATATACATGCCATGTATAGCTAGACTCTCACTCGCTACGTTAGTCCTAGAATCGACTCAACTGTAGCTCTGATACCAATAAAATATAACACCCCTAGCCTGTATCCAACGTCATAATAGGATTACGAGGTATTACCCATCCAACACGTTCACATTGTCCCTTATAAGGCTCTACGAGGCCTTAAAACATGGTTTAGAAGAAGTTCAAGACTAAACCAATAACATTTGAAAACTTTGGGAAACTTAGAAAAATTTCATGCATTCAGGGGTCACACACCCGTGTAAATAGGCCATTTGCCTCACGCGGCCACCAGACACACCCGTGTCACAAACAGTGTGAAAACATGGCATGCATACTGACTTGCACCACACGGCCGAGAACACGCCCGTATGCCATGGCTGTGGCAAAACTGGAGGGGTTATTGACTTGGGTCACACGACCAGCCACACGCCCATGTGCCAGCCCGTGTGCTACACACGGCTAGTAGACACAACCGTGTGTTTAGGCTGTGCCAAACCTGTAGGGTATACTGAATTAATTCGAAAGGGTACCTTACAGGACACACGGCCGTATACCAAGGCCATGTGTCACACACGGCTGTATACCAAAGCCATGTGTCACATACGGTCAAGCCACACGCTCGTGTACTCGGCCATGTGGAGTGAAAATAGGCCTGGATAAAGCCACATTTCTCACCCTCCTCATGACTTCCTACAACAAGACATTTTATACCATTTCAACACATTTATAAGCATCCAAAACATCATCAACCCATGCACAATTCATGCCAGAATAACACTAGCCAATTTAATACACATTTACTACTCCAATCATATAGATTTCATATGTCAAATTCATCCATTCCACCTAATTTCAATATGCATTTATTCATTCATTAAAATAACTAACTCAAAACTCAAAATAACACCAATTCAATAACTTAATCTCATACCATACTATACCAAATTCACAAGGCATATCATTTATATCACATACCATATATAAACACATTCTATAAGCAAAATTCACATCCTACAACTTTACCAAATACAAGCCAAATCACATAACTATAATTCCATAACACAAAATGTACCATAATGACACTAGCTTATACATGTCATATACCATATATACAAGGATTCAAAAGTACCAACAAAATGATCGATAGTGTGATGACAGTTCCTAACGATCCCCGAGTCCGAGCTAGCTTTGATTATCTATAAAACATAGACAAATAACACACAGTAAGCTTCATAGCTTAGTAAGTTTGTAAGTGAATATCTCAATTCATCAAACAAATGTAATTTAACTATTTTCACATTACCAAAACAAAATCACATTAATCACAAACCTTTCTCATATCTCAAAACATGATCAAATACCATCTCAGTAAACTTTCTCAATCTAATACTCGAGTAAGTTCCTTATATACCTGTATCACCTCGTACTAAACTCTTTCTCAACCACATCATTTCCTTTACCCATTGAACCATTTGTTATAGAAATTGGATACTCAAATATCACAATCGTTACATACCTATACCACGGCCTGTAGCCAAATCAAGGTAACTTATCCCGGAGCACCTATACCATGGCTCGTAGCCAAATCAAGGTATTATTCGCACCTGAAGTGTCGATTTCATGGCCCAAAGCCAATACATTTACCTAATGACATGTCCTTAGCATCCTAACTATTCCTAAGGTTCAACCGGGAAGTTTCACTTGTCGATTTCATCGTCGAACACATCTGTATAGTCGTATTCACCATTCAAATATTATTCGTAATCTCATAATCACATTTTATGCAATACCAAAGCATATAACATACATTTATAATGAAATTACCACATACGAACTTACCTCGTACTCGAAATTAACGAATCGGATCGATTACTCGATAATTTTTTATTTCCCCCGATCTAAATCTGAAATCTTTCTTTCTTTATCTATATGTATTCAAAATTAACCCATTTAGTCAACTACTCATTCAATTTAATCCTTAAACACATATTTGGGCATTTTTTCACTTTAGCCCTAAACTTTCACATTTCTTACAATTTAGTCTTTATTTCACAAATATGAAATTCATTAAACCCAAGCCTAGCCAAATTTCATATAGGTCCCTAACAGCCCATATTTTTCATTTATTTCATATTTAAGCCCCTAAGTTTGCACATTTCACAAATTAATCCTTATTTGACATTTTTGTCAAAATTCCCTTTACAAAACATTAAAATCTATCAACAATTATTCATTTTTCATCATCATCTATCACAAAGCTCAAGCATTCATCAATGGCACTTCACAAAATCACCAAAAAATTCAAAAATTAAGATATGGGCTAGCTAGAACACAAAGCAACGATCACAAAAACGTAGAAATCATCAAAAACTGAGTTAAAACCGTACCTTAATCAAGAAAATAGTTGGTCGTTCCCTAAATGAGTGTAAAAGCTTCTTTTTCTTCTTTAATTTCAGTTAAAAGATGATGAAACACATAATTTTTGGTTTTATTTATGTTAAGTATATTTACCAAATTACATATTTAACCTTTCCTAAACCATTTAAAATCATCATAATATATGCCCATTTATGACCATTCCCACTATCAATATTCTATTCACAACATAAGGACCTTTTGTTTAATAAACCGAAGCAAATAGACACTCTTAAATTATAGCATGCTACTTTTGCATTTTACGCGATTTAGTCTTTCCGTCAAATTGAGCTATTAAACGATAAAATTAGCTCACGAAATTTTCACACATATATAATCACATGCTATAAACACCAAAAATAATATTAAAATAATTTTTTGACCTCAGATTTGTGGCCAAACCCTAGTTATGGCTTCCCCTTTTAAAATTCAGCCATGGAAGAAGAAGATGGACAAAAATTTACTTTTATTTTGTTTTTTAATTCATTTAATTAATAAATGACCAAAATGCCTTTTTCTTAAAACACTAAAATTTCTCATACTTCATGTCCATTTTTGTCCACTAACTTAACAAATGGTCTAATTACCATCTAAGGACCTTCAATTTAAAACTTCATAGCAATTAGACACCTCTAGCTTCTAGAACTCAAGTTTTGCACTTTTTTACGATTTAGTCCTTTTTACTAAATTAAGTGCTCAAATGTCAAAATTTTTGAACAAAATTTTCACAGAATCATTCCATAAAACTGTAGACTATAAAAATATAAGAAAAATAAATTTTTCTGCATAGGATTTTTGGTCCTGAAACCACTGTTTCGACTAGACCTAAAATTGGGTTGTTACATGTTTTGTAGGTGTTTATATTGCTTGGGTGGCTATTTGAAATATGCCTGATGAAAGTTGTAGTTGTAGATAAGTTGATAAACAAATGATTGTATTATGTTTGTTTGTCATAGGTGCATTCGCCAATAGTGAGTTCGCCATGGGGGAGTTTGACATAAGTGAGTTCGCCATGGGAGAGCTCGCTATAGGAGAGTTTGCCGTAGGTGCATTTGCCAAAAGTGAGTTCGCCATAGTGGAGTTTGACATAACTGAGATCACCATGGGAGAGTTCCCTATAGGAGAGTTTGCCATAGGGCTATGCCTAGTGTGGACTTTAGCAGACTGATTTGTTGTGTTATCGTGAATTAGTCTGTAAATTATTGTTGATGTATGTGTTGTGTGAATTCGTGAGTTTTAGCAATTTTAAGGTGATGCATTTAGAGTCTTTAAACTAAAAAAAATGTTTTAGAATTTTCATGTCTTAGTCCTTAAACTTCGCTTTGGAATTAAGTGACTTTTAAATTTCGTTTTGAGCTAAAATTTGTCCAAATCGTTTAAAATAAAATGCCCAATACACTGGTTGCTCCTGTAACACCCTTTACCCATTCCCGAGGCCGAGATCAGATATGAGACGTTACGAGTCGTGTACTCTAACATTTTCGGGAATTTTAGATTATAAAATTTCATCCCCATATGAGACCAATCAAAATTACATCTTATTGTCCCTATTATAGGCGTACGATGCCTTAAACACACATTGAGAACAATCCGAGACTAAACTGAAATCTTATGAATATCCATAGAAATTTTCTTGGTAGAGCCTCACACGCCAGTGTGAAGGCAAAGCACACGCCCGTGTTCCCTACCCATGTTGAATTAATTGAATTTACTTTCTAATTCGAACCTACAGAGGTTTCACACGACCAAGCACACGCCTGTGTCCCTGGCCCGTGTCCTTTACATGGCCTAGACACGCCCGTGTGGTCGCCTGTGTCTAAAAACTCGAGTATTCTGTTTATGATGTCAGCATGAATTTAAGGGCACATGGCCAAGACACATGCCCATGTGTCTAGGCTGTGCTCGAAACTAACTTAAAATTTTAGGTGCAGGGGACACACAGTCATACCATATGCCCATGGGGCAATCCGTGTGTCACAGACGGCCTGGACACACGCCCGTGTGTCTACCCATACGAACCCTTTTAGGCTATTTTCCAAGTCTTTGGTCACCCACTTTCATCTACTCTCACCTATAGGTTCCCATAATGCATAAATTTGTAGGTCATAACCCACATCAAAGTGAACCAATTCTCATGGCCATAAACCAATAAATATGTATACTTCAACATGCCTTCATTTTGGCAAATCAAATGACACATATAACAAAATAAACAAAAGCCCTATACATGCCATTGACCAAAATAAAAGTGTTTGTATACCAAAGATGGACTAATTGATAGTGTGTTGACTCTCCAACCTTCTTCCAATCTTTACGAGTCTTCGAGCTCTGAAAGACAGGGAAAAAAAGGGGTAAGCATTTACATGCTTAGCTAGCCCGAATAACTGGAAAGTAAACTTACCAAGTAATTAACATACAACCATATTTAGCAAATATACCAACAAGAATGAAATGGCTTCCCTATCACATGTACTCAATCAATAAGTTAGTCACAATAATAATGTACCATGTAATTCGTCTTAAATGAGCTCATCATTCATCCTTTCATTTATACATATATCTCATGTTAATCCCATTGAGTTTGTAGGAAATTTTGATGAGTTGCCCATTATTCGTCAAGTCATAAGAGTGATCGTCTCATGTACGCACTCTCGTGAATCTCACATCTTACGGCGGGATTACCAGTCCAGGCTAAATTCCCCGTATCGTAAACTCATAAGGAGATGTCAGGATTACCAATCTAGGCTAAATCCCTTATAGTGATAAACACCCTTAATGAGTTCGGATCTAAATTACCAGTCCAGGTTAAATTCAGCCCCTAATCGGATTACCCGTCTCAGCGAAATCCATAATGCACACATATTCTTTGGGAGGCTCGGTCACTCAAGGAACACCTGTCCGAGCTAGATCCTTTTCTATATTTGAGATCAACGGATTACCTGTCCGGGCTAAATCTTTTTTTACAACACATGCAGGATCTCAAGTCACATGTAAATCATTGTTTATCCATCGAATTTCCTTATCAATCTCAACCGTGTCATTTATCAACATATTATTATTAAGAATGTATTGCATAGATTTTCATGCCATCATCAAATACAATTATCATGCATTCATAAAACACACAATTAGGCATATCATGAGTTTACTTTAAGTTATCCGAACTTACCTGGTACTCGTCTCAGTATTGTGTTTCAATTATTCCGAAACCTTTCGTTTTCCATGATCGACCTCTGGAATTTGTTCCTTAGGGTCTATAACAATAAAAATGAATCATTAGCACCTCACATTATTCTTTTCGAGTACAAATTTCACCCCCAGACAAAATGATCGTTTTACCCCTAATTTAGTCCCTAGGCTCGTATAGTGAAATGCGTGCAATTTCTACCTTACCCAAGCCTAGCCGATTGTTTTTCCCTCTTATGGCAGCCCACATTTTCCCATTATTTCACATTCTTTACCATATTCTTTACATCTTTTGCAAAAGGTCCTTTTAGGGGTTTTTCATGAAAATCACCTAAGAAAAGATATTTAACACACATCCAACCTTCATATTGCCCCATAAAACATCAAAATACAAGTAACTCATGCATGGGTAAATTTTTAAACATGAACCCTAGCATGAACTATGGGTAGAAATAGAGAGAGTAAGCTACCGGGATTTCAAAAATACGAAGAACATTAAAAACGGGGCTTGGGAGCACTTACTATTGAGCTTGAAAATGTTAAAAACCCTAGCTATGGAGAGCTTGAGAATTTCAGCTGGATGAGGGAGAAGAATGGCTGATTTTTGGCTTATTTTTCCAATTTTATTTCATTAACTAGCCAAATGACCAAAATGCCCTTAAGCCCTTTCTTTCAAATTTCATCCATACATGCCCATTTTTGTCCAAAAACTTAGAAATTGGGAAAATTTCTCTTTAATACCTTCTAATTAATAATCTAAAGAAATTTCATGCAAATTGCTTCTAGAATCCAAGTTTTGCAATTTATTCAATTTGGTCTTTATTTTCTAATTGGACACCTTACTCATAGAATTTCTTCATGAAACTTTAACAAATGCATATTCTCATATCCTAGACCTCATAGTAATCATAAAATAAATATTTCAACATCGGATTTGTGGTCCCAACCGACTAGGCCCTATTTTAGGATGTTACATTTCTCCCCCTTTAGGGACTTTCGTCCTCAAAAGTCTTACCAGTAAACAGGTTCAGATATTGACTTCTCATGGTTTCTTGCGGCTTCCATGTAGCCTCTTCCACACCATGTCGATGCCATAAAACCTTTACCAAAGGAACGTCTTTATTTCTCAATTTTTTAGTCTCACGAGCTAGAATCTTGACATGTTCCTCGCCATAAGTCATGTCCGATCAAATTTCAACCTCAGTCGGTGAAATCACATGAGAGGGGTCTGATCAATATCGTCTTAATATAGATACATGGAACACGTCATGAATCTTTCCCAACTTGGGTGGCAATGCCAAACGATAGGCTAATGGTCCAACTCTTTCGGTGATCTCATACGGTCCAATAAATTGCGGACTCAGTTTGCCTTTCTGACCAAGCCTCAATACTTTTTTCCATGGAGATACTTTCAAGAAAACTCTATCTCCAACTTGGAACTCGATTTCTTTTCTTTTCAAATCAACATATGACTTTTGTCTATTTGATGTCGCTTTTAAATAGTCACGTATCATTTTAACCTTTTCTTCAATTTCCCTGATCAGCTTAACCCTGTGAATCTAACTTTCCTTGAGTTTCGTCCGATACAATGGAGTTCGGCATTTTTTGCCATATAAGGCTTCATAAGGTGCCATCCTCAAACTCGATTGAAAACTATTGTTGTAGGCAAATTGTCCCAATGGCAAGTATTTTTCCCAGCTACCCTAAAATTTGAGAATGCAGCATCGTAACATGTCCTCAAGAATCTGAATCATCGGCTCAGACTGGCCGTCTGTCTGTGGGTGAAACCGTACTAAAACTCAATTTCGTACCCAAGGCTTCTTGTAACTTTTTCCAGAACCTCGACGTGAATCTCAGGTCTCTGTCTAAAATAATCGATAGTGGTACCCCGTATAACCTCACAATCTCAGATACGTATAAGTTGGCCAACTTATCAAGAGAGTAGTCTGTCCTCACCAAAATAAAATGAGCCGACTTCATCAACTTATCCACCACAACCCAAATAGCATTTTTCTTTTCCGGAGTCGATGGTAATCTTGTCAGAAAGTCCATAGTAACTCTGTCCCACTTCCATTCAGGGACCATTACATGTTGTAACAAACCTGAAGGCACTTGATGTTCAACTTTGACTTGCTGACATATCAAACATTTCAATACAAATTCAGATATGTCTCTCTTCATGCCATTCCACCAGTACATTTTCTTCTAATCGTTGTACATCTTGGTACTTCCCCGGATGAATAGACAATCGGCTATCATGTGCCTCTCATAAAATTTTCTGAATAACTTCATCATTCCTTGGTACACAGACTCTGCCTCTGAACATCAAACATCCATCAGGACTAACCTAAAAATCTGATTCAATACTTGACTCACATTGAGTTCTTTTAGCTTACAGGTCATTATCATTGGTCTGAGCATTATAAATTCCTTGAAGAAATGTCGGCCTAGCCCTTAGCTCTGCCACGACCGATCCATCATCAAACAATGTCAATCGGGTGTTTATGGCCCTCAATGCAAAATAAAGATTTTCTGCGTAGCGTGTCAGCGACCACATTCGCTTTTCCCGGGTGGTCATCAATGATCAACTCATAGTCCTTAATTAATTCTAACCATCTTCGTTGCCTCAGATTCAATTCCTTTTGAGTCATCAAATACTTCAAACTCTTGTGGTCAATGAATATACCACAAGTCTCACCATATAAGTAGTGCCTCCAGATTTTCAAGGCAAAAACAATGGCGGCAAGCTCTAAATTGTGCTTCGGATAATTCTTCTCGTGTAGCTTCAACTGTCGTGAAGCATAAGTTATCACCTTGCCATCTTGTATAAGTACACAACCCAGCCCATTTAAAGATGCATCACTGTAGACCACAAACTCTTTTTCTGGCTCAGGTAATACTAATACAGGAGCTTCAGCCAACAATGTCTTCAACTTCTCGAAACTCTGCTGACACTTTTCCGTCCACTCTAACTTAACGTCTTTCTGTAGCAATCTCGTCATTAGAGTCGCTATCATGGAGAATCCTTTCAGAAATCTTCGATAGTAACCGGCTAAACCCAAAAAGCTTCTAACCTCGGTTATATTTTTAGGCGGTTTCCACTCAACAATAGCAGAGATCTTACTTGGATCGACTCGGATGCCTTCACCCGAAACAATATGACCCAAAAACCCAAATTTTTTAAGCCAAAACTCACTCTTGCTAAACTTAGCATACAATTGTTTTTCCTGTAAGGTCTGCAACACAGTTTTCAAATACTTCTATGTTCTGTTTCATTCTTAGAATAAATCAAAATATCGTCAATGAACACAACGAAAAACTTGTCCAAGTATGGCCGAAATATCCTATTCATTAGGTCTATGAATACGGCCGGTGCATTCGTTAACCCAAACGGCATGACAAGGAATTCATAGTGACCATACCTCATTCTAAAAGCTGTCTTAGGTACGTCCGATTTCTTAACTCGCAACTGATAGTAGCCAGATCTCAGGTCTATCTTAGAGAATACAGTGGCTCCCCTTAACTGGTCGAACAAATCATTCATCCTTGGTAAAGGATACTTATTCTTAATAGTTACCTTTTTCAATTGCCAATAATCTATACACAGCCTCATTGAACCATTTTCTTCTTTACAAACAATACAGGAGCACCCGAAAGTGAAAATCTCGGTCTTGCAAAACCTTTATCCGTTAGCTCTTGCAACTGTGCTTTCAACTCTTTCAACTTAGTTGGTGCCATCCTATACGGAGCATAGAAATAGGAGCTGTCCCTGGCACTAGTTCAATACCAAACTCTTATCTCTCTTTTAGAAGGTAATCCGGGTAATTCCTCCGGGAACACGTCTGGATATTCACATACTCTTGGCACAGACTCAATCTTCAACTCTGTTTCCTTAGTGTTCAGGAAAAAATCAGGATAGGCTTCATATCATTTTCTCATATATCTCCAAGCCATCATTAAGGTAATTACAACTAGCAGTGTATCCAATTCTCTTGAAACAACCCGTAGAATCTCACCATCTGGGCACTTCAATTTAATATACTTGCTACCACAGTTTACCACTACATCATGCAGGGCTAACCAATCCATGCCAAGTATTACATCAAACTCATCAAATGGCAATAACATAAGGTTAGCCGGAAAAAAATGACCCTGAATCGTCAATGGACAATCCTTACAGACTTTATCGACCATGATTGACTTGCCTAATGGGTTTGACACTCTGATAATAAATTTCATAGGTTCAATGGATATGTTCATACTAGACAGCAATTTCATGAAAATTTATGAATGCATCGACCCCAGATCAATTAAGGCAACAACACAAGTATTAACAAGAGAAAAGGTACCCGTGATGATGTTAGGAGTAGAGGCTTCCTCTCGAGCGTGTATTGCATACGTTCTTACCGGGGCTCGAGCCTCTGATTTTGTAGTGTCTTTGGTCGTAACCCAACTACCACTAGCACTTCTAAGATACCTCGGAGGCCTACCCTGTGAAGCAGGAGTACTTGACTTCGGGGCTACTTCCACCTCTTTATCTGTTCTCTCTGGGTAGTCCTTGAGGAAATGGCCAAGAGAACCATATCTAAAGCACGCACCACTCTTCATCCGGCACTCTCCGAAGTGAAATTTATTGCAGCTTTTACACTTTGGCTTTTGGTCATCCACACTCCCCACATTAGTCACCATTGGGGAAAAAGACTTTTGATTACGTCGTTTGGAGCTTCTCGCTCTACCTGAATATCATACCGATGAAGTGGAGTGTTCATGTTGGCTCCTTGACTTCTTTATGGGAAACAAGAGCGTCTTACCGCTGGATCTCTTGCTTGAAACTTGAGCTTCTCTCTTTGTTTGTTTTCTTTCATTATTAAGCTTCTCGGTCTTCTTGGCCTAATCAGCTAATGCAGCAAATTCTTGTATCTCAAGAATCCCAATCAACAACTTGATTTCGTCATCCAAACCTTCCTCGAAGCGTTTACGCATTTTTGCTCGGTTTGAACCCATTCAGTCGCATACTGACTTAGCATTACAAACTCCCTTTCGTATTCCACTACTGTCTTGTTCACTTGTTTAAGTTACAAGAATTCCTTTTGCTTCAAGTCTAAGAACCTTTGATTGATGTATTTCTTCTTAAAATCTGCTTGGAAAAATTCCCAAGTGATGTTTTCCTTTGGCACCGCTGACGATACAGTCTTCCATCAGTGGTATGCAGTATCCTTCAAGAGAGACACGGTACACTTTAAGCACTTCTCGGGTGTGCACCATAATTCATCCAGCACTCGTGTAGTATTCTCTAGCCAAAACTCAGCTCGCTCAACATCATCATCAATCTTGGCTCTAAATTCCTCAGCCCCATACTTTCTAATCTTGTCTACAGGGGCTTTACCAACTCTTACAGATGCCATACCTCGTGGCAATTCCTCATCTGGTTGGTTAGGGGGTGGGGGAGGTCGTGGTATGTTGGAGTTATTCCTCAAATAATCCCCAAACCACTCGTCCATCATGTCAAAAAAGACGGCTCTGGCCTCTTTCCAGCCTTCAGACATAGGCCTTCTACTACTACTAGAAACAGCTCATTGTACGGAAGCTGGAGCATGGCTCTCGGCTCCCTCAGACTCATCTTGTGCTTGATTGGAACACATTTACTATATTCAAAGATAATTAAACAGTTAGGAGATATCACACTATCAACATTCGCATAATAGCATGTATAGCAAAACTCAATACACTCTACGATAGTCCTAGAACTGACTAAATCGTAGCTCTAATACCACTAAATGTAACACCCCTTACCTATACCCGAGGCCGGGATTGGATATAAGATGTTACCAAACGTATACTCTAACATTTTCGGGAATTTAAAATTATAAAATTTCATCCCCATATGAGATCAATCAAAATTACATCTTATTCTCCCTATTATAGGCATACGAGGCCCTAAACACACATTGATAACAATCCGAGACTAAACTGAAATCTTATGAAAATCCATAAAAATTTTCTTGGTAGAGCCTCACACGCCCATGTGAAGGCAAAGCACACGCCCGTGTGCTTTGGGAACACGCCCGTGTTCTCTACCCGTGTTGAATTAATTGAATTTATTTTCTAATTCGAACCTATAGGGATTTCTACACGGCCAAGCACACGCCCGTGTCCTTGGCCCGTGTCCTTCACACGGCCTAAGCACGCCCATGTGGTCGCCCGTGTCTAAAAACTCGAGCATTCTGTTTATGATGTCAGCATGCATTTAGGGGCACACGGCCAAGACATACGTCCGTGTGTCTAGCCCGTGCTCGAAATTGACTTAAAATTTTAGGTGCAGGGGACACACGACCATACCACACGCCCATAGGGCGATCCGTGTGTCATACACGGCCTAGACACATGCTCGTGTGTCTACTCGTGTGGACCTTTTTAGGCTATTTTCCAAGCCTTTGGTCACCCTCTTTCATCTACTCTCACCTATAGGTTCTCATAATGCATAAATTTGTAGGTCATAACCCACATCAAAGTGAACCAATTCTCATGGCCATAAACCAATAAATATGTATACTTCAACATGCCTTCATTTTGGCAAATCAAATGACACGTATAACAAAATAAACAAAAGCCCTATACATGCCATTGACCAAAATAAAAGTGTTTGTATACCAAAGCTGGACTAATTGATAGTGTGTTGACTCTCCAACCTTCTTCCAATCTTTACAAGTCTTCGAGCTCTGAAAGACAGGGAAAAAAAGGGGTAAGCATTTACATGCTTAGCAAGCCCGAATAACTGGAAAGTAAACTTACCAGGTAATTAACATACAACCATATCTAGCAAATATACCAACAAGAATGAAATGGTTTCCCTATCACATGTACTCAATTAACAAGTTAGTCACAATAATAATGTACCATGTAATTCGTCTTAAATGAGCTCATCATTGTGATCCTCTAAAATTTTGACTTTGGTTGGCTTCTTTCCATCCATTCTCCATGCTTACATCTTCACCTATTTCACAAGCATTTGAGCCTCTTCCTCTAAAATTTCTTCCTCTTCCACGACCACGATCTCTCCCTCTTTGATTTTTAAAATCTCCCTTATTCTCATTTAGAGACAACTTTGACTGGAGTGCTTGATCTAGATCTACTTCCTTTTTCTTCTTGTTTAATCTTTCTTCATGGGCTTGCAACGAACCTGTGAGTTCATCAATAGTCATGGTACTCAAGTCCTTTGATTCTTCAATGGCAACCACAATGTAGTCAAATCTGGAATCTAAAGAACGGAGGATTTTCTCAACACCACGAATATCATCCATAGTTTCACCATTTCTTTTTAATTGATTGACTATGGACAAAACCCGTGAACAGTAATCAGAAACTGATTCTGACTCTATTTTTTGCAATCTTTCAAACTCTCCTCGAAGAGTTTGCAACTGAACTCTTTTCACCTTTTCATCTCCTTTGAATGAATTTTGTAAAAATTCTCATGCTTGTTTTGCCATGGTGGCACAAGCTATTTTTTCCCAAGCCGCTTTATATGATTGAACTCCTTGATATATCCAAAATAAGGCTTGCTGATTTTTCTTCCTTGATTTTCTTAGACTCTCTTATTGAACTTGTGTTAATCCTTCCTCCTCTTCAGTCTCAACTTCATTATAACCTTTTTCAACAATCTCCCAAACTTCTAGAGATCCAAGAAGAGCCTTCATTTGGATACTCCATTTGCCATAATTTTTTTTGGTTAATTGGGGAACGAAAGAAAGAGGAATAGAATTGTTCATTTCGATCGAACCTGGCTCTGATACCAATTTGTAGAAAATTGATCAAAATTTGGAGAAATAAAACAAAGAATATAATAAAGAATATAATGAAAAGAGAAATAATTTTTATGGAAGAAAGAAAACACCCTTTTGATTAATTTTTATTTCACTCACTCAATAATATTCTTCATCACATACAACTCTTTATATAGGAGTTGTAAGTGACTATTCATCTATATCACTAAATGCTAGGAGTTGTGACTATTCATTTACATAACTTAAATACTATAAGAGTTATGACTATCCATGCATGTGTGTAACTTTTCATCTTCAAGTCTCTTTGCATTATTAACTCTTCATATTCAAGCCTCTTCACATTCGTAACTTTTCATAATTTATTTTGTGCAAGATTAATTTAATTATGTGCCAACAACCAGATATAGTGACGGAGACACGTAAAATGCTAGAGAAATGGGAAGAAAGAAGAGCAGGGAGAGATGAATTCGAAATGGAAGTGTTTAAACAACTTCATGACCTTTCAGCTGATATTATATCAAGAACAGCATTCGGAACCTTTTTTGAACAAGGAAAACAGATCTTTTTGTTACAAGAACAACAAATGCAATTTTTCTCTCTCGCAGTCGAAAGCCTAAATATCCCAGGCTTGAGGTAGAGGTGATAACCCTCTTCATTTTTCCTTTAAAATATACCCCTATCTAACACATCATCCCTACTAGGTTTTTGCCTACTAAAAATAACAGAGAGATGTGAAGACTAGATAAGGAAACTAATGAATCAATTCGAGCACTGATCCGAGCAAACAATGAAACAAGAGAAGAATCTTCAAGTTTCCTTAGTCTGTTGATGGGTTCGGATGAAGAAGAGAGGTTAGGAGAGGAGGAAATAATAGGCGAATTCAAGACATTTTACTTTGCAGGAAAAGAAACAGTGGCAAATGCATTAGCCTGGGCGCTTCTACTTTTGGGTTTGAATCCAGAATGGCAAGATAAGGCAAGAGAAGAAGTGATTCGTGTCCTGGGTAGCAATAAGGTTCCGGTTGCAGAGAATTTGAAGGACTTGAAGATTGTAAGTTATCTCCTCTCTTAATAACCATAGTCATATATTTAGCCCTTAATGTTGATCTTTTCTTTCAATTTGATCATTATTATTATTTTAGCTAAATTTGGTCCTAACTTTTCAAAAAAAATTCAAATAGTTTTTTTAACGGAAATAATTCAAAAGTTATAAAAATTAAAAAATCAAAATCAAAATTAAAAAATAAAAAAGGTTGGTAAAAATTCAAAAAAATGGCATGATATATACATGAATTGTCGTGCAAACTGTTATCTTTTAAATTTTAACATCTTAGTATTCTTATTTTTAAAAAAAAACATTTCGACTCTTTTTCAAAAGTTTAATGGTCAAATTTAACTTTTTTTTCTTTTAATATTTAGGGTCAAATATAGCTCAAAAAAAAAATAAAACCAAATTATCAAAAGATGCAAATATTAAAGAATAAATTTGATATTATATCCTCATAATATTAACAGCATTTCACGGCTATATAAAAAGTTATAAATCAATATAATGACTTTAACCTTTCAAAATTCATTCCTAACTCTTAATACAAAATTTCAATTCCTGGATTAGCCCATTACAGTATTTGGTTGGGAAGGTGTGGATTGATCCAAGGATTACTATCAGGTCAAGTGTATTAAATAGCAATTAAGAGAATTTCATAAAAGAACAAAATAAAAAATATTTGTATTCACAAAACCTAAGCCCAAAACATAATAAAAAAAACGTAAACTATATTAATAGTCATTCAACTATTAATAAATTTCTTTTTTGTCACTCAACAATAAAAAGTACAAAATAATACTCAACTATTCAATTTTGTCTTTTTTAGTTACTAGTGGGCTAACAATGACAATTTTTAAAATTAGCATAATAGCAACTTTAACTCACTGCATTTATAAATTATGTTGGTTCTAAAAAAAATTAACTGATAAATTTTATCTTTTTTGGATGTTTCTATTTTTTGTATATTTTCAATTAAATTTAGCTGATAAATTTGTTTTTTTAATTTTTATGATGAAAGGGTAACAAAGAAAAGTAAATTTGCAAAAAATCAAATTACATAATATGTAAATATTGATGGTTAAATTTTTTTAAAATTAAGATTAAATTGACACTATATAAGTTTTGAAGGTTAAAGTTGCTATCATGCCAATTTTAAAAATTACTATTGTTAGTAAGGTGGTGACCAAAAAGACAAAATCAAATAGTTGGGTGACCATTTTGTAACTTTTCATAATTTGATAACTAAAAACGAAATTTACTAATAGTTGAGTGACATCCAGTGTAATTTACCTAATAAAAAACCAATTTTCATTAAAAATTTCAAAAAAAAATCGAATTTAATGTTTTTAGTTGTTATTCTTTTTCAATTTTTAACTTGCCAGTCTAATTGGATATTTTATCCACAGCATTAGTGAATGTTGGATAGTTGTAAGAATGAAGAGAGATGACCCCTAATTCATTTTCATTCCATCAACAAAATCCATATTACAACAGGTAAACATGATAATAGATGAAACACTCCGGCTCTACCCACCAATAGTGATGTTGATGAGGAAAACTTACAAAGATGTGAAGTTAGGGAACATCAACATTCCCGCTGGTACAGAGCTTTATTTGGCACTGGCTGCCGTTCATCATGACACCTACATATGGGGAAACGATGCTCACAAATTTAATCCTGACAGATTTAAAGAGTCTCGGAAGCATTTGGCATCGTTCATTCCATATGGTTTGGGCCCTAGATTTTGTGTGGGACAGACTTTAGCCACCATTGAGATGAAAACCATTCTGGCTATGATTATCCGGCAATATTATCTAGCGGTGTCGCCCACATACGTTCATGCCCCCAAGCTATTCATCTCCCTGGAACCTCAGTATGGCGTACAGTTACTCTTAACAAGAATAACTTTATGATGCTTTTCAAGCCCACTTCATGGATGCTTAGTAAAATAAGTGAAATTTCTATCTCTTTATATTATTATAACTCAATATCTCTTCTACCTATTGTTGTCCAGAGGATGATGAATCAACATTATGGATAGAAATTATGCCTATGAATGTATCCCCAGATCACTGGTACAATGACTTATTTGGTTAGCCATCCATTTAATTTTTCCTCTATTTTAGCTCTTAAACTTGCATTGTATGTCAAATCATCCCCAAAGGATAGAAAAATTAACATTTGTTAACTTTGCTGACGTGGCACTAATGTGGCAATCCATGTGTATGCCACGTTAGCAATTAATTAATTTTTAAAAATTTAAAAAATTATTTATTTGTTGACGTATGACAATCACGTATATATCACGTCAACAAAGTTGACAAATATTAACTTTTCCATTCATTTTGAGTAATTTGACAAACAACGTAAGTTTAAGTGATTAAATATACAAAAAATTAAATGAATAGCTAAAATGATTTTTTTATAAAGTGATAGGCCAAATAAGTCATTATACTTTTTAACTATCAATCATCTTTCTTTTTTTTTTGCCACTAAAATAATATTTGGACGATTGTCGGCAACGTAAAGGTATGCTTTTCGCAAAGGCATAATGAATTATTTGGCCTTTTAATTTTGTAAAAAAAAAAAGTTATTTTAGCACTCATTTTATTTTCACCTTTTTAGCTCTTAAATTTATGTTTTTTTTTTCAAACCAACCCAAAATTTATAGAAAAGTTAACTTTTTTAACTTTGGTTACGTTGCATACATGTGGATGACACGTCAGCATTTAATACATTCTTTAAAATTTTAAAAATTCAAAAAATTATAAAACTATTTTTAAAAATTAGAAATCACTAAAATTTTTTAAAATTTTTAAAATTATAAAAAATATAAAAATATTTTTTAAAATTAAAAATAATTAAATGATGATGTGTCATCTACGTGGCAATCCACGTGTATGCCACGTTAACAAAGTTAACAAATGTTAACTTTTTCATTTATTTTGGAGTGATTTGATAGAAAATGCAAGTTCAAGTGCTAAAAATGAAAATTTAAATGAAAGGTTAAAATGACTTTTTATTTTGTAAAGTTGGAGGGCCAAAAAATCATTATCCTTTTTTCAATTTGGTAGAGAAAATGTAACACCCCTAACCTGTATCCGACGCCGGAATAGAGCTACGAGGCATTACCGGATAATACACCTCATACACATACATTTATACATTCATAATTAAAATCCATTCCAAATCATTCACAACATCCCTCATAAGGCTCTATGATACCTTAGAATATGCTTAGAAATGGTTCGGGACTAAACCGACAACATATGCAAACTTTGAGAGACTTAGAAAATTTTCTTTAATTTCAGGGTCACACGTCTGTATGAACAGGCCGTTGCCTCACATGGCCACCCGATACGCCCTGTCACAGGCCATGTGAAAATAGGGCATACATACTGACTTGTACCACGCAGCTGAGGACACGCCCGTGTGCCAGACCATGTGAAATCTAAGGGGGTTACTGACTTGGGTCACACGACCGACCACACGCCCATATGCCAGCCTGTGTGCCATACACAGCCAGTAGACACGCCCGTGTGTCTAGGCCGTGTCAAAACTGTAGGGTATATTGACTTTAATTTGAAGGGTACCCCAGGGGACACACGACCGTGTAACATGACCGTGTGTCGCACACGGCTGAGACACACGCCCATATCTCTACCCACGTGGACAAAAATAGGCCATTTGCAAAGTTTGTCACCCTACACTCATATACACAATACAACCCATATGATACCATTTCAATACATATTTTAGCAAACAAAACATGTTATTCCATTCACATATCATGCCATCTATCCACATCCATTTCAAATACTCAAATCTTTATTCAAAACATACCAAATCAATATGCCAAAATCATCAATCTCACATAACTACTAAATGCATTTACTCGTCAAATTATCATCTATTTCATGACACAAATTGCACCATAACTCCATCTCAAAATCAAACCACAATATGCAAATCTTCCAATCATTAATACATCATCAACTAATCAACCAAATAAGAAATCACTTAGCAAAACTAATGACCATGGCAAACATGCAAAAACACATAGTAACTTATAAACATCACATATATCACTTAAAAACATTTAAATCAAGCGAACTCAAATAGTCGTACACATTATCATTTACAAGCCAAATCTCATGGCTAATATTATAACTCCAAACAAACCAAAATGGCACTAGCCAATACATGCCATATACCATATATACAAAACTTTAAAAGTACCAACGAGATAATCGATAGTGCGATGACGTATTCCTAACGATCCTTGAGTCCTAGCTAGCTTTGATAATGAATGAAATATGGAAAGAACACACAAAGTAAGCTTTAAAAGCTTAGTAAGCCATATACAGATAGTCATCCAATGAAAATTTACATATCAATTCAAATATGCAACATAGCTAACCACATACAAGTTCACAAACCTTTCTCAATGAATACTTATTCATGTTTACATGTAAGTTCATCAATTACTTCTCTTTACAATACTCGTATGAATCTCATACGTACCTGAGTCACTTAACTCTTTCACATAATCTTTCTTGACTTGACTTTGCCCATTGAACCATTCAAAATTGTTAAGGATATTTGGAAATCACATAAGCTCGTACAATGCCATATCCCAGATATGGTCTTACATGTTATCATAAATTGATGCCACTGTCCCCAACAGGGTCTTACACAAAATCGATTAACAATGCCAATGTCCCAGACATGGTTTTACACGAAATCTTAATATAATGCCAATGTCCCAGACATGGTCTTACATGTAATCACATCTCAATAACCTAATGTCGTGACATTCGTATCCTATACTATTCCTAAGGTTCGCATGGGACTTTCGGATGTCGTAACTCCGTCGATTCTTGCTCGTAATTGTTCTTTCAACATTCATAACAATTCAATGACAAGTAAATACATATAATTCAATTTAAATACATTTATTTGCATATGAACTTACCTCATAGTCAGAATAAACGAACGGAATCAACTATTCGTCAACTTTCGATTTTCCTCGATCTAAATCCATTTTCTTTCGTTCTTGATTTATATACATTCAAAATTAACTCTTTTATTCATTAAATCATTCAATTTAGTCCACAAACACATATTTGAGCATTTTTTCACTTTGGCCGTAAACTTTCACATTTATTTCAATTTAGTCCTTATTTCAAATAACACAAAATTACACCAATTCATTACAAACCCATGTGTGCTGAATTTTATATAACTTTATATCAATCCATATTTTCATTTATTACACACATTTAACCACACATTTTACACTTTTCACAAATTGGTCCCTTTTATGCAATTTCATTAAAGATCATTTTACAAAATATGATAATCTATCAACAAATACTTATTTTCCATCATCAAACATTCAAGAACTCAAGCTATCATCAATGAAATTTTACAAAATCATTTCAAAAATTGAAGCATGGGCTAGCTAGAACACGAAGTAACGAACAAAAACATAGAAATCATCAAAAAATCGAGCTCAAAACACACCTTAATCAAGTTAGATTAGTGTCGAAACCTAAATGCTCCCCAAAGCTTTATTTTCTTTTTATATTCAGTTATGGAAGGATAAAATGATGATGATAATTCAATTTGTTTTATTTTAATTAACTTAAATTACCAAATTACTTATTAATCCATAGTTAAAACCATTATAAAACACATAATTAAATGTCATTTATGTCCATCACCACTATCAATGGTCCAATTATAACATAAGGACCTCCCATTTAATAAGCCATAACAATTTGACACTTTTAACTTATAGCATGCTACTTTTGCATTTTACGCGATTAAGTCTTTTTTCTCAAATTGAGCTATTAAACGATAAAATTAGCTCACTAAATTTTCACACATATATATTCACGTACTTTAAACACCAAAAAAATAATATTAAAATAATTTTATGACTTCAGATTTGTGGTTCCAAAACCACTATTCCAGTTGAGCTAAAACCGGACTGTTACAGAAAATGTATCTAATAAATAAATAATTAAATAACAATGGAAAAAAGTTAATAAATTTTGATGAAATAAGATATTGATGGGTAGAAATAAAGATAGGTTAAGATTTTTGAGATTTTTTCTTAAAAGTTTATTATTTTATTCACGAAGTAAAAGAAAACTCGTTTAAGATGATGTGTAATGTCTTTTTTAATTATTTAATTATTATTTAATTAAATTTTAAAAATAAATTAAATTAACTCAAACTCGCTTGTGAAATTTTTTTATTTCACTACTAATTAAATAAGAAAATGAAGAAAAGATTTTTTTTTCCTTCACTTCTTTTATAAATAGTTTTATGAAAATGTTATAATTGTAAAAAATTAGTATAATTAATTTGTTTATCCAAATAAAAATTGTTAAAATTATTTAACTTTGTTATGAATATCTTATTAAGTGGATGTCCATCATGATCAAGATAAAGTTTTGATGTACTTTAAATTCTGATAGTTATTAGAATTAGATCTCTATTTCTTTTATACTTCTTATGCCTATAAATAAAGACTCTGATGAAGTACTATAATGACCCTTTTTGATCAATAAAGCATATTCTATATTGCTTTCATATTTTCTTTGTTCTTTATTCTCCCCATCTCTCTTTATTTTATAACACGTTATCAGCATGATCTTGCTCAAAGTGATAGTTCCTTTTATCATCAATCAAATTTATCCTTCATGATTTTCCATATCTTTGACGACAAGATGCAAAGCTTTTACAAATGGTGAAAGATTTGATATTGTTATCTATATGAAATCGAGAAGATGTTTATAATCACTACTTCTCATCCATGGTAACGATGTTGAAAGATTCAATCTCATAATGGATCGTGGTGATGACGATGATGTTAAAGATCTTCAGGTATATTTTACTATATTTTATTTATTATATCATGTTTATTTTAATTGGAGACTAATCATGACAACATTAATAGATAGATTATGATTTAAAATCCACACATGTTTGCGATGGTGATTATGAAATAAAGAATCTATTGGGACGTTTATAAGCCCATCCTACTAGATTTGTTGCATTCCCTGACGTGAATGTAAACATAAAGAAAATAAAATATATACATATGGAACACTAAAAGTGGGAACATAGTAATAAATAAGAGAATAATAAGAGTTCTCAAGATAACTCTTCAAAGGGTAAAGATAACTTATGTTATCAATATGATATGAAATATTATTGGCCACATATGATATTTTGTTTTTGTTAATATTCTTTGAGGAAGGATATGAGAATGTAGTAGTAAATTCTATCATTATAGATAGAACGTATTTATCTTATTTGGTACTAAAACAAATAAATATTATTTCAATATTTGATAGTACAAAATTAGTCAAAAGCTCTAGAAAAGCTAAAATATTAATATCTTGTGATGGTCAATCCATTGGTTTTAAAAGATATTTATAAAGGATCTTATATTGTGATTTTGAATAAGGAAAATATTATATTTCATATGAATCACTATTGCTATAAATATCTATTTTGAAAGGAAGAAAAAGGGAGGATTGAGTTATTGATTACTCTTGTTATTAAATTGAATTGATTGTGATTATCTTTGTGATCCTATTTTGTTATCATCCCCATTAAGGGGTTGGAAGCAAAATATTTGACCGTGCAAGATCTCTTTATAAGCAATAAAATATGATAATTCTATCTAAAGCTCATTATGGTTAGATGCACCTAAAGTTGCAATTTTTTTTTAGATATTTGAAGATTTTGGCATATTCTCCGAAGCGAATATTGCATATAATTATTTGGAAATTATATTTATTGACTTGGTGGCATTATAGACTTCACATTGATTTAGATATTTCCACTAGTAAAGGTCACAATTGTAACACCCTAAATTTCTATAGTTTCGGCTTTTGTGATGGCTGGGTATGGAAGTATCTGAAATCTTATTTTGTGATATTTTGGCTTAAAAGATTTGTTGGTTTAGGAGGTTATGTGCTCTGGGGTGTGTTTGGGCGGGGTCCCAAGTTCAATCTTTAACTTGGGCTAAATTTTGGTTTTTATTTGAATAAATCCTGACTTTAGGTCAGTGGGCTTTTAAGGAATTGTTGGTAAGAACTTAACAGAATAGGCCTGCTGGTCTAATGGTTAAGAGGAGTGTCAGGCTCCTCAAGGTCCTGAGTTCGAATCCTTGCAGTGGCTTTGGAATTATTTTGCTTCAAGTTTTGGCTAAGAGTTGGGTTTTATCAGAATTCTGAGTTGGGGTTTTTAGGGGAAATTAGGGCCTATTTCCTTCTTTTAACAAAAGCTTTCTCGGCCATCTTTTCTTTTTCCTGAAATCCCCCTTGCTACCGAAAATTCTCTTCTCTTTTTCCCCCTCTCCTTCGTTTTTCTTCTTTTTCGATAAGCTTAGGCGTATTGCTAGCGGTTCTGTCGATTCGGTAAGTATCGCTTTATTAAGTTGCATGATTTTCTTTGAAGATCGTTTAAGAGGGTTTTTGTTTGCTTTTTAGGGGATATTCAAGGTTTTGTGGGTCATTAATCGGGGTTCTAAACAGCGAGGAATCATTGTATTCATTGAAGGTAAGTAGATCTCTCTTTCGGGATTTGGCAGTTCTTAAGGAAGTCGATTTAAGTGATTGATATTGGGCTCGGTATTATCGATTTTAGGCTTTAGAGTGATCGTGGTTGGATTGGCAGCTAAAACGAGCTAGGTTTGTACTCCGATTACGCAGAAAATAAGCTTCGATAAAAGCTGAAAAGTGGTCTGTCGACGCCACATGGGCGTGTGGTTTGCCCGTGTGGTAGCCTGCGTCGCGAGACACGGGCGTGTCACTGACGAGCCAGGCAGTATGTGCGCCACACGGGCGTGATGGACATGGGCGTATGAGGCTGGCGAGGCCGTGTGCCAGGCACGGGCTCAACCTTTTGGGCGTGTGGCCTACACGGGCGTGTGGAGGTTTGGGCCAGACCGTGTGATCCACACGGGCAAGGCCAACCTGGGCCGTGTGAGCCATACAGGCGTGTGAGCCCAATTTGTTTGAAATGTTCTGTAAGGTTGCACGAGTAACCTAAGTCAACTGTGACTTGACTGTAGGGGATAAGTGTTACTTAGACCCTATTCTCTATTTGATTACTTCATTGTATGCGGAAGTATGATAATACCAGCATGTATATCTTCCTAATTTTGTATATCTGTTCTGACATGACGTATGATCTGATATCTGCATATAAGCATGTCATAATATTTGTGTTGCATTGCATTGGGTTGGGATTGTTGTGAAGAGAAGGAAGTCTGAGAGGCGATTAGCCTGTTATCTAGCAACCATGCTGCGTATATTTGTTATGTACTGTTTTTACGGTACCAGTTGGTATGTAGGGTTGGATGGGTCGATTATATCCCCATACTTGATGTGTAGGGCTGAGTGGGTCTATTTTATCCCCACATGGTGTGATGGGTTGCACGGAGATGGTGTGCAGGGTTGGTGGGCATGATATTTATGATATCTGATCTGTTATACATGCGATATCTGTATGGCTAAGGCCGAATAACTGTATTCTATTATCTGTTTGTATGCATGCTGTTTGTGGGGATGTACACACTGAGTTTGTAAAAACTTACCCCTTTGTTTATTTTGTTGTCAGGTAATCCTCAGCAGTAGATGGATCGGTGTGACGGAAGGCTCGATGGTGACCACTGTAGACATTTATGGATTTTTGAGTAACACTTTATTTTGTCTGCTTTATTTAAATATTTATTTTAGGATTAATATATATTTGGACTCGAACTATTCTTGGGTTTATTTTGGAGATTTTAAATTGTTAAATTATTGATTTATGAATTAATGATGTTTTAGCTTCCGCGTTAATGAAATGTTTTCACTTAATATTTGGAATAGATATTTCACGACTTAAGTAAAGATAACAAATTGGACGACTTTTAACTTGCTAAGGTTTTTCTAAAAAGCACTCACATGTGACACCGCCAGATTCAGCCATAGCGTCTAGGCCGGGGTTGGGGGTATTACAATAATAGTACTTATATATGGATACAAATTGAAAGGAATGATAATAAAATTATCAATTTGTTACAATTTAGTACAACGTGTTAAAGTAAACCAAAAGTTTACTTATACAAATGTGTTTACTACTTGGCGTGATCAGTTAGACCATTCTGGATCGTATATGATGCGAAAATTAATTGAGAATTCATATGGACATTCAATTAAAGAACCAGAAGATTCTTTAATTTAAAGAATTCTCATTTGTTGTTTGTTCTCAATGAAAATTGATTATTAAAAACTCACTAACTAAAGTTGAGATTTAATGTCTTGCATTTCTGAAATGAATATGAGCTTATTCATCCACCATGTGGATGGTTTTAATATTATATGATTTTGGTAGATGCATCTACAAAATAATCACATGCGTTATCAACTTGCAACCTGTTGTTTGCGAGATTACTTGTTTAAATGATTAATTTCAGATTATGCAATTAAAACAATTCATCTTGCTAATGTTGGTGAGTTTACATCCCAAGTTTTCAATGATTATTGCATGTTAATTGGGATAAAAGTTGAACATTCTGTAACTCATGTTCACACACAAAATGATTTAGCTTAATTATGTATCAACTGCCTCCAACTAATAGCTTAACCATTACTTATTAGAACAAAACTTTTTATTTCAGCATGAGATTCGTGCTTGTATTAATTTACATGTTGTACGCATCAAGCCAATAAATTATAAATCCTCCCCATTACAATCGATTTTTGGTTAAGAGCCAAATATTTCCCATCTTTGAATTTTTGTATGTGTGTAAATGTTCCCATTGCTCCACCACAATGCACAAAGATGAGTGAATCCTCAAAGAAAGTTGGGAATATATATTAATTACAAGTTTCTTTGTATTGTTAGATGTTTTGAATGCATTGGAGATTCAATTATGACATTATTTGTGATTACAATTTTGATTCGATAGTTTTCCCGACATTAGGGGAAGAAAAATAATAACTTGTAATGAATTAAGGGGAGAGTAATTTGAACCAGAAGTTCAATAAGGATAACTCATTACAAGTTAACTATTAGATGTATTTACAAACTTAATGAGAATAACCAAGTGTTATATAGATTGATCGGTTTCAAAGATGAAAATTATTCTAGATTGTCATATAGTGGAGGCGGGTGCTCCAGAAGAGACCCAAGGTATAACTAATAAGTAAAACTTCAGAAGAGATTCATGTACCTGAAATTGAATTTTAAAATAATGAAAATAAGAGATCTCGATAAGTTATGCCAATTCGAGAAAATGTGGAACCGAATAATAAAAGTGGTGACAATGATTTTGTATGCACTATTATTATTGAATTAATGTAATAAAAGGAAGATCTTGAATAAATCTATTGAGAAATATAGATATGAAATAAATTGATCAAAATAAAAAGACGCAACTCAAGTACAATTAAATTTGTGGAGTTTTTCGACCAGCAGTCCAAATATCTAAAGGTATAAAGCCAGTGAGGGTGCAATTAAAGTAGTTTTACAAAAGCAGAATAAAAATATGAATTTTTTCGCTAAGTCCTGGCATTGATTATGAAAAGCTATAATATTCTTTTGTGGTGGATGCAATTACCTTTAGATATATTATTAAATTGACAATTCATAAAAGATTTAACTTAAGTCTAATGGTTGTTGTTACAATCTTTATAAATCACTATATAGTAAAGTTTGTTTAGAATGCTAGAAGCATATTGAAATTCTTGTGACATTATTCATTTATATGAACTGAAATAATTTGAACATATGTGGTAAATTTGAGTAGTTGAAGGAGGATTATAAAATGATCCAAAATACCTATTTGTGTTTTTATATAAGAATTATGATTAAAGTTATGATTATTGTTGAATCTCCTGAAGAGATCAAAATATATTTCCCCAAATTTTCCTCACTCGTGACTTTTAAAAGAATGGTAATATAAATGTTTAGCAAATACATTCAAATAGTAATTTGAAAAATTAGTATTCAAGATTGAATATGTAAAATATGATAAAATATGAGATGTTTTCATGAGGGTAGTAAATACGCGTTGTACTCTTTTTCTCTTAACCGAGGTTTTGTCCCATTTGGTTTTCCTAGTAAGGTTTTTAATAAAGCAGCGTATTATGCGTATTATAAATCGTGTATCTTTTTCCTTCATTAGGTTTTTATCCCACAGAGTTTTTCCTAATAAAGTTTTAACGATGCACATTATCTACCAATAAACATCCAAGGGGGAGTGTTATGAATATCTTATTAAGTGTATGTCCATCATGATCAAGATAAAATTTTGATGTACTTTAAATTCTAATAGTTATTAGAATTAGATCTCTACTTCTTTTATACTTCTTATGCCTATAAATAGAGACTCTGATGAACTATTGTAACCACCCTTTTTGATCAACAAAGTATATTCTATATTACTTTCATATTTTCTTTGTTATTTATTCTCCTCGTCTCTCTTTATTTTATAATAAACTTTAACTTTCTTTTATTATTTTTAACTAGTTTTTTTTTTGCCTTTGTCTTTCATTAATTTTAATTTTTTTTTTACTTGTGCAATGCACAGACTGATTGTATGAATTAATTAAAATATTTTTAATAAAATTTTATAAAAGTATATAATAATATAAACTGTTTCTTTCATTAGTTTGGATATATAATATTGAAATTATTAAAAAATAAATATAAATTTGTATAATCATAAAAGAAAAAGTCAAGAGTATTGCAACATGAAATAAATAAAAAATTTATAATTTAAATAAACAAAGGTGATGTTATATTTTTTTCATAAAGTCATAAATTTGATTGATTTATTTGATTTAAATAAAATAAAGATAAAAATAAATGAAAAGTGAATATATATTAAATAATTAAATCTGATTTATTTAATTAAAGTAAATGTAAAAAAAAAGTTAAAGGGATTTTAAATATGAATCAATTATTCTTTTGTCCTCGATCTAGTTCAATTCTAATTTCAATTAAATAATATTTTAAAATATTTTATTTAAATTTAATTATAAAATAATTTTGAAAAAATATATTTATTTATTTATTGGCATCATTTCATATCTGTTTTATGATTCATATTCAAGATTTGTGATTGTCCTTTCTCATAATGTTGTCTCCAAGGTTCGAATCAGCATCTCCCCTTATAAATGCAATGTGTCTTACCATTTCACCCAAGGCTTGTTGGTAAAATATATTATTTTGATTCTGTAAATAATTGAAAATGAAATAGATGTGCAACAAATTTTGTTTTTACCAAAGATTACATCATTTTTTTGTTCTTAGCTAAAATGAGAAACAGTAATATGTTTGCTTGTTTTAAAAAATATCAATGGTAAGATACATTGAATTTCTAAGGGTAGACATCGAACTTTGGAGACGATATTGTTAGAAAAGACAACTACAAACCTCAAATATGAACTGTAAAATGAATATGAATAATACAAAAAAATTAATATTTATTTTATTGTATTTAATAAATAATATAACTTATAATTAAAAACTAATACAAAAAGTGAGATCCACTTTAAACATTACTAAAAAGGAAGTGTTTTGTAATTCGAAAAACTAACCTAGAGTTTTCATATATATTAAAAATGGAACTCACTTTTAATATAATTAAAAAGGGAAATATTTTGGAACTAAAAAAAATTAACTCAGAACTCAAAGTTTCCATATATATGACAAAGTTTTCATATATGCTTATGTTACTTCTTTTATATATATGTGTATGTATGTATGCATGCTAGTTTGCATACTCATACAATGCATAACATGTAAATAGGTGACAAATGTCTCAGACTTAGGCTTGCTTATGGGCTAAACTACTTGTCTAGGTTTAAAAGTCTGTCCAAAAATTAGAGGATTTAGACAAAAATACAAGATTCAAAAAATGGGTTTGTGCAAAATTTAAGACCCATTTTTTATATGGGTCTAGCCTTAGGCAAATTGTTTTCGAGCTCGGCCTGAATATATTATATTATAAAAATATTATATTAATTATATATGTTAAATAATAATTATATATATTTAGATTTATATTAAGGGTCCGTTTATTTACATGTAAAATATTTTATGGAAAATATTTTCTACATTTTTCTGTGTTTGTTTCACAAAAAACAGCTTAGTCAACGGAAAACGATTTACAAGTCAACGTAAAATAAGTCATTTTTCGGAAAAAAGCTTCTCTATAGATAATTTTGTTTTTACATAAAAATTAACTTTTTTAAATCAAGCTTAATATTACTAAATTGATAGTAAATTTTATTTTTATTTTTAAAAATATTTAAAAATATTAAAATATTAATATAAAATAATATATTTTTCAATATTATTAAACATACATATTTAATTATTTATATCTAGTCATATAATAAATTATTAATATAATTAATTATTTTAATAAATTATTTAATATTTTAATTTTATTTTAATAAGAAATGTTTTGCAGTATAATGGTTAAAATTTGTCATAAGTCTATGTACTATTCATAAATTTGCAATTTAGTCTCTGTATTTTTATTTTCAAGAATTTAGTCTCTCTACTTTTTAGATTTGAAAATCAAGTCCAATTGTTGACATTGTTAAATTTTTTTATCAATTTTGTTAATGTCACATTTTTAAATAAAAAAATATTCACTTGGTAGTCATGTAACTAAAAAATAACATTGTAATCAATCTGAATTTAACAAAATATTTTTAATATATGCAAAAGCAATGTAAAATATAAAATAAACTCAATTAAACAATGAAAAGATAAAAAAAAATCTTAAAGACATGTTTGTTTCATTGAAAACAACTTTTATCAAATACTTTTAAGAAATCAACCAAACAACATAAAATATTTTACACAGATTCATCCAAACACTAGAAGATATTAGCTTTTTAAAAAAAAGTAAGTCATTTTCCAGATATCATTTTCTAGAAGTCATTTTCAGTGAAACAAACGGAACCTAAATCACTAACCCAATAACAATTAAGCTCATTACCCAAAAGGCCAAAACCTAAAAAAAATAAAAAATTACGCAACTAAATAACCCAACCCAAAATATAAAATTTTAAAAATTATATTTAATATAATAAAATATTATTATATTTATGGTAGTGAATTTAATATAAATACTTTTACAGGTAACAAATTTACCTATGGCTAATGAGCATCAATACACTTATACATCTTTACAAGAAACTATGGAAGCTTAACTTGCCAAAGAAGCTTAAAATTACAAATTGGTGGGCTTATCGGTTTGTCCAAGATGCTCAAATGGTCCAAAAAGCCTTGAATACTTGTTCTAAGATTATCCCATAGCAGTAGACATCTGGTATAAGCTAAATATACAATGGTCGCATGAGATGTCAAATTCTCTTTTTCAAGACTAGCTAGCCTATATTTTCTCTACTCCTAATCACATTTGCAGGTTAATGGTATGTACTCTTTGGTTCTTATGGTCAACAAGAAATAAAATGATTCATGATAGAATAAACCAACAACCTCATGAGATAATTAACAAGGTATATGCTTACATAAAGGAACTAGATGCTCTAAAAGTGAAATGACCTGGTAACAGGGTTGAATAAAAAAGATGGAGGCCTCCAAAAAACTCTTCAATAAAAATTAACTATGATGCGACTTTCCAACAACATTCGTTGAAATCATGTTCTAGGATTGTCATAAGAAATCGAAGTGGTGATGTCCTTGAGTTAACAACAATCATTAACAGTTACATACACACATACTGTGTTTGCCACGGAGGCCTTTGCATGTCTCCAGGCAGTTCATCTGGGCTTAGATTTGGGCTCTAGGAGGTTGCGATTGAAGGCGATACCTTTACAGTGGTAAAGAAGCTTCAGGAAAACAGAAGAGACAGATCGATTATCAATGCATATATTGAAGATTCAAAATCCTTGTGTTTGAACTTCAGAAAATGTGAGTTTAAGCATACATCACGATTGGGAAATGAAGTGGCACATCTTTTGGCTACGAAAGGATTAATGAATGGGTGGAATATTTATCTGCTTGAGGGTGCTAGATTTTGCAGTGGATGCGGTGGAAAAGGATTGCCGGAAGGTAGATCCAACAGATGAACCCTAGGTTTCTCAAGTGTGGTAGGTTAGCATAGGCTTTGTTAGCTTGATAAATCAATCTGAAATCACCAAGAGGGGGGTGAATTAGCTTTTAAAAATTTATAAAAGCTAGAAAGAAAATATAAAACAAATGAACACAATGATTTAGAATGGTTCGACCCCAACTGCCTACTCTAATACCTTAACTTTCCACGACTAAATATTTTCCCAAATTCATTAATTTGTCTAACCTTTGAGGACAAGGTTTAACCTTACAACTCCTTTAAGGTTTCTACCCAAACCTTAAGATAAAACCCTCCCAAAGAGTAATACAAATAAGCAAACAAAGAATTAATCCTTACAAGATTGAATTGTTTACAAATTTAGCACAAATGAAATAATAAAAGACTTGAGCTGAATAAACAACAATGATAGCTCACAAGTGTGTACAATAAAAGTATGAAAACAATAAGCATGAAGGTTGATTGATTGAAATTTTTGCTTTGATAATCTCTCTTGTTGTAGTAGACCCTTTGGAGGCTAGTATTTATACCCTTTAATTGATTTCTAACCGTTGTGGTTATTGGAATGTTGAATAGATTTGTTGGAAATGAAAATACCAGTGCATTAATGTCACCTGCAACAACAAGTATCGATACTTTTTCTATGAGTATTGATATTGTAAGCATGTAATGCCTAATTTAGTGACTATTGGAGCCATCAATATTGATACCAAGGTAATTTTATCGATACCCAATATAAGGTATCGACACTGAATCGATACTTAATAAATCCTCTGGAAGTCAGAATGTCAATTTTGTATCTATACTGAAAAATGAATTGATAAAAGTATACCATTACCGATACTTGAAGAAATTTATTGATATTAAGCAAAAGGTATCGATACCATATTGATACTTGGTAAATACTTTGGAAAACAGAATGTAATTTTGGTATCGATATTGAAAATTGTATTGATAAATTTGAATCTATCGATACTTAACAAAATCTATTGATACTTGAAAAAAAGAATTGATATCTGAAAAAAAGAATTGATATCTTAACAAAATCTATTGATACTTGACAAAAAGAATTGATATAGGATCGATACATTTTTGGCATGGAGCAATTTTAACATGTTTGAAAAATGTTTGAAAGTTTGTTTAACTAACTTGGCCTTAAAATATTTTCTAAGTATGAGTTCAACAATTTTTCTTTTTTAGGTATCATTTGAAATGAAATTTTTGTCAAGTTTTGTTTAAAATGATTTTTATTCAAAACATAATATTTGTTATATCAAAATAATTTTCCAAGTGAAGCTTGGTTTTAGTTAGACCTATCTATGAGCTGGGCCACCTGGCCTGGCCCAAAGGCCTGCCCGAAAAGTGGGAGGGTTTGGGTAAAAATATAAGCTCGTAAAATGGGTTTGGGAAAAAAATAAGGCCCGTTTAGAAAATAAGTTGGTTCCCGGGTAAGGATTTTTTGGCCCAAGCCCAACCCAACCTGAATATACAAAAAAAACTGTTACTTTTTTTTACTGTTCTTGCTTTTTTTAATACCTTTTTTGCTATTTTCTTCTTCTTGTTATTTTCACTATTTCGCTATCATTTCACTACTATGTTGCTACTATTTTGTTGTTATTGTTTAGATATTGTATAACTTTTGTTTTATTTTTAATTTTGTTATTATTTTAAAGGCATTTGATTGTTAAGTTGCACCTATCTTAGTGTTATTTAAGTGTATATACTTTTTTTAATTTATTTTCAATTTGTTGAGAGACATTTATTTTAATGTTTTTTGTATTTTTATGTATTATATATATTTAAAATATATAAAAAAATTTAATACGGGCGGGTCAGACCCGGGTTTCAACATTTTTTATTCAGTCCAGGCTTGGGCAAAATTTTAGGCCCATTTTTCAGGTTAGGCCTAGCAATGGGCTTAAATTTTTGGTTGGGCCCGGCCCGAACCATGGACACCTCTAGTTTTGAAATAACAAAACATTTTGGTAAATTCGGTTTTGAATAAGTTTGCTTCTCTTTTCTAAAAATCATTTTCAATTTAAAGCCAAGAAAAATTTGTCGTTTATTATCAAAATTTGGAATTCATTTTTAAATTGGTCATTCATTTTCAGTTAAAGACATTTTGAAAACTTGGTCACTAAATTTGTAATTTGGCACAAGCACAAATAATCAACCATTAACCAAAATTTAAATTTACCTTTCTCTTTTCCCCTTTTTGTTATATCAAAAGCAACAAGTAAAGCTTAAGAGAGAGATATTGTTAGTTCAAGAATAGAGATCGAAAATTGAGAATAAAAAACTAACATTTTCAAAATAAGCATTCAAGTATCTGAAAAATACCAATGTAAACATTAAATTGCAATCATTCACAGTTATAGGAAACAAAGTCAAAAATAAACTAATGATGCAAATGAAAGATGTATGGGAATAGAAATGCTAGACTAATCCTATTGAGGAAGAGGAGGCGTTGGAGGATAATTAGCCATAAATTAAGCCATTTGATCCTCCAATGAAGACATCCTAGAGCCCAAATTATGAAAGGCATTGTTACCCTCAACTCAAAAGCCTCAAAATTTATCACCCAAAGAATTAATGACACCAAGGAGGGTGGTGGTCTCGACGAAAAAAGGAGCAGCTTATGAAGAACCAACCGAGGGAGCAAATGGAGGAGGAACATGCTCGGGAGGAAGAAGGAGGAGGAACCTTATCGTGACCTCCCTCAACAACTTTAACTTCATGAGTTGTTGGTTGGACATCTTTGACCCATTCACCAGTGCATGGATGCTTCTTATATCTAGCATGCTGAAGGGCAACAAAGCCAAGAGGAGTAGGCAAGGCCAAAGTAAGGTCACCTCAGGTTGGGATTTTCAAATGTTTAAAAATGTAAGATAGGCATGTTCCAAATGGAAAAGTAAAAGTGCTGGTTAGCTCCTTACCAATGACCTTGATAATGTCATTAAACATGATAAGTACAAGGTCGGGACACCTATTGTTTTGAAAACAATCAATCCACCAATAATTGATGGATTGAACTATCCCATGTTTAGAAATAGGACATAGTATCCATGTAATTATTAAATGTAGAAAGCGATCATGGATATTGAGCTCGGATGCTAGCTCAGAATGGTCAAGACTGGATTATACGGGACTTTCTCATTCGACACGCCACTGGGGGAAGTTTTAAAAGTTTTCCCAAATTTTATATGGTGAGACGAATAGGGGTATTCATTAAAAAAGAGTTGATAGCAACAATGATCTCACTCGTTTCATTATGTTCGAGCAAGGCATTCGAATAGAATGCTCGAACTAGATTGGCATGGGTTGAGAGTGGATTTTGAAAAAATCAACCCAATGTCATTCAGCCAAAGTAGGAAGATAGCAAAAATTAAAACTAGTTAAAGAATCAAAATTTACTGGTCGAAAAACATTTACTTTTCGAGTAGAAAAATAAGTGTTAAAATGATAACGTTTGTTGGAGTTTTGTAAACAATTGTTTAACGAATTCGTCAGACCACTAAATGGGTTGGATAATGAGGTATTGGTTCAAGGATGTTTCTTTAAAGGCATATTAATTAAATGGATGCAATAGACTCACTAAATGACTTAAAAGATATGGTTAAGGAATTTTTTCGAACAGTTGGTAGGAAAGAGTTTTCAAAAAATTTTAAATTTTTTTGTTTTAGGCAACCTTCTACATCAAAAAAACAATGTATATGTTCCAAATCAACCCAATAACACATTGTAAGCAAATTTTAACATTTATTTTGTTAAAAATTTGAAAAATAAAAAGATGGATTTTTATCTTGAAAAGCTTTGAAAGAATGAAAAGGCTAAGAAAGATGTTGAATATTTGTTGTAATGTAAGTGTTTTGTATTTTGGAGTATAGATTAGGAGAAAAAAGTGCAGATTTTAAGAGTTTTTAGAGTTAGGGTTTGAGAGGTTTTAAAACCGGTAGAAAAATTTGGGGTAAAAATGATTTTGATAATCATGGTGCAGGAACCTTTAAAACCCAATAGGTATCAATAATTTTTTGTAAGTGTCGATACTTTTTATAAAGTGTCGATATTTTTGTATCGGTATCAATATCAAATGCCCATTCTATTTTACAAAGTGCAAAAAACTTGCCCAACTCAACTTCTAATTCTTAATGCATCCTAAACTATCCTAAAATGAATTCTTAGCAAATTATAATGATTCATATACTTAAAAATGCAGAATTTAAGTATATTGCATATGAATCATACAACATTATAAGTGCATCAAAAATTAATTATATCAATTAAGAAAAGTTTATTCAAACACATTCAGTAGGCATTGAAAATATAACATACTAGACAATGTTGGCCAAAATAAATTAATCATGCAACCAATAACTCTCGCTAACTAATTGCATATAAGAGTCATATAAATTATGCATACATGCTTTTGCAATCAATTTTAAAGCATAAAACATTTTGAAAACATCAAAGTGCACAAATTCATTTGAACACAAAATCAAGGTAAGGTAGTAATACCTAGTTCGCTCCTAAGTATCCAAAATCAGCTAATTGGTGGAAAGTGTCAACAAATTCTAGAACTACATCTCCTCTTTGGACATGATCTCTGATGAAAAGATGTCTAATTTCAATGTGCTTAGTTCTAGAGTGTTGGATTGGATTTTTAGTGAGACAAATGGTACTAGTATTATCACACTTGATAAGAATGGTATTTACATAAATTCCATAGTCCATAATTTATTGTTTCATCCATAAAACTTGAGCACAACAACTACCAATGGAAACGTATTCCTCTTCGATGGTGGAAAATGCAACACTATTTTATTACTTTGAAAACTATGGTACAAGCATGTTGCCTAGGAATTGACAAGTACCGGAGGTGTTTTTCCTATCAAATTTGCAACCTCAAAAATCCGCATCCGAGAATGCACGCAAGCTAAAGGATGAGTCTCTAGGATACCAAAGACCTAAGTTAGGAGTGTCTCTAAGGTATCTAAAGATTCTCTTAAAGGCTTGTAAATGTGATTCCTTGGGACATGATTGATATGTAGCACACAAGCAAACACTAAACATAATATCGAGTCTACTTGCAATAAGATAAAACAAAGAGTTAATCATAGACCTATATAACTTTAAATCAACACATTTACCTTCTTCATCTTTGCCAAGCTTTGTAAAATGGCTCATGAGTGTAACTTGTGGTTTGAGAATATCATCCCAAACTTCTTGAGCATTTATCCTGTATACTTAGCTTGATTGATGATGATGTCATCCTTTCTTTGCTTGATTTGAAGTCTCAGAAAGAAATTTAGTTATCTCATCACGTGTATCCCAAACTCACATTGCATTAATGTTGAAAACTTTTCACAAAGAAAATCATTAATAGCACTAAAGATAATATCATCAACATAGATTTGTGCTAGTAACAAATATTTGTCTTTTCTTTTAATAAAATGTTTTGTATCAACCTTCTCTTTACGAAAACCTTTTTCAACAAGAAAATTTAATAATCTTTCATACCAAGCTCTAAGAGCTTGTTTTAAGCCATATAAAGCTTTTGAAAGTTTGAAAACATGATCTAGAAATTTTGAATCTTTAAAATTAGGTGGTTGTTCAACATACACTTTTTCATTTATAAAACCATTCAGAAAAGAACTTTTGACATCCATTTAATATAAATTGAACTTATTAAACATGCAAAAGCAAAAAGCATTCTAATGGCTTCTATTCTAGCTATGGGTGTAACGACCCAAAGTTTATGGGTATCGAAAAATCAAATTTTTGGGTCATTATTTCCGTAAAATGAATTCGCAAATATTTATTAGAAATATTTATGAAGCCAGTAGTGTAGTTAATTAAACTTTGGTTAAGTGAATTAAAGCGAATTTAGTGAATGGACTAGATTGAATATAATGTAAAAGTTTAATTATAGATTAAAGAAAATTCAAAGGACTAAATTAGAAAATAAACCTTAAGTGACAAGTATCTGGTAAAAATTGGTTACATGTGTATAAAATATAATACATACATATGCATTATAAATATATGTTTACTTATTATTTAAGTAAAATATAATAATAATAACTAAAATATAATAATAATATAATATAATAATTAAAAGTAAATAAAATAAAAGAAATAGAATAAAGAAAGAAAAAGGGGACCAAACAGAACAAGGAAAGAAAGAAATAAAAAGAAAGGAAAAAATAGGGTTTTGAGGTTTGAAGCTTAATTTGTAAGTCAATTTAGTCCATTTTCTTGTAATTTTGATGTTTTTGGAATCTTGGAACAAAGTCCTACTTGAATTAAGTTGAAATAAAGAAACTTAGTGAACTTTTAGATGTTAATTAAGTTGAATAAATAGATGAATTATGAGATAAAATGATAGAAATTTAAGTTAGAAGTGGGAGAAGGATTGAATTGTAAAAAGAGATATAAGTTTTGTTATAGTAGGGACTAAATTGACTAAATTGTAGAATTAGTGTTTTATGAAGGAAGTTAAATGTTAAAATTGTTAAAGATGGGTTAGAATGAAAATATGAGATTAGTTTTGAAGAAAAAGAGTTAGCTATGGCTTAAAGACTAAATTGGAATTTATGTAAAAGTTGTGTAGAAATTGAAATGTATAGTGTGAAATGGTATATTGATAATTTTTAATTGTTTAATTTTCCGTGGCTAACGTAGTACCGGAAACGTCAACAAAGAAGGGAAAAAAGAAAGTGAGCGAAGATAACGAATGAACTCGAGAACCACGGTTTGTATTTCTATAAACCGAACTTAACATTTAAATTGTTGTTTTTATTATTTGATATGTATGGAAAGATATTAAGGTAAGTATTAGTGTTTTGATATTGAATTGAATGAATGTGAATTTGTAATTATTGTGAAATGGATATCGAAATAATTAATTATTGTGAATTGAGAAATGAATACCCTATTAACAGTGTCGGGCTAGTCGGATATAGTTGGCATGCCTTAGGATTGGAAGTGTTCAGGGATATTCCGACTTTGTGTCGATGAGGCACTAAAAGTGTCAACTGCTGTTACTGTTTCGGATTCATTCTGATGAGGTACTCTATGTACTGCTACTGTTACTGTTACTATTACGGTATATTCCGGCTTTGACCGATGAAACACTGTATACTATCCCGGTGTGTGGGTTGGATCCATGTATCCGTCCAAGTTCGAGTTATGTTAATAGGGGTAAATTACTACACTGAAGACTGAATGATACTGACTGAATTGAATATCTTACTGGTTTTGATTCTAATGATAAATGTTATTATAAAATGAAGACAATTAATTGAATGTTCATGATGTGTTTATTTATTGGATTCTATGGTTTAAGTATAAATGCATAAATTAAGTATTGGTTTATAGAAATACCACTGAGTGTATACTCAGCGTACGGTTTGTTTCCGTACGCAGGTTAGGTACAAAGTAAATAACGTGTAAGCATTCAAGCCAACTCTCTAACTCAAATACTTGGTGATGTATCTTATCTTGAGGAATGGCATGTACCTAGGTTGTCTTAATGTTATTTTGAGAATGAATATTACTAGTGTAAGGATGATAAAGGTTAATCTATATAAGCAAAAATTTATGTTTATAAAATAGTCACTTATATAGTTTATTTTGAATTGATTTTGATGGTATTTAAGTATAATGTTTGGAAATTCAATGTTAAATAGTTATTGAAAATACGTGAGTTAAATCATTATATTAGTGGTTTTAGTGTGTATTAGATATGTTGAATCATGTTTTGGATTGGTTGAAAGATTGTATTTTAAATTTCTTGCTATTCAAGGTGTGCAGGGTTGGTAAATTTGAACTATAAGGTTCATTTTGAGTCCACACGGCATGTCACACGGGCGTGTGATCAGACCGTATGAGACACACGACTCACACACGGGCATATTGATAGACCGTGTGTCCCCTGCATCCTTAAATGTGAAGTCAGAATAGTACACGGGCAAAAGACACGGCCGTGTGTCTTGGTCGTGTGAAAGACACGGGTTTCAAGCATGGTCGTGTGTCAAAATCGTGTGAAAATCGCTTAAAAATGGTGAAAAATCAGTTTACCACATGGCCTAGCCACATGGGCATGTGCCGAGGCCGTGTGCCCCTCTGATGCTTAAGAAATTGCAAGTCAGAATTGCCCACGGGCTGGCCACACGGGCATGTGCCCCTAACTTTAAGAAATTTTTTTCAAAGTTTTCCAAAGTTACCGGTTTAGTTCCAAATCACTTCTAAAGCATGTAATAGGCGTCGTAGGCCCATATTAGGGACTTTATGGTGAAATTTGAAAAGTTTTGATTTGGAATGCAAATTTATGACTCGGTTTTGTATAAATACTAGTGTATAAGTCTGGTAATGCCTCGTAACCCTATTTCAATGACGGTTTAGGGTTAAAGGGCGTTACAATGGGAGCATAAGTTTCATCATAATTTATTCCTTCCTCTTGAGTGTAACCTTGAGCAACAAACCTAGCCTTGTTCCTTACTATATTACTGCTCTCATCTAGCTTGTTCCTAAAAACCCATTCAGTACCTATAGTTGATTTATCACAAGGTCTTTCAACTAAGGCGCATACTTTACTTCTCTCAAATTGATTTAACTCTTTTTGCATAGTCAATATCCAATATTCATCATTTAATGTTTCTTTAATACTTTTAGGCTTAATAAATGCAAGATAATTACAAGTATTTCTAAGAGAAGCTCTAATGGTTACCCTTTTGGATAGATCTCTCAAAATCTTACCATCCTTCACATAGTTGTATTCCCTTAGATGATTGACTTCTCTTTCCTCTAGAGTAAGCTCTTTTAGATCATTTTGAGTTTGTTATTATGTCTTCTCATTTGATGATTGATCTACTTTCTCATTATCATCAAAAATTTCTATATCATCATCATCATCAATAGAAGTTTCCTTTCTAAGAGGAGGATTAGAGTCATAAAAAAATATGTATAGACTCTTCTACTACTAAAGTTCTTTTGTTAAAGGCTCGATAAATTTTAGAATTTAAAGAATAACAAGAAAAATTTCTTCATAATTTTTTGCATCAAAATTGTCAAGATTATCTTTTTCATTATTTAAAACAAAACACTTACATCCAAAACGATGAAAATAACTAATGTTAGGCTTTTTATTTTTGAAAAGTTCATATGGAATTTTCTTTCAAATAGGCATAATAATTACTCAATTTACAATATAGCATGCAATGTTTGTGGCTTCCTGTAACACCCCAAACCCGGCCTAAACGTTATGGCCGAATCTAGCGAAGTCACATGGAATGAATTTTGAAATCGAACTTATCAAGTTAAAAATCGTTCCAGTTAAGTAACTTTTATTTAATTTGAAAGAACATGCTCTAGTTGATTTACCTCAAAACTTGTCTTTTAAGCGTAAGCTTTTGTAACCAACTAATTTAGGAAAAACCCATTTTTATTTATGAAAACCTTAGTTTTAGAGAAAATCCGTGTTTTGTTGAGTTGCAGTTTAAAGATCCATAAAAACAATATAAAGTCCCAAATTTAAAACCAAACAGTCCAAGTCCAAATTTACATCAAACCCCCAAATAAATAATGAAATCTGAAAATTTACGGAAAATCATCTAAAATTTATGTGTGGCCACCGTCGAGTCCTCCTCCTTACCAATCCATCAAGTCTGGGGATTACCTATATAGATTAAATAAAAAGGGTGAGTTTTCTCAAACTCAGTGCGTTATCCCCACAAAATGTCATGCATACAGTAGTACATTAGAATACAGTCATTTACAGTCCGGGCCTGAGCCCCTTACAGAATCAATTTGGGCCTGAGCCCTTACAGATACAATTTCAAAATTATACTAGGGCCTTGGCCCTTATCAGATACAGAATGCAGATACAGTAAATCAGAATCCTACGTACCAGCCTCTACACATCATTTCTGTCTAGCCCTACACACTATGTGGGGATTAAATCAACCCACGCATCCCTACACACCATGCTATACCGAAATGTGACACATAATCAGAATATTGCAGCTGAGCTGCCAGATAACAGGCTTAAGAGCCTTTCAGACACTTCCTCCAAATAACATCAACCCACCCCTATGCAATGCAACATACCATAAATGACATGCAAATATGCTAATAACAGAACATACATGTAGTTCAGTATAGATATCATGCTCAGTCATACATCATACAATCAGGTCACATAATTAGAGGTATAAGTAAAGGTTACCGACCCTACAGTAGGTTCACAGTCAACTAGGGCAACCCGTACAACCTTATAGAATATTTCAAAAAAAAATGGGCGCACACGCCCATGTAGGCCCACAGGCCCGTGTGGCCCACACGGCACAAATTGGCCTTGGCCGTGTAGATTACACGGCCTGGCCCAGAATCCCACATGGATTGGCCTAGAATCTCACACGCCCGTGTGGTTTACCTATGTGGGCCCACACGCCCATGTGGTTTACTCGTGTGGGACCACACGACCAAATTTAGTCTAGCCCGTGTATCGCACACGGCCTGCCTGGTCATCACACGATCGTGGTATGTACTCACGGCCTGGCTCGTCGATTACATGCCCGTGTTCCATCACACAGCCTACCAAATGGGAGACCACACGCCCATGTGGTGTCGACAGAATGTTTTTTTGACTTTTTGCCAAATCTCGTTTTCTATGTTTCAGGTACACACCTGTATCGCTTTTGATGCCTAAACACTCCCGAGCACTCCAAGGCCTAAAAACAAGATACTCCTCATCATTTTACAGATTTACAAGTGAATTTGACAACCAAGAATGAACAAAAACTTGACTTATCTCTAACAATACCCTTCGTTAAATGATGCTAAAACACTAGATTCACGATTTACTACCTACCGCTTTGTCCTACGCCATAAACAGAAGAAGAACACATCACTAACCACAATTTTCAAGCCACGATGGAAAAGACGAGGAAACTTACCGAACCTGTGAAAACCACACAGAACAACCGAGGGCAAATTGAAAACAAAATCGAACAGAAAAATAAGGAGATGGAGATGGAAATTTCAGCAGAGAGGGAGAAGAGAGATCAGACTTTTGCAAAAAGGAATCCAAAAAGAAAAATTCTAATCACCCCTATCCCAACTCCCCTTATTTTTCTCCAGAAACCTACCCACTACTCAGAATTCTTGTTTGATGGAAACTCTCTATGTCAAACAAGAAAAAATAAAACTCCCTCGCTCGCTTAGGGATTCGAACGCAGGACTTTCAGCAATCCAACACACCACTTACCCACCAAACCAACAGGCCCATTCTGTTATGATTCTACCACTAAATAAATAAAAGTCTATTGACCAAAGATTGGCTTTATTCATAAACATACCAAAATTTACCCAAGTCATGGCTTGGACTTGAGACTTCTCACATACACCCAGAACACTTAACCACTGAAGCAGATACACAGATTTGTCACAATTTCACAAAACTAAAATATAAATTTTGGGGCGTTACACTTCCGCCCAAAAATACTTTAGGAAATTATTTTTACAAGGCATGGTTCTAGCCATTTCTTTTAAAGTTCTATTTTTCCTCTCAACAACTCCGGTTGTTGAGGGGTTCTATGTGCAAAAAAATTATGGTTAATACCATTTGAGTTACACAAATTTCCAAATCCAAGATTTTGAAATTCGGTTCCATGGTCATTTCTAACACTAGTGATGGAGTAACCTTTTTCATTTTGATTCATTTTTGAAAATGTGATGAATTTCTCTAAAGCTACATCTTTAGCACTTAAGAAAAGAACCCAAGTAAATCTAGAATAGTCATCAACAAGAACAAATGCATATTGATTTCCACCCAAGCTAGTTGTTCTAATAGACTTAAAAAGATCAATTTGAATAAGTTGTAAGACTCTACTAGTAGATACATCATTAATAGGTTTAAAATAGACTCTTTTATGTTTGCCTTCAATACATGCATCACAAGATTTATCTAAATCAAAATCAATTTTTGGTAAACCTCATACTAAGTCATTTTTAGCTAATTTATACAATATGCTCATGCTAGAATGTCCTAATCTCCTATGCCATAACCAATAAGTGTTTTCATTCTTGGTTATGAGACAAACATTTGGACTATATAAGTCATCTAGATGTACCATGTATATGTTTCCTATCCTATGACCTACAAGCATAATCTTATTCGAAACAATGTCAATAACTTTACAACCATTTGACTAAAAAATAACATTGAGTCCTTTATCACACAATTGACTAATACTTAAGAGATTGTGCTTCAAACCATTGACATACAAAAAAAATTCAATAAAAATTGAAGAGTTTTTACCAATTGAGCCAATTCTTTTAATGAGCCCTTTAGATTTGTCACCAAATATAACTTCTCCTCCACTTTTGGCTTTAGATTGATAAAATGGCTCTTGTCACCGTTCATATGCCTTGAGCATCCACGATCAATGTACCATGAATTTGTGTTTGAATTGTCCACCTTAAAGCAATGCTCATTCCCCTAAAAACATAGAATGAAACTTTGATTTTTGGTACCCAAATTCTTTTGGGTTCATAAGCATTAGTTTCTAAAATCATAGTCCTTTTAAGTATCCATTTTGAAGAAGCTTCCTTATCTTGTGTAACACTAAGTCCTTTAGGGACCCATATACTCTTAACAAGTTTTCCCTTGTAGAATCTTGATGGGCCTCTATGTTTATAGAAATTAAAACTAGTTTTAACAAAGTTTTGTTTTGAATTTTCTATTTTTTCAAATCTCTTTTCTAAAACATTGTTAGAGTGAGCTTTTTTGAGCTTTTTCACTCTTAAGCAACTCAAGTTGCTTTTCATGATTTTTATGAACTTTTAAAAGTAAATTATGCAAGTCTAAATTCTTTTTCTCAAAGTCATTAATGATTTATTGCATACCATTAATTTTACTTTCAAGTTCATGCTTGGCTTTAAAGAGTGAATCATTTTCATCTTTTAATTTTGAAATATTTTTCTTATATTTTGAAACCATTAATTCAAACTCCAAGCCTAGCTCATCATAGGCATCTTGTAACTCATCAAAAGAATAAGGAATTGAATAAGATGACTTAGAAGTTACCTTTGATCCTTCAATAGGCATAAGGCAAAGATTTCCTACTTCATGCTCTTCATCATTCGAGGAATCTTCGTCACTCCATGTAGCAACATTTTTCTTGTGTTTTTATTTGCTAGACCCTTCTTCTTCCATTAGGGACAATCGAATTTGATGTATCCTGACTTTTTGTACTCATAGCAAATGATGGGATCCTTTTCTTTGGTAGATTCAAGCTTCAATCCTTCTTTCTTTTGGGATCTTCTCCCTTTGTTAGACCTCATAAATCTCTTGAATTTTTTAGCAAACATGGCCATCTCCTTATTTTTATCCACATCATCACTTGATTCATTTTCTTCAATAGTTGTGGATTTGAGAGCTACACCGATATTCTTTTTCTCAGCCTTTTCTTCTTCAACCCCTTCTTTAATTCTCATCTCATGAGTGAGAAAAGAACCAATCAAATCATCAAGTGAAAGTGTTTCCAAGTTCTTTGCTTCTTCTATGGCTGTCACTTTAGCTTCTCATGACTTTGGCAAGCTTCAAAGCATTTTTTTCACCATGTCTTCATTGGAATAAGTCTTCCCATATGAATTGAGCCCATTAATAATAATTGTAAATTGATCTAATATAGTCTTGATGTCTTCCTCGGGCTTCTTCTTGAATGTTTTGTAATTGAGTGTAAGAATTCCACCATTGACTTCTTGACTAGGCTAGTACCTTCATGAATGACTTCTAGTTTGTCCTATATTTCCTTGGCATTAGAACATGATGATACCTTATTATACTCTTCTGGACCAAGTACACAAAATAAAGTGTGCATTGCCTTGACATTTCTTGGCATTTAGTTGAATGCTTCTTTTATCCTCTTCATTCCACTCATTGCTTTTTGGCACCGAAATTTATCCTTCTTGTTTTTGAAGGATGGAGGGACCATCCATGATGATTTCCCAATTTGGGAGATCATTAGCTTGAATGAACAACATCATCCTTGTCTTCCAATAAGAGTAATTGGCTCCATTGTAGCATGAAGCTTTAGAGATAGAATGAGATTCACCATAGAAAACTAACCTGGAAGTGGATGTCATCTTATGTAGATTGAATTGACGAATGTTGAGCTACCTCGAGGATATTCTCTTGGTTGTTAGACTGTCTTTAGAGACTAGCTCTAAAATCAATTGTCAGCTCGATAAATCAATTCGAAATTGTCAAGAGGGGACAAAACCGCTTTTAAAAATTTGTAAAAGCTAGAAAGAAAAGATTAAACAAATGAACACAATAATTTAGAGTGGTTCGACCCCAATTGTCTACTATACTGCCTTAGTTTTCCATGACTGAGGATTTTCCCAAATTTACTAATTTGTCTAACCTTTGAAGACAAGGTTTAACCTTACAACTCTCTTAAGGCTTCTACCCAAATCTTAAGATAAAATCCTTTCAAAGAGTAATACAAATAAGCAAACAAAGAATTACTCCTTGCAAGATTGGATTGTTTGCAAATTTAACACAAATGAAATAATAAAACACTTGAGTTGAATAAACAACAATGATAACTCACAAGTGTATACAATAAAAGTATGAAAACTTTAAGCACAAAGGTTGATTGATTGAAATTTTTGCTTCAATAATCTCTCTTCTTGTTGTAGACCCTTTGGAGGTTGGTATTTATACCCTTTAATTGATTTCCAACTGTTGTGGTTGTTAGAATGTTGAATAGAGCCGTTAGAAATGAAAATATTAGTGCATCAATGTTACCTGCAACAACAAGTATTGATACTTTTTTCTAAGAGTATTGATACTGTAAACATTTAATGCCTAATTTAGTGACCGTTGGAGCCATCAATACTGATACCAAGGTAATTTTATCAATACCAAATATAAGGTATCAACACCGAATCGATACTTGATAAATCCTTTGGAAGTTAGAATGCTAATTTTGTATCGATACTGAAAAATCGATAAAAGTATACCACTATCGATACTTGAAGAAATTTATCAATACTAAGCAAAAAGTATCGATGCCGTGTTGATACTTAGTAAATACTTTGGAAAACAGAATGTTATTTTCGTATCAATACTGAAAAATTTATTGATAAATTTGAATCTATCGATACTTTACAAAAAGTATCGATATAAGATCGATACATTTTTTGCCTGAAGCACTTTTAACATGTTTGAAAAATGTTTGAAAGTTTTTTTAAGTAACTTGGCCTTAAAATATTTTCTAAGTATGAGTTCAAAAATATTTCTTTTTTAGATATCATTTGAAATGAAATTTTTGCTAAGTTTTGTTTAAAATAATTTTTATTCAAAACATAATATTTGTTATATCAAAATAATTTTCTAAGTAAAGCTTGGTTCAACAGGCTTGTTGTTGTTTCATTAAGGAAGATGGAGGATGGTAGATGGACCAGAAGAGAGTGAAATGATAGTTTTTCTTACAGGGCTTTTGGTTCACTGGTAATCAGTTTTATTCCCAGATGAAGTGCATTTGTTTCTTTGGGAAGGGGCTCCTGCGCATGCATTGTTTTCTCTTTTCAGTGTTGAGAAAGCTCATTTATTAGGCAGGGGGTAACGTTTGTGTTTTTAGGTAAGAGTAATCTAGTTTTATAGGCATTTTGTTTTCCAGTTTCCAGTTTGTTTTTTATTTTGACTTGCTTATTTTTCTGCACAATTAATAATAATTTCATCTGTTTCCATAAAAAATATAAATACTTTTTAAAGTATTTTTAATGTTTTAAAAAACTTTTATTTTAAGTGCATTTAGTATATTATATTTTTTAAAATATATATATAATAAACAAAAAATAAAATAAGATTACGTTTTTTTTTTCATTTCTTTACTCAATGAATTCGATAAGAAATAAATGGTATATTTATATTTGATTTCTAAATCAATTAAAATTAAATTATTACATGATGTGATTGATGTGAGGTAAATTAAATTATTATATGTTAGTTAAATTAAATTGATTATTATATAATTTGATTAAGTTAAATTAAAATATTACATAATGTAATTAAATTGAAATAATAATGAGCCCATAATTAAGGAAATATTTTGGAACTCAAAGAAGTAATTCAGAACTCAATATTTTCATATATGCCCATGTGATTATGTTTATTAAAAAAATTTGCAAATATTTAATTACACTTTTAATAAGAAAATTACAAATTAATGTTGCAAAAACCATTTATATCAGATTAATGATGTATTTAGTTCAATAGTAATCTCATCCAATAAAATTAGATCAAGGCCAATGGATCCGTTCCCCTTGATGGCATCCGACAATCTTGTTAGGTGCACTTTAATTTTCCGGAAAAAAGTATTGGTAAAAGATGATATTTATCCATTATAACCTAAATAAGAAACAATAATTAATTAGTAGTTGTAAATACAATTAGCATTGAAGAAGAAGAATAAATATATTGTAAAAAAAATGTTAATGTGTAAGGAGAAGCCTGTAGTGCTTAATAAGGTGAAATTAATAATAATAATAATAAACCTGCTTAATTGGAAGAAGCGATAATAAAATAAAATAAAAAGTCCAAAATTGTCTGAATTTTTGAAGTAAAATATGTGTAAAATGATTAAATTGTATAAATTATGAAATATAAAAAGTTAAAAAGGATGATACAGAAAACAAATGTAATGAAATAAATTAAATCTAGGTTGTAATAATAATATCTGAAGATTGGTTATTTCTTAAAACAGTGACCACAATTTGCTTCTAAGAAATGGTATACCTTAATTTAAAGGGGAAAAAAATGCATAGAAATGTTTAATTCTTTGTCGTTGGAAAAATGTGTGGTTTCATGAAAATGGTGAATGCACTTGTTTAAAGGCCTCAACATATAGAAGAAAGAATGAAAATAAGTTATATATATGAGCATCTGAAAAGAAAAGAAGATTTAGGGATGAATCAGAAATGCTAGTGCAGAGATTGAGTACCAAAGTTTTTGTGGTATGAAATGTTGAAGAGCAATAATTGTAATACGTAGGGTAATATTAAGGACCTAAATTTATACAAATTGTCATACGTAGGCTAAAAGTTTAAAGTTTTATAGTATAGGATAACATAATGATAAATTAGTGTAGTAATTTAAGAAAATATTAACCGCATAAATTTATACAAATTGAAAAGACGGATGTAGTAATTTGACTGTAGCCACTGTTCACGGGTTTAAATGTTGTTTGATGTAATCACAATTTATTGTTACACTTTACCAAAAAAATTAAAGATAATATTTTAATCTTCTTATATTGAAACTATTAAAATTGTGTGACCTAAATTCTTATTAAATAAAATGAGAGATTGCTTACAAGTCAAGTTAAACAAAATATATTTTTTTCTAGAAGATTTAGTATTTATTAGATTAATATATTTAGCATTTATTAACACAATTTATTTGACCTACGAATTTAGCCTATAAATAGGCTCTTTTATAACCTTAGAAAAACACTCATTAAATATTAGAAGTCATAACACTTTTGGAGAATTTTGTGTTTACGTTTTGCAGGTTCTTTGTTTTTTGGTTTCGGGGTTTAGTTTTTATCTCCATCTTTTGTACTCTTCATTCTTTTGTCATTATAGTAAAATTATTTTTACCTGTGGTTTTTATCCTCTTTGAAGGGGTTTTTCCACATTAAATTTGTATGTTCAATTTCTCAATTTCTTCTGCTATTTTTACTTGTTCGTTGATTAATCGGGTCGATCCCCAACAAGTGGTATCAAAGCTAGTTCAATTTTCGTAGATCAGCCCGTTCAGAGATGGTGGCAACAAGGTTTGACATTAGGAAGTTCAATGGTGTCACAAATTTTAATCTATGGCAAGTTTGGATGATGGCAATTTTAGTTCAGATCAGCCAGAAAAAGGTCATTACAGAGAAAAAGCCTGAGAATCTAGATCAGACAGAATAGGAAGAGCTTGATGAAAAGGCCCTGTTTGCAATCCAGTTGTGCCTTGCAAATAGGTATTGTAGAAGGTGTTGATGGAGAAAACCTCATCCGTCTTCTAGACAAAAGAGACCCTAATTTATGGCAGTGACAAACTCTCGTTCGAGGATGTGAATGATCATTTGTTGAGTAAAGACAAACTCGACAATGAGTTTGGTTCGGATAGCAAAGCAAATAGGCAAGCTTCCATTTTAGTAGCATTAAAGAAGCGAGAAAAAAAATGTCATTATTGTAAGAAGCTTGGTCATGTCAAAGCAAATTGTTATAAACTGAGAAATAAAAGGGCTGCTGAAAGTAACGAGGATTATGTAGTTTGTGCTAATTTAATCGACGAAAGCAATGATGATTTCTTGTTAGTGTCAACAAGTGATAGCTCCTAGCTTACATCCGAGTGGATCCTAGAGTCGGGATGATCTTTCCACATATGTCCCAATAGAGAATGGTTCTTCAAATACAGTTCGATTGAAGGTGGAGTTGTACGCATGGGAAACGATTCATCTAGTAAAGTAATCGAAATTGGTACTGTTAAAATTAGGATGCATGATGGGATGATTAAGACACTCTCAGATGTCAGGTATGTACCTGATATACGAAAGAATCTCATCTCCTTAAGTATTTTAGACTCGAAAGGTTGCAGAATCAATATGGAGTAGTGCAACATTAAGGTGTCGCATCGGGCTCTAGTTTTGTTAAAAGGTAGAAGGACCGGTAGTCTTTATATTCTGGAAGGTTCTACAGTGACCAGTGAAACCAGACGTCCCTCATCCATTATGGAGTCAAAGTCAACTCGTTTGGAGTCGAGGCAACTTAATCATAGGAGGGAAAAAGGTATGACTATTTCGTTGAAGAGAGGTTCTCTTTTGGATGCAGGTTTTGAAAAGTTAGGGCACTATGTTCATGAAAATTAGACTCGGGTTAGTTTTGATTTGGCAATGCACAAGTCGAAGGCTAGAAGTCTTCCAGCTCCTAAGCATAGATTTGACTCAGTTAATTCCTTGCATAATTCAAGATAGGCCCGTGGCGAGCTTTGGCAAAGATGGCGTTGTGAGAATTTGTGTCAATGTGGAGATATTTAGAGTTGTGTGACCCAAATTCTGAGAAATTGCTTGCAAGTCAAGTTAAACAAAATATATTTTCTTTCTAGAAGATTTAGTATTTATTAGTATAATATATTTAGTATTTATTAACATAATTTATTTGAACTACAAATTTAGTCTATAAATAGGCTCTTTTACAACCTTAGAATAAACACTCATTAAAGCTTAGAAATCATAACACTTTTGGAGAATTTTGTGTTTACGTTTTGAGGGTTCTTTGTTTTCGGGTTTTAGGGGTTAGTTTTTATCTCCATCTTTTGTACTCTTCGTTCTTTTGTCATCATAGTAAAATTATCTTTACCCATGTTTTTTTATCCTCTTTGGAAGGGGTTTTCCACGTTAATCTTGTGTGCTCAATTTCTCAATTTCTTCTGCTATTTTTACTTATTCGTTACTTAATCGAGTCGATCCCCAACAAGTCGGATGTAGTAATTTGATTGTAATAGCTCTTCATTGGTTTAAGTGTTGTTTAATGTAATCACAAATTTCTATTACTTTTTACCCAAAAAAAAATCAAAGATAATATTTTAATCTTTCTATATTGAAACTGAATTGATTTAATCCAACGAATGGATACAATTATATTTTTATTTCAAAATATATTTTAGTAATAAAGTTATAAAAAAACCCTATTTAAATGGAAATTATTTATGAGGATTCCTTTTTAAATTTAAAATTTATTAGAAAATCTATTTCACCCAAAAAATTATTATTTCTCATAAAAGAGAAAATATTAAAATTATTTTTTTATAAATAAAAAAATAATTATTTCTCATGAAGAAATGTTGAACATGCAATTTATTGAGTAATTGAATAGTTAATTAACATTTCTTTTGGTGAAAAAGAAAAGATAAATAACATCAACTCAATTGCTTAAAAGTACCACACACTTTATCATGTTGTAAGACCTCAAGGATTTAATTTGGGGCAACATTAAAAACTTGTAAGCTCGACTTCCACGTTAGGCTAAGTTTGGCCAACCGATTTGCAACTATGTTGTATTCTCTAGGCACATATCTGATTTGCCATTATCCTTGGAATCTCATAATTCGATGAAGCCTCGTAATCAAGGTGATACCTAAATCTTCCAACCCAATATTGGTTAAAGCCTGGACCACATCAAGATTATCTATCTGAATTGTTGCTCATCTATATCCTTTAATATCATAACAAGGAGCCCATCCAAGATGCCCCATTATTCAGCCTCAAAAGGTGAACATTTGCCTAAGTACCGATTAAATCTCGGAATCCAGTTTCCAAGTTGATCCCGTAGTATACCTCCAGCAGAAGCGTTCCCCATATCTCTTGCAACTACGCCATCAGTGAATAAGTGAACTGTAATACCCCAAAAAATTTTATAGTAAGATATTATCCTTGATATAGTAAAATAAGGAAACAAAGTGACAAAAAGGGAAATTTTGAGTTATGTCAACATTGAGAAGTATATTATGATATATTAATTCAAGAAAGGACTAAATCATAAAAGTGAGAAAGTTTTGTTGCACAAGAGTAAATACTTAAAATTTAAGGGGTTAAAGTGAAAATATGAAAAATTTGAAGGACCAATAGTGTAAATATTTTAAGGGTGGAATGATCTAGAAACTAAGAAAAATGGATGAATTAGGACCAAATTGAATAGGTGAAGAATTGTGAGGGACTAAATTACGATTATACCAAATTAAATGATGACTCAATGATGGAATTTTAAAAGATCATGAAGGGCAAAATGGTCAGTTAGAAGGAGAGAGAAATCTAGAAGGCAATGATGATGTGGAGATATTTTAGATTAATTAAATAAATAAATATTAGTTTATTAATATTTTAATTTAATTTTTTTAAATTATATTTTATTATTTTATTATTATTTCATGTAATATATAACGAAAGAAAGATGAAGAATTCTCTTCATCTTTCCCATGTATCAACGTGAGAAGAAGAGAGAAAGAAAGAAAGTTTTGCTTTCTTTACAATTTGGTCCTTTCACAAAAAATCCACCATTTTCACATAGAAATCAAAAGAATTTCCATAGCCATCAAGAGAGAAAGATAACAAGGAGACTGTGGGGAGCTAGAATATCAAGTTAGATTCAAGAAATAGAAGCTGGAGGAGAGAGAAAATCAAGTTAAAGATTGAAATCAATAGAACAAGGTAAGAACATCAAGATTTCAATATATTTTAAAGTTTGATATTATTGAAAAAGCATGGAAATGATGTTATAGTAGAGTTTTCTTATATAAAGCTTTATGTTCTTGATATGTTAGTGAAGGGAAATAAGAGAAAGTGATTGGAAATATTATAGAGAAATGGAATGAGGGTGTTATAAACTTGGTAATTAATATTTTGCACTAAAACAGTTTTGGGTAGCAACAGTGGTCTAACTTTGAAAAATCACCAAAAATTATGGAAATCAAATTTGAGGTTGAATAAAATATGAAATTAAATTTTATTGAGTCTAGTTTCTCATAGAAAAAATGGTGTAAGCAATGGAATTGTAAATTATGAGATATAATAAATTTTGTGAGACAATGTCAAAGTGATTTTGAATTCCCCTATTCTGACTTTGAAAAATCATTAAAAATTGTATAAAAATATTTTTGGGTTTAAATGGAAACATCATCCAAGTCCCGTACTAAGAAATAATTAATTTTTAGTAAAGAAAGGTCAAAATTGTCAAATAGCAAAATAGGGATAAATTTAAAGATTTTACTGTACTTATTGGATAAATTATAAATTTTGAAATTTTTATGGTAGAAATATATTTGAGTCTAGTTTCAAAAAACATCAAGCGAATCTTAATTTGGAATTCTGTAGCTCAAGATATAAATAATTTAGTGACTATAACTCAAGTGGATAGCTTGACATGAACATATAAGTAAATAGTGGAATTATGTATATATTAAGGATGTGGAATAGAGAGGAGGAGGAAAATAAATATATGAATATTTAGTTATCAAGGGTTTACATTAAAAATGGATAATTTACATGTTTTAAGCTCAGGGATTAAATTGAATAAAAGTAAAACTTTAAGGGCAATTTTGTAAAAATGTCAAAAATGACCAAATTGAAGGAAATGAATTGTTTTATTGTTTTAATTAATAAATTGAATGAAATTATTAATTTAAGATTGGGTAAAAATCGGGGAAAATGGAAAATTACCAAAATGCCCCTAAATCTTGGTATTTCTGCAATTTAGCCAAGTAAGTTCTTGTAAGTAAATTTTGTATATTTCTATGCTTGTATTGGATGTGTGCATATAAATTATATAAATACTATGAATATACTTAAATTATTCGCATATATCCAACAAAGCCCAATAAATGATAATGTCCGATAAGTTACAAGTTCCAGTTAAATATTGAATATCGATGGACAAAGGTGATTTCCCATATGGAATGAGGTTCTGCATGTGTTGTTGATGGGATTTAGCTCGAACGAGTAATCCTTGACCTCATTACAGAAAGGATTTAGCCCAGACGGGTAATCTTAATATAAGCCTTCTCGAGCATATATTAAAGACAGGATTTAGCCTGAACTGGTAATCTTGCAACATAGTTCTTGCAAGCATCCTGATTGGTAGTGAATTTGCATGTGTTGCTCAATACTATAGCTCTTTGTGAGCATCCTGTTATATGATTCGATTAGTTGTGATCCTGCATACGTTGCAAACACAAATGTAGCTCTTTGTGAGCGTCCTGACATGGCTCGCTTGAACTCTCTGAGACATGGCTATCCAGTGCTCCTGTTACATGGCTCCTTGTGAGCAATTATGAGTTTCCTGATTTAAAAGTTCTTTGTGAACTTCCTGAGATTTAGCCCGGATGAGCATCCTGATATGTGGCTCAAGAGTGTGCTTTCCGATTATGTGCCATAAAGGGGTACCACTGGATGCAAACTGATGGATTACAGACTTGTACACTTTAAGTGTACTATATGGGTATCCACCAATATTTCAAATAAATTCAATGAGCAAAGTTCTGACAGGGTTAAATATGAACTAAAGATAAGTTGCCATGGAATGAAATATGAGATATAGAAATATGACTTGAAAAGAAATTATTTTTACATGTATCTGCCTGAAATATATAAAAATAATGTTACATGAAATATGAAAGTATGAAATGTTTATATATGAACATGAAATGGTTTGATGAATATGTTCATCTATGAGAATTGATTTGTACACCTTGAGTGTACTATCCGTATAGTTATTGTTATCTCAATTGATTAATGAGTAAAGTTCTGACATGAAATAGATTGAACTTGAGATGAATTAATATGAAAATGTAATTGAAATACAGAGATATGTTTTGAAAACATTATAGGAATACAAGATATGGTAAGGATATGTGTTAGGGCTTGTGATCAAAAGGATTAAATATGTCATTCATGTTTATATTGAAATGAATGAATATAAATCGGAAGTTCGTTGGATTGGAAGCTTGGAGGAGATCACTCACACTATCCATTGGCTCATTTCGATATATATATGGTAAATTAATTATAGTTAAAATGGCATGTATAGATTAATTTGGTCAATAATGGCATGTAAAGGTTTGGTTATAACTAGCCATTGGAATGGCTAGTGATAAACATGTTTCAATGTTTACGTATAAAAGATCATATTATAGTATATGTTCGATTTTGAATATGAATAGTAAATGACATAAGTTAACCGAAATTGTTTTGAAAATTTTAGTAATACTCCATAACCCTATTCCGGTGACAGATACAGGTTAGGGGTGTTACATGAACCCACGTACTATTGGCATGAAAATTATGACTTAAACTTAGAGTATTGCTCTTGTATCCATTATGATGAAATTGGAGTTGCTGAGCCTAACTAATGGAGACTTTAACAACTTCTGTTACTAACCATGTAACATTTTGAAAGATAAAAAGATTTTTATTTTTCCAGATGCGCCAAGCTATTAGTACAAAAAGGGATGACCAAGTAACTCCACAATCCTGCAATCTCAAATTACAACACAAGTTAAAAGATAACCAAACCTAAAAATTATTAGAAAATAACCTTTGTTGAAGCTATGTTGGAATAACATGCAACCACACTTCCTTAGTTGCCGGAAAATCTCGAAGCACATGAATAATATCTTCCAATCTATGCCCATATATAGCATAAGAACTGATATAGCTAATCCCTCACCGGGTACACTCCGAATTAGTAAAAAGTCTTGCTTAGAAGCCAAGAAAAGGAAAAATCTCACTCTTTGTGGTCTCTGATACTTCCAAGTATTATTGCAAAATTTCTCTCTAGGGTTCCAAGTGTAACACCCCAAACCTGGCCTGGACGTTATGGCCGAATCTGGCGATGTCACATAGAAGTGTGTACGAACTTAGTCTTGTTTGCTAAAAATCATTTTTTCCGTTTAGAGTTCGCCATTATCTTCCATAAATTCTAAAAATTGTGATTTTTTTCAGTCGTTAGTTTGCAAAACATTATACGTTGCGGAAGCTTTTAAAAACAGTTCGCTTCCTCTTGGGTATTTTGTTAAAACATGCATTTCTTTTGAAAACCCGAACTTTTACCTACTACTAGCAGCCATAATCATAAACAGTATAAAACTCAAATTTAATCCAAAATCCATATTACATAAAAATTACCCAAAATAAAATTTAAAGCCATAGATAAGTACGAGACAAAGCCAAATAGGTCATGTAGCCACTATCGAGTCCTCCACTGCACCAATCCACCTATGTCTGAGGATCACCTATACAAATAAAACAGAAGGGTGAGTTTACAAAAACTCAGTGTGATCCCCAGCATACAAATAGACAAACACAGTCTAGGCTTAAGCCCCTTTCAGTACAGAATTAGTCATGCAATAGGGCCTTGGCCCATTATAGTATCAATAATCAGTACAGCCACAGATATGCAATATCAGATCCTACCCAGCCAGCCTCTACACTCCATCTCCGTCCAATCCTACACTCCATGTGGGGATATAATCAACCTGCCCAACCCTACACTCTAAAAAGTACCGAATGCGGTACTAACAGTGGTTTGTAGCTGAGCTGCCAGTATTAGGCTCGAAGCCATCAATAAGTCATAATTGTGCTGCCAGTATATTAGGCTTAAAGCCTTTCAATGTACTTCCTCCACATATATCATCCCATCCCCATGCAATGCAACATATAGTCATGGCATGCTATCACATAGTGTCATGCATATAATCAGTAGGGTATTATAATCATGCTCAGTAAACAGTTATACATACATCATTCAGTCAATTAGGGATCAAAGCATTGCTTACTGACCCCACAGAAGGTTCACAGTTGTCTCAGGCGACCCGTGCAATCTTAGCAAACAAATTAGTAAATTAGGCTCACATGCCCTAGTGATCTGCCCATTTGGGCCCACACGCCCGTGTGGCCTACACGGCCTAACTTGGCCTTGACCGTGTGGATCACACGGCCTGGCCCAGAATCCCACATGCCCATTTGGTGCACCCCGTGTAGGCCCAGATGCCCGTGTGGCCCACACGGCCCAAATTGGTCGAGCCCGTGTGTCACACACGGCCCACTTGGCCATCACACGGCCGTGCCATGCGTGCACGAGCTGGCTCGTCGACCACACTCCTGTGTGTAACATCGACAGAATGATTTTCAGCTTTCACTGAAACCTCGTTTTCTGCACTTTCGGGCACACACCTGGTTCGATTTCAACGCGTAATCACTCCCGAGCATTCCAGAACCTATAATCGACCAAACGAACCCCAAGGTAAGCGCTTAGAATGACATTAATCTGAATCAAAAGTGATAGACAACCCTCTTGAAACAACTAAAACCTTTACCTTAAGACAAGTTGCAAAGATTCGATCGTTACAACGCTGATAAAACGACTCCAGCACCCGCTCTTCTCCTAAACACAACATACATTGTCAACTACCATAAACCAACATCACTAGGCCTCAATTTCAACCGAAGAAGAATGAAAAGATTACTTACCAAATGAAATTAACCACAACCACAAAATTGATCGATCGAGTCAACCAACATAAAGGCACCAAATGAGAAACGAAAAAAATGAAAAGGGAATAAAAGAACTTGGCGTCTGGAACTTGCAAAGGAAGAGAAAAATTTTTTGAAAATAGAATTCAGATAGACTGTCAAAACTACCCAAATCCCCTAAATCACTCCTACTACCTCTCAAATTCCCCAACAACCGTCCACCAAACTCCACTAAACAGAATTTCAACTTCACTCAAACACTTCTAGTCAACCGAGGCAAAAATAAATTCCATCGTTTACACAAAGACACGAGCACCAGACCTCAATCACACCAACACACGTCTTAACCACTAGACCAGCAGGCCCATTCTGATATATTCTTACTAACAATTAAACTTAAGCCTACTGAGCCAGGTTAAGGCTTTACTCAAAAAAATACAAAAATTTCCCAAGACAAGGCTTGAACTTAGGACCTCCCACACACATCCAAAACACTTAACCACTAAAATAAATACACAATTGTGTCACACATATGAAAATAAATATATGGGATTTTGGAGCATTACACCAAGTTCCTTCTTCTAAAGGCCAGTAGGCCCTGCGAATAGAAAAAGAGCCTGAGGCCAAACAAGCCCAAATTACCCCATCTGAACCTGAATCAAGATGAGAAAGAGGGATACTAAAAATATGATTAATCACTTCATCAAACAGCCATGTACAAAACAAGTCCAAATTCCAAGTACCATCAGACATGACCAAATCCTTTAAAGTGCATTCCATGTCAAGATTAACATAGGAGGGAATATGTGTGCTTAAGTGGCCCATACCTGAACCCAGGAGTTTTTCTAGCAACGAATATTTGTACCATCTCCAATGGACTAAGCTAGGTTTTCACAAAAAAGAGACCATACCTTAGAAAGGGATTGTCATAAATGTCAACATTAATTCCTAACTATAGATTCTGGTATTTGCTCCTTCTAGCCATATTTCGAGCAAAGGACACAGACCCACAAAGCATTATCTTTGGAGACTAAGTTAAACTCAATTTTAATAAGAAATGACATATTTTGATTATGTAAGTGACGAAAGCCAAAACCACCTTGACTTATGCCAACAAATGGAATTCCACCCTATTAAGGACATTTCCAGATAACCACCAAGCACCCTTAAATAAATTTCCTTCCTAAACGCTCAATCTCTTCACAAATTCCTTTAGGTACGAACATAGATTGCATTAAGTAATTCGAAATGAATAACAGAACAGACTGGGTCAAGGTTATTCTTCTAGCTATGAATAACTTACTTGCGTCCCAATTTTGTAGCTTACTCCTCACCATGTCAACCACAAAGTTTAGGGTACTATTAGTAATGTTATCATGAAGAATAGGTGCCCCAAAGTATATACCAAGGTTCTAAACTTCCTGAAAACCAATCATAAAACTAATTCAATTACTTACATTCCTTTCAATCCCCTTGGAAAAGAAAATATTGCCTTTCTAGGTACTGATCTTGTGACTAGAAAACTCACAGAAATAATTCAGAACTCTCTCCAATAAATGGGCTTGACCAAATTCTGCTTTAAAAAAAGATGACCAAGTTGTTAGCAAAACAAATAGGAAAGAGCAGGCCCCATTATTGATAGCTGAATTGGCCTCCACCTACCCATATTAATTTTCATTCGAACAATATAACCTAGCCATTCCATACACAAAACGAACAGATACGGGGAAAGTGGACATCCTTGAAATATCCCCATTACCGGCTTAAACTTCTGACTAGAAACTCTATTCCAAAACATTTGCATGAAAGAAGAAAAAAATGGCCTACATGATCACTTTTCAATGGAAGTCGGGTATCCCAACAACTTGTAAAGAGGCACCAATAAAATCCCAACTCACTCTATCATACGCCTTTTCCAAATCTAGTTTAATTGCCATCCAATTTTTCCCATTTCATTTCCTTCTCATGGTGTGAATGACTTCTTACACTATAATAATATTGTTAGATATATTGCGTCTAGTAATGAATCTGGCTTGTTCCTGAGAAATAAAGTTGGAAAAACCCAATTTAAATCAATTTGCAATCACTTTCATCACCAATTTATACAAGACAAAGCAAAGACTGATGAGGTGAAATTGGCTAAAACTCTCAGGATGTTCATTTTTAGGGAGAACAATCAAGGTATTATTCAGATCTAATTCAATGGAATTGTTTGCAAAAATACATTGTACCCACTCACAAAAAACACTGCCAACAATATCCCACTGGCTCTGGAAAAAAGTGCATGGTAACTATCACTTCCTGGGGCTTTCAGCTAAGCCATGTCAAATAAAGCCCTCTTAATTTCTTTGTTTGTTATCGACTCCTCCAAGAAAGCAATATTCGAAGAATTAAGACATAGGAAAATATCAGTTGGAAGGTCCATAATGAGTTCTAGAGTTTCACCATACAATCTCTCAAAAAAACCAATTGCCTCTTTTTGAAGTCTACTTTGATCAACACACCACTCTCCACTATCAAGACGCAAGGTCATGATACAATTAAACTTCCTTCTCTGTATTGAACGGCTATGAAAGAATTTTGTATTTCTTTCTCTCTATTCTAGCTAGTCACACCTCGCCTTTTGTCTCCACAGAAGCTCCTCGTGATTAAGTACATTTTCCAACTCGTCATGAATCTCTATTTCTTGTTGTAATAAATTATTAGAATCAGAGTGTTCTAAATCCGCTTGCAACTTGGGAAGCTTTCTCATAAAATACATCTTACGTGAACCTAAGAATCCATAAACATTTCTATTCCAGTCTTTTATATAAGAGGTAAAAGTAATAAAAGAGTTAGTCATATTACCCGCATAGTTCCACTTATCTTTAACAAAAAACGAGAAATTAGCATGTTTCGTCCATCTAGCTAGAAACCTAAAAGGTCTTCCTCTAGCCAAATTGAGATCTAGTCTTGTATCCAGAAGAATAGGTCTATGCTCAGATTTATGCATGGTAAGTGAGAAACTAAACACTGTAGGAAAGCTGTCACCCATGCATCATTAACTATCGCTCGATCAAGCCTTTCAAATGTACCCTCTCTTTGCCAAGTAAAGTATGAACCAATGTATCATAGATCCTGCAATTCACAAGAATCAATAAAATCACCAAAAAAAAATTACATCTCTTACTCATAATAGAGAAACTTTTTTTATCATCCAGTGAAAGAATTGTTAGAAAAACAAGTTTAGAAAACGCAATGAAAAATAAATTTAGGGAAAAACCAAAGTTTTAATTTGTTTTTTTTCCAAAACAAGATGTTGGTTGTAATATCTAAAGTAATAAACACTTAATCAAAATTGTACATTTTCGATTTGTCTAGGATGAGCGCTTGGACCGAGTAGTCTTCTCCGCTATCCTCAAGCCTACGTTTGACTCGTGTGGGCTCGCTTCAAATAAAAAATTCACAAAAATTACTAGTGGAGTAATTTTGCAATTTCTCTAAACTTTTAGATCAAGTTGTAAATCAGAAAAATATCTCTAGAAATTTTCTAGAATAATCTCTTTAGAAATTTTTTTTTCTCTACAACTTTCTCTTGAATTCAAGCATGTTTAAATAATGACCCAAGGCTCTCTTTATATAGGGAGAATTTAGAGAGTTCAACTATTATTAAACTTAAACACTTTCATATTAAATTGATATAATATTTATCTTGATAAATATGATATTAAATTTAATATTAAATCTTATTAAAATAATAAAATGTTTATCTTGTAGATAAATATTAAATTATATTTAATATTAAGATAATCACTTTAATATTAAATTAATAAAATGCTATTAAAATAAGTATTAAATTAAATTTAATATTAAACTATTATTATTTTTGGAATAATTAATTTGAAATTGAATTTTCTGGTAGAGTCCCAGTAGGAGTGTAACTCTTCCACTGCTCAACCAGCGATGATCAACCACTAACGGCCACCAAGACACCGCCGTCGCAGCCACTGTCACCGCTGTAACACCCCTAACACGTATTCGTCTCCAAAATAGGGTTATGGAGCATTATCGAAAATTTCACACCAAACGAATACAATTTTTAAACATTTCAAATCATGTCATTAATCATATTAAAACAAATCCAAATCATACATATTGTCCCTTATACGATCCCTCGAGGCCTTAAATATGCGTTAGAAACAAGTCGGGACTAAATCGAAAACTAAGTGAATTTTTCAGAAAACATTGAAAATTTTCAACACTATAAGGGTTATACAGCCAAGAGACACGCCTATGTCTCAGGCCGTATGGGCATTCGAAATAGGGACACACAACCGTGTCCCAGCTTGTGTAACTCATTGACTTAGGTCACACAGCCAAGCCACACGCTCGTGGGCCAGGCCGTGTACCCTTCAAAATAACCTCACACGCCGGTGTGCCAGGCCATGTGCTAGGCCGTGTAACAGCCTAACTTGCAACCCTTTGAAAGCTACAAGGGACACACTGTCGTGTCACCTGACCGTGTGCCATACACGGCTGAGACACACGCCCGTGTCTCTATCCGTGTGGACGAAAATAGGCCATTTACAAGCCATTTTTTTGACCCAACTTGGCATATACCTACAACCAAAATTGTATATATACACAAGCCATAACAAGGCATCAAAATCATGCATAAACAAGTAATATACATATGGTATAACATCATACAACCAATATGCCCTTAGGCACCTCAAATGACAATATGTAAACATGCCTAACTATGTACTCATTTTGGTCAAAATGATTAACAACTTGCAATTAGATTTGCATCAATTCATACCACTGAATTCACTTACCAAAACATACCAAATGGTACTAAATATACCATTCAACTACAAGCATCAATATTCATATATGTCATTCATAACCAAGTACCAATTCACCACATTCCCAACAAGTCACATGGCATATATAATATACATTTCCACTACTATCATTTCATCATCCATTATTCAAATATATCAAACCAAACATCAACCATTTCAAGACTACTTATATACATGCCAAACCATGCCATTACACCAACAAAATGCCAAAATACAAGCCAAGTCAAATGGCCATATCAACAACCAAAACACATAGACCAACATTAGCCAAAATTCCTATACATGCCATTATAACTAAAATTAAACAACCAAAAGTACCAAAAATAGCCGATGGATAGTCTGATATAGCTCCGACAAGCTTCCAACCCAAACGAGCTTTCGACTCACTATAAAACACGAAAAATAACACAAAGTAAACATTTAAGCTTAGTAAGTTCGTATAACTTAAAACATAACTTACCATTTAATAACAAAATAGGTAAGATAAACATAGCATATCCCAACATAATTTGTCCAAATGCCTAAACACATATACACCAACCATGTTAGCCATGTAAATACATATACAAACCAATAATCATGGATGAGCACAACAATTGATTAAGTTTCATATACATGTATCATCCAATTCAGGTTTCCACATACCATGTAACAACATTTCCATATAATTCATATGTATCCCTGTAATAGTTCGTAATGAACCCTTACCATTTCGTATCAGAACCATGCCTGTTGAACCATTAGAATATCGTTGGATACCGGGGATAGCTCATACATAGTGTGCTAAATCATATAACTACAATCCGTCAAATCTTGTACATGTATGCTCACACGAACTATGAATCGATATGCTCACACGAGCTATGAAAATGGGCTTGCTCACATGAGCTATGGGTCGGAACGTAGCTACATGATGCTGCTCACACAAGCTGTGAAGTATCTGCAACACATGCCAGACCTCAGCTATCGGTAGGACATTCAGGACCAGCACCCAAATCATGTAAAACCTTAATGACATGTCATTTGTATCCTACAAATTTCTAAAGTTCAAACGGGACTCGGTAATAGTAGTACGTAGTTGGATTTGCAACCGGTATATACATATAGCAATTGACAACACAAGTATATTTCAATCAAAAGCATATATACACAATTTAATTACACGAACTTACCTCAACGAGTATATGTAGATAAGAAGGCGATTAATGTAAGGCTTTCTCTTTGCCCCTATCTAAATTCGTACGAGGTCTATCTTGATCTATACAGATAAATTTAACTCAATTCAATATATATTTCATTCAATTTAACCCAAAATCATATTTTGCTTTTAATTCCTTTGCAATTAGCCCCTAGCTCATAAAAATGGAAATTCAAGAAATTCTACCACAACCCACTATAGACGAATATCAATTAGGTCCCTAGCAAGCCCTATATTTCATTTATTTCAAAATTTCACCACGTATAATTTTCTATTTTTCAATTAAATTTATATTTGACATTTTCATCAAAAATATCTTAATAAAGGTTATTTATCTAACAAAAACTATCCATTTTATTCCATAAATAACCAAAACTTATGCATATTCAAAAATGGAAAACCCCTAATAGTTTAACAATTTCACAAATTAGTCCCGGGGCTAGCTAGATTAAACTATAACGATCCCGAAAACACAGAAATCATTAAAAATGGGACAAAAATACAAACCAGTGCAAGGTATTTAGGGTTACCAAAACTTCAAGCTTCCATAACTACTATTTTATTTTCATATTCAGTTGAAAATGGTAAAAGATGAAAGCTTTGTCATTTTGTTTTATTTAATATTAACTTTATTTACTAATTACTTAATTAACCTTAAAAAACTTTCACTATTTATGGTCTAATTACCATTTAAGGACTCTTACTTTAAGGTTCTATAGCTATTTAGTACTTTTAGCAACTAGAACTCCAATTTTTCACTTTACGCGATTTGATCCTTTTTATCAAATTGAGCATGTAAACGGTAAAATTTCTTCACGAAATTTTTATACGGTACTACTATCATGACGTAGGAATTAAAATAATAATAAAATAAATATTTTGATGTTGAATTTGTGGTCCTGAAATTACTGTTCTGATTTCACTAAAAACAAGCTGTTACAACTGTCGTGTCCAGTGATGCAAGTGCGACACCCTTATGGCACCACGAGCCGGTTCAACTGCTGTTGGTTCTGTCTAGGTCAATGATGACCTGCCTTATCCGATTTAGCCACCGATTGGACCACCGGTTTGGTTTCACATGTCAAGCTCGGTTCGACCAGTTTTTGGGTCTTGATATCAGTTTTGGGCTCACGAGCCCAATTTACAATCTCAAGTCCAATTTTCAAGTTCAATTAGCCATTGGGCCAATTGTATAACTTGAAAATTAACTTCCAAAAATATCATATTAATTTTAATTGATTTTATTAATTTAATTTTACTTTATCAAAATTACTTTTTCCAAAAATCACTTAGATTTAAAATTAATTTTTCAATAAAATTCTTTAATCAAATTCTTTATTTGAACAATTCTTACGACTACCTAATTTAATTCCATATCGAATAAATCAACTCAATTAAATTATTCCCGAAGTCGTAGAATTTTCTTCTAATTCAAATATAGTTCAATCGAGCTTTTGTTGAGCTAGCGGAGGGACCAATCCGACATATACAATTAAGCTTTAGTGATGGCAATTATGTCTAGAAGTATCGTTTCGATAATTTACAATTATTTAATCATGGAGTCAGTTCACAAGAAGTACCATGATTGAAAACTCCTTATTGTATACTCTTTAGGAAAGCAATTCATCCAACTGCTTTAACTAATGACCTCGTCATGTGTGTGTTACTCTTATATGATATCTTTGATTCCTTTGAGTTAAACTCATTCACTCAATACAATCATATTTTATCTCATTGTCAGCATCGTGTCTTCTTAATGATTAATACGATCACTGTCAACAAATGATTGTGATAAATTGCTCATTCGAGAACAAGCAACCTGTGACCACATTCCATATTTATCAATCCACATAATGTCAATGAGAGGATATCATTAACTCTTTAATTGAGCTATGAATCCCACTATTGCTAGTAAAGTCATGACATACATAAGTCATGTATCGAATATACCAGCTATTAGCTCGATCATCTTTAGAGCATAAACCTGCACTTATATCAAAATACATGAGTTGCATACGCATAATCAGTGACTAACTCAGGATTTAGGTAAATCACACCATGAACATCACAAGTGAACTAATTCACTAACAGATTCATAATTAATTCATCTTGGGTCCAGTTTAATGTATCATTCTACCATGAATACATCTATGTTCAATAGCCAAGACTAGCCATCTCTCCAATTGAAATTGTGGACGACATAATAATCCTTCTTAGTATTTGAATCAAATGTTCACTTTGATTCTTTTACGGGATTACAGACTCATTTAGATTATCTACTGAAGTAAGTCGTCTTTCTTGCAATGTAAATCTTCTTTACAATGCCACTTATCTTTAGTTTGAACTTTAGACAATCAATCAGCTAATATTTGTTTGTCACAATTTCGCTATGCATGCAAAATACAAAAGACATAATAGTGAAATATGAAATTAACTTTATTTATTTATTCATCGTTCAAATAAATAGAAAAGACTCCACAATATGGGCACATTTCCCAACAATCTCCCACTTGCCCTAATAAAGTAAATGTGTCATGCTTCGCATTCACATATCCTTGACATGTTTGTTAAAACTCCTAGTTACAAAAGTCTTAGTAAACGGATCCGCAAACGGATTCGCAAGTTATCTTCAGAAGCTACTTTCATCACACATTCGGCCACTGCCTTTCGTATCAAATGATATTTCTGATCAATGTATTTTGTCCTCTTGTGACTTCTTATTTCCTTAGTATTAGCTATTGCAGCACTATTATCACAATACAGTGTTATAGCTTTTTCCATACAAGGAATAACTTCAAGTTTAATTAAGAACTTTTAAAGCCATATTGCTTATTTCGTTGCCTAAGCAACCATATACTTGACCTTCATAGTAGAGTCAATAGTGTAAGTTTATTTTGCACTTCTCCATACTATGGCTCAACGGCCTAGAACAAATACATTTCTTGACATCGATTTCCTCGAATCTTTACAGGTTTGGAAGTCTGAGTCTGTATATCCAACAGGAGTAAGGTCCTCCCCAGAATACATAAGTATATAATCCCTGGTTCTTTTAAGATACCTTAATATATGATTTACAGTTTGTCAATGCTTGAGACCTAAATTCACCTGATATCGACTAACAATTCCTACTACAAAATAGATATATGGACGTGTACAAAGCATCACAAACATAAGGCTTCCAATTTTTTTTTTTTGTCGAAGCATGTGGAACCTTACTCATATGTTGTCTTTCTTCCGCTGTTTTAGGATCATAAAAAGAAAGATGAAAGCCTGATACAGTCGACTGAATGTCTGGCTTCGCATCAGTTATTGCAAAATGTTTCAGTACATTATCGATGTATAAAGCTTGAGATAGTGCTATCGTTTTATTCTTTCAATCCTTAAGGATTCAAATTCCAAAAATATAACTAGCTTCACCCAAGTCCTTCATGCTAAACTGTTGAGCTAACCACAGTTTAACTGATGACAATTACCCTACATCGTTTCCGATAAGTACAATATCATCGATATGCAAAACGAGGAAGACCACCTTTTTGTCCTTTATACGCTTATAAACACAAGGTTCATTAATGTTTTGCTCAAATCCAAAAGTCTTGATCATTTGATCAAATCTTTTATTCCATGAGTAGAACACCTGCTTAAGTCCATAAATGGATCTTAGCAATTTGCAAACTTTCTGCTCCTTTACTTTGACAACATAGCTAGTGGGTTGAGCCATGTAAATGGTCTCATTAAGATAGCCATTCAAGAATGTTATCTTAACATCCATTTGTCAAATCTCATAATCGAGATCAGTAGCAATAGATAAGAGTATGTGGATAAACTTGATCATGGTTACCGAATAGAAGGTCTCATCGTAATCGATGCCTTCTTTCTGTGTGTAGCCTTTCCCTACAAGTTTAGCCTTGTGTGTTTCCACTTTCCCTTCCCATTTCTATTTTTCTTGTAGATCCACTTACACCTTATGGGTTTAACCCCAATCAGTAAGTCTACAAGTTCCCATACCGTATTGGATTTCATAGAATCCATCTCGGCATCCATGACCTTTTTTAGAGCTTGGAATTAACATCCTACATAGCCTCCTCGTAAGTGAGTGGATCATCATCCTTATGATTGGCTTCCGTATTATAAACACTAGCATCATAGATGAAGAAGTCTAGTTTCTTAGAAATTCTCCCACTACGACAGATTCTCCTATGTTGTTGATCGTTTGAAGGTTTTTCTACAACTTTCTCAAGAATTGAACTAGGTGATTGTTTAACCACTCCCAAAAGTTCTTCGAGTACCACTTTACTTCGAGGCTTAAAGTTATCCATGTAGCTTTCCTTGTAATGTAAATTTTCTTTACAATGTCACTTATCTTTAGTTTGAATTTTAGACAATCAATGAGCTAATATTTGCTTACCATAATTTCTCTATGCATGCAAAATATAAAAGACAAAAATACAAAAGACATGATAGTGAAATGTGAAATTAACTTTATTTATTTATTCGTCATTCAAATAAATAGAAAACAGATACATGTTTACTACAGTATGGGCACATTTCCAAACAAGAATAGCATTGAAGTCACCCATTATTAGCCAAGGAGAGGAAATACATGATGAAACAGATTTCAAGCCATCTCAAAGAAGCCTCTGTTTCTTCCTGTCAGGATTACCATAAACAAACGACATAGAAATGAAAATAGCAGAAATAATTTAGTCAACACGAAGGAGAATAAACTGAATATGATTTTGAATAATCTGTATGCCTCCTAAAAAGCCAACAGCTTCAACACGGTGGGAAAAATTAAATTTCAATTTTTCAATACAATTTGCTTTTTGACCGTTTATTCTCGATTCTAGCAAACACACTATATCCGGGCTAAATTCCACGTTATATTCACAAAAAGTTTGGATAAATTTACTACTAGTACACCCTTAACAGTTTGACGGAGAAAAAAATTATTTTAAATCCATAAACAATTTAAAAGGAAAAAAAATAGTAAAAAGAAAAAATACAGCCTTACTGTGCAGGAGAATCAACTCTAGCCTGTTGTTCTATTAATCCGAAGGAGACACCTGTGTCAATTCACCCATGCTATTAGTCGAAATAATCTCGTCTAAATGGTTCATGGACTCACACAACGGGACTCTTGAGTTATCAACATTTTTTAATCGGCTGTTTCGGCCATGATTAATTTTATTAAGCTTTTTTATTATTTTTCCACCTCTGAATTTATCACCATTTCCCCTACCAAGTGCGCGAACCACGCCCTTCTTCAAAGTTACAGCCACGTTTTTGTTGGGATCAAGGCTGCCGACCATCACCGCTGTAACATCACCCACCGAACCTTCCTTCTCTGGTTGTGGAGCATAACAAGATTCCTGAATAGCCCCATCATTTTCATAAATTGACATGAAACCCGAACCATCAGACCCTTCTAAGATCTCCAATCGTTGGTTGTCGAAGGTAGAAGCAATAGCCTACTGCTTCTCCAGGCCATCCATATCCCTATTCATATTTGAAAGGGCCTTGCCTCCGAGTGACCCACTAAGGTCCAATAGCATGCTTTTCTTCCTTGGGCTCTTAATGGATTAACTAACCATGAGGTGGACATCATCAGCTAGCCTGCTTGACGAACCATGCCCAACGGGTGACCCACTAGCAACTTCCTTAAAACGCACTAGACCCGCAAGGTTCTTAAAGCCCAATTCATCAAGTGAGCTTTTGTCCACAATTCTACTCACCGTTTGACCGTTGCTTTGCCTAAAAGAATCCCCTCTTTGATGGTCCCCATTATCAGTTCCCTTGCCTTTATTGCGTCAGTTGTCCATCATTCTTATCACCAACAGAGAATCCATCATTTAATTTCATCTCCTTCAAGGCTCTAAACCGAGACCCCCCCTTTGTCCTTCGCCATTTTTTCAGCATGTATCTGCGAGGAATCCCTAAACTTTCGCCTAGATTTCCTTTCTACTAACATCCACAGCCCGTATGAATCGCCTTTCTCACCTGTGCCATCGACGGCCTTGTTATGATTTTCTGGTGAAATTTCAAACGGTGGTGGTTCCTTTCCAGTGATGGATTCGGATGCCCTAAAGGTACAAGCTTCTTTAGCATGTCCATATCTTCCACACTGAAAGCAAACCATCGGTAAAAACTCATATTCAACCTTTTGTATTCTGCCATTAATTAAAATTTGAAAAACCAGTGGCCTATCCAAATTGACATAGACTGCCATTCGAGCAAAACGGCCTCTTGCTTTGTTGTCGGTGTTCATATCCAATTTGGCGACTTTCCCAATCATTCCCCCTATTTCTACCAAAATCTTCCATTTGTACAAGTATCCTGGCAAATCCGGAAGCCGAATCCACGACATAACCACCTTCGAAAAAGCTTGTGCTGGATGGCCAGTGTCCAAGGTTGAACTATCAAGTATTGACCAAATATAATCCATGGACCCCCAGAAAGGACTTCTCATAATCAAGCTTGTTCTGAAATTTGGCCATAAAGTAACCATTTTCTATGTCCATCAAATGAAAAGATGAAGAGGGCTTCCACAGACTATAGACTTTATTTTGCAAAATCGAGTACCCAATATTGCGACCCAAAAGTTTCAATATCACTGTATTTTCCATATCCCCGATGAGGATTTGATGGACTCGATCTAAAAACTCAATAGAAGGAATACCGTTCACAACAGATTTTTGGATATCTCCTTCCAGTAAATCACAATCCTCCTCCTCCTCTACACCATTACCATCAGATTTGGAAGATTGGCCTACAACCTTGTCTTTCCAAGAGGTTGTCTGTTCAGCACTCGGATCTATCAACATTTCACTATCTCCATTTCCATATTTATCCCAAAAATGAACCTTCTTAGGGATTAAGCCCTCCTACAAGCTTGTCTTTCCAAGAGAAGGCATTCTTTATTGTATCACGTTCAATCAACATAGGTAATTAATTACTTTATAGTTGCAAATTACCTAAATAATTATAAAAAAAAATTATTGATGTAAATTGGATACTTTTAAGATGTTATAATTGTAATAGTAATTAGGAAAATAACACACATTAAAAGTAAAAAGGATAATTGCAAGTTTTATCCCTATATTTTAATGAAATTGTCAATGTAATTTATATATTTTTAATTTGTTCATTTTGATACCTATACTTTCTTTTCTTCCATCACTTTAGTGCTCCATCCAAATGGTGTTAATTTCTGAGGTGTTTTGACATTTAAATAGCAGTTAAAGGGATTTCTTAGAAATTTCCTATTTCATTTTTTCAGTTGAAAGATTAAAATGCAATCTAAGATATAATACAAGGTTAAAGTATTTGAAAGATTCCTTTATTATAATGATTGGACCAAATTAGCCCATTTATTTAAATAGATCAATTTAGTCTCTATACTATTAAAAAAGAATCAAATGAGTCTAAATTGTAATAAAGTTAACTTTTCCCGAATAAAAAATGTCTTAAAATTTATTTTTTAATCAATTTTAAATAAAAAAATTCATTTACAGAATGATACTAACTTTAAAAATAGGGTAAATTACACCAACAGTCACCCAACTTTGGGGTAGCTGACAAAATAGTCACCTAGGTTTCATTTCAGTCACTCAACTTTTAAAAAGTTACAAAATAGTCCCTTTTGCTGTTTTCCGTCACAGACGTCACAGCAAAGTGACATGGTAAGTAACAACGTCCAATGGCAGTCTAGCTGGCCGGTTAGTCTAACTTTATCATCCTGTTGAAGCACCAATTTAGGGTTAGAAAAAAATAGTAGAAGAAGAGAAAGAGGCGGAGGAGGAGGAGGAGGAGGAGGAGAAGAAGAAGGAGAAGAGAAAAAATGGAGATGCCTGAAGTGATTCCAGTGTGCCATTGTGGAAACCCAGCCAAATTAAACACGTCTTGGTCCAATGACAAACCAGGTAGGAGGTTTTTTGGGTGTAAGAAATTCGGCAGTCGATTTCGAAAACCATGTCGGTTTTTCAGCTGGTTTGATCCACCATTAAGGCCCCATTCAAGAATTGTGTTGTTGGGTCTTTTGAAAAAAGTGAGGACATTGGATGATGCAAGGAAGAAGGGGAGAAGAACCTAGTTATTGGTGCTTGTAATTGTAACAGTTTTGTTGTTTTTAAAAGCTTAAAATCATCTTATGTTCATTGAAAACCAGCTTATGTTTTGTAATTTTGTTGCTGATAAATTGTTGCTTATGTTGGTATACATGGCTGCTGGTATATTGTTGCTTAACATATGTGATACATGGCTGCTGGTATACATGGCTAACCAGCTCATGTTGTTGTTTACAAACACTTGAAAGACTTGAAATCGGATATTTTTGTTGATTACAAATTGTTTTGGAATATTTTTGTTGTTTAACATATGTTATACATGACTGCTAGTATACATGGCTAACCAGCTCATGTTCTTGTTTACAAATTGCTAGAACAAGTATTATACATGCTGCTGGTATACATGGCTAACTAGCTGATTTCATTTGTATTTCTCAATACTCATATATCAGAAAAAGACAATAGATGGAAAAAAACCTATGCATTTGTCAATTTTTCACACGTTAGAATAGATAACAAATGGAAAAAAACATATGTATTTCTCAATTCTCTATAACGCCCCTAACCAGTATCCGCTGCCAGAATAGGGTTTTGGAGCATTACTACCACTTGCAAATCACTAAAAAAAATTCACTTAAATACTTATCAATTCAATGCATCAATAAATATATTACCATTCAATCAATGGCTTGGCACTTGCCTAAGCATCAACAACAACACTTGTTAGTGTACTTACACATATTTCATATAAATTCTTATTTGCTCAATATGTCATATTTGAATTTAATACTCGTCTTAACTTACATATTTTCCTTATGTTAACATATAAAAGATAATCTCATATGTACATGTCATGATACATATCATTCTCTTACCGTTTCTTTAATAACATATATCATTCATTTCATTATATCAACATTTCATGCACCATCATTTCCTTATATCTTAGGTATATTTATTTCGGTAATGGTTCGTATTAAACTTAACATAATTTAAATTCCATGTACCTATACTTATTTCATTTATCTATCTTATAAATTATTTCATACAACTATTTTGTACATTTATTTCCATATGACCAATTCCTGTAAATATTTCACATTACCATTTTGTATAACCAATTCATTTAACCATTTGTTATATTACCTGAATATTAGTTGTTCAACAGATATCTTGGCGTTTCTCTTCCACGATCTTATTTATCTTCGACATGATGCCATAGTGTCTTTCAACTATGGTCTTACTCATTTTCTGTCATGTTGCCATGGTATCATTCAACCATGGTCTTATTCATTTCCCGTTACGTTGCCATGGTATCTTTCAACCATGGTCTTACACATTTCATGTCACGTTGCCATGGTATCTTTCAACCATGGTCTTACACATTTCATGTCAAGTCTTACACGTTTCATATCAGGTTGCCATGGTATCTTTCAACCATGGTCTTACACATTTCATATCAGGTTGCCATGGTATCTTTCAACCATGGTCTTACACATTTTCTATCAGAGAGCACACTCCCGCGAACCTCATTCTTACAGTGGGATTACCAATCCAGGCTAAATCCCCTGTAATATAAACTCATAGAGTATTGTCTGGATTACCAGTCCAGGCTAAATCCCCTGCAACGACAATTACTCTAATGAGCTTGGATCTGAATTACCAGTCCAGGCTAAATTCAGACCCTAATTCGGATTACCCGTCCGGGCTAAATCCATTTTACACATATTCTTCGGGAGGGCTATATCAGGATAGGATCACCCGTCCGGGCTAGATCCTTTTTACCGTCAATTCCTTTTCAGAGATCCATCGAATTTTCCTTCCATTCAACAGGGATTTATTTTCAAGTTATATCGAGTATTTACCAATGTTTCATCAATTATCATAAATTGAATATTCAAATCATATTTTTATTACATAACCACATATTTCAAGTGTTTAAAAATACAATTCAAGTTACACAAACTTTCCTCATTGATTGTTCGTGTTTATGATTTCATTATTCTGATATATTTTCTTTTCCATGATCAAGTCTCGTATTTGTGTCGTCCGGATCTTTATAAATAAATTTGATCATCATTTTCATTCATTTCATATTCTAATGCATTTAATTAATGCTCCAGGCAAAAATTACCATTTTGCCCCTAAACTTTTAATTAATGACGATTTCATCCTTAGGGTCAAGAAAATAAAATTCTTGCAATTTAATCCTTATTTCCAGCTATTATTATCATACATATCGATAACAGTCCATGAATTCTATAAAATATCAAAATTTTTCACAATTTCAACACTTTTCAATTTAATCCCTAAAACATGTTTTCCCCCGATCTTGAACTGAATTGATAATTTCGTTAAATTTTGTAATTTAAATAATAAAATAATCTATTTCATGCAATTTAGTCATTTCTGACATTTTTACAAAATTGCCCATAAATTTTTACTTTTATTCAATTTAGTCCCTAAGCCTAAAACATGCAAATTAGCCATGCTAGATGAATATTCATACATATTTTCCTCCTCCTCCTCTCCATTCCACATCCTTAATTTATATAACATGCAACAAGTAACATTATCAATAATTTCACTATTTACTTATATGTACATTCAAAACTGTCCATTTGCATCATAGTCACTAAATTATTTATATATTAAGCTACAGAACTCGAAATTAAGATCCGTTAATTTTTCATGAAACTAGACTCACATTTCTTCTTACCATAAAATTTTCAGAATTTTTGGTTTAGCCAATTAGTACAGTTTATTCATTAAAGTCTCCCCTGTTTTGCTATTTGACAGTTCTGACCACTCTTCACTAAAATTTAATTATCTCTTTAAACAGAATTCAAATGATGTTATAATTTGTTTCTTATAAAAATAGACTCATTAAGGAATTTAACCATATAAAGTATGTAACAAAATTATTTTTTTATAATTTTTAGTGATTTTTCCAAGTCAGAACAAGGGTTCTTGAAATCATTCTGAACCAGTCTCACAAAAATATAAATATCTCAGAATACAGAATTACTTTACTTTCTCTATTTATTTTATATAAAAATAGACTCAATAAGCTTTAATTCCATATCACCCTTAGCTTCTAATTAAATTTCTATCATTTTTGGTGATTTTTCAAAGTTAGCCTATTACTACTGTCTAAAACTACTTTAGTGCAACATATTGATTACCAAGTTTATAACACTCCTATTTCCATTTTCTACCATATTTCCCATTATTTTCTCTCATTTCCCTTCACTAATATATCAAAAACATGGAACCATATAAAATAAAACTCTACATTAACATCAATTCCATGCTTTTTCAACAATATTAGACTTAAAAATATATTGAAATCTTAATGTTCTTACCTTTTCTTATTAACTTCAATCTTTAACTTGATTTTTCTCTCTCCTCCAGCTTCTATTTCTTGAATCCAACTTGATATTCTTGCTCCCCATCATCTCCTTGCTATCTTTCTCTCTTGATGGCTATGGAAATTCTTTCAATTTTTAGGTGAGAATAATGAATTTTTGGTGAAAGGACTAAATTGTAAAGAAAGAAAATTTCTTTTCTTCTTACTCTTTCTCACGTTGGTTTGCATGGAAAGGAAAGATGATGAAAATTCTTCATCTCTCTTTCCTTATATACTAAATAAATAATAATAAAATAATATTAAATATCTCATAAAATATTAATAAAATAATATTTATCTAATTAATTAATTAAAAATATCATCAACATAATCATTACATTCTAGAATTCTCTCTCTTACTAATTGACCATTTTGCCCTTCATGATCTTTTAGAATTCCATCCTTGAGTCATCATTTAATTTGGTAAAATTGTAATTTAGTCCCTCATAGTTCTTCACTTATTCAATTTGATCCTAATTTATCCATTTTCCGTAGTTTCTAGATCATTCTACCCTTAAAATATTTACACTATTGGTCCTTCAACTTTTCATATTTACACTTTAACCCCTTAAGTTTTGAGTATTTACTCTTAGGCAACAAAACTTTTCTGACTTTTACAATTTAGTCCTTTCCTGAATCAAGATATCATAATTTACTTCCCAATGTTGCCATAACTCAAGACTTCCCTTTTTATCACTTTATTTCCTTATTTTATTATATTAAGGATAATATATTACTGTAAAGATTTTCGGGGTATTACATTCTCACAGATTTCTCAATAGTCACACAGTTGTTAGAAAATATAACAGATGGAAAAAAGAAACATATGCAAGAAGAGAAGAGATAACAAATAGCATGGATCAATGATCATATATTAAGGTGAAAACACCAAACTGTTTACAAAAGGAATGAAGGGCAAAATATGGCCAAATTTTCCTACAATTCACCACAATTGAACAAATGTGAATTGTAGGGAAATTTACAAAAAAATTCAGTGACTATGCCTAAGTTTATCAACAGTAGCAATCATAGGAAAATTTACAAAAAAAATTATCTGCCAAGTTAATAAATCAGTAGCAGGCAAATTTACATATTTTCAAAAAGTTAACAAAATGCAGTCTATTCACATCATCATCAATGGTCTGTCATGGATGACTCTTGAGTAGAAAGTATTCATCTAACAGTGGTTGGTTTTCTCTTGAATGGAAGCTTTTGTCTTAGGGCAGCTTGTTGATGAGTTGGGGCAGTAGGTAACTGAGTTAGGGCAGCCTGTTGAGTTGGGGTACCCTCTTGCTGATTTGGGGTAGCCTGTTGCTGAGTTAGGACACCAACTTTATGTCTTTTAACCTACAAGAACAAGAGAAATCTGAAAAACAAACAAATTCATACATAGAAGTATATTGTAACTTAACTTAAGACAAATGACTTACTAAAATGTTTTGGCCAACTTCCCCTTTGCAACTCCTCTTATTGTGGCCTACTCTTTTGCATTTACCGCACCTTATCTCCACCCCTCTCTTACTCAACCTTTCTGTTGTTTGTGGTTCATCAGGTTCTTCCCTTCTCACCTTAGTAGGTCTGCCAGATGGCCTTCTTAGTGGAGGAGGCAATATTGGTGGCATGTTTGACAAAGAGGCCCATTGTTTAGGACCCCTTACTAAACTTACAAAGTTGGAGTAAATTTGAAGTTGGGTTTGCTTGGTATACCAAATTTGTACATAGGTCTCTGGGAACTCTTCTTTTAAATGAATGACAGCTAATGCATGCATGCAAGGGATGCCAGTGAGATCCCAATTCTTGTAGGAGCAGGAATTCTCAACTAAGTCCACCACATGCTGGCTATCTAGACCACATTCAACCTGATACTTGTCCCCACCAGCATGTGATGGAACACACCTAAAAAACAGTCATCATGCTTGTTTAAAACATAATCACTAAAAAAATGATACACACACCCCTAAAAAAACAGCCCCACCAACATGCATATTATAAAAAAAATACTCACTGCATGCATATTAAAAAATATTCAACACACCAACAATCACTGTATGCATATTAAAAAATATTCAACACACCAACAATCAGTGCATGCATATTAAAAACATTCACTAAAATAGCATGTGATCAGCAACATGAAGTTAGAATATAGGCATCAGAAAGAATATTTACTTTAATGAGTCTTTTATATTTACATCCACCTTTTTCTTGATCTTTGGACACAACATTCCATTCCATTTGTCAGCTTCTTCTTTCTTCTTGACAATAAGCAACATAATCTTAATCCTTATTGTTTCCATCATGGTTAGGATAGGTTTCCCTCTTGCTTCCAGTATCATCTGTCAGTAAACAACATAAATGATTAATGAATTGCTAATTATTAGTAAGAAACATAAAACATAGGGGTTTACCTTGTTAAATGATTCAAAAAGATTACTCACCAACATGTCAGAATGACCCCTAATTGAGAAGTGAGACATTGACCAGTGAGTAAGGTTCTTTTCCTTCAACCAATCATAAGTATGCTGATTGGTTTTTCCTCAGTTCATCCATGGCATCCTCAAACTCCCTTGTAGTGCTTGCTCTGGCAGCTTTCCAAAGCAAATCTTTCAATTCCTTTGTTCGAAAACCAGCCTTCTTGAAATTGGCATATAGGTGCCTAACACAGTATCTTGTTTTTGCATTAGGAAACAATATACATATTGCTTCTACAAGTCCCTACAATTAGAAAAAAAATAGTTTAATTCTTTGACAAACCCTAATAGAAACAACATAAAAGAATAAATAAATAAAGTTTTACCTTTTGTTTGTCAGACATGAAAGATATCTCACAATTTCCAAGTCTATTGCAAGCAACTCTAAGAACCAAAGCCATGATGCTTGGTTTTCACTTTCGACAGCAGCATATGCAAGAGGATAGATGCCATTATTTGCATCTATCCCAACAGCTGCATGCAAGTAGCCACCATAGTATCCCTTCAAGAAACATCCATCTAAACCTACTATCCTCCTACAACCAGCCTTATAGCCATCTTTGCATACCTGCAGACAGACATACATCCTTTGAAACAACCTGTTATCCAAATAACAGATTGTTGTTGTTCCCTCATTTTGGGTCCTAACCTCCAACATAAACTGATAAATCTTCTCATATTGAGCTTTATGAGCTCCTTTAATTAATTCAAATACCCTAAGTTTAGCTCTCCTACATTTGGTTAGTGAGACTAAACAACAAAAATCTCTTTTCACATTATGTTGTAATGATTTTAGTGAATAATCAGGATCAATAATGAATTTTTCTTTATAATGTTCACCATCCAAGCTGAGGTTACATTCGTATTTTTATAGACTTTAGAACAAGTATGGCTAGGGTATAAACTCTTAATTTGCCAAGTCTGGTCAGTAGGGTCATTAGGGTTTAGCCTAGAAGCCAATATGAACCAAGAATATTTTCCACTGCAGACTGCCTTTAACCTTTTTAAATCATTTTTGGGAAACTTAATAAAATAACTATTCAACCTACCATACTGCTTGGCAGCTTCTTTTAGACTGTCTTTAGACTTAAAAAACATTCCAACCTTCAGTCTAGGATTACTTATGTCATTCTCTAGGTTGAACTCAGGCCAATTTTGGCCATCTGAGTCAGACCCATATGTACTATCTAACCTCCCAGAATCATCACTATCACACAGTTCATCTACTTCTATACTATCCATGTTTAAACCATCTAAAATAACTCTTTCAGATGCATCACTATCACTACCAGACACATCGCTACCAGACATGTTTTCTTTATTCTCATTAAAATTATCATCAATTAAACCTGCCAAACAAAGTACTCATCAATAAAGGCAAACAATATAGGCAAACACTTTAACCATTTCTGTCAGACAATAACAAATACAAAATACCCAATAATTTAATACAAACACTTCTGTCATGCACATGGCAGACAACAACCAATACAAAAATTAATTTAATCAAACACAATTATTTTTCTCATGCACATGGCAAACAATAATAGGCAATAACCAGTACAATAAAGAAGGTAAATAACAAATTTTGATTTTGTCACATACAATAGGATCTTGGATACAAACAATAATAGATATACACAATAAACATTAGTTTGATAATGGCATTCATACAATGGCAGATACAAATAATGGCAGATATACACAATAAACATCAGTTTGATAATGGCATTCATACAATGGCAGATATACACAATAAACATCAGTTTGATAATGGAATTCGTACAATGGCAGATACGCTAATTAACTCTAAATCGAAATAACAACATTGAAATCCAAAAAATTTAAAACTAAATGCAACAACTTACCCGTTAAAGTGGATGTAACAACACTGGTGGCTTCTCTTCTATTGCCTATTGTCGCTGACAGTAAAAAACACTGAATGGTTTCTGGTTCGTCTTCTTTTCTCCCCAAACAAAATAGACAATCATACCCTAAACCTTATACCCTGTTAATCGATTATTGAATTGATTTCTAACCTTAAACCCTTCTTAATCAATTCCCAATTCAGTTTAAACCCTAAAACCCCCCAAATCACGATCGAAATTTCCCAAATCGATTTTCCTTTCCCCCCCAAATCCTTTTAAACCTAATCTGCTTTTAACCCTAAAACATTAACTCATAACCCTTCAAATTTTTTCCCTAAACCCGCCCCAAACCAAGCACCCATCAGCCATCGCCAACGTGGCAAGTTAACTTGCCACGTCAGGAATCCCGTTAACACCCTAACGATAATCGTTAATCAGTGACTATTTTGTCACTTTTTTATAACGTTGGTGACTGTTTTGTAACTTTTTGAAAGTTGAGTGACTAAAATGAAACCTAGGTGACTATTTTGTCAGCAACCCCAAAGTTGGGTGACTGTTAGTGTAATTTACCCTTAAAAATATTAACTCTACTATTGATTGAGTCTTAACTGAATTGGTATCAGTATTATTGCTAATATAGGAGGACATAAATTTGAGTGTACTGAAGCGCATTGTCCTCCTATTTAAGGGTTGGAAAGAGTTATGGCTAGTTCTATCCATTATATTAAAAAGAACACATATAATAAAAACATATAATAAGATTAATACAAAAAAAATATTAATTTTACTAAATAATAAATATTAACTCTATTCCAATTTAATTTTTTTAGCAAAAGCAAAGATTTCTACTTTCCACTTCCGATCTTCGGCGTCCAACTAATTTGGGTGATCATTAAATATTCCAATTCCAACAATAATATACGTAATAACATACGGAGTACCGTTAAGTGTCTTAAAGACAATTCTACCCTCATCGAAATCTCCAAAACAACCAAAGCCATTGAGTAAATTTTAGGTCACCGAATAGTGAAATCTGTCATTCCAAATTTAAATTTGCCAGGTTTAGGTCAAAAGATTATCCGTGACAATTCTCGAGTAAAAATAGGAAAGTTTTAGGCTTTAGCTTTATTACGGCTGGCCTCCCTCCCTTACTCACCTGTTTTTAGGGTTTCATTGATTTCGGTTTGCTGAGTATCGTCGCCCCCCAGAACTTTCTTTACTTCCACTTTTTGCCAGAACATTCTGCATCTCGATGTTTGGAGTCTTTTGTTTCTTTTAAGGTTTCATCTCAAGGCAAGCAGAAAGAAGAACCGGTTTCTTGTGGTTCTTTCTAAACCGATCGATTCATTTCTAGGTCCCCAGAACTTTGGGGGGATTAGGGTTTTTGCTTTGATGGCTCTGTAAATGTGAGTTTTCCTGCCTTTTAGTATGTGCCTTCTTTCTTTGAAGTTTTGACGTTTTGTTCTGCAATTTTTGGTTTCAAGAAATTTAGGATTTCTTTCCATTTTTCTTTTCTGTTAGATCGTCTTGTTAATTAGCTGATTTTGGAATAATTATATCATATCTGGGTTGATTTCGATTCCTTTCTATGGCGGATTTAGATTATTATATTGATTTTTTTAATTGAAATCAAGCTCAGGTGAACTTTTTTTATTTTTACTTTTCTCTATTTTGTTTCATTTAACGTTATTTATATGTATCGGATTATCGTTTGCAATCTTTTTCTTTATTTTGGTCCATTTGTTTCTTTATTTATTTAGTTGGTTTATTAACTTGGTGTCTGCAAACGTTTGCCTTTCTTTCCAGGTTTCTAAATTCCTGCTGTTTTTTGAAGGGAGAGCAGGAATTATCTATGTTTTTAGTACTCTAAGGTTTAGATGTGTTAAAAAGTTATGAGATATTCTTCTGCATATAGTAGTGACTTTTGTGTTCTCTGTAATAGACTGTTCGAAGCAAAATTGCTTTGCTTAAGAGGATAAGATGCCATCTACTTATTTTTGGAGACTGAGGAGTGCAGTTCAGAATGGAATTCAGAGAACAGAGTGCGGGAGTCAGGATTCAATAGAAGTTCTGATAGGTACAGGGAAGCTTGGGTTTGGGAATTACAGGTTTTTTCACTCTTTAAGATTTTCGAGGCTTGTGGATTTGCGAGGACTTTTGCAACCCGGGACTGTTTTGGCTGCAAGATCTGATTCTCACGTGGCTAACCGAAGAAGGAACATTTCTGTTGTGGGAGCAGTTTCTCGAACCATATCTGTTCCATCTGTTTCAGGCCCTGCTTTCCAGGTTTGTGGGTATCATATTGATAGTGTACTTGCTGACTCCAGTCAAATATCGTCAGTGAGCAAATTACAGAGTAAACCTATGGCTGCTTCTGGTTCTAGAGTTGTAATCGGTGGATATCTTGTTGATACATCAAAGCTAAAGCATGAGCACCTTTCATCATCAAAAAGTAGTACCAACATCTTTTACAGCAATAAAAGTTTGAATAGCTGCATACAAGCTAGAATGAGTTTGAAAAACCCTGAGAAACCTAACAATTCACCAATATATGGATATTTCATGTATAGTGTTGGAAAAAGGTGGTGCAATTTTGATAGTCTGTTAGGTTCAGGTTCCAGTGCTTTCCATAGCTCATTGCATTGTTTATCAGCGGGGACTTTGCCTGATGTTTCCTTTGATAATTCCAGAAGTGAGGAACAGGGTAACAATTCCTCCGTGTCATCAGAAGAGTATGTTTTCTGTGCACTTTTCAATTTCCTTTTACTAAATTATTACAATATCTTAGCATTTTGTATTTATGCCATGTTTGACAATCATGACAGGAAGATTTCTGCTGGCAAAACTCTGAAGCTGCTTTCGGGATCATGTTATCTTCCCCATCCTGACAAAGAAGATACTGGAGGAGAGGACGCACATTTCATATGTGCAGATGAACAAGCAGTAGGTGTAGCAGACGGAGTTGGTGGCTGGGCAGATCTAGGTGTCGATGCAGGTCTGTATTCTCGGGAACTCATGTCTAACTCCGTATCTGCTATCCGAGAGGAGCCCAAAGGTTCAATTGACCCTGCAAGAGTCTTAGAGAAAGCTCACTCTAGCACAAAAGCTAAAGGTTCCTCAACAGCGTGCATCATAGCACTCACAGACCAGGTAAGCCTTTTATGTTCTGGGCTTTTGCCTATCATGTCCGGTTTCTAATTCCAATGTGGGTTGCTGTGCTTAAAATGAACTGAGGATCTAATAACTTGAAATTAGGTGTCTTTATCCAAATGAATTTGCAAGGGATTTCATCTTTTATGTAGAGAAACCTGAAATGGGCCTTAGCCAGAAGTTATCCTTGTATCTGACCTTAATGAGGGCTAAAATCCTGGTACCGGTGACTCGTGGTACCTTGGTAAAACTTGAAATGATGTCATAAATTAAATTTAGGCTTTATGTAGTAATATGCATTCCTCTTTGACTTTTAAAATTAGAAATTACACCAATTACCTTCTTCTTGGATTACTGAATGAAGTTACTTGCTCGATAGTATAATAGATTTTGGTCCTTACTGCAGGGTCTTCATGCTATAAATTTGGGGGACAGTGGTTTTATGGTTGTTCGAGATGGATGCACTATATTTAGATCCCCTGTTCAGCAGCATGATTTTAACTTCACATATCAACTTGAGAGTGGAAGTAATGGTGATTTACCTAGCTCTGGTCAGGTACATATGTTCCCCTTGTGCTATTACTGGAAAAGGTCCTTTATTTTGAGTTATAATGAAATTTTTTATTTTGTTATCTTATTGAAAAAAAAAATTCTGTTTCAATGGATATTTGCTCTGGTGGCCCTGGGATGTTAGATGATTGATTTTGCTGACATTTCCTGCTGATAATGACTTCAAAATATTTAAATAGGAAAGGATATCCTTTTGTATTTCTCAAACTGATAGGTCAACCAAATTATTAATTAAGCATTGGTTTTCTGTGTTACCATATTAAACAATAGTTTCAAGCTTGGTTATTTATGTTAGGCTTTTATTTTACTTGATTGTTATGAAATATCTGAATGACCTGAATCTTCCGGCCTGATCAGGTCTTTGCAGTTCCTGTTGCTCCTGGAGATGTTATCATTGCTGGCACAGATGGACTGTTCGATAACTTGTACAATAACGAAATTACTGCAGTGGTGGTTCATGCGGTGAGAGCTGGTTTGGGGCCTCAAGTGACTGCTCAGAAGATAGCAGCATTGGCAAGGCAACGAGCACAGGATAGAGACCGACAAACACCTTTCTCCACTGCTGCTCAAGATGCTGGATTCCGTTATTATGGTGGAAAGCTTGATGACATTACTGTTGTTGTGTCATACATTACCAGCTCCGAAGAAGTATGTTTCTTTGTTTCTTTCTCTCTTGCATTTGCTCTTAATCCTTTCTTTCTTTCTTTCTTTCTTTTACGGAATCAAAAGAGGATAGTTCATTCATGTTGCCTTCCAGAGCTCATTGCTTAAACCTGTTTTCTCTTTTACCTGGATTGTATGCTTTTCTTCCTGAACACACACTACTCTTCCTACCTAGCCTAGAGTTGGGCTGTCACCTTCCCATTTGACCTACGTCATAAAATAAAACATCGGGGACAATTCCATTTTGTTGGTTTTAGTGAAGCCTTTTGATTTCCAACATAAACGTAATCGTAACTGTTAAAAAGAGATGTGTTAAAGAACATTGGTACTTGTCTTTGATCCATGCTAATAATTTCATGTTTACTTTTGTAAGGCTGCTAATGTGTTTTAATTCTTAGTTAATGCAGGAGAACAAGTCTAGGTGAAGTTAGTGAAGCTGGTATGGCCTGTGATCCAAATTTCGTTTATCAGTTGATCAGTTGGCATTGGGCGATGGAATGGATGATTGGATCTTTGTTTTGTACTATAGTTAGCAATCAACCAACTTTCCCCCTCTTCTTTTTGATGAATTATTCTTTTACCATATGCTTCCGTCAAGTTCCTTTCCTCTGGATCCATATTCAAACCACAACATTTGTAAATATATATTGCTGGTAGACTATTTCTTTATGAAATTAAATGTTGTTGCTGGAAAATAAAAATCAAATATAAGGCCTTGCCCTGTTAGTAGAATTCATAGAATTGGAACTGGAAGTTGATTTAACCGGTGAAAAAATTGATTCAGTCGGTAAAATGTTTATTATATTAAATTAAAATCTTATGTCCTAAAATTACAAGAAGCATAATTGAAGTATTGTTCAAAATAACTCACATGATTTATACGAAGACTTGAATATGACCTGCAAGTAAAATCTTTAGATTTTTTATTCTGAAACAGGAAATTAAAAATAAAAGGAAAATAAAATCGTAACGAAACTAAGTCATTCTCTGAAATTTGGGTGGATCCAGTTAGATCCGATACTGCAGAAAACAAGTCAATGGAATGCTAGCGAAGAACCATTTAGCTGCTAGTGTTGAGTAGGAAGTTAAGAGTGGCAGTTGCCAATTCAAAATGAGAAGGGATGTTGGAGGCTTGATTTTCTAGCATTAAACGGACTTGATATAAGTATCTAGTTATAGATGAGACCACCTTGTTGAGTTCTGCAAATTATATGTTTGTCTCTGGATTCAAGTTCCCAAGCTCGAGGGAGTTTTTGCAACAATGGAACATGGTAGCAACACAATAGACATGTGACAGACATGTTCCTGGTTTTCTTTTTTTTTAACAAAATTCTGAGCTCCTTTTGTATGTTGTTATCACGTCTATAAATTTCTCAAGTGAGAGCGACTCCTCACAACCTTTTCTTTTCACTCCAATTACTGTAATTAAATTCTTCACCAGTAAATCTGGACTTGCAGGTTTTTTTTTTTTTCATTCAAAACCAGAAAATTAATAAGGCCTGGGTGTTTTTCGTTCTTTGGATTTCTCATTTCTCTTCGACATCCGAGTATCAGTCATTATTTTCCTGAAGGGGGAAAAAAGAGAGAATCTGCCATATCTCAGCGCTAAAACAGAAAAATAATCATCACAGCTGTGGATCCAAGTAGAGTTTTTGGGGAAAACGAACTCAGAATCAACATATATCACAAATAATTCGAAATTTGTTCATTGAATGAAAAAAATAGATAGACTTGAAAGAGGCCAACCCTTTGTTCTTTTGGCATTTTTCCACCCTTATCCATAGATAAATACACAAATCACTTTAGTTTTTTTTTTTTTTTTGTGGCTTACCTTAAATCTTTTGATAAGCCTCTCAAACTTGTAATTCCAGCCTGTCTTTCTTTCCTTTCCTTGAACTTTCTCTATCAAAATTCCAAAAAACCAGTCTGTTGTCTTTCCTTTCTCATGAAACTTCCTAAGCTTCACCAACACAAAACATGCTCTGCACTTTGATTTGCGGTTACCCTTTTCACAGTTCAACAACCATGAAGGTGATGCAGAGATTTTCACTGAAAGCAAAGTGTTGTTTTAAGCTATAGTCCTCAAGAGACATTCATGGACTCCAACTCAGATTTCGATGATGTCTTCGGTGGTCCACCAAGGAGGTCATCAGTTCAAGAGACACGATACAGTTTTTGTGAAAACATGGAATCATCATCTGGTTTTAGGACAAGTGATGAAACAGTGGTGGCACCAAGGGATTCATGGTCTGGTTTAAGCGAAAAGCCGGTGTTTGGTGAAGAAGGGATGATGGTGAATCGAAGAAGATACTCCAAAAACGACTTCTTTGGTGATATTTTTGGAGGGAGTCAATCTTTGACTTCTTCTCCAAGAAAGTATGAGATGAAGGACCCTTTTGCACCTGTTTCACAGTTATTGAGTCCTTGTAGGCCTTTGCCACCAAAGGCTGAACCTTTTGCCACTTCAGCTCCTTCTCAATTCAGGTTCTGATTTCACTTTTTTGGCCTTCATGTTGTTGTATTCAAGCCTTTTTTTTTTCTTAGTTTCTTAGCTATATATCCAGTATTTCATGTTTTCTGTTGCATCTACAAATTCCAACACTTGTTCCATGTTTTAAGAAAGAAAAAAAAAACAGTAAACTTGTCTTCTAACAGTGTTTAAGTGGTGCAAATTTGGTGTTTCATGTTGTTGCTAAACTGTTGTACTTAATGTCCTTTAGTTACTCATCATGTGTTATTTATTGATAAAACCACTGAAATCTCTGAGTTTATAAAGATTGTTAAGTTTATTTGTATACATTTTCTATGTTGCTCAGACTCTTTATGCTCTTGAAGTACTGTTTGACACATATTTTCAGATACTCATACCTGAGTCCAAGTAACATGGAACATTTTTATTGAGCGAATAACTTACTTTTCCCACCTTTTAACTTCCCAGCCTTCCTGCTAAATTGAACAAAGGAACGGACCTCGGCGATCCCGTATCTAAAAGCAAGGAATGGTCTTTGAATGGTTCAAGTAACTATGCATATTCTCCTATGTCAAGATTCTCAGGCCAAGCAAATCGAGATAAAGATCAGGAAATGAGAAGTAATTTTCAAGGAAATTCGAAGGAAGATTCAATCAGTTCGGGAATTCCGGGAAATGACAACCAGTTTCACTTCTCGATATACAAATGGGCAAACAAAGGAGGCTTACCATTTCCCATTCCTCTAAGAGGAAATTATAGACTAAAAGAAAAGGATAAACTGCAGAGATGCTCAAGTGCTAACGGTTGGATAGCTTGTGAAAGTATAGCAATGGAACCAAAAGCAAACTTGCATAATAATTTCAACTCAACTGATAAATTGTCATCACATGACATGAATGAACATGGATCTCCTAATGATATGAGGAACAAAGACGATGAACCTGTTCAAATTATCGAGGAAGAAACATATAAGCCTCCACGGAAGCCGCAGAATTTGTTTTTCGACAATGAAGATGTCAATGAACAAGGTATGTCATAGTGAAGATGGTATGTTTTGGTGCTGCTGTGCTTGTTCTTATGCTGATTTTCTTCGACATATGCAGGCCATGATGAGATAATAAAAAATGCTGAAACATCTGAAAAGAAAGAGAAGAAGTTGTCTGAAAATCTTGATGGTAAAAGCGTTAAGAAACAGGATAAGAACAAAACGGCTACTTCCAACAATGTGGGAACCAGTACAATGAATGTTAAAAGTTCTCCTAGGAACTCTTGGGATAATGGAAAAGGCAGAATTAGAGGAAATGTCAAAGAATTCATTAAAATTTTCAACCAGGAAACTTCCCCGAAACCAAGAGCCGATAATCATAGCTCTAGACCGAAGCAAAGACATAATGTAAAGCCAGAGACGGAACCAAATATTAGTACGAGTGAAAAGGATGAAAAATTTTACATGCCTAACTTGCAACACAAGAAAAAATCTCCAGATGTTCCTGTTGGCAATCAAATTAATACCAATGGCTCATCAAAAGCTACCGGTTAGTTTATTTGGTTTTTCTTAACTAAATACAAAGGAGTAAGGCTCATTACATAACGTGAACTGCTAAAAAGTATCCTTTTTTCTCACTATGTTTACATCATTTGACCTTTCTTTCAATTAGTACACCATGAATTTTCAAATGTTCAATACTAATTTTCCACTTACTCTATGTTGGCATCAGTTTCTGATGGCTCCAAGACAATTGCTGAAGATCCAACAGAGTCATCTGAGATCAACTTTTCGGTATGTATGTCATACATGATTTCACTTCATATCTATCCGAGTATATAACAGTTGAAATTTGAAGTTATATGGTATTGGCTGAATCTCTAATGAACTGCTCTACTTTGGGTGATGAACAGATAGAAGACCTGACACCAGAAGAAGAGAAAGTTTTGCCACAACATGGCATTGATTATGAAGAAATACAGGTAACAAATACTACACCAAAAGTAGCTTTATACATATTGACAAACACCCATGTTGCTTCACATTACTTCATTGTAATGCAGGCCATTGATGCTAAAATACGGCAATGGTCAAATGGGAAACAAGGAAATATCCGTTCACTGCTGTCAACCTTACAATACGTAAGTAGTAATATATTCAACTTCAATCACCAGTATTTTCCCACATCTTAAGAGGGTGTGACCACCATGGATAAATGGGAAGAAATATGGGTTGAGGGTAATGTAAACAAGTTTGGCTTTTTGTGTGTAAACCAGGTACTTTGGGCTGATAGTGGTTGGAAACCAGTGCCTCTTTCTGATATAATTGAAGGAAGAACAGTTAAGAAATCATACCAAAAAGCTCTACTCTGTCTTCATCCAGATAAACTACAACAGAAGGGTGCTGCCCCTTATAAAAAGTACACTGCAGAGAAAGTCTTCGATATTCTGCAGGTAATTTATATTTTCTTCTCCTTTGGGTTGCAGAAAATGAATATACCGCATCTAAAACACCTACTCCAGTCCCAGAAACATAGATTCTTATTACCAAGTTGTCTTTCATATGGGTAATTCTGTGTGATAATAGAAGTAAAAGCTAAGAAATTTGTCCCTGGAGTTGGTGTTGGCCTACCAAATCTGTTTGATACATATGATCAATTATTGTACTTCAAACAATCCTCCAAGTTTAAACAAATGGACAAACGCTCCCAGACAGACCATGCATGAACTGTCACAGGCAGAAATTTTCTACATATGGGATGACTGGTTGTTTGCCCACATTTCGACTTATAGGACAGAAACCCTAACTGCAACTTATCACTGTGCTGGTCCAAACCTTTAAGTATCCTTGTGTGATACATATATAGGACACTTTCGAAAGTCCTTCACATATATTTCCTCATATCCAACACCCGCATGCGAATATGAATAACAAACACGTGGTTAAAACGTGAGCTGTCTTATATCATACTATTTTCCATGTTACTATGTTTTAAAAAAATAATCTATCACTATGAGTTGCAAGGCAAATTTGGTTTCAGTTCAGACAATACAATGTCTGATTCACCTCTTGCCATTTCAGGATGCATGGGATCAGTTCAACGCGCTCGGTTCGATCTGATTTACTATTTGTTCGATCGCCATATTTCATCTATTCACAACAAAAAGGAAAACAAAAATGCAGAGATTTGAAGGAGAATGCACAGGATTATTTCATCTTCAGAGATTTTTTACAAAAATTGAACAAGGTTATACAAAAACTGCTTTATTATTTGTATTGGCCAAACTGTGTCCTACAGTTCTTTTCATTTCTGAATATGAATATCATGTTGCATGCTCATTATGGAATATATCTAACACCAATTCTTCAAACCACGTAAAAGAAATGAAGGGGAAAAAACTGACACCATGAAATGGGGTTTAAAGAAGTATTCAAACTCAATCTTTAGTAAATAAAAAAAGGGAAAATTGATTGATTGAGTAAATTAAAATCAGGGAAAATAGAAAGAAAGGTGCATCAGATAAGGTGGGATATAGGCATCATGTGAGAAGAGCCTGCAAACAATGCTGATAGGTGAAGAAAAAGATCCTCACCCTCCTCAACTTTCATGCCGTTTTGACTATGACACACTTATCGTTTCCCTTATATTTTCTCTTCTTTCTTTTTTTTTTTTTGGGGGCGGGGGGGGGGGGGGAAGAGTTGTTTTATTTATTTTGTATCAAATTTTTTATTTATTAATCAAAATAATTATTTACCTAAATGTATTTTTGACTGTTATTTTGACGAAATCGTAGCTTCTTGCAGTCTTTTCAACAACCTAATATTCATGTTTTATTCGTAGGTCCAACAAAATGAATTTTATTTTAGAGACATGGAGGTCAAACCCTATAAATACTTCCTCCCCTTTATTTTATTTTTGGGGCAAAAAATCAACCATAAAGTCTCTCATTTCCTAAGTATCAAATCTCAGAACTTTTTTTATCAAATTTCTTTACTTTAATTAAATTTTTATCAACAGTAAATGGTTTTATTTAGATTGCAAGATGAACAAATAGCTTCCATTGCCACAAACACAGTAAAATTAATTTCTTTATTATTAAATTTTGTTATTGTAACACCCCTCACTCGACCAGATTGTTGGGTCCAAATAACAGAATATTACATTTAATAAAAAATAATTTATATAAAAAACTTTCAAATTTATATAAAAATTATAATTATTATAAATCACATACAATACATACATAATAATCTCAGATCAGTAAGGACCTAATTATGAAAATCTAGACATGAAATGAGATTTGATTGTAAAATTTTAAAGTTTAAAATTAATATCAAAAGTTCATAGTTGGTATCGATACCTTTTTAAAAATCGATACCAACTTACGATTATGTTTTCTTTGCAAATCAAAGGTATTGATATTTATCAACTGGTATCAATAGTTTATGAAAAAGTATCAACTTCTATAAATATTGATACCATATTAACATTCTGTTTGTTTTAAAACTGTTCATATGGTCAAGTATTGATACCAAATGCTAAAATATCAATGCTAAGTCTAGAAATGGTAAAAAACACCAAAACTAAAATGGTACCTTATAAACATAATTGTAACATAAAAATCATCAACTAAGTACCTTCCTATTCATTTCCAATATGTCAAAAACATCACTTTAAACAATCAACTTAATTGTTTAACCAATATGTTACAACTGACACCTCAATTAACAAATCAAACCAAACAAAAGACCACATTCAACTATTTCAAAATGTCTTCAATGGCACCTCAAAACATTCAACCTAACATGTGATCATCCAACCATTCAAACCATCTTTCAATTGATTCCATATTAGGTTTTATAACTGAAGTGCAAGGATTAGTAAATCATTTCAAACATGGCATAGCATAAGCATTATCTTTCCATACCTATATTTTAGTATATCACTTAAATACCTATTAATCAAATAATATGCCCATCAACTATTTAACAAGTTATCATTATCATGATCTTTGTCATCACGCGCACAATATTTACATATGATCCACAAAATGCCAATGCAACCCAAAATAGACATCATATAACCCTTAGATTTATTAGGTACATGCCAAGACCCAAAATGAAACACATCACCAACACTTGAGTTCGGGATTGTCGCTGGATGTTGAGTTGATGATCGAATCGATAAGTACCTAACCTGCACACGAGAAAACCAAAACTATACGCTGAGTGAATAAGTCATAATGATGCATAAACTTAATTAAGATAATATGCAATATGGAAATCCAATAGGCTAATTCACAGTCATTAACCCCAATATGCTCATTTTACAAATACATAGCATTCACATTTCATAAGTCATTTGCAAATTCAACTAATGTAATGACATATTTCATCTCAATTTCTTATTTCAAGTGTTGATTGAACAAATACAATCAATATTCATAGTTCAATCCATTATTTCATATTCTATTTCACATTTCATTTCATTCCATAACATTTTCTATTTCAATAGCATTGCCATTTCAAAATCATTATCTTGATTTCACCATTTATTTCCCTATTAACTCGACTCAGACTCAGACTTGGACGGATACACGGATCCAACCAACACACCAGTTTGGCATCTAGTGCTTCATCAGGTAAATCCGAAGCAAGTAGTTGCGCCCAACACTATAAATAAGTTTGACGCCCAGTGTCTCTTTGGTTAAACAGAAGCAAATTGGCACCCAATGCCTCATTGACTTGTAGTCGAAGTAACCTTAAACTCTTCCTATCCTATGGCATGCCAATTACATCTGACTCTGCTTGAACAATTAATAGGGTATTCAATTCATTTTTCAATACCATTCAATAACTCGATTCATATCAATTTTATCATGAACTCATTCATTCAAACATATGTCAGCATCAAATATCTCATTTTGTATTCAATTTCCTTATTTATATAAATATACACATGTTTTTCACATATAATCAATTTAACCCTTATAATCACTAATCATTTCAAATCATCTCAATCAATCAATGAACCTTACCTTACATTCTTACTGTGCACAAACAAATCAAAATGTAGCAATTACAAGTTAGTTCAAATTATAGAAACACAAATCGTAAACTTCGAGCTATTCTTCAACAACTTTGTCCTTTCCTTTCCTTTTCCTTTCCTTTTCGAGGAATCCGAGTCGATATTAGCTAGGATTAAAAACAACACATCAAGTTATCAATTTACAGCCATTTTCACATTCAAATTTCTAATGTTTACAATTTTTGCAATTTATTCAATTTAGTCCCTAAAACTAGGACTAACATAACTTTTAAATTTAACCTCCAATTTTTATACCAATTTCACTCTAAGTCTAATTTAACTCCCTAATTCTCATTTCTATCCCAAAATTTTGAACTTTGTATAATTTAGTCCCTATTACACAAAATCATCAATTAACTTTACAATTCAGTCATTTATCAATTCTAAGTTTAAAATCTATCAAAATACCAAAAGCTTCAACCATCTAACAATGGAAACTTCTTAATTCTTTAACAATACTAAAAAATTCAACACGAGTCGATTAGCTTATAGTATCGAGATTCCAAAAACATCAAAATTACGAGAAAAAGACTAAATTGAACTAACCAAAATTAAGCTTAAAAAATAAACCCTAAAATCGTGCGTGCCTTTCCCCTTTCTCCTTGGTTTCTAATTGATGAAGATGAAAAAGAGAAAAATGTTTTCTCTTACCATCCACCAATATTATATCATTTCTTTATTTTATTATACTTTTTCATTTTATAATTTAATTTAACTATTATAAATAATATAACATACATATTTCATTAACCGGCCATGCATTAACAATTTTAGGAATATTTATTATTTTAACCCTTTTATTTAAGTTCTAATTATAATTCCTTAGTAAATTGCATTTTGACCAATTATGCGATTTAGTCCTTGCACTTCAATTAAGCATTAATTCAACGAAATTACCTAACCGAAATTCAATTCACTTCTAATAAAACTCTGTGAATATTTAATAAAAATATTTACGTGTCCAGTTTACGAAATTGGGGTTCTAAAACCATATTTTTCGACACCGCTAACTTCTAACTCGTTACAGTTATTATTAAATTTTGTTTAAATTGTAATAAAGTAAATCTTTTTTTCTTTTCTTTTCTTTTTTTTTTTTTTTGTAATCCTCAATAGGTTGGATATTGACTTGTTCAAGTATGTATAATCTAAAATTTAAAGCCTAAAAAAAACACGAATCACACTTACAAAGGCTCATTTATATAAAATATCTCAAATGAGTCACTTCCATTACGTGCTAGAGTTTCTTGTTTATTAAAAGATGGAGATCCGAGACTCATATTTTTTATTTTCCACGCAACAAAGCAATGATAATACTAAAAGATGTAGCCCTACTAATGAGCCTTCCAATCAATGGTAATGCAGTAACAAGAGAAATAGTATTCAAGATGTTGTCAATACTCTACTCATTGTTGGGTATATTGTCTGAGAAGAAAACTGATTTTGATATTCTTCATGTGAAATTTACATTATTTCAGCCTTTATTTAATGAAAATCTCAATGAGACCGATCGCTTACATGCTCTACACAATCGAAGGAACGTTGATGACAAACAAATGGCAAAATGGTGCAATGCATGTATTTCCCACTTCTCACCAAATTAGATGGGGTTGGAACATACAACTAAAGGTTAGTGGTTTTCACATTCCTCTACAAAATGCTTTGCAAGGTGATGTAGATTGAGATCGATGAAATAAATTATTATTGTCTAATTCTGCAAGGGTGGGCATAGATGCAATTGTCATGTTCAACATCCATATCTATACTACTATTTCCTTTTTACACAAAGGTGAAAATATAATCATATTTAACATATTATCTTATAAAACATACTAAATAAATATTTATAATGTTACTATAACGACTCAAAATTTATGTTATCAAAAAGTGTATTTTCGGGTCTCCATTTTCGCAAAACAGATTCGTAAATATTTATTAAATATATTTACGAAGTTAGTTTTGGCTAGGTGAATTAGTTTGAATTATGGATAATTAGGAATAAGGACTAGATTGAATATAGAGTAAAAGTTGAATTATAGAATGGAGAAAAGTCAAGGGACTAAATAAGTAATTAAACCATACATTGACATGTGTGTGGTAAAAATAATTTCCATGTGTATAAATAATATACATATATTTAAATATAAATTAAACTTACTTATAATTTAAGTAAATATTATAATATTATTATAATATATCATTATAATTAAAATAAAACATGAAATACATAAATAAAGAAAAAGAAGAACAAGAACATAAAGTTGAAACGAAAAAGAAAGAAAGAAAATAGAAAGAAAAAGAAAAAGGGACATTAGGGTTTTAAGGTTCTAAGTTCAATTGGTAAGTCAATTTAATCCCCTCTTCTTCTTTTTTTGTAATTTTGATGTTTTTAGAATCCTAGAACAAAATACTACTTGATTTATGTTGAAATTTTAGAAGTTAGTGGATTTTTATAAGTTGTTCATGTTGAATAAATTTAAGTGTTAGGGGTTAAATTGACATAATTTCAAGTTAGAATAGAGAAAATGATTGAATTGTAAAATAAGTTATAAGTTTTGAAATAATAAGGACTAAATTTAGAGAATTTCGAAATTAGAGTTTATGGTGAAATTTAAAAGTTGAAATTAGTCTAAAGTGAGAATTGAATGAAAATATGAAATTAGTTTTAAATAACATATAGTTAGTTTTGATTAGGGACTAAATTGAAATGTGAGCAAAATTTGAATAAAAATTGAAATATTCAATGTGAAATTGTGTGTATTGATGATTTTAAATTGTTTTAATTTCCGTAGCTAACGTCGTGCCGAAAACTTCGGCTAAGAAGGGAAAGGAAAAAGTTGATGAGGAGTAACTCGAGAAATTATGGTTTGTATTTTTACAATCCGAAGCTAATTATTAATTAAGGTAAGTATTGAATTGAATTGAATTGAATTAAATTATGAGTATATTTGATTATTTGGAATACATATTGATTGGAAATTGAAAAGTTATTTGAAAGCCCTATTAACTGTATCGGGTCGAGTCGGATATAGTTGGCATGTCATATATTGGAAGAGTTCAAGGATTCTTCGACCAAGAAGTTGATGAGACATTGGGTGTCAAACTATTACTTCGGATAAATTCGATGACGTACTGGGTACCAACTTACTTTAGCATGGCCGATGAGACATTAGGTGTCAATCTATTACTTCGAATTATCCGATGAGGCACTGGGTGTCATACTGGTGTGTTTTGGTTGGATCCGTATATCTGCCAAAGTCCGAGTCGTGTTAATAGGGGTAAATAAATGAATTGGCAATATGAATGATATTGGATGATTTTGAATATGAATTGGATTGGGATATTGAATTGACATATGAAAATGAAATATATGAACCATGGGTCCATGAAATAGTTATTGAAATAGTGAAGTGATGTATGAATCAAAGTGGAGAAAATTGTTTGAAATAGCTATTAATGAGATATGAAAGTTAAATGTATAAATTGTTATATTGATTGATTAATGTTCTTGTATGATTAAATGTGTAATGTTTAAATATATTATTTTCTTTAAAACATTCGGATTATAGAAATACCACTGAGTTTATACTCAGCGTACAGTTTGTTTTCCATGCGCAAGCTAGGCTGAAATCAAATTGTCGAATCAGCATCTAAAGCCGCTCCTGAACTCAAAGTGGTGAAGTATATTTCTTTTTTGTAATGGCATGTACCTAGGACATCATATGTATGTCATTTTGTGAAATGATTGTATATGATGTTATAAGATGATACTAGTTACTTATATATATATGAACATATGTATGTTATGTTCAAGTAATAATATGGTATGTTCAAGTTAATACTCAAATGGATATGAAATATGCAAATCTAAGGTTAAAATTGTATGAAAATTTGGGTTAGCTTAAATGGTGGATTGTCAAACAATATATGTAAAATACCTATGAGGGTACATTAATTAGATCCTTAGATTGATGATTTTGGCATGTATTAAAGGTATTTGAATGTGTTTTGGATTGGTTGGAAAATTTGAATTTTGAGTTGCTTGTTGTTCAAGGTTTGCTGGGTTGGTAAACTTGATGTATAAGGCTCATTTTGAGTCTACACGGCCTGGCACACGGGCGTGTGACCAGACCATGTGAGACACACGGCTCGCAAATAGGCGTGTGGGTTGGCCGTGTGTCCCCTGAAACTTAAGTTTTTCAAAACAGAATACTCAGGTATTACCACACGGGTAGAGATGCGGGCGTGTGTATCAGCCTTGTGAGGCACAATACTAACACACGGGCGTGTGGCTAGCTGTGTGGCCTAAGTCAGAGAGTTACACAGGGTTAGACACGGCCTGAGGCACAGGTATGTTTAAGGTCACATGGGCGTGTCCCTAAATCACATGGGCGTGTGAGCCCTGTACTTAGAAAAAAATTTAAAATTTCATGAAAAATTTTCTAGACTTCCGATTAAGTATCAATTTGTTTCTAATATGTGATTTGGGCCTCGAGGGCTCAATAAAGGAACATTATGATTAAATTATGATGTGTATGTTAAATTATTATGTGATTATTCATATTTATTTTGAAATGTCTGGTAATGCTTCGTAACCCTATTCCGACGACGGATAAGGGTTAGGGGTGTTACAGTTACTTACACTTAATGTTTAAATAGATTTAACCATCACTTGAATCATACTAATTATATGAAGGATTACCTAGATTCAATAGGAAATCAATCAACATGCATTGGAATAAGTTACTATTATATTTGTATTTAATTAATATAATTATCATCTTAGATAAATATACTTGTATTTATTATGATTATTTGTTGTTTGTGTGAATGTTGTACCAAGATGATGCAATTGTCACGGGCCAAGGTGCAAAGCCAGTGACCATCATATAAAATGCATCCATAGAGATCTATCAATTAGATAGGGATCATTTGACTCACGAGAACTAGCCCAATTTAAAAACTAATGGAGAAGCCTGTCTGTTTGAAGCTTAGGTAGCCCAATAAAGTAGATATGAAAAGTTAGGCTACCTTATTAAATAGGGAAACTAATCTTGGAAGATTGAAGGGAATCATATCTGATAAGATTTGATTTGATTATGTAAATCTTATAAATCCCTTAATTGTAGGGAGAAGCTTCATCTTGTAATGCCCTGATAAATTTATTTCTGTATCTGTAAATTTTGACACAAGTGTGTATCTACTTCAGTGGTTAAGTGTTCTGGGTGTGTTTGAAAGGTCTTGGGTTCAAGTTCTACCTTTAGAAAATTTTGTTATTTTTCTGATCCTAACCTTACCCTTGTTGGATGGGTTTATATATTAAACTGTTTGTTAATTCATATTAGAATGAGCCCGCTGGTTCGGATGGTAAAGGGTTGGTGTGTTGGGGGTTCTGTGTTCGAATCCTTGCGTGTTAAATAGAGTTTCGATTGAGCTCAAATTCTGAGGGAGTTATGAGTAGTGGGTAAGTAGGAGAAAATTGAGGGATTTATGGGATTTCTTATTTTTTTATTATAATTTTATTTTTCTTTTCTAATTTTAATTTTTCTTTCTCTTCCCAAATTTTCCAAACATTTGACTTTTTTCCCTATTGTCTGGTAAAATCTTTTGTTATCTTGTGTTCGAAATTCTGTCGAAATCTTGTTAATCAATTTCAGTTTTCAATTCTTTAGTGTTTTTGTACGTTTGGTAAGTGCATGGGGTATTTTCGTGTAGATTAAGGAAAATCATTCCTTAAGTTGTTCAAATCGATTCTTTTCTCTCTCCCGTTAGTTAATTGTGAGTGTTAACAGCAGAGAATCGTGAATAACAGGGCTATCCTCTTGCGAAATCATAGCCAGAATTGTTTGGAGTAATAGAAATTTTGTTGGTTTTATGGTTTCAGATTAATCTCGAATTAAGACTGAATTTGGAGTTTGGTTTGTTGATTTTAGGTTCTGGTGATCTCGGGTGTGTTCTTGTATCAAAATTGAAGTAGGTGTGTATCCCTTACGCGTGAAAAATGAGTTTCGACTCTAGTGGATTAAAAATAAACAAAACTAATGGATTAAAGCTATTCTGCTCTAGTGGCATGAGTTCATTTGCTCTTGTAGCATTTTGTTTCTTTTTTCATTGAGTTTTTGTTTAAGCGTTCATAGAGGATGTTTTGGCAGATCTGCATTTAGAGGATGAGGAGGCAAGTGAGAATGAAGGCTGGCAGGTGGACTAGGAGACAGTTGAAGAGGAGATTGTCTACTATCTTACTCTTATCGGTTGTTTTCTTATGACAAGTGCTATCAAATTTCAATCCATGATATCAAATTTGGCTAATCTTTGGCACCCCTTCGGAGAGGTTACAATTATTGATTTAGGGGAAAAGAGATTTCTCTTTCATTTCTACTATGAAGTTGACATTGAATGGGTGATTAGTTTGGACTTTTAACAATCATTTGTTGATTTTACAAATTTAAAAGAGGAGGATGAACCGTTAAGTGTCCCATTATTTCATGCGATTTGTTGGGTTCAAATATATGATCTCCCTAAGGTATTATTTTGAATCAATGGCCAAGTAATTTGGAAATTTTATTGGGACCTTCTTGGACTATGACGAAAAAGCTATGGCCGCGGGTTTGAGAAATTATATACGAATTCGTGTGGAAATGGATATCAGGAAATTGATAAAACGACGGAAGAAACTTATTATTGGCAATGGTAAGGAGCACTTTGTCTCTTTTAAGTATGAGAAACTCACGACATTTTGCTTTTTATATGGGAAGCTTGGTCATGGGGAAAGCTTTTGTCCTATCCAGATTATCCATGAGAAGGAGTTGCCATTAGGCTGGAATATATCCCTAAAAGTTACACTGCATAGGGCTGCAACAAGTGGCAATATCTGGCTGCGTGATTCGAGCAGGAATTGGGGAGTCAATTTTGGAAACAATGTAAAAGGGAATGGACGGATATTAAGGGATAATTCTATCCCAAATTTAATGAGAGTGATGGGTGCAAATCTGGGCATTAATCTAGTCAGCAAATCAAACTATGATTTGGAGGGAAATCTGGCTAATATGGTGAATATGGATTCTTTAAAAGAGGAAAGGCACATCTTGTCTACTGATGGAAAAAAGCGACCCAGAACTAGTTATGTTTCGCAAGTTTCTTACTAATAAGATTTAAGCAAAACTTCAGGGCAGTAGTCTAATGTTCACCATAGCAATCAATCGGTTGAACCTGCAAGGCAAGTCAACCAGGATCAATGAAAATCTTAAGCTGGAATGTCCGTGGGATGTCTATGGGTTAGGAAAACCACTGTCAATTCGATAGATTTGGCATATGTTGGAGGATTTACAACTCCAATTTATGTTTTTAATAGAGACTAAAGTAGACAGTAGTAGGATGGAGAGTATTAGAATAAGTGCGAGATTTCTTTATAGTATTGACGTTCAAGCATCTAGTTCTCATGGTAGGCTTTCGTTGGGTTAGAAGTATGATTGTGATGTTTCTTTGCAAAGTATGTCCTCTTCCCATATCGATGTTAAAATTACTGAACGTGATACAAGAGTTTCTTGACGTCTGATAGGGTTCTATGGATCTTCGAATGGTCGAAAGAGGAGGGAGTCCTAGGAACTTTTGAAATTGTTGAGCCAAAGTAACAATCTTCCTTAGGTGGTTTAAGAAGACTCTAACAAAATCTTATTCAGTTACGAGAAGTAATGAGGTCGCTTAAGGGATGATCACCAAATGGGGGATTTTTTCCAAACGTTGGATGAGTGTCAGTTGAGGAATTTGAGATATTTTGGTAGATGGTTCACCTGAGAGAAGGGTAATTTTGCTTCAAATAATATAAGGGAATAATAGGATAGAGGAGTGGCTAAAAACATATGGTGTGACTTATTTCCAAATCATCGACTTTCACATTTGGAACATTCATTTTCTGATCATTGTCTCATAATGTTAGAGACGAATGTTGTGGCAAATACTGCTTGAAGAAGGCCTCATAGTTTTAAACTCGAAGCGAAGTGAATTTTGGATGACTCTTGCGATGCTAAGGTGAGGAAACTTTAGAGTGATTATGCGGATCTCCAAGTTTCGAAACGTCTAGAGAATGTTGGAGATGGTTTGAGTCGTTAGGCTAAAACGATAAAAAAAGGACAAAAGGAAGGTGGAAAATAGACTACTCAATCATCTTAAGGTATTAAGAGACAAGACTACAATAGATGATATCATTTTCGAAATCATTGAAACCAAATTGAATCTCAATCTTTAGATGGATAAAAAGGAAATGTATTAGGGGCAAAGAGCTTGATCAAACTGGCTTAATTATGGAGATCGCAACATGAAGTTTTTTTACAATTTTGCCTCTTTTCGTCATCGTACTAACCGAATTAGTGGACTTGTAAATAGAGATGGAATAGTGACGTCTAATAATAATAAAATGATGACTATAACTACTGATTATTTTGCTAATATCTTCACTAGTAACGGCGGAAAAGATTCTAATAGAGTGCATTTGGGTGTTCGTCAATGCATTACTGAAAGAATGAATGAGATGCTCATAGTTGACTTTAGGGGAGAAGATGTGCAAGCAGCTTTGAAAGAAATAGGCCCAACTAAAGCACAGGTAGAGAAGGTTTCCCAGCTCTATTCTTTCAACGTTTCTGGCTAGTGGTAGGGAGTGATGTTATAAACTACTACTTGAAGGTGTTTCATCGTGAAATCCCATTAAATAAGGTAAATCACACCCACATCGTTCTTATTCCTAAGGTTTCTGTACCAAATGCAATGCCTATGTTCTGTCCCATCAGTTTATTTTTTCTCTTTACAAGATTATATCCAAAGTGCTTACTAATAGACTAAAAAGAGTTCTTGATCATTGTATTGATGAGGCCCAGGGGGATTTTATTTTGGTGAGATTGATTTCAGATAATATATTAGCAGTTTATGAGATATTATATACCTTAAAAAGATGTCGATAGGGGAACAATGGGAGTTTCGCACTAAATCTCAACATGAGCAAAGTATATAATAGAGTTGAATGGAATTTCCTTGAAGGTATGATATTGAACATGGGTTTCAATATTGAATGGGTTTCATTAATTATGTATTATGTTACCTTTGTTTCTTATTCAGTGGTGTTTAACGAGGATGTGAGTGATCTGTTTATCCCTAATAGGGGCATCCACCAAGGTGATCCTTTGATCCCTTTACCTTTTCTTACTTTATACTGAAGGTTTTGCTACTTTATTACACAAAGAAAAAGAGGATGATAGGTTGATGGGGGTGAAAATTTGCATGGGTGGTCCCTCAATCACTCACTTATTATTTGTTGATGACAATATGATATATGGCGAAGTTTCTGATGAAAGATGTCAGATTGTCCAATCTCTTCTTCAAAGATATGAGAGATGTTCTAAATTGCAGATATTTTTCAATTCTAATGTCTTGAATAATACTTGTTGTCAGATTACAAGCCGAATGGGGGTTAAACGAGTTTTCAATCCGAAAAATTACTTGGAACTTTCTACTATGGTTAAAAGAAGGAAGAATGTTACCTTCCAACATTTGAAAGATAGATTAAAAGAGAAGATAAGTAATTGGAGTGTTCGAATGTTATCACGGGGAAGCAAGAAGACTTTTATTAAATCGGTTTTGCAGGAACTTTCAACATACTCGATGTCTTATTTCCTTCTCCTTATGTCCCTTTGTAATGAACTTGAGAGGATTATAAGCAAGTTTTGGTGGCAGAAGGAATATAGCCGAAAAGTAATTTTCGTGGTGCAAAAGGAAAGATCTCTGTGCCTTAAAGGAGGAGGGTGGTTTGGGTTCTCGTGACTTCTCCAAGTTCAATATCGTGTTGTTGGCAAAACAAGGATGGAGACTTATAACCAAGCCAGATTCTCTTGTTGCGCTTAAATTGAGAGCCAAATATTACCCACATTTGGACTTTTTGAATGCTAATTTAGGCTTGTCTTCTTCCCATCTGTGGAGGAGTATTTGGGCGACAATAGGACTTTTAGAGAAAGGAATTGGTTGGTGGGTTGGTATCGGCAGTTCTATATCTATTTAGAATGATTGTTGGTTTCCTTATTCACAGGGTTGTCATATACGAGACTTAGTTGTTAATGATTTAGTTAATACTGTGTCCCATCTCATCAATATAGATACTAGAAAGTGGAATGAAAAGTTAATTACCAGTATTTTCTGTCCACAGGAAGTTTCTACCATACTTTGTATTCCTCTGTCTCGTGATGCTGGAGAAGATAAGCTTGTTTGGTTGGAGGAGAACATTGGTGACTATTCCGTTCCCAGTGGCTATCGGCTCCTTCTTCACTCCCAACAAACTAAGCCCTATCCTATGGAATACATGGATTTTTACAAGCGATTCTGAAAAATACAAGTGCCAGCTAAAATTAAAATTACAACCTGGTGCATCCTTAACAATTATATCCTTACTAATACTAATCTATTTACAAAAACAGTGGCCCAAACTCTTGTTTGCTTGATGTGCAACATTAAAGTGGAAACTAATGTTCATGCTATGATGGGCTACCACCCTACAAAGAATATCTGGGTAAGTTTGGGATTTACTGATACTATTGATGGTGTAACAGATAATCTTTGGGATTGGTTCACAAAAAAAACTAAATGGCGAGTAACTGTTTACCTGTCGTCTTATCCTGATCACTGTATGGGAATATGGTTCAACCGTAACAAACTGGTGATGGAAGGGAAACACCTCTCTTCACAAGATATCTACACAAAAATCAGTAGGTTAGTTAGGGAATTGAACCCTCTTGACAGAATGTTACATGGATTTTGGAGGGGATATCAAGATCGGTGGTTCTCCATCAGAACCCCATGTTAAGCTTAATTTTAACGCCACTTAAAAAGGGAATACTAAAAGGTATTACTCAGGGTTTGTTATTCACTCAAATGGACAGATTATGGGTAGTGGCGTCATTCAGAATAAAAATGTATCTGACATTTTCTCGGCAGAAGCCCTGTCATGCCAACAGGGCTTATCTTTTGCGAAAGAAATGGGATTTAACTTTGTGATGGTGGAAAGAGACTCTCGATCCACGATTACCAAGATCAACCAAGAGAAAGAAGATGAGTCTAGAATCGAGGCCTACATCAAAGATATCAAAAATTTGGTTCAGGTTTTTATATCTATTAAGTTCAAATATATTCCAAAAATGGCGAACAACGTTGCTCACCACCTGGATCGAGAAGGATTACAGATGAATGAAGAAACTTACTGGGTGGAAGATATTCATGACAGTGTGCGATCAGTGGTAGAGGAAGATCGGCGTCGGATAGACCCTGGTTAGGTCATCCTCGTGCGAACGCTACTCCGATGGCTGTCTTTTGGTGGGATTGAACGGCTTTTGCTATTTAGGCTAAGTTCTTTATTCTTTTGAAAAGTGCGGTGTAAAAGTACTTTTGAGAAGTACTTTTGAGAAGTACTTTTGAGAAAATTTAAGTGTTTGATATTATTGTCAAAAAGTACTTTTGAAAAGTAAAATGTTCATTTTAGACATGATATTATAAAATAACAAATATGTATTTAAATAATGTTCAAATTAGTTAATATTGTAATATTTTACTAAAATTTTAAAAAAATAATTTATTATAACTTATTGTTAATATTTTAATATATAATATTAATTTTAAATATTTCTAAGTAATTAATATTAATTATTTATTAAATTTAATTAGAATATATAAACTATATTTAAATATCTAAATATAATAATTAAATATTTGTAATTAGATATTGACACAATTATATTATTTTAAAAAATATTTTTTATTTTTAATTAATGCTTTTAGTACATTTGTAAAAATCATATTAAATAACCAAGAAAGAGAATACAAAATAATAGCATCAAACACATTTTAAGTCAAAAAGTAAGGTTAAAAAGGTAAAATAACAGCCAAAAGTGCTTTTTGGCTGAAAAAGCTAAACTTTACTGCTTTTTCATCTCTAAAAAAACTCATCCCAAAAGTTAAAAAAGTTGCCCCAATGATATGTGTTCTTCATTGCTTTTAAGAGAAAAGTACTTTTTTTAAAAAAAGTTCATCTCAAAAGCAATGGAGAACACACCCTAACTATTATTCTTGGTGCTTTAACGCCTTTTTTTTTTTTAAAATAACTTTTGTCCATAGTTGGTTTTCTTTAGAAATTACCTATTATTTTTGCCTTTTTCTAAGTTGTTTTCTCAGTTTGATTGGGTGGGTTTCTTTTCATTTGAATAGAAGTATCGATTATTGCACTAAAAAAAGGTTTAAGGTTGGCTAATTTTCTACCAAGTAAGCAATGCTATTAGAATTTCGTATAAGGGTAATTTTGGCAATCTAAAAATATTTGAGATGCTTTTTCTAGGTAAACTATATACATAGTCATCCAACAATAAAAAATTTCACTTTAGGCATCCATAATAAAAAGTTTACAATTTAAGCATTCACATTATATAATTCAATCATTTTAGTCACTTATATTAAAATCACAAACAATGAGTTGATGTGACAGTTAAAAAAATAAAATAATAATAAATTTAACTCTCAACTTTTACATATTATATCGATTATCGATTTAATCATAATTTTAAAAAAGTAACCCTCAAAATTTACAAATTTTCTCAATTTAATTCTAGTTTTAAAAAATTCAAAAAAAACATAAAAACATATAAATATTTTTAAATATATATAATGATAAAATTTAAAATTAAATAAATATATTTAAAATATATAATTATATAAAAATAAATTAAAATCCTTCACTACCTTCCTTCTCCCACTTGCAACAATGGAGAGAGAGAAGGACGAAGGTTTCAATGAAATTGAAAGAATTGGGTGGAATCAGTTCAATATAAAATCTGTGACTTTTTAAAGAAAAATTAATCAGATCGGTGGAAGGATGAATTGATTAGATTTTTTTTTGTTAACCTTTTGGTTTAACTCACTTTTAAACATTAAAACGAATAAATTAATAAAATTTAAAAAGTCATAAAAAAATTAAAATTATATTGCAGATTAGAAATTTTATATTTACAAGGAAAATAACTAAAGCATAATTGAAATATTCGTTTTTGTTAAAATAAATAAATAAATAAATATCCAATTTTATCAAAATTTCAAATTTTAACTGATTTTATTTATATTGTTGTTATTTTAAATTATTTTAACTATATCGATTATATGAGATTCAATTACCAAAAAAAATGTTAATTTTTTTTCAAAATTAACAAAATAGGTCAATTTTTAGAATATTTATGGGTATAGACCAATATAAAGAAAATGCTTCTAGCTGGAAGCGCGTTAGAAGCGTTTTCCCCCTAATGGATACTTTTCCAACGACTATTTTAAATAAAAAACTATAACCCCCACCTTTACTCATTTCCCACAAAATTCTCTCAAAAATCTAAATTATATTTTCTATTAGATTTTTATTAACATTTTCTAAAAATATTTTTTTTAAAAACTAATGTGTTATATATAGTTAGCAATGGTCGATTCTCTAATCTGTCATGAAGATAAGTACATTTTCATCATTCAATTGCAAATGGTAAGAATAATTTTTTTTATTTTTTATTTCATCGTTATATATTAACTAAATATTTTGTATTTTTTTTACATAAATAGGCAGAAGATCGAATTTTACAATGCCATATTTGTAATCTATCCTATCCTTCATCACCGTTGATTGAACCATATTTGAAGGAAGTCGATTTTTGGCACGTGACCCTTGTAGGTTGGGGTTGTAAGTTGGACCCAAAACTCGTAAGCGCGTTGGTGGAGAGGTGGAGACACACATATTCCATCTTTCATGCGGCGATTGTACTATCACTCTAGAGGACGTGCATTTATAGTTGGAGTTATTCATGGATGGGTTGATAATAACTGGGTCTGTTCAGACCAGTGATTGGCGAGGCGTATGTAGTGAACTTTTAGGTTCAGTTTCGAAGACAATTTACAGAGGTCGGATTGAAATGGCTTGGTTATGAAAAACTTTCATGATGCTGGATAAGGATTCGAAATGAAGTCAAAAGAGAACGACACACTGGGGCGTACATCCTTTAAATCGTCGGGGGTATCCTGATGCCAGACATGTTAGAACACTCGTCCATCTAAGGTAGTTATTGAAACTCGTCGATTTTAGAGGAGCAAGCGAACTCAGTTGGGGGTCCGTCGTGTTGGCGACATTGTACCAGGAGATGTGTCGGGCAACGCAACCAGGGAAAATCAAAATTAGTGGTTGCATTTTATTACTGCAATCATGGGTGTAGAACTGATTTCTATTTTTACATCTTCGATCGAACTACCCATATACATTCCTACTTGTAACAAAGTAAAATTTAATAGATATTTTAATAATAAAATTGATTTAAATAAATATTATTATGCTAAAAAGTTATTTAAATAAGTGGAATCATGGGCCGAGTCACGTGAGATTTATTAGAATTTGTAAAATAAATATGAAATAAAACTTAATAAACTAGGATCTATCATGTCAAATCATCAAGAATAAATCAAGAACAAAAGTAGATATGGAAGCGTACCTGAATCCATGAAGTCCTTGAAGTTTTACTGAATCTTGGGGATTTGATCTTCCAAATTAGCACATAAGAAATTCAGAGAATATCTGCTCTCTCTTTCCTAATGATGGGATATTAGAAAAGGTATCTTGTGTATAATTTGGGAACCATAACCCTAATATTTATAACCTTTGCATATTAGTGCTAATTCCTAATTAGCCGATCATTAATTAGAATTTGATTAGAACTCAATTACTAGAGTATCTCCACATATTTGACCCATACTTTATTTGAATAGAGAGTTGTTCAACATTGTCTTATTTAGATTTTGGATTCACTTCTTAATCAATGATAGGTATGAGAACCTAAACATCGTCAAAAGTGATAGTAGGAATTGAGTTGTAATTCAATTCCTCCTTAAAAGCAATGTCTCTGACCTTATTTCTCCCTCCAAACTCGACATCCTAAAAGAATGTTGCAATTCTCGTCTAAAAAATATTCCTAATTGTGGGATTATAAAAATCATAGCCGCTAGATTGCTCAGAATTTTGTTAACCCTTAACTTTACAAGCATCAAAGAAGTCAGAAGTGATGTCATTTCAACCTTATCGTTTTTAGCAAAACGTTTCTCAATTTCGTCAAGGAAATTTTAGCCTGAGTAATCTTTTTAGATTCTTTTCCCCTAAAGGCTTTTGAAATGTTGTACTTCATTATCATTAGACTTATGCAATTTGAACGATCTCACCTCTCAAAATCCCTTTTAACATAAGGGGTGTTTTCCACAGTGAGAGGTGGGGGTTGTTCTCCCCTTAGTGCAATGTTTATGTTCATACAACTAAACACTATAAGTAAGTACCTTTTCCATTCATTGAAATTAGTCCCATTAAGCATGGATATAGAATTTGTATTAGCAGATATTGTGGCAGTAGAAGATGAATTAGCTGAATATAGAACAAAAAGTAAGCTCACATCAATATTAATAAGTAAACAATAAATTCAGGATAATGGCTAATCCCATCTCAAGATACCAAAGACAACATTAATATTAAGTCTTTGGACAGTAATATTAACAGTAAGCGGTACTCTTGTTGGAGCAATCAAACATTGACAATAAATTATGTCAAACAATGAATTAATCTTTGGACTAACATATTGCTCATATAAAATACCTTATAATTGTCACACATTTGTCATCACAGATGTCGTTAAAATTCTGTCAAATATTAACTTACATTTGGGTCAATTAATAAACGCATGAATCACAAAAACATATAATCATCTTGCTATTTTAAATAAACTAATCTACACAAAAGAAGTCACTTTGGCGGCATTTTGTTTCAATTAATCTATTTAAAATATTAGACATCCTTAATTAAAACCTAAAGTCAAAATTTGAATTTATTTGTTTCAAAGTATTTCGATAATAGTATATATATATGTATATATATTTATCCCAAAACAACATATAATGATGTTGGCAAATATAGTAATAGTTGAATAAATCATAAATCATAAATAACCTCACATAAGACTTCAAATTTAAACCAAAATAATTTGAATAAAGTACACTTCTTTAATATTTTATCTTTGGACAAAATATTAACTTGTAAGTGATATATTAGTGTAATAATCAAACATTGACAATAAGAATGTGTCGAACCATAAATCTTCTTTTGGGCCAATTTATTGCTTACATGTAAAATCGAATAATTGTCACATGCTTATTATTATAGTTGCACATGTAATATTATTAACCTTCATTTGGGCAGATCAATATTAAACATAACTTAAGTTACATGCACACAACCTTTTATATTTTAAAACAAAATAACTTATACAAAAAAAAAACACTTTGGTGACTTATTGCTTTAATTAAGTTGTTTTAATATATATATAAACATACCAATATTTAAATTTAAAATTTACCCAACAGTCAAATGTCAAAATTATTTTTTTAATTAAACTCCAAAATAACCCAAAATAAGGTTGCCTTAATAATGCAATAAAAAATCAAAACCTTAATTTTTGACTATTTGGTTCAAAGCCAAATAATTAGCAAGCATATGTATTCATAATTTTGGCATGGATAAAAAACACCAAAGCAATTCATGCATATACATGTATTCATAATTAAATAGAAAAACTTACCCAAAATTTACCATGTAAATCTAAAGTTGTATTGCATAGTTACGGAGATTCCACTTGTTATCCTATCGATGTATGGGACTCAACATAGTTATGCTCATTAGCTGTTTGTAACGCAAATACCTTCGAGCTCTTTGTTCTACCAAGTCGGGTCATCTTTCCAACCATCTATTCCTAGATCGGAGGATGCACGATGACAACCGAGAATGTAAAGATTGCAATCGACTGAAGGCGAAGAAGATGAGCTATTGAGACCACAACCCCAACTGCCACAATCCCGTGTAAAGACTGAACCAAGGAGGAATCCAGTGCGCAATCGTCAACCACCTGGATGTGGCACAGATTTTGACTGGCATCTGGATTGATTAATTTTATTGTTGTATCGAACGTTTATATTTTTTCGATGATTTTTATTATTATGATTTTAGAGTAATTTCGTCATCATTTAACCACATTAAAGTTGATATTTGTAATCATTTCACAAAATTGAAGTTGTAATTAGTTACTATTTCATAAAATGAAAGCTAATATTTGTTATCATTTTACAGAACCGCGCGTTTACATATTACAATAGAATTTGTATTTGTTTTCTAGTTTATATCTTCCTCTGTTGGTTTGACTTGTCCCGAATATTCATGTTATCAAGTATTCGATTCGACATTAGGCGACCTTTTAGTTTGTGACGGAATAACCTATCGGGTAACAACTTAAACAGAGCGCTCGATATAGGCGACCACATACGATTAGTGTAAATACAAATATTTTAAATATCAAATTTAATAATTACAATTATTATGTTAAAATTTTAATTAATTTAAATTTTAAAACCCTGACCTTAAACTCTAAAAAATAACAAAGAAAAAAAAACGTTTCGAGCTAGAAATATTTTTCCTGAATGAGTGTGTGCCCATAAATATTCCAAAAATTACCCTAATTTAAAAAAAAATCGACATTTTTTTGATAATTGAATCATTATACGAGTCAGTTGAACGTCTAATTTAACAACATGCATCCCAATACTGTATGGGGTAAATAAAAAGAATATTTGGAAAAATAAAAAGAAAACAGTAATAAATGCGAAAGAAAGCGTGGAAGCGAATGAGGAGCGGAGTGAAAAATGTAAAACAGAATAATAAAGGAGATTAAGAGAACGGGAGAGAGAGAAAGAGAGAGAGAGGGGGGGGGGGAGGGGAGAGAGAAACGAAGAGAGAAACAAAAGAAAGCTTATGGCTTTTGAAATTCTCTTTCCCCATCTTCTTCGTTAAGGCATCGGGCTTTCCAGTTTCGAAGACGGGGGAGTGGGGGCTTTTGCCTTTTGCCTTTTGCCTTTTGGCTTTTCATTAAAGGTTTCATCTTATTCTTCTTCGTTCGTCTGGTTTTTTCTCCGTTCGTCGCAATACAGAATCACGAAGCCTTTTTCCCTTCAATGCCAACTGAGCTTCGATTCTGGAGTGGCGGCTTGCCTTACGTTTCACGCTGAATGGCCTTCTTCTCTCAACCTGTACCTTCTCGTTTTCCCTCATTTTCTTCTATTTAACGTTGTAAATCTTGTCTCTCTCTGATATCTTACTTTGTTTCATTTATTGTTTCTTTTCCCCTTCTGGGTATTAACAGTTTTCAGTAGATCTGAAGTGATTCTTTTCTTCTTATGGTATTTATTATTTTTTCTTTTCCTGGACTGCCAATCAAGATTGCTCCTTTTCCAACATTTATTAAAGAATTTTTAAATGTTCTGAGTAATAATGGAAATCTATATCCATCTGGTAATGGATGTCGAAAATGCATCGCTTGATGGTTCAATTTGCTGCTAAAAATCACTGGGTTTTCCCCTCCTTGTTAAAGTTCGCTTTTATGTTAAGTTTGTGTCATTCTGTATTGGGTTTTCCCCCCTCTTCATGACTATGGGAGTTGATTTGTTGATATCTTTGGGAGATATGAAGTTTCATATACAATGCAGGGTTAATTAGCTAGCATTGGTATAAAATTAACAAAAATCAATTGATAAAAGATAGTTTTTAGGGTAAAAGTATTATGGAGGCCTCTGAACTAGGCACTAAAAAATGGGCAAATTAGTGTCTATATATTAGATCAAATAGCAAACTCGTCCTTCTGTTACAAATGTCACAAGGGACTGGTTATTCTGTCAACAAGCCAGTTTTTAAGAGAAAGGATCAACTTCTTTAATCAAATGTATAGGGATTAATTTGTGCATTTTTTTAGTAAAAGGGGGCAAAATGTGATCTGACTCTGAGTACAAGGGCTTCCATGATATTTTTACCAGATTTTAGTGCAATCTTTGAATATATGAGCAGTCATTTTCTATTAAAGATTTGTTTACAGTATACATCTTTCTCTTGTTTTTTAGCTTATTTCTTCCTTTAAGACAAATAGCTAATGTTTGCTATTTTTTTACCACAGGTTGTATAGGCATTGATCAAGGTCTGTTCTTATCATTTAAGAAAAAATGGAATTTGAATCGAAGAAGAAATGGAAATCAGTGTTGCCACGTCTTTTCAAAAACAAATCAGCTTCTCGTTGTTTTTTCCCGAAAGTGAAGCCAGCGACTTTCAGTCCAAGTTGTACTCCGGTATATCTCAATGTATATGACCTAACACCCGTGAATGGCTATATTTACTGGGCGGGCCTTGGTATCTTTCATTCCGGCGTCGAAGGTTGGTTTATATCATTTTTTACTCTGTGATTTTGCTCCTTTGCTTGTTTGGTGTCTTTCATTATAGCATTTTACCATAACAGTTGTCGAGTTGGAATGAAGGCTACATAATTCATAATACAGAGCAATGAAACTAAATATGCAAGATATGGACTTGAGAATTTTGTTTTTGCTAACTGGTATTGAGTCTTTAAGTCTTAGCTTTTCTGATAACCCAACTACGTGCTGTATAGTTCATGGTGTGGAATATGCATTTGGAGCTCATGACTACCCAACAAGTGGTGTTTTTGAGGTTGAACCACGACAGTGCCCGGGATTCAAGTTTAAGAAATCAATATTCATTGGAACCACATCATTGGACCCACACCAAGTAAGGGATTTTGTGGAGCACTACTCGGAAAGGTACAATGGTGATACGTATCACTTGATAGTCAAGAACTGCAACCACTTCTGTGATGATATTTGTCAGAAGCTGACGGGGAAATGCATTCCTAGATGGGTAAATCGACTGGCAAGAATAGGTACACAATTACATTCCCGACTTGCAAGATACATGAGATGTTTATTCTCATATTGCATTTTGGTATGGATCTCAAACAACCTGAAACTTGTGCTTTTGTGTGTCAGGTTCAATGTGCAACTGCATTCTTCCAGAAGGCCTTAAAACTTCAGTTGTTCGGCATGATCCAAATTATGAACCGCAAGATAGTGAGAAGAAGAGATTGAGATCTCCCTTTAGTTGCCTAGCTTCAGTGTCGAAGCAGCAGAAGACTTCACATAAATCACCTTCAAGAGGCTGCTTGCCACCATCGTCGAATTCGAATAATTCAAACAACGTTTTACATTAAAAGGAAAGGTAAGAAAACTAACTGGTTGGGGATTTTTTTTTTCCTTTGGCATTTTGAGTGCATCCCAAGCAACCTCCATAAAAAAACAGGCATAAATGTTTGAAGATTTCTTTTGGTGTTGTGTTCTTGTTCCTTTAGGATGTTGTCTTGTTTGTAACACAACACCAATGTGCTTTTTAGATCGTTATTTGGAGATGTTGATTTATTCCTTTCTGAAAAAGCCTAATAAATGCAAGTTTCTAAATTAATGTAATTTATTTTATATTTTATTCCTTAACTCAAACTAATATTGTTTAGTTAAGTTTTTCTAGAGATATTGAATACTGAAATTTATGAGATAAAAAAGATAATGATACTAGAATGTATGTGTATTTACAAAAAAAAAAAAGTAATAATAAATAAAGTATACGAATATTATAGTTTTACTTAAATTTGTGTTGATTTTTTTCAGAAAAAATTATATCTATTCATAAATTCTTTTAACTATTAGATGGTAACGCACATCAGCGAATCATGATGTCTATTGTAAATTACTAAATCAACATTATATTATGGAACTTTTTTTTTATTTTTTTGAAAGAAAGAAACTTCATCAACAACAATCACAATATAAGGAAAAAGAATCTTTTCTTTATATATTTTATGTATTAAATTTATTATACGATATTTGAGTTCTAGTTGCCACTAGAATTTCAAACAAACAAACAAAAAAGAAGGGTATTTAGTAATATTTATTGTAATGATGAAAGCTTAATAAATTTAAATGAGGAAAAATTAAAGATTTTTTTTTTAAATCCTGAAAATTACATTAATACTACTAAAAAATGGAATTAGCATTTCAGGGGCAATTGCGTACCACTCCATTCCCAGCCGATGATAATAAAATAAAAATTTGTCTTTTTATACGCTTAACCTGAATTTGTTTTTTTTTAATATATAAAAAATAAATAGAATAAAAAAATTGACTATACAGATGGAGAATCCAAATTAGCTTTGACCAAGTAGACCTGCAGGAACAAAAAAGAGACGGTTCAGATTTACAAAAGCAGTAGTCAACTTGGACTACAAATAGATAGTTATACCACAAAACCAATAAATAAAAATAGCCCCTAGGGATGGCCATACTTTTCATGAATTAAGAAGTTCAGAATAGAATTGCAATGGCGTTGTGAGTGCAAACTAAGAAACTCAACTGTGAATAGATAACATGTGGGAGCAAGGCCAAGAAATTATCAATCGTTTTTCTGATGCAAAACACTAGGCAGTCTATTATTACCATTCAGAGCAGCAAGATATATCCGCTTCTCAGCCAACCCGATATCCGAAACTATCAAATCTCCCTGCACCCAAAACAAAGTCATACTCCCATTAACATCATTACCTTTTTTTTTTCTTTGAACTATCAAATCTTGACATGCATAACGAAATGGGTACGGGAAACACATGCAAGCGAACTCAAGTAAACATAGCATGAAAGACAACTCAAGTAACAATGTCATATGATGGTGATTTAAACCAGTGTTTCAGAATTCTATTACGACCATAATATAGCCTCTGAAAATGGTCAATAGAGTTGTATTTCATCTTAACTGGTTAACATAGATTACTGCCTTGAAAGGCCCTAGTTTAGCTTCTATGTTAACCATGGAGAGTGATGTAAGAGACCGTACCTAAGAGCCAAAATTTTAAGAGAAAGTTGATGGTATATACATACCTCAGCAGCCATCAATTTTCGGACATTATTAGCATATAGTTTCGGATTATCCTTCTCTTGCTGCGATGGGTGGTAGATAGGTAACCGTGTTACCTCTAGGTTATTTACAAATTGACACAGAAGAAAAACCACATGACGCACCTACAAAGAGCAGCAGGAAAAGAATGTCATAATATAAATATAGTTCTCATAAAATTACGTCGAATTAAGTTCAATGTTTTCTTGCAGGGAAAAACGTAATAATATATATATATTTTCCAGATAATTATCCATATTCTTAACAACTTTCCTTCACTTTTGATTTATATGATAAGTACATATTATGTTCACATTTGAGTAGTTTCTTCGGAAACTTGTTCCATAAACCAGGAAAGGCTACAGGAACAAGCATTGGTTACAGTAGTTTTATCAGATTTTATACAAATGCACTAAACAAATAACAAATCATCATCAGAATATTCGTGTAACAGACAAAACTCAGCATCACTGCAACTATAACGCACGTAAGACCACCAAATAACTAAGAGAAGTAAACCAAAATTTCTCATATGCATTAACATATTGATATCCAGCAATCAGTTACAGGAATTAAGAATTGAAAAAAATGATTTATTACCAAAAAATTACGAAGCCAATGTAAATTTGCTTAAGAGATACGCACCCCAGATATTGACTCCCAAGCTGGACTAAATCTTCGGTATGAATACCTTAAAATAACAGGCATTACAGGTGCTCCGGCCAAAAAAGCACCAGTCTTGAATGGGAGGAGGAAATCCCCGTTTGTTGTTGTTCCTTCTGTTTTCATGAAGAATATAAATCAAATTTTACTAGTTACGGATAGGCAGGTGCTTAGGATGCTAGGAAATATCAGCTACAGACGTACATATACACCCATACAGTCGTTCATGCACCATAAATTAAACCATGTCATAAATTTATATAGTGGTCGGGAAGATGATTAATTAACCTGGAAAGAGCAGTATCATTGGAGCCAATTCATTTTGATGTGCATTACGAACTCTGTCAGTCACGATGCCTGAAAGAGAGACCAGTTAGGCATTGTACCTTTGATCAATAGTAAAGTGGCGAAGAACAGGCTTGACGTTGCAAGTTTTTCTACCTGCAACACCCTTGAAGTCTGATGATTTTGACTCTCGCTGAACAAAGACACAACCAAGACATTTGCTGTAAGAAATAAGCCAAATGTCATTCACCGCTCCAACTCAAACCAATCTATTTGTACAAGGAACGCAACATGCAACATAGAGGAAATATAGTTATGGTAGGACAGAAAACAAAAGAAACATATAGCCATCAAGTAAAAATAACAGTAATAATGGATCCACAAATACTCTTACCAAAACTGAATATTTCTATTCTGATATAAACAGTTTGCTCGCTAGACATTACTACAGTATACCATACGAAGCTCATAGATTAAGAGCTTACAGTGAAATAAATTGCAAAACAATTACCACAAGTATATCAAGCTTTGGACGGGCAAAAAGAAAAGAACATAACAATTTGACAAGAAACAAAAGAATCAATAATGGCACATTGTTTTGCACCAAATCGCAGGAGAAATTTAGGAGGATAAAATGAACTCACCCGATGAGACCAACCAAGGGAAGTTTACTCACTGATTTCTTCAGCAATAAAATCCAAGCGTTTCAATCGAAAAAAAATCATACAAGAAATATGTCAGTTAAACCAGCAAAAACATACCATTTATACATAATCAATAATCAAAACTAGAAAAGCGGCTAAAGTTGAGAGACCTTGGCAACAAAACTTGGGAAGGAAGAGGACATGTGATATAAGACATCTAAATATGACAAGTGATTAGATACGATTGCCCCAGGCCTTACTCGCTCTTCTGATTGTTTGGTACTCTGTAGAAAAATTAAAACCAAGAAATTGAAAACTCAGGACAATGCTGATCATGCAATTACTTTCTATGTTAACGTGCATTAACTAAAGCTGGCAAATTGGACTAGCATGTAAACAATGCTAAATAAGTGACAAGGGTACCTCAGTTTTTGAGTTGTCTTGTGTATTTGCTGAATCCTTATGAGTCTCGTTAATCCAATAAAATCCTACCATAAAAAGCAGCAACCTAGAGAGATACCGGCCCGACTGGAGAATCACAGCTCGCCTACATCCACCCAAGTGTGCGTAATCTTCCTGATCTTCCTCCAGATTCGGGGCCGAGCATAGCGTAAAAATTTTACAAATCAAGTAATACAGGACCAAAATAGACATTACCAAAAGGAGACGTAGAGGGAGAAGCGTGACGAGGGCGATGCCCAGCAGGAGTTTCTCTTTCAATGGGAGCTTTCCGCATCCCAGGGAACCGTACACGTCATTGCGGACAAAGGCGGCGAATTTCTTCTCGAGCTCCTGGATATCTTCTGCGGCGGATGATGCGGTGGATTCAAGGAGGGGGCGGTGGTCTTTGGCGGAGGCATCGTCGTCGTTGGGGTCAGGCTGTTGGGTCTTGGCGGGTTTAGAATTAAGATCCTTGAGTTCGGATCCCATGTTGGTTCTACAAACCTAATGATTTCCTAAATATTAAATGATTTTTATATATGGAAAGGATTGGTTAGATGTGGGAAAACCGCCATGGATTCTTCTGCAAACTTGATCTTTGGCCACCACGTCTCTCGTGAAGGCCAGGTTTATTACTGGGAAAATCAATCAAATGCGCAAACAAAATTGAAAAAGGAATAATATATAATATATAATTTTTTTATTTTTTTGAAAGAAAATTATTATTTATTAGTATATGATAAAATATGCAGCGAACAGCGGCCGTTTGATGGAACGCCGATGGTGTTGACCGTTCGATTTGATTCCAATAATAGTGGGACTGCATTCTAGGTTTAGTCTAGATAAATAATTACACAGTCCTCCAGTCGATGACACTTTCGACACGTGTTCTTAATTGATGGGCCGTTCTACCACTAGTCCACCGTTACAATTCGCCTTTCGTTTTTTTGCACCAGCCACATCTACGTGAGAAGCTTGCGGTCCGTTTCTACATTGATATTACATTTATAATCTATCTTTTGTTTTTCTTTTTCTTTTTTTATAAAAATAATACAAAAAAATTAAGTATAAAAATAGTATGAGAAATATAATAATTACGAAAATGGATTGAAATATATAGTGATCATGGGGTCGTCGCACTGTTAAGCGGTACCATCAACATTCTACCACCAATTATCACCTAATAATGTTGTGGGAAAAAATGACTGTTTAAGTGATGTTGTCTGACACATTGGCGACTCTGGTATAAATTTTTTTAAAAAAAAACTCGTATTTGTTAATACACACAAGGCCAAAAAGATCCGGAAAAAAAAACAAAAAGGAAAAAAAATAGCTTGTTTAACAAAGCCAGAGTTAAAAAAAAAAGAGTTTGTTTGACAAAACAGGAGAGAAAAAAATTGTTAGAAATCAAAATTGAAGATCAATATATTTGCTTCTCATTTTAGACTTTAAAAATCAAGTTTTAGTTGATAACATTAGTTTATAATTATTTCTATGTAATTTTATTTTATATTGATAATTAATAGTATGAGATGCAAGTTATATTATTTGCTAAAAACATTTTTTTTGTTGCTTTTAAAATAATATGAATTGTTTTAATATGAACTTTTTTTAATTTATTTTATAGATTTAGTATCAAAGATGAATAACTAAATCTTCGTATATGTTCATTTCAATGGGGGTAATTTTACAAATAGCAGTTGGTTGTATATTTGAATTGCACCATCAAATAGGAATAACACTTAACAAGAGTGTAAAACTTGATGAAATAAAACAAAAGATTAGTGCAAAAATTGCTTGACATTAGGGGAGGAGGATGTCTAGACTATTATACAAATTTCCAGTTTCGTCAAATCTTGTGCAAATATAGGGAGATGGAACTTGTAGAGGATGTTGATGTGGAGATTATAATTGCACTATATTGCTCGCCTAAAAACTTCAGTTGTTTGTTGAGTTAGTTGATGTTGAGTCTGTTTAAAATGTCACTTCATTAAATCAACAACATGGAATTGAAGACCTATATACAAAGGTCGGAGAGCTTTTATCGATAGGCGATCTTCTGTACACGAGTTTGACTTTGATTTAAATGTTAGGTGGGTAGAAATGTACGATTATGGGGAGACATCGACATGGGGTGATAATCCACGCAATGCTTCGATTGTGTATAACAACCCTAATGACACTCCCCGTTTACAGATATATCTATTCGTGATTGGTATCAATGTATATGGTGAGGAAGGACCTGATAATGATGGTGGTTCTAATTACGAAGGTGAAAAGTTTATTGACTTGGATCTCAATAATGTCTAAATAATGACTCGGATCTTTCAACCCATATATTGAACGTAGATCCCGATGCTACGCATACATATGAGTTTCCTGAATACCCAGATATAATACATTCTCATATGTTGGCATTTGATTCTAAATTAGAAGAGTTGGTTATAGGTTAATAATTATTAAACAAGGAGAAATGTGTATTTTCCATCAAGAAGTATAGCATGAAAGTGTCGGTAGACTACAAAGTCATTGTAACTAAACCAACATTATATATTGGGGAGTGTTGGAGGTCTGCAACAGGTTGCACATAGTGGGTACGAGTTGCATTGATACAAAGGTCACAATTATTGGATATTCAAAAATATGTTAGGCCTAATACATGCACTACTACACGAATGACGTAATACCATCGGAATCTTGATGCGAAAGACATGCCCACTATTCTTGTATCAATCCTGATTGCTGGCATGCAATCTTAGTTTCAATACAGAGTGTCATATAAGAAAGCATAGTGTGCTAAACAAATGGCGATGGAACAGTTGTTCAAAGATTGTGATGCGCCATACAGTGAACTACATGTGTAACACCCCATTACTCGACCCGATCACTGGGTCCAAGTTACAAGGTGTTGCATTCATTGCCGGAGCACCTACGGTCGAATTACATTCAATTACAACCGTTAAACATTCAAATATAACTAAAGCGAATGTATAAAATGATACATAGTTATTTTTAGCTCTTATACGAACTTACAAAAGCTCTATTACTAACATGAAGTCGAAAAAAGACTAGATTGTAAGAATTACAAAGTTTCGAGTTGACATCACGACACCGGGGGTTCCTCGTCGTGACACAACTCTTTTTTTGGTGTTCGTCCTGGCCTTGAGTAATGATGTCGCCACATGGACTTTGTTCTGTTTCTTATTGCGACATCAAAGGTTTATCGTTGCGACGTGACAACCTGTTTCTTCCAAAACCCACCTGTTTACAAGTAAAAAGTGACCTAAAATTTCATATAAACTTCTTATGCAACCATTTCACGTATCCCACATCAATTAAAACCCATTTCAACACAAAACCAAAATATTAACAATAATTAAACCATACATATAACTTAACATTTGAGACTTTTAGCAATAGTTTCCTAGGTACATGCCCAAAAGACTAAAATGAGTTACTATATACAAACTTTGTAAGGTAAAAAATGATAGTCTAGATGCTAGTTTCAAGTTCTGGGGCTTCAAGAATCACCTAAACCTGCGCACGGAAAAAATAAATTGTATGTTGAGCAATAAGGCGTAGTGGTAAATTTATAATTCAAGACGAATAAACATAAAAAAATTCATTCAAGTCTATATAAGTATATCTATATGCATGTAACATTCAACTTGATTATATTTTTAGTTGCCAAACTTTCATCATCAATCTAAATGCATGAATATGTTTACAACAATACCAACTCATCCCAATTCACTTATAACATATCAAAACATTAACTTTACTTATAATTAAAAATATTTCAAACATACCAATATCAATCATTCAATTACAAGACCATTACATATATATCAATTATAATATTACATTTTTTACTTGCTTTTAGAGTCTACCAACTCGTTTGAATTCGTTTCGGCCCCCAGGGTTTGATTTCATTTGATTGTATACTTAACTGTGTGATTTCAACATTTCTTTCACATTAAGTACAAATCATTAAAATAATATCATTTATACATATTTGTGTCATTCACCAAGTTACATTTATCACCCCTATTAATCTAACTTGTGTAACAACCCGATTTTGGGCCTAGTCGGAACAGTAGTTTTGGAACCACTAATCCGAGGCTAGAGAAATTATTTTTATATTATTTTATGTTTTAAAGCATGATTATATGAGTGCATGAAAATTTTGGTGAAATAATTTTAGCGATTGCTTACTTAAGTTCGAAAAAGGACTAAATCGCATAAGGGACTAAATCGCATAAGGGACAAAAGTTTTATTTCATTAGCTAAATGTGTCAATTAGCTATGGAACATTAAATTAGAGGTCTTTATTGATTAAATAGACCATAAATTTATTAGTGGTTGAACATAGGGACAAAGGAATAGTAAGTCAAAATTAGGTGAAATTTGGTGACTAATTTGACTAGAATATAATAAAATAAGGAAAAACTATCATCTTTTTTTTTCTATTTCTTCTCTTCTCCACCGATTTTCTTCAAGAAAGAAGGCTATGGGAGCTTGAAATTTTTAGTAACTTTAGACTCTTGCAAGTAAGTGATTTTGATGGTCTTTCTTGATGATTTTTGTACTTTTGGGGCCCTTGTAGCTTAACTAACTAATAGGAGGGCTATTTTGCAAAACGGTTGAGAGTCTATGTTTTGCCATGATAGTAATCATGTTGATTTCTAAAAGTTTATGGAAGAAAATGAATCATGGTTGTTAAATAAACAACTTTTGTGAAAGGATTTTCATGAAAACACCTAAAATGGACCATTTTATAGAGATGACAAAATGAGTGATAAGTATGAGTAATAATTGGAATTTTTGGCTGCTTCTAGTATAAAAAGAATTCGACTAGGCTTGGTTAATGAAAAAATTTGATAAAAATTGATTTACGAGCCTAGGGGTAAAATAGTAATTTTGTGAAAGTCTAGGGGTAAAATGGTTATTTTTCTAAAAGATGAATTATGAAATTTCATTGATTAATGCGATGATTAAACTAGTAAATTTTATCATTATAGATTAAGAAATATGAAATCTGGACCTAGACTAGGGGAAAACCAAGCTAGTAGATTAAAAATCGACTAGTCGCTCGCCTTCTGTATACCGAGGTAAGTTGTACGTAAGTAAGGCAACTTTATTGTTATTATGTGCGGAATGATTGATTTTGAAAAATAATGTTGAATATGCTTATGATTAATGTATGATGCAATTTAATGTGGTAAATTCCCGGTTGAACCTAAGAATAGATTGAATATCCATGCCATTACATTTGGGTGATATGTGTGCTAGTGTAAGACTATATTTGGGTGATATCGGCCACATTATGAGAGCCAGTGTAAGACCATGTTTGGAACATGGCATTGGCAATATTATGAGAGCCAGTGTAAGACCATGTTTGGAACATGGCATGTAACACCCCTTAACCCTATCTCGTAGTCGGAACAGGATTACGGAGTATTACCGGTCACTACAGTTCGATTACAATTAATAGAGAAAGAAATACAATTCAGTTCATAAAATATATCTTAATTTTTCTTTAATGGGCCCTCGAGACTTAAAATGTATGTTAAAACCAAACGGGACTCAATCGGAAGCTTATAAATTTTTTCATAAAATTCTTAAATTTTCTTTTTATGAACAGTACCATACACCCGTGTGGCATATGTGACACGCCCGTGTGGCCACACTGTATGGGTCACATGACCTGGACAGGCCCGTGTCCTCTACCCGTGGAGCTCTTTGACTTTTTCCTATGAATAAATTAATTTCACATGGCCAAGACACACGCCGTGTGCTCAGCCCATATGGTAATCTGTTTTGTAGCATTTTAGGTGCAAGGGACACACGACCTAACAACATCCTCGCGTGTAAGCCGTGTGTCTCATATGGTCTGGTCACACGCTCTTGTGCCAGGCCGTGTGGACTCAATAATGAGTCTGTCACACTTTACTAGTCAACCCTGCAAATTTTAATCCATAACAAATACAAAACCAATTCAAACACATTCTAAATATTATCCAATATTTAAATTTAAACATTTATCATGTATCATTATCAATTATCAAATTATTTATTTCACTATTACAATCATAATCCAAACCCTATCTTCAAGGAAAAGTTTTCAAAGTTACTCGTTTAGTCCCGAACCACTTCCAAAGCATGTATAGGGCTCCGTAGGCCCATATTAGGGACATTATGATGAAATTTGAAAATAATTGATCTAGAATGCAAAATTTATGATTCGATTTTGTATAAATGTTAGTGTATAAGTCTGGTAATGCCTCGTAACCCTATTTCAGTGACGAATACGGGTTAGGGGTGTTACATGGCATCGGCAATGTTACAAGAGCTAGATTAAGACCAAGTTTGGGACATGGCATCGGCATTGAGACGAGAGCTAGTGTAAGACCATGTCTTGGACATGATATCAGCCTCGACATGTGAGCCAGTGTAAGACCATGTCTGGGACATGGTATCGGTAATTTACCCTCTTGTGTGAGGCTTATCGGATATCCTTTAGTATTCCAAATGGTTTCACGGGTTATTTTGAAGCTTATGATAAAGATATGGAATGATATAATCATGTTGTGAGTGGTAGAGGTTCTTATTCGAAACTCATGAGATATGAGTCTAGTTAGATGCCTTAATGGTAAGAATGACATAAGTTTTAGCTATAAAAATGATTTTGGGATGATTTTGTAATCTTTGGCTTATACTTGTGATATATAAGCATGTAGTGATATTTACATTTGGTTACTCAAGAATGTTGTGTTGATTTATAATATGTGTTTAAATATGCATGGTTGATGTTGTTACTTATTTATATGCAACTTACTAAGCTTTATGCTTACTCCCTCTCTTTTCCATTTTCATATAGTGCCGCCAAGCTAGAATCGGGAATCAAGGGATGTCAGAGGCATCGATCACACTATCATCTGAAGCTTTTGGTATAGTTAGTTTAAATGTTTTGAGTGTGGCATGTATAGGGACTTGGTCTTTTTGTTTAGTGTCATGTTAGTTTAGCTACAAGTGTTGGCTCATATAGATATGATATTCATTTTGTATAGACAATTAATGTTGTCTAATATTGATTATTATTAAATAAATTTGATGAAAATTCTCATGGTTGTGGTTGTTTTGATTATATGTGTATGCTTGGATTGGTTATGTGTAGGTTGGTGCAATGAGGGTGGTAAAAAGGCTTGGTAGATAAACTTGTTTTTGCCCATAAGGGCAGACATACGGGCGTATGTGTAGACTGTGTGTGACACATGGTTTGCCCCATAGACGTGTAGTCAGGCTGTGTGTCCCTTGCACCTAAATTTGGCAAAATAGAATACCCAGTAGCAACCACACGGGCGGAGACACAGCTGTTTGTCTCAACCGTGTGGAGGACATGGCCTAGCACACAGGCTCGTACCATGGTAGTGTGCCCTTAAAGGGTTGCTAACGTCAGAAACAGAATGTTAAGGTTTTTGTACACGGGCTGAGACATGGGCGTGTCATGGTCGTGTGGGGGACACAGGTAATGGACACAGGTGTGTGCCAAGCCGTGTGAAGACCTCTGTAGGTTCGAATTGAGAAATAAATTCACACGGGCTGGGGACATAGGCATGTCCCGATATGTTCAGGCCGTGTGAGCCACACGGGCTTTCAACATGGCCATGTTAAGAAGACATACGGGCGCATCGCCCTTTCACACGAGCATGTACCCCTATTTACTTTGAAATTTTACAAAGTTTTCTAAAGTGTTTGGTTTATTCTTGAACTATTTCCAAATCGTGTTTTGGACCTCGTAGGCCTATATTAGGGTCGTTAAGAGTAAGTTTGAAAGTCTCAAAAATCGAGCGAAATTTATGACCCCAAAATAATTGTGTGTATATGTTTAAGCCCAGTAACATCTCGTCTCCTATTCCGGCATCGATCTTGGGTAAGGGGTGTTACATTTAGTGGTATTAGAGCTATTTTTTAGTCTATTCTCGGACTAACCTAGCATGAGTATTGAGGCTAGCTATACATGCCATAATACATTGTGATAGTGTGATGACTGCTGACGAATCTAAATTGTGTTTTCATATAGCAAATGGATCCCGATAATGTGTCGGCCGCCGCTGAACGGACCACGCCAGTAGAGAGCGGGCCCGTGACAATGAGTCAGGGCGGAGGGGCTAGAGAAGCCTACCTCCATATGATGGATGCCTGGTATTCGGAGTTTGTTCGTGCAAATCAGAACACTCTACCTCCCCCACCCCTCAAATCCCTCAACCTAACCCCATAGCGCCCCAAGGAGTATAGATGTTAAGAAGGGAGAAACTTCCGATTGACAAAATTAGGAAGCAAGGGGCCGAGGAATTTAGAGCGAATATAGATGATGACCCAGAGAGGGCAGAGTTCTGGCTAGAAAATACCACTAGGGTATTTGATAAGCTGTCTTGCACACCTGAGAAGTGCATGAAGTGTGTTGTGTCACTCTTGTGAGACTCGGCTTGCCAATGGTTGAACACCCTCGTGTCAGTTGTACTAAAGGAAAGGATTACATGGGAGTTTTTCCAAAAAGAATTCCGAAAAAAGTATATTAGTCAGAGGTTTATAGATTAGAAGAGGAAGGAATTTCTAGAATTGAAGCAAGACCGAATGACAGTAATAGAGTATGAGCGTGAGTTTGTAAGGTTCAACAAATACGCTAGGGAGTGAGTATCTACCGAAGCCATCATGTGTAAGAGATTTGAGGACGGATTGAATGAAGACATTCGATTATTAGTAGGCATCTTAGAGTTAAGAGAGTTTGTGGTGCTTGTTGAGAGAGCTTGCAAGGTAGAAGAATTGGTCAAGGAGAAGATAAAAGCTAATAACGAGTCTCGCGACTCAAAGAAAAGACAAATGGGAAAATCATTTCAGACCTCGTCCAAGAGATCGAGAGAGTTTACTATTCAATTGAATGCTTCAATAGGATTCTTGAGTGGAAATAAGAATAAGCAGTACACAATGTCTAAGGCTCAAACCACTTCTATCACGAGTGTTGGTAGTGCTCGACTGAACATACCAAAATGTTCACAGTGCGGTAGACGCCATTTTGGTGAGTGCCGAAGAAATGAAAGAGGCTATTTCAAATATGGGTCGTTAGATCATTTTATCCGGAACTGTCCTGAAATGGAGGAGAAAGGCGAAAAGCAAGATACGAGAGCGAGTAATGCTCCTTCGAGAGGTAGACTACAGAAGAACCCGAGAACAGGGGCTAATAATAGAGGTGCGCCTAGAGATTCCACCGTAAGGTCCGAGGCTAGAGGGCCTACAAGGACTTATGCCATTCGCGCTCGCGAAGAGGCATCGTCACCAGATGTGATTACGGGTACTTTTTCTCTTCACGATATTTCTTTTGTAGCTTTGATTGATCTGGGGTCTACCCATTCGTATGCTTGTGTAAAATTCGTGTCTAGCATGAATATGCCTGTTGAGTCTACAGAATTTGTGATAAAAGTGTCAAACCCATTACGAAGCATGTGTTAGTTGGCAAAGTGTGTAGAAACTGTCATTTGATGATTAGAGGTCATTGTTTTCTGGCTAACCTTATGCTATTACTGTTTGCTGAATTTGACCTAATTCTTGGCATAGATTAATTGACTGTTCATAACGTATTAGTAAACTGTGGTAGTAAGTTTATTGAGCTAAAATGTGAAAATGGGGATATTATTCGGGTTGAATCAGGTGAACCGGATAGCTTACCTATACTGATTTTTCTATGACTACTGTGAAATACTTGAGAAAAGGGTATGAGTCTTTTCTCACATTTGTGTTGAATACCCAAGTGTCGGAGGTAAAGATTAAGTCAGTTCCAGTGGTATGTGAGTTTTCAGATATGTTTCCAAAAGAGTTGCCCGGACTGCCTTCATCTAGGGAATTCAAGTTTGGTATTGAATTAGTCCTTGGTACTGTTCCTATGTCGATTGCCCCGTATAGGATGGCACCGTTGAAGTTAAAAGAGTTGAAGGCTCAGCTACAAGAGTTAACGAAAAAGGGTTTTGCAAGACCGAGCTATTCTCCGTGGGGTGCTCTGGTACTTTTTGTGAAAAAGAAAGATGGGTCGATGACATTATGTATAGACTATAGACAGCTCAACAAGGTGACTGTGAAGAACAAGTATCCTTTGCCAATGATTGATGATCTGTTTGACCAATTGAAAAGAGCCACAGTGTTTTCTAAGATAGACTTAAGATTTGGTTATTACCAGCTAAGAGTTAAGGAGTAAGATGTGCCGAAAATGGCATTTCGGACGAGGTATGGTCATTATGAGTTCCTTGTCATGCCCTTTGGCTTAACAAATGCTTCCGCAGTGTTTATGGAAACCGTATTTTCAAACCGTACTTGGATAAATTTGTTGTGGTTTTTATTGATGATATATTAATTTATTCTCGTGATGAGAGTGAACATATGGGTATTTGAGAACTATTTTTCAGACTTTAAGAGATAAGCAGTTGTATGCCAAGTTTAGTAAAAGTGAGTTTTGGCTCCGAGAGGTCGAATTCTTAGGACACATCTTGACGAGTGATGGAATTAGAGTTGACCCGAGTAAGATCTCGGCTATTGTTGAGTGGAAACCATCGAGGAATGTGTCGAAGATTAGAAGCTTTCTAGGCTTAGTGGGTTACTACAAACAATTCGTTAAAGGATTTTCTATGATTGCTACTCTGATGATGAGGTTGCTATAGAAAGATGTCAAGTTCGATTGGACGAAAAAATGCCAACAGAGTTTTTAGGAACTTAAGGCGTTGTTGATGAAGCCCCAATTTTAGTATAGCTAGAATCAGGAAAAGAACTCATAGTGTATAGCGATGAATTCTTGAATGGATTAGGATGCGTGCTCATGCAAGAAAGAAATGTGATAGCATATGCCTCGAGACAACTGAAGCCGCATGAGAAGAGTTATCTGACACACGACTTAGAGTTAGCAGCCATATTGTTCACATTAAAGATTTGTAGACACCACTTGTATGGCGAGAGATGCCGAGTATTCACTGACCATAAGAGTCTTAAATACTTAATGACTCAAAAAGATTTAAATTTGCAGCAATGGAGATGACCAGAGCTCATAAAAGATTACAAAATGGTGATAGACTATCACCTGGGGAAGGCGAACGTGGTTGCCAATACTTTGAGTAAGAAATCATTGTTTGCCTTGAGGGCTATGAACACTCAATTGTTAGTAACCGATGATGGTTTGATTTTAGTCGAGTTGAGAACGAAACCAATATTTTTGCAAGAGATCTACGAAGCTCAGAAAAGTGATAAAGAATTACAAGTTAAGATAACTTAGTTCGAGACGGGTATAGAATTAGACTTTCAGATTGGTTCAGATGGCTATTTAATGTTTCGAGACAGAATTTGTGTACCTAAAGACGATGAGGTTATTCGAAAAATTTTGCATGAGGCACATGGCAGTTGTATGTCTATCCACCCGGGTAGTGTGAAAATGTACAATAACTTGAAGAAAATGTATTGGTGGTCGGGAATAAAGAGAGACGTTTCAGAGTTTGTCTCTAAGTGCCTAATTTGTCAGCAAGTGAAAGTTGAACACCATGTACCTTCGGGTTTACTTCAGCCTGTGATGGTTCTCAAATGGAAATGAGACTGTACTACTATAGATTTTGTGTTCGGGTTACCTTGGACGCCAATGAAGAAAGATGCCGTATGGGTTGTGGTTGATCGGCTAACAAAGTCAGCTCATTTTATACCAGTGCGTATGGATTATCCGCTTGAAAGATTAGCCGATTTGTATGTTTCTGAAATTGTAAAGCTCCATGGAGTGCCCTTGTCGATTATTTAGAATAGAGATCCGAGGTTTACTTCGCGGTTTTGGAAAAAGTTACAAGAAGCTTTGGGGACAAAGTTGAATTTTAGCATAGCTTTCCATCCGCAAACCGACAGTCAATCGGAGAGAGTAATTCAGATTCTTGAGGACATGTTGCGGTGTTGTGTCCTTGAATTCCAAAGCAATTAGGAAAAGTATTTACCACTTGTAGAATTTGCATACAACAATAGCTATCATTCAAGTTTGAAAATGGTGCATTATGAGGATTTGTATAGGCGTAAGTGCCGAACACCCTTGTATTGAACCGAACTCAGAGAAAGTTAGATTCACGTGGTTGACTTAGTCAAAGAGATCAAAGAGAAAGTAAAGATAATTCGTGACTATTTGAAGGCCGTTTCGGATAGACAGAATCTTATGCGAATTTGAAACGAAAGGAAATTGAGTTTCAAGTCGGTGATAAGGTGTTTTTAAAAGTATCCCCGTGGAAGAAAGTCCTCAGATTCGGTAAGAAAGGAAAATTAAGCCCACGTTTTATTGGACCTTATAAGGTGACTGAGAGAATTAGACCAGTAGCTTATCGACTAGTCTTGCCATCTGAGTTAGAGAAGATCCACAATGTTTTTCATGTGTCGATGTTATGCCGTTACCATTCTGACCCTTCGCATGTTCTTTCACCAATAGAGATTGAGATTCGGTCAGATATGACTTATGACAAAGAACAGGTTAAGATTTTGGCTCGGGAGGTTAAACAATTGAGGAATAAGAGTATATCACTTGTAAAGGTATTATGGCATAAACATGGGATAGAAGAGGCCACCGAGGAGCCCTTGAGAGACCAATACCCAAACCTTTTTAACAGTATGATTTTCGGGGACAAAAATCCCTAAGGGGAAGAATTGTAACAGCCCGATTTTGGGCCTAGTCGGAACAGTAGTTTTGGAACCACTAATCTGAGGTCGGATAAATTATTTTTTTAATATTATTTTATATGTTATAACATGATTATATGAGTGTATGAAAATTTTGGTGAAATAATTTTAGTAATTACTTACTTAATTTCAAAAAAGGACTAAATCGCATAAGGGACAAAAGTTTTATTTTATTAGTTAAAGGTGTCAATTAGCTATGGAACATTAAATTAGAGGTCTTTATTGAGTAAATAGACCATAAAGTTGTTAGTGGCTAAACATAGGGACAAAGGAATAGTAAATTCAAATTAGATGAAATTTGGTGACTAATTTAACTAGAATATAATAAAATAAGGAAAAGCTATCATCTTTTGTTTTTTCATTTCTTATCTTCTCTACCGATTTTCTTCAAGAAAAAAGGCCATCGGAGCTTGAATTTTTAAGCAAATTTAGACTCTTGCAAGTAAGTGATTTTGATGGTCTTTCTTGATGATTTTTATACTTTTAGGGCCCTTGTAGCTTAAGCTAACTAATAGGAGGGCTATTTTGCAAAATGGTTGAGAGTCTAGGGTTTTTCCATGATAGTAATCGTGTGGATTTCTAAAATTTTATGGAAGAAAATGATTCATGGTTGTTAAACAAACAAATTTTGTGAAAGGATTTTCATGAAAACACCTAAAATGGACCATTTTGTAAAGATGACAAAATGAGTGATAAGTATGAGTAATAATTGGAATTTTGGGCTGCTTTTAGTATAAAAAGAATTCGACTAGGCTTGGTTAGTGAGAAAATTTGATAAAAATCGATTTACGAGCCTATGAGTAAAATAGTAATTTTGTGAAAGTTTAGGGGCAAAATAGTCATTTTTCTAAAATATGAATTATAAAATTTCATTGATTAATGTGATGATTAAACTAGTAAATTTTATCATTATAGATCAAGAAATACGAAATTCAGACCTAGATCGGGAGAAAACCAAGCTAGCGAATTAAAAATCGACTAGTCGCTCGCCTTCTGTATACCAAGGTAAGTTGTATGTAAGTAAGGAAACTTTATCGTTATTATGTGTGGAATGATTGATTTTGCAAAATAATGTTGAATATGCTTATGATTAATGTATGATGAAATTCAATTTGGTAAATTCCCGGTTGAACCTAGGAATAGATTGGATATCCATGCCATTACATTTGGGTGATATGTGTGCTACTGTAAGGCCATGTTTGGGACATGGAATCGACACATTATGAAAGCTAGTGCAAGACCATGTTTGGAACATGGCATTGGCAATATTATGAGAGCCAGTGTAAGACCATGTTTGGAACATGGCATCGACAATGTTATGAGACCCAATGTAAGACCATTTTTGGAACATGGCATCAGTAATGTTACGAGAGCCTGAGTAAGAGCATGTCTGAGACATGGCATCGGTATTGAGACGAGAGCTAGTGTAAGACCATGTCTGGGACATGGCATCGGCCTCGACATATGAGCTAGTGTGGCCTCGACATGTGAGCTAGTGTAAAACTATGTTTGGAGCATGGCATCGGCAATTTGCCCTCTTGTGTGAGGCTTATTAGATATCCTTTAGTATTACAAATGGTTTCACGGGTTATTTTAAAGCTTATGATAAAGATATGGAATGATATAATCATGTTGTGAATGGTACAGGTTCTTATTCGAAACTCATGAGATAAGAGTCTAGTTAGGATGCCTTAATGGTAAGAATGACATGAGTAAGTTCAAGCTATGAAAATGATTTTGGGACGATTTTGTAATCTTTGGCTTATACTTGTGATATATAAGCATGTAGTGACATTTACCTTTGTTTACTTAAGAATATTGTGTTGATTTATATTATGCTATGTGTTTAAATATGCATGGTTGATGTTGTTACTTATTTATATGCAACTTACTAAGCTTTATGCTTACTCCCTCTCTTTTCTATTTTCATATAGTACAGCCAAGCTAGCATTGGAATCAAGGGACGTCGGAGGCATCGATCACACTATCACCTGAAGCTTTTGGTATAGTTAGTTTAAATGTTTTGAGTGTGGCATGTATAGAGACTTGGTCTTTTTGTTTAGTGTCATGTTAGTTTAGCTACAAGTGTTGGCTCATATGGATGTGATATTTATTTTGTATAAGCCATTAATGTTGGCTAATATTGATTATTATTAAATACATTTGATGAAATTCTCATGGTTGTGGCTGTTTTGATTATGTGTGTATGCTTGGATTGGTTATGTTTGATGTTATGTAGGTTGGTGCAATGAGGGTGGAAAAAAGGCTTGGAAGATAGCCTTGTTTTTGTCCACACGGGTAGACAGACGAGCATGTGTTTAGACCTTGTGTTACACAAGGTTTGCCCCATGGGCATGTAGTCAGGTCGTGTATCCTCTGCACCTAAATTTGGCAAAACAGAATGCCCAGTAGCAACTACACGGGCAGAGACACGGCCATGTGTCTCAACCGTGTGGAGGATACAGCCTAGTCCACGAATGTGTACCATGGCCGTGTGCCCTTAAAGGGGTACTGATGTCAGAAATAGAATGTCAAGGTTTTTGTACACGGGCTGAGACACGGGTGTGTAATGGCAGTGTGGGGGACATGGACGTGTGCCAAGCCGTGTGAAAACCCTTGTAGGTTTGAATCGAGAAATAAATTCGCACGGGCTAGGGACATAGGCTTGTCCCGATATGTTCAGTCCGTGTGAGCCGCACGGGCCTTCAACCTGGCCATGTTAAGAAGACACATGGACGTGTGCCCCTATTTATTTTGAAATTTTACAAAGTTTTCTAAAGTGTTTGGTTTATTCTCGAACCATTTCCAAAGCGTGTTTTGGAACTTGTAGGTCTATATTAAGGTCGTTAAGAGCAAGTTTGAAAGTCTCAAAAATCAAGCGAAATTTATGACCCGAAAATGATTGTGTGTATGTGTTTAAGCTCGGTAACATCCCGTATCCTGTTCTGACACCAAACTCGAGTAAGGGGTCTTACAACTCAGACTAGGACGTATACTTGGATCGTCCAACTAACACACCAAACTGGCATCGGAGTGCATCTTGACATACAAGATGCATACCTGGCACACAAGGTGCATCTTGGCGCCTAATGTATATCTAGCACATGAAATGCATCTTGGCGTATCTCGTACTCAATCCAATCCTATGGCATGCCAACTATATCCAAATCAACCCCACTAGTTAGTAGGGTATCAAATTTCAATTCCATTTAGAATATAATACACATATCAATTTTTCAATCAACACACCAAACTAGCATCGAAGTGCATCCTGACGTACAAGATGCATACTTGGCGCACAAGGTGCATCTTGGCGCATAAGTGTATATCTAGCACATGAAATGCATCCTGGTGTATAAGCGCATAATCCCGTACTCAATCCAATCCTATGGCATGCCAACTATATCCAACTGAACCTGACTAGTTAATATGGTATCAAATTTTAATTCTGTTTAGAATATAATACACATAAAATTTTCAATCCTATACACTATAATAATTCAATTAATTAACATAACATACGTATTTCATATCATTCAATATATATTTTCACTCAATTCCACAACATAATTCATAATTCATAATTCAAACAATTCATGCTATTTTCCACTTTCTTCAATTTGGTCCTCTATAATAAGAAATCAGATTCGAGCTCGATCCAATAAGTTTTATCATTATACTTACCTTGGTACTCCCGTATACATGCAACATGAAAATGCAAGTAATTTATATTACTTTCAGTTATAAATGTACAAACCAGAATTTCTAACTACTTATCGACCACTTTTGTTTTTTCTTTCCCTCTTAACGGTTCCGCGTCGATGTTAGCTACGAATAGTCATAAAATATAAAATACTATTAAATTTCAGCCAATTCACAAGCAATTATCAATTTATGTAAAAATTTCAATTTATTCAATTTAGTCCTTAAAATCGGGACAATCATAACTTCCAATTTAAAGCCTCAAATTAAAATTTGATTTCCCAAAAAGTAATTAGGGACGCTCTATTTTCTGTTCCTACCAATAATTCATGAGAATTTTTCATTTTATTCAATTTGGTCTCTAATGTACAAAACTAACAATTAAGCTTTATAATTTAATCCTTTTCATACACTAAACTTAATTTCTAACACTTTAACACCAAAATTTTTCAAATCTCTATCATGAAAACTTTCTAAAACTTTAAAAATTTTGCAAATTAGTACATGCGTTAGCTAGATCAAGCTCCCATAATTTAATTTCTATAAAAAGCAAAGAAAAATGGCTAGGGACATACTTGAAATAAAGCCAAAAGCTTGAAAACCCTTTGCTACAGTGTTTTTCTCTTATTCTTTCTCTAAAATTGGGTGGAGAATATGCAATTCTCTTTTTTCCCACCAAAAATTCATTTAAATATCATGATTAAATGGTTAATTAAAATAATTAACCTTACTTTAATTTAATAAACCTTATTTTAATGAAGCTATTGATCATATAATCATACCACCCACTAATATGTAATTTAACATGATATAATTGTTGTTTTGGGTCCCCAATTCATTTACTAATTAAAAATTTACAGCAATTAGACTTTACGATTTAGTCTTTGGGTGTTAATTAACCACAATTTTGACTAAATTAGTTGTCCATAGTCCAATTCATCTATACAGAACTCTATAATTATCCTTATTTAATATTTACAGACTTGATTTATGAAAACGAGATCCTGAAACCACATTTTTTGACACCATTAGAATCTAGGTTGTTACAATAGGAATGGTTAGTCACGATACAGGATTACATGTCAGGGGCTGTGGTTGATTTGCAAACACTGCTTGCTTACGGACTAGATGACTAACTAGATCCGGGGAAAAGAATTTTCCACCTTTTGTTCTGGACATTTGATACATGCATTAGGGCCTTTCCTCACTATAAGCCGCTTGTGCAGGTTGATGGAACTTGATTGTATGGGAAATATATGCAAATCCTCCTAATTGCAATTGCAAAACACGATAAACGGAAAGTACTACTGAAAGCATTTGCCATTGTGGAGGCTGAGAACATGAAATCATGGCAGTTTTTCTTGACGACTTGCGAAGGAATATTGTTAAAGAAGACAACATTTGCATAATTTTTGATCGACCGAAGGGGCTAATTGTAGTGATAAGGTGTATTAGTGTTGCATGGATATCCATGTACTGCATCCGCTACATTGTGGTTAATTTTCATAGGGACTTCAAGAATGCAAATTGGCATAAACAAGTTGTGAATATAGGTAATTCAACAGACATTTTTTTTTATCTTTTGAATACGTTTAGAAACTTAAATGACTGATAACATGTATTATAGGAATATGGACACATGGTACGAGCTAGAACAAAACCAATTCAAACAAAGGATGGCAAGGCTTTAGGCTTAAACAAATTGTGATATACATGAACTATTTAGTAGTATAGACCATACCAATGGGCTTAATATTTCGATGACGGGTCTTACTGTTGTCTTGAAGCGTACACGGCATCTTCGTATTTCAGTTATTTTATCAACTAAGTTCTACATGTTGACAACCTTGATGCTAAGAATGGGTAAGAAACAAGCAAAGTAGATGGAGGTGAGACACTACGAGGAGGTTAAAAAGGCGATAGTGGTTAATGCATGAAGAGCGAGCTTTGTACAACTATATTCTCGGCACTTGAAAACTTTACAGGTGACAAAATCCGCTGGCTAACACCCTACTACTCGACATGACCAATTGGCCACGGGTTCACCCCCAACATTTTCTTTAGCTTTTTTTTCTCTTTTTAGCTTTTCTATTGTCAACCACCTTTTTTTAAAAAAAATTAACACCGGTGTTGCCGATGTGTCAATAATTCCTTTTTCAAATCATTCCTCGTCAGCATAAATACTCGGTTTCTAAATCTGAGTTCACCACTCTTACCCACATTGAAGTGTGTTGCTTTTCCTAATGACATCTTTTGCTTGTATCTTTCATACTGGACATCTTTTCTTTGTTCCTCCAGAATTTGCAAAAGATGGGTTGCTTTACCACCAACTCTGCCATTAATGCTCCATTATCAGCCATTCTCACTTTAGCTCGTAGGTACAATAAGGCCGCCATAGTTTTCTTGGTCAAAGCATCTGCCACCACGTTCGTTTTTCTTAGATAATACTCAACGATTAGGTCATAATCTTTTAACAGTTCCGACTATATCATTTGGCTTAAATGCAATTCCTTCTAGGTCATTAGGTACTTGAGACTTTTGTGATCAGAAAAGATGTGGCACCTTTCTCCATAGAGATAATGACTCCAAGGCTTTAGTACAAAAACTACAGCTGCCAATTCCAAATCATGTGTGGGGTAGTTCTTTTCATGCGATTTTCATTGGCAGGAAGCGTATGCTATAAGCCTTCCATTTTGCATAAGGATAAATCCTATCCTATTCAAGGATGCATCTGTGTATACTGTATACTCAACGCTAGGCTCGGGTTGAGCTAACACTAAAGTGTCAGTTAGAATAGCCTTTAACTTTTCAAAGCTTTGATGACACTTATCACTCTAAGTAAATTTCTCCTTTTTCTTAAATAGTTTGGTGAGAGGTGAAGCTATAACAGAGAATTCCTTCACAAATCTCCTGTAGCACCCAACCAATCCTAGGAAGCTACGAACCTCCGTAACATTCATGGGTGAGTTCCATTCAAGAATTGCCTTTACTGTAACACCCCTAACTCGTATCCATCGTCGGAACAGGGCTACGAAGCATTACCAGACTTATCACTTAAACAATCATACATTTCTTATTCATTTCTTATATCCAAACAAAAGTTATTCAAATTTAGTCATATAATGTAACAACCTAATTTTCAGTGGTATTAGAAACAGTGATTTGAGATCACTAAATCCGACTAGTAAGTTTGAAATTTTAATAAATTAATTTTTATGAGTCAAATGTGATTTTAGAAATATTTTTGAATTAGTGAATTTTGTGAATTAAAAGAACTTATTAGGTAAATTGGGTCAAAAAGGAGGTACCAAGACCTCGATTTCATAAACCAAGTAGTAAATATTTTTATAAATATTTACAGAGTATTAGTGAGTTAGTATTAAAGTTCCGTTAGAAAATTTTAAAGTTTTGATAATTAATTAATTAAAAAGGAATAAATTGAAAAAGGTGCAAAACTTACTAAAATGATTAAATAGCTCAAGTTTTAAATGAAAGAGAACTTAAAAGGCAAATTAGCCCAAAAATGATAGCTTGGCCGGCATGGGCTGAGAAAAATCAAAGAAATCAGGTGGAATAAGGGTAAAATTGGAAAAATTAAAAAAGTTAACTTACAAATGAAATAAAAAGAGAATTCTAGAGAAGTTTTCATGATTCTCAACCAAAAACACCATTGAAGAACCCTTAAGAAGCTAGTTTTCATATTTTTCTACATGTAAGTTCACTTCTTGCTCTTTTCTTGAGATTTTTGTATTTTTAAGACTTTTACAACTAGGTCCAACTATTGAATTCATTAGTTTTTTTTATTCTATAAGTGATTTTTAAAGTTGCCATGGATAAGTGCTGGAAGTTTATGATGAATTAATATGGATTTGAAGCTCTAATTTTGTTATGTGATGATTTTATTAAGTGATTTCAATAGAAAATGATTTTTAGGACCTAATTATGAAAAACATAAGAATTAGGGCTTGGTGTTAAAATTTTGAATATCAAAGGCTGTGTGCAGCCTAAAATGATTAGATAAAGTTTTAATTGAGAAAAATTAGCTCAACTGATGGGTTAATTGATTAGGGACTAAATTGTAAAAATTGTAAAATTTTGGGTAAAAGTATAATTTTAAAAATTGAAGGGTATAAATTGTGAAGTGAATTAGATGCTAATGAATGGAAATTTTATATTAATTTTGTATTATAGTCCAAGAGCTCAAAGAAAGTCGTGGAAAAAAGAAAATAGCTGATTAGTATCTGAATTTTCATATGATTGTTATTAAATTATGATTATTACAAAAATATAATATTGGATTGAAAGTTGAAATTGAGTAGAACGTAGGATTGAGTACGATTGTTCCATGTTACAAGATAAATTGATGAATAAAACCATGGTAAGACCATAACTAGGTGATGGCATCGTGAACGTAAGACCATGGTTGGACCATGGCAGTATTTGTACAAGTGTAATACCATAGCTGGGCTATGACATCTTGATGATAAGACCATAATTGGGTTATGGCACTACGAGTGTAAGACCATGACAGGGCCATAGCAATACACATGTAAGACCATAGTTGGATTATGGCATCAAGTAAACGATGTAATCAAATCCGTAAGACGTTCTCTAACTTGACAAAGATAGGTAATTATATGGATTAAGTGATAGAATTCAAGTAGTCATTGATTTCAAGCTCAATCAAGTGAATTCATTATTTGAAATTGTGAATGGCAGGGAATATTAGTGAAATACTTGTTTAATGATTTATTATAGCATGTTCGGTAAGATTTACATTCAAAACCTATGAACTTACTAAGCTTCTATAAGTTTACTCTTGTATGTTTAATGTTTCTTGTAGATTGACATTAGTTCAGAGGATCGAATCAATACATCGGCTCACACTAACCAGATTTCTCCGGTAGATTTTGTAATACAACCTATGGTTTATATGGCATGTATAGGATTAGTATAGATAAGAGTTAAACTTAAAATATGGTTGTGAATTATACATATATGTATATTTGTATGCATATACGTAGTAATTGATTTTGGCATAATAATGAATGAGGTTACTTTGGTAAGTTTTGGGTAAATGAGTTTTATGATGACATATTTAGTTTAAATTATGATTTTTGACTTGCATTGGTTGCCTGTTTGGGATATATTGGTATATGAGAGTGTTGTGTGCAGGTTGTTTGCGTAAAGGGTGAAAAATGTGGCCTTAAAATGGCCTATTTTCGTCCACACGGACGGAGACATAGGCGTGTGTCTTAGTCGTGTGTGACACACAATTATGTACATGGGCGTGTAGTCTTGTTGTGCGTCCCCTGTATCTTAAAATTGAGAAACAGAATGCTCAGAATTGAGCACACAGGTAGAGACACGGGTGTGTGTCTTAGCTCTGTAAGGTATACGGTCTAACACAAGAGCGTGTGACCTGTCCTGTAACACCCCTAACCCGTATCCGTTGTCAGAACAGGGTTTTGGAGTATTGCCAAAACTTTCAAAACATTTTATAAATAATTTTTGTAAATTACTATTCATTAATCGAGATAATTCAAAACATCCCTTAATTGGACCCTAGAGGACCAATACGGGCATTAGAATCGAGTCGAGACTTAATCGGGAACTGTAACATCCCAAAAATCGGGGGTTAGTAGAATTGAGTTTATGAATCGAGAAAGAGTGGTCATGCCTTAATTTTTTTAAATTATCTATGCATTTTTAGGAAAAAAAATGAGACATTGATTTGTTGGTTAAGAGTTAGTGAAACATTGCTTGAAACCCAAGTTCAAATCCCTTTTCTCTCACCATTTTTATTATTTTGCAAATTTTGCCTTAAACCCTAGTATGCGACATACCTTGTTTTTAAAATAAATATTGCAAAATTATTTCAAGAATGAGGAAAAAGCCTAATGGTTAAAAGAAATATGAGAAAGCATGAAAATTAAATGAGGTCCCAAGTTCGAATCCCTTCCCTTGCAAAATAATTAAATTTTGCAAAATCCCTTGAACCCTACATATAAATATAACTTTTTATTGTAGTTTTCAGCCTTTAATTCAAATTTTACCTGCCTAGGCCGTTCGCCCTCTTCCTCTCCTATTTTCTCTTCAATTTTCTTTCTTTCTCCCATTGTTGTCGTCGCCTACACCTAGTTTTACCATCTATTTCTTTTCTTTTTCTTTTTGTTTTTGCCACAAGATTTGTTAAAATATTCTCCACCATATTTCTGTCATCTTTCCTCATTAAAATTAGCCCCAAATCTGAAATCTTGAATTCCAAGATCAATTCCGAACATTGCTAAGAAAGTACCATTGTCGTTTCTCTCGACTAGCTTGGGTCAGGTCTTTACTCTCTTCAATTTCTTAATTAATATTTTCCATTCAAAACCTAAATTTCCAGATCTGGAATTTTGGGGATTTTAAATGATTTTAAAGGTATTTTTCCAGAATATAATGGGATCTCAAAACATTTTAAAATTCAGCCCCAATTTTGGCCACCGCGAGTGGTGGTGCGTGCACCTATGGGCAAGAAAAGGGGCTGTTTTGTTTCTTGGTTCTTACCTATATTTTTACAGGATTAATTTGAGTTATTTAACTCTCCTAATCAGATTTTAAACCCATTTCAATTAGGGAAAAACGTTCTTGATCGATTAGCCATTCGGATCCCACAAATCCTGAAACGTAAGTGCAATTAAGGGTAACTAGTTTGTTATTTCGACATAGTTGTTGGGTAAAGGTTATGATTTGATTAAATGAAAGAATTTAATCATTAATTAGCTACTAATTTTACAGTATACTATTGAATTAGGTGCAGACCCAAATGCCTAAAATCATCCATAAAGGTGAAGAACGATTGTACGTACGGTTTGCATTGATATAGTGTAAGGAATCTAACTAGTTTGGATTCATAAAATAGTTATAATTTCAATAATTGGTTTGAACTCATAAGTGGGTGTTTGGGGGCTGGTTTAATGGTAAATTTATTGAATTCTTCTAAATTTTGGTTTAGGTTTGTTTAAGGATTTATTAAGGAAAATTGGAAGATTCGCTAGTGTGCTGAGGGGAAGCGAAAAATAAGGTGTGGGTCCTAAACTCATAAAATTGTTTGAAAATGTTAAATATCATGTTATATTTGATAAATTAGCTTACTGGTTGGATTGGCTTAATAGTCAAGTCATTGATTTTGTGAGTGGCCGAACCAGGTATGTTTCGAGCCTTAAAAGACTGACATGTTGGCAAAATTGCTAGTTTGATAGTATGGATGTTTGATTGAGTTTGTAACTGCATATTTAAGGTAAGAGATATGAGAATGTTTGACTGAATGATACAATGTGTTGAGATATTAAGCTTATGTATGATTTAAATGCATGAGATATTTGTTATATTGTGTACTGAAAAGGGTGTTATTTATGCACAATGAAAACCCGTAAAGTATGTGAAATTGGACAATATTGATTGATACCAATACAATGGTAATTTGAAAGATTGGAACAATGTTTCCATTTACTGAAAGTATGTGATTATTAAGGACATGCTGAGCATATCAAATGAATGTGAAAAGTATTGATATATGATTATGCATGAGATTGTGTGACATATTACATACGCATTGGGTTGGGATTTTGTGGTTGGCGGAGGAGTTCCATGGAGTACCGGCAGCATATTAAGTTCGCATTATTTGTAGTCAGTGCACTGCACCTGGAGTACTGAGGGGATTGGCGATTTTATCGCATATTATATGCTATTGGCGATTGTATCGCACAATTTAATATTCGACATATTTTCTGCATTATTGATTATTCGGTGGTTTTACCACATTGAGTTATGCTCATAATGTTTTGGAGTTTAGCAGACGGGTTTTGGGGAACTCGTGGTTTGTAGCGCATGGTATGGGTAGCAACCTTTTTGCATTGCATCATGTGCACGACATTTTCGAGTGTTATTGATTTATGCTACGCATTATATTTTGTTGTATTGAATGGTATCAAAATTAATGATTGTTACTTGAATGAATGATGACCTATGGTTATACACCATTTGACATCAATTTGATAATGGCTATGTAATGACATGAAATTCCTATTATGATTCTGTTTTCTTCTGTTAATCCTAATATGTTTCACTGTATTTGATGTTTTTGCCTGTTTAAATAATTATTCGACTTTGAGCTTTTCATAAGCTCACCCCCCAATTGTGTTTAACTTTTCAGGTAAACCTCAAAATTAGGACCGAGCTCAGCATTCGGAGAATCACCTTGGACCTCAGACTATTCTTAATAAGTATTATTAAGTCTTTATTGGGTTTGGCTTGTAAATTTTTAATTATTTCTGATCTGTGGCTTGGTAACTTTTCTTTTGGGGATTTTTGCATGCATGAATTACTCAAGCATAATAACTGGATAATGCATGATATCAGGCTTAAGTAAAATTTGATAATGTTCCCTAGTTTCCACAACATTGCAAAGGAACTGTTTTTGAAAAACAAATCGATAAGGCAACTAATTTTCCAAAATGACTTGAAAAATGGTTTTTTCGCTGCATTAGTTTAACTTCGAGTTTTTTTTAAAGAAGAGCGACAAGAAAATGGTTTTTCTAAAACAACATTGTCAACAATAAAATGAATCCTAAACATACACGACCTAATGAATGAATGCTTTTAAACTAACTCAAATTACAACTACGATTTTCTCTAGAATGAGTTTTTTTTTAAGTCTTAAAAAGTAACGTAAGTTAGCTTAGCCATTTCAGTGGCTAATGTAGCCTTCTCAATCTAGCCATAATGTCTAGGCCGGGTTTGGGAGGTTACAGGAACTCTAAGAATTTTTTGCGAAGTTACAAAAATTTTCCAAGGTGCAGGGCTCACACGCCCATGTGGTCCAAGGGACACGCCCATGATAGAGGTTGTGTTCAACCCCGTGTAACTCTCTGACTTGTGCACAAGGCCATGCCACACGTCCGTGTGCTAGGCCATGTGGTTAATTAATTCATTTTGAAATTAGGTGCAGGTTTCACACGGCAAAGACACATGCTCGTGTAGCATACACGATTGAGACACGCGCCCATGTCTCTGCCCGTGTGCTCAATTCTGAGCATTCTGTTTCTCAAAATTAAGGTGTAGAGGGCACACAGCCTAACTACACACCCATGTACTCGGCTGTGTGTTACACACAGCCTAGACACACGCCCGTGTGTCTGCCCGTGTGGATAAAATAAAACCATTTCTAGCTTCATTTCTCACCCAAAATCACACCCATGACCTACACTTGAAACACACATCCAATACCAACCATTCCAAGCATTCAAATTAAACAAATTCCATCATTCATCATAACATACCATTACATGCGTACATGCTTACAATCTTACCTTGGTTCAATCCATATATTAGACATAATTTGATCAACTACTTAACATATATTTAGTTACCATAGCATGACATTACAAGTATGTCAAAACAACCATTACTAGCCATTCCAATGGCTAGGTTACAAACATCATTATCAAGCCATTAATGGTCAAGTTGTCCTATACATGCCATTATACCAAAATGATTTTACTAAGTATACCCAAAATAAGCTACTTGATAGTGTGACGATGCTCCAATGATCTCCAACCTTCACGAGCTTCCGAGCACTATAAAACAGGGAAAATTAAATGGAGTAAGCATTACATGCTTAGTAGGTTCGTATAACGGAAACTTACCAATCCCGTTTATTAAATCTAATCATACAATATCATGTTTTCCATCCATTAGCAAAACTGCCTAAACACATTCATTCAATCAAACAGGTTAGTCACCAAAATCTTCATATCAATCAAGTAAACATAGATGAGCTCATCATGCAATATTCTTTTAAGTCATTATCATTTCATCTCAAAATTCTCATACCATGTCAAGAGTTGTGTTTGTTAAATTATTGAAATTCCGATGGATGCTCAAGTAGTACACTTGAGGTGTACGGTTCAATAATCCGTCAATTCTTATTCAAAAGCACCCATTAGGGCACTTAATCAAAGGATACACTCTCAAGCCACATATCGTATAACAGGATTACCTGTCCAGGCTATATCCTTTATATAACGTACGCTCAGAAGAGCTCAATTAGGATTACCAGTCCAAGCTAAACCCTAATCATAACGTATACTTGAGAGGTATTATATTAGGATTACCCATCTGGGCTAAATCCTTTCTATAATGAGTCAATAGGATTACTCGTCCGAGCTAAATCTATCAGCAACAAATGCAGGACCTCATGCATTTCAGGAAAGCTCATATATTCATCGAAATTTAATATTCAATCGGGACTTAACCCCTTTTTCACCATTTCAAGCATGTATTAAAATTTTCCATTATAGCATTCAAGAAATACATTTCAATATAAGTCACATTACATACAACACAAAATTCAATTAACGTAATTACATGCTCGATTAAGTTACGAACTTACCTAGACACTTGTTCGCGTATAAAATCTACTAATCGGAAACCTTTTCTTTTCCTCGATCTAACCTCGAATGTGAGTTGTCTGGATCTATATAAATAGCTTTAGTCATCAATTCTCATATTTCATACTCATTTGGACTCAATTTACGTCCTAGGAAAAATTATCATTTTGCCCCTAATTTTTCCATAAATTCCAATTTCATTCCTAGGCTCGAAAAATGAAACTTCTGCAATTTACTCCCTATTCCAAGCCTAAGCAAAATCTCATTACAAAATTTACAGCACATGTATTCATAAAAATTCAGAATTTTTCATCAAATTTCACAACTTTAAAATTTAGTCTCTAAATCATGTTTTCATCAAAAATCATTTTGTAAAAGTTGTTTATCTATCAACAACCTTTCATTTTCTACCATAAATTCCTAATTTTTAGCATATTCATCCATGACCCAAATTTCATACCTTGATAAATTTTCAAATTAATCCCCTAAATAGATAGATTAGACTATCCCGATTCCAAAAATATAAAAATTACTAAAAACGAGACTTGATTTCATACCTTTTTAAGCTTGGAAAGTTTTCTCCCTCTCTCATATGGTTTCCATAGAAATTTTGGAGAAGAAGACATGAAAATAAGATGATAATTTCTTTTTAATTAATTATCATATTTTAATTTTTTGTGATTTCCAATTTAGACCCTACTCATTTCTAATTTTTCCATAGATAAGTCACCTAAAATCTATATACTTTTCTTTAATGGTCTAATTACCATATAAGGACCTCTAGTTTTGAATTCCATAGCTATTTAATTGATATAGCTACTAGATTCTACTTTCGCATTTTATGCGATTTAGTCCTTCTCGTACTTAAACACTTAATCGATAAAATTTTTGTATCAAAATTTTCACACGACATGTCAATCATAATACGGGCCAAATAATAAAATAAAAATAAACATTATTTTCGAATCGAATTTGTGGTCTCGAAGCCACTGTTCCGATTTCACTGAAATTGGGTTGTTACATGTCCGTGTGAAACCTGCACTTAATTTTCGAAAAATAAATTGACCACAGGGCCTAGCACACGAGTGTGTGCATTGCCCGTGTGACCTAAGTCAAGGAGTTACACGGGGTAGGACACGGCCTGAAACACGGGTATGTTAAAAGGGTCACACGGGCGTGTATGCCCAACACCAATGAAATTTTGCAAAAATTTCTCTAAGTTCCCAATTTAGTCCTGACTTGTTTCTAATGCTTAAATTGGGCCTCGAAGGTCCATTCAAGGGACGACATGATTAGTTTCAATTATGAATAATAAATGACATGAATTATGTGTAATTGTTCTTTAAACTCCGGTAATGCTTCGTAATCATGTTCCGGCAACGAAAATAGGTCAGAGGTATTACATTTATTGGTATTAGAGCTTCGGTTTAGCAGATTCTCGGAACGAGTGTAACATGTAAAGTGTCTAGAAATACATGCCATAAAAATTTGTGATAGTGTGATGTGTATGATCCGATGTAATCTTTATTTTTCTTATAGATTGAAAAGACATGCTAAATGTAATGAAGCTAATAGCAGAATACAAACATCTGAGCACGGGATAAGTAGTAGTGTCCCAATTTCTCTAATGCAAGAACAGGAACTCAGAAATATGTTTTATGGGTTTATGAATAAATGGTTTAATGAGATGATGCAAGAAAGAAATCAAGCTCAACAACCTCCTCCCTCTACTGCACCATCGGTAGCATCCCTGGTTGCTCCTCCACCTCATTCGGTAACTGAATCTAGTAAGTGTTCTCCGATAAAAAAGCTCAAAAAATTTGGGGCTGAGGAATTTCGGGAAGATCAGATGATGATCCAGTCAAAGCTGAATTGTAACACCCCTAACCCGTATCCGTTGCCGGAATAGGGTTACGAGGCATTTCCTATCAAATCACAACATACAACATAGATTTCTCATCCAAGAATCCATTACAGAAACGTTAATCCAACATAGTTATATTGTCCCTTATAAGGCTCTACGAGACCTTAAAACATGCCTGGAAGAGGTTTGGGACGAAACCGATAACATTTGAAAATTTTGGAAAACTTATAAAATTTTCATGCGTATAGGGATCACACACCCGTGTGAACAAGCCGTGTGCCTCACACGGCCTCCAGACACGCCTTTGTCACAAGCCGTATGGAAACAGGGCATACATACTGACTTAGGTCACACGGCCGGTCACACGCCCATGTGCCAACCTGTGTGTCACACAGAATCACTAGACATGCCTGTGTGTCCAAGCCATGTAAGCCACTGACTTATTTAATTAAGTTACAGTAGACACACGGTGAGTCACACGCCCGTGTGCTCAACGATATGGGGCGTAAATAGGCTTCGTTTAAGCCACATTTCTCACCCTCTTCAAGCAAACCAAAACCACATCATTTCATACCATTTCAATACATTTATAGGCAACCAAAACATGTTATTTCTTATATAAATCATGCCATTTAAAATTCATCCATTTCACTACTTAAATCATAATCCAAAATATACTAAAACAATATGCCATTACCAACAATTTCACTTATCTTCTCTATACATTTTTCTCATCATCTTATCATCTATTTTAAAGATCAAATCATACCAATTAATCATCACAACATCCATGACAAATATGCCAAAACACAAGGCCATTTATATACATTATGTTTCACTTGCCAAACTCATATAATAAGCCAACCCAAATGGCCAAATACACACCAACATTTACATCATTTATAAGCCAAATCTCATGGCTAATATCATATCTCAAAACACATCATCATAACACTAGCCTATACATGCCATATACCATATTTACAAGACATCAAAAGTACCAACAAGTTGATTGATAGTGTGACAATGTTCCTGATGATCTCTGAATCTGAGCTAGCTTCGATTATCTATAAAACAGAGAAAGAACACATAAAGTAAGCTTTAAAAGTTTAGTAAGCCATATACAAATAAAATTACCACATGGATCAACATCATTTTCCTCAATAGGCAAACTATAAGTAAGCACATATAAGCTCACAAACCTTTCCTAATGTATACATATTCAATGTCATGAGTGAATTCAACAAATACTTCTTTTTTCAATACTTGTATGAATATCGTACGTACTTGAGTCACTTAACTCATTCACACATTCTCTCTCGACTTGAATTTGCCCGTTGAACCTTTTGGAATTGTTAAGGATACTCGAAAATCACATATAGCTCTACAATGCCATATCCTAGATATGGTCTTACATGTTATCACATATCGGTGCCGATAGCCCAGCTATGGTCTTACACAAAATCAAATAACGATGCCAATGTGCCAGACATAGTCTTACACGTGACCACATAATGATGCCAATGTCCTAGGCATGGTCTTACACATAATCACATCTCGTTAATCCTAATGTCATGACATTCGTATCCTACACTATTCCTAAGGTTCGTACGGGACTTTCAGATATTGTAACCTTGTCGATTCTTGCTCGTATTTAATCATTCAACATTCATAGAAGTTCAATGACAATTAAACATATATAATTCAATTTAAAGTCATTTATTTGCATATGAACTTACCTTGTATTCGAGATAAATGAACTGGATCGACTATTCGATAACCTTTGATTTTCCCCGATCTAAATCGATTTCTTTCATTCTTGATCTATATACATTCAAAATTAACTCATTTATTCATCAAATCATTCAATTCAGTCCACAAACACATATTTAGGCATTTTTACACTTTAGCCCCTAAAGTTCCATATTTTTACAATTTAGTCCCTATTTAACAAATACAAAAAATTCACACAATTCAACAAGACTCATGCTTGGCCGAATTTCGTATAAGTCCTTAGCAGCCCAAAACTTTCATTTATTTCATATTTTATCCACCCAACAGTTAAATCCCTAAAATGCATTTTTCGCTAAAATCACTTAACAAAACTTGTGTAACTATCAACAAATATTCATTTTTCATCATCAAACATTCAAAAGCTCAAGGATTAATCAATGGAACTTCACAAAATCATTAACAAATTGAAAAATTAAGGCATGGTCCAGCTAGAATGCAAAGCAATGATATTAAAAACGTAAAAATAATAAAAAAAATCGAGCTAAAACTGTAATATCCCGAATTAAGGCCTAATCAGAATAGTGGTTTTGTGACCACAAATCCAAGATAAAAATAATTATTTTAAAATTATTTTGAGGTTTATGATATGACTGCATGATTGCGTGAAAATTTCGTGATGAAATTCTATGCATAAAGTGCTTAAGTTGAGATTAGGGACTAAATCAAATAAGTTGCAAAACTTGCATTCTAGAAGTTTTTAGTATGAAATTGCTTTAAATATTAATTAGGAGGTCTTAAATGGTAATTTGACCAATTTTAAGTTCATGGACAAAATTAGGACATGGAAGGAATTTTTGGAAAGTTTAGTAGTAAGGACATTTTGGTCATTTGGATATTAAATGAAATAAAAATAGGAAAAATAACCCAAAATGATCATCTTCTCCATATTGTTCTGCCGATTTTTGCTCTCCTCCATAGCTGGGGTTTCTTCAACTTTCAAACTTCATAGTAAGTGATTTCAAGCCCCGTTTTTAATAATTTTTATGTTTTTGAAATCCCGGTAGCTCGATTTAGCTTATGTTAACAATAATTCAACCTATGGTTCATATTTGGAAAAATACCCATAGGTGAAATTTGTGTATTTTGGTGTTTTATGACAGAATATGAGGTTTTCAATTTTGTTAGACAACTTGTCATAAATACATGTTAGAGTGAGAATTTGATGTTGCCATAGAAGGGAAAAATGATCAGCATGTCATAAAACATAATAATAAGGGATGAAGTTTAATTCCCGAGCCTAGGGGCAAAAGTGTAATTATGCAAAAGTTTAGGGGCAAAATAGTAATTTTGCCAAAGTTCGTATTAAGGACTGTTTTAATGAATGTATGTATTAAATAAGATTAATTTGGTATTATAGATCAAGAGAAACGAGATTCAAGTCGTGATCGAGGGAAAAACAAAGTTTACGAGGAATAGGCTCGATTGTTAAAAATTTTGTACCGAGGTAAGTTCATGTGTAAATAAGGTAGCATAATTGTTATTTTTAAGTTATTGATGTTAAATATATGATATGCTGATTTTTATCATGAAATATATGCTTTGTGGTTATTTTCGAATAAAATGCAAATTAAGTGTATTATTTGTTAAATATAAAGTGCTACCGAGTATTGGTTTCGGTATTTTACGGAAGATGGCAAGGAGATGTGTTCGAGGAAAATCCCATTTGAACCTTAGTAATAGATTAGGATACAAGTGACATGTCACTAGGATGGTTGAACATCCGAACTCGTTGAGTTGAGTCCAAGTTCACTTATGGATGTGAAATGTCCGAACTCGTTGAGTTGAGTCCGAGTTCGTGAGATGTAACTAGGCATCCGAACTCGTTGAGTTGAGTCCGAGTTCACTTATGGATGCGAACGCCCAAGCTCGTTGAGTTGAGTCCGAGTTCACTTATGGGCGGGTTACATGGTAGCTTGGCTACAAATGTGGCACTTATGTGCAAATTATCCATGTATCCGAGTTATATTCCGATGTGTTCAACGGGTAAAATTTCTAGTGAAATGGAAGAATACTTAAGATGCAAGTGACGTTTTGGTAAGTGTTGTGAAATGGACACTTTGGACAAGTATGTACTTAACCTTCGGGTTGAAAATAGATACAACAACGATAAGGTGGTAAGATGATGAATGATGTTTAAAAATGTGATATATGTTTTGGTGATACCATGCTAAAGTTGTTTGGTATAATTGTATGGTTATGTTACTTGTTATTTGCATATGAACTTACTAAGCATTTATGCTTACTCCCTCCTTTTCGTTCATTGTAGTTTTAACAAGTCGGCTTGAGAATTGGGATAGGTCGAAGACTCGTTCACACTATCCGAAGGCCTAAATTGGTAAAATGGCTTGTGTGTTTTAAATGTGGCATGTATGGCAAAATACTCACTTTGTGTAAATGATCTTATGATATGGATATGGTTTGGAAAGAAAAGGGTTTGTAAATGATTAGCCATTGGAATGGCCAATCTAAGTCATATTTGATGTTATGTATGTTTAAAATGCTATTTAGTCCATGAAAATCCTTAGTAAAGTGAAATCTTCCATAAAACAGAATCTAACAGCAGTAGTGATGTAAATTTGAAAAATCACCAAAAATGGTAGAAATGGAATTAAATGATGAGTAAGTTATGAAATTTAATCTTAATGAATCTATTTTCATATGGATTGAACAAAATAGGTATATGAATTATATTTTATGAGATATTTGAATTTTTGTGAAACAGGGCCAGAGTGATTTCTAGATCCCCTGTTCTGACTTTATAAATTCACCATAAATTGTACCAAAATAATTAGGTGGTGTATTTTATATTATTAGAATCCTTATTGAGTCTAGTTTCAGGAGAAACAAACAGAATAGTTATTGAAACTCTGTACAGGGAGATATATGATATGTAATACACAGAGGTCAGAGCAATCGAACCCTGAAATAGGGGAGACTTTAACTAATAAACTGTACTAATTGGCCCGACCAAAAATTCTAGAAAAAAATTAGTAGATAGATATATGAGTCTAGTTTAAGGAAAAATTTACGGAATTGGATTTTGAGTTTCGGAACTCGAGATATGAATTTTTAAGTAACTGTGACGCAGTTGGCCAACTTGTCTGAATTTGTTTAAGTGCTCAAATAAGTTTAGTAATGCCTCGTGCTCGACTCCGGTGACGGTCTCGGGCGTGGTGGTGTTACATTTGGTGGTATCAGAGCAGGTTTAGTCAGTTCTCAGACTAATGTGTTGTATATACGGGTTTTGCTATACATGCCATATATATATTGGGATAGTGTGACAACTTCTGACCTTTTAAATGATTTTTTATAGTAAATGGATCCCGATCCAACTACGGCTGATGATGTAGAGAGTAATGCACCAGCTCCGACTGAAGGGGTGGTGCCAACTGAAAATCCACCTCCTACTGTTGGTCAAGGAGGAGGAGAAGGGACTCGGGAAGCCTTTCTCCAAATGATGAATGCTTGGTATACTGAGTTCGTTCGTACGAACCCGAATGCACAACCTCCCCCACCTCCCCCGATTCCTCAACCTGTACCGCCGATGCCTCAGGGTGTAGATCTAATGAAATTTCATAGAACTCCAGTTGACAGAATCCGTAAACAAGGGGCCGAAGAATTCAGGGCAAATATTGATGATGATGCCGAGAAAGCAGAGTTTTGGCTCGAGAATTCTATTCGAGTATTTGATGAATTGTCTTGTACACCTGAGGAATGCTTGAAATGTGCTATATCATTGTTGAGGAATTCAGCTTATCATTGGTGGAAGACATTGACTTCAGTAGTACCGAAAGAGAAAGTAACTTGGGAGTTCTTTCAAGAAGAATTTCAGAAGAAATACATCAGTGAAAGATTTGTTGATCAGAAGCGTAAAGAGTTTCTTGAATTGAAGCAGGGGAACATGACAGTTACTGAATACGAAAAGGAGTTCGTCAGGTTGAGTAAGTATGCTAGAGAATACATTCCTACAGAGGCTAAAATGTGTAGGCGATTTGAAGACGGACTCAATGAAGACATTAAAGTATTTGTTGCGATTCTTGAATTAAAAGAAATGGTAGTACTTGTTGATCAAGCTTGCAAGGCTGAAGAACTACTTAAAGAGAAGAAAAAAGTAGAGGCTGAGACTAGAAATTGGAAGAAAAGACCGACGAGTAGTTCATTCTCACAGCAATCTAGGAAATCTAGAAATATGTATTCTCGTCCTCAGATTTCGGCCGGACAATCATATGGAAATTTTAAGAAGCAAAATGTGGGTCTTAAATCTCAGACTACTTCTGCAGCTAGTGTGGGGAATTCGAGATTTGTTAAGCCTGAGTGCCAGCGGTGTGGTAGAAACCATTTTGGCCCATGCAGAGCAAATGAATGTTTTCAGTGTGGTTCTCTGGATCATTTTATTAGAGACTGCCCAGAGAGAGTTGAGAAAGAAAAATTTCTGAGTGTAAAAGCTAGTGGTGCAGACTCGAGAGGAAGATATTCGAGAAAAGCTGGAAATGAAGCAAGCAGCAAGAATGTAGCCAGAGATTCAACAGCTAAATCTGAAGTAAGGGCTCCAGCTAGAACTTATGCCATAAAGGCACGTGAAGATGCTTCATCACCCGATGTGATTACTGGTATATTTTCTCTTTATGATGTTAATGTTAATGCTTTGATTGATCCCGGTTCTACTCATTCATATGTATGCATGAAACTGGTGTCTAGTATGAATATACTTGTTGAGAACACAGAATTTATGATTAGAGTGTCGAATCCACTAGGCAAATGTGTGATAGTTGATAAAGTATGCAAGAAATGCCCTTTAATGATTCCGGGTCATTACTTTCTGGCTGATTTGATATTGTTGCCGTTTGATGAATTTGATATTATTTTGGGTATGGATTGGTTGACGTTGCATGATGCTATTGTAAATTGCAAAGAAAAGGTTATAGAATTAAAGTGTGAAAGTGGTAAAATTCTGCGGGTTGAATCAGAAAAGTCAGAGGCATTATTTAGTGTAATTTCTTCGATGTCGGCTCAGAGATATTTGAGGAAGAGTTATGAAGCTTATTTGGCGTATGTAATTAATACAAAAGAAGTTGAAAAGAAAGTTGAATCAGTGCCGGTTGTGTGTGAATTTGCGGACATATTTCCAGAAGAATTGCCGGGTTTGCCTCCAGTTAGGGAAGTAGAATTTGGTATTGATTTGATACCGGGAACAGCTCCGATCTCGATTGCTCCATATAGAATGGCACCAGCAGAGTTGAAAGAATTAAAGTCGTAGTTGCAAGAGTTGACTGATAAAGGTTTTGTGAGACCAAGTTTTTCACCTTGGGGTGCTCCCGTGTTATTTGTGAAAAAGAAGGATGGTTCTGTGAGATTGTGTGTTAACTATCAGCAATTAAACAAGGTGACAATCAAGAACAAGTATCCGTTGCCGAGAATTGATGATTTGTTTGATCAGCTGAAAGGAGCAACATGGTTTTCAAAGGTTGACTTGAGATCTGGATACTATTAGCTGCGAGTAAAAGAGCCGGATGTGCCTAAAACTACTTTTAGAACAAGGTACGGTCATTATGAATTTTTAGTTATGCCATTCGGGTTAACAAACGCTCCTGCTGTGTTTATGAATTTGATGAATCGCATATTTCGGCCATACTTGGAAAAATTTGTTGTGTTGTTTATTGATGATATTTTAATTTATTCAAAAGATGAGACAGAACATGCTGAGCACTTGAAGATAGTTTTGCAAACTTTGAGAGATAAGCAGTTGTATGCTAAGTTCAGTAAAAGTGAATTTTGGCTTCGAGAAGTTGGATTTTTGGGTCAGATTGTTTCAGGTGATGGTATACGGGTTGATCCTAGTAAAATTTCAGCCATTGTTGATTGGAAACCACCGAAAAATGTAACTGAAGTTAGAAGTTTCTTGGGGTTAGCTAGGTATTATCGGCTGTTTGTGAATGGATTTTCTATAATTGCTGCTCCTATGACTAGACTACTCCGAAAGAATGTTAAATTTGAATGAACGAAAGAATGTCAACAGAGTTTTGAAGAATTGAAAAAGTTATTAACTGAGGCACCAGTGTTAGTACAACCCGAATCAGGTAAAGAATTTGTGGTGTATAGTGATGCTTCTTTAAATGGTTTGGGGTGTGTACTCATGCAAGAAGGAAAAGTGGTGGCTTATGCTTCGAGCCAGTTAAAACCTCATGAGAGGAATTATCCTACTCACGATTTGGAATTGGCTGCGGTGGTGTTTACTTTGAAGATCTGGCGACATTATTTGTATGGTGAAAAGTGTCGGGTATATACCGACCACAAAAGTCTTAAGTACTTGATGTCACAAAAAGACTTGAATTTGAGACAACGAAGATGGTTGGAGTTGTTGAAAGATTACGAGCTTGTTATTGACTACCATCCAGGAAAAGCGAATGTGGTTGCCGATGCTTTAAGCAAAAAGTTGTTATTTGTTTTGAGAGCTGTGAATACTCAGTTAAAGATATCAGGTGATGGTTCGATTCTAGCAGAGATAAGATCAAGACCAATGTTTTTACAAGAGATTTCTGAAGCTCAGAAAAATGATAAAGATTTGCTAGCTAAGAGAAAACAGTGTGAAGCTGATACGTGATCAGATTTCAGAATCAGTTCTGATGGTTGTTTGATATTTAAAAATCGGATTTGTGTACCGAAAAATGATGAGTTGATTCAAAAGATTTTGCATGTAGCACATAATGGTTGTTTGGTAGTTCACCCGGGCAGTACGAAAATGTATAATAACTTGAAGAAAATGTACTGGTGGAGTGGGATGAAAAGAGATATTTCCGAGTTTGTATCAAAGTGCTTAATTTGTCAACAAGTGAAAGCTGAACACCAAGTACCTTCGGGATTACTCCAGCCTATCATGGTTCCTGAATGGAAATCGGATCGGATTACTATGGATTTTCTATCAAGGTTGCCGTTAACTCCGGGGAAGAAAAATGCCATCTGGGTAATAGTTGACAGACTGACTAAATCGGCTCATTTTATTCCGGTACGTACAGATTATTCTCTTAATAAGTTGGCTGAATTGTATATCAGTGAGATTGTTAGACTTCATGGAATACCTTTGTCAATCATTTCGGATAGAGATCCGAGATTTACTTCACGGTTTTGGCAAAGGTTGCAAGAGGCATTAGGTACAAAGTTAAATTTCAGCAGTGCCTTTCATTCACAAATTGATGGACAATCAGAGAGAGTAATTCAGATTCTTGAAGACATGGTCAGATGTTGCGCATTGGAATTTCAAGGTAGTTGGGAAAGGTACTTACCGTTGGTAGAATTTGCTTATAATAATAGTTATCAGACGAGTTTGAAGATGGCACCTTATGAAGCATTGTATGGTCGTAAAAGTCGGACGCCATTGTATTGGAGTGAACTCAGGGAAAATCAGATTTATGGAGTTGATCTAATAAAAGAAACCGAAGAAAAGGTGAAAATGATTCGAGATTGTTTGAAAGCTGCTTCAGATAGACAGAAATCTTATGTGGATTTGAAATGAAAGGAAATCGAGTTTCAAGTTGGTGATAAGGTACTTTTGAAAGTGTCTCCATGGAAGAAAGTTCTTAGATTTGGACGGAAAGGCAAGTTAACTCCGCGTTTTATTGGACCATATGAAATAATTGAAAAAGTTTGACCAGTAGCTTATCGGTTAGCATTACCACCTGAATTACAAAAGATGCATGATGTGTTCCACGTATCTATGTTACGTCGGTATCGTTCAGATCCTTCACATATAATTTCACCGACAGAAATTGAGCTACAACCGGATAAGACTTACGAAGAAGAACCGATTAAGATTTTAGCTCGAGAGGTTAAGCAACTAAGAAATAAAAGTGTCGCTCTTGTGAAAGTATTGTGGTAAAAGCACGGGGTAGAAGAGACTACATGGGAACCTGAGGAAACTATGAGAAACCAATACCCATACCTGTTTACCGGTAAGATTTTCGAGGACGAAAATCCTTAAAGGGGGGAGAGTTGTAATATCCCGAATTAAAGCCTAATTGGAATAGTGGTTTCGTGACAACAAATCCAAGATAAAAAAATAATTATTTTAAAATTATTTTGAGGTTTATGATATGATTGCATGATTGTGTGAAAATTTCGTGATGAAATTCTATGCATAAAGTGCTTAAGTTGAGATTAGGGACTAAATCGAATAAGTTGCAAAACTTGCATTCTAGAAGTTTTTAGTATGAAATTGCTTTGAAATATTAATTAGGAGGTCTTAAATGGTAATTTGACCAATTTTAAGTTCATGGACAAAATTAGGACATGGAAGGAATTTTTGGAAAGTTTAGTAGTAAGGGCATTTTGGTCATTTGGATATTAAATGAAATAAAAATAGGAAAAATAACCCAAAATGATCATCTTCTCCATATTGTTCTGCCGATTTTTTCTCTCCTCCATAGCTGGAGTTTCTTCAACTTTCAAACTTCATAGTAAGTGATTTCAAGCCCCGTTTTTAATAATTTTTATGTTTTTGAAATCCCGGTAGCTCGATTTAGCTTATGTTAACAATAATTCAACCTATGGTTCATATTTGGAAAAATACCCATAGGTGAAATTTGTGTATTTTGGTGTTTTATGATAGAATATGAGGTTTTAAATTTTGTTAGACAACTTGTGCTACTCGGTTTTGAGTGAAAACGAGTAAAAAGGCTTAATCGGTAAAAAATATTTAGTAGTCATAAATACATGTTAGAGTGAGAATTTGATGTTGCCATAGAAGGGAAAAATGATCAGCATGTCATAAAACATAATAATAAGGGATGAAGTTTAATTCCCGAGCCTAGGGGCAAAAGTGTAATTATGAAAAAGTTTAGGGGCAAAATAGTAATTTTGCCAAAGTTCGTATTAAGGACTGTTTTAATGAATGTATGTATTAAATAAGATTAATTTGGTATTATAGATCAAGAGAAACGAGATTCAAGTTGTGATCGAGGGAAAAACAAAGTTTACGAGGAATAGGCTCGATTGTTAAAAATTTTGTACCGAGGTAAGTTCATGTGTAAATAAGGTAGCATAATTGTTATTTTTAAGTTATTGATGTTAAATATATGATATGCTGATTTTTATCATGAAATATATGCTTTGTGGTTATTTTCGAATAAAATGCAAATTAAGTGTATTATTTCTAGTGAAATGGAAGAATACTTAAGATGCAAGTGACGTTTTGGTAAGTGTTGTGAAATGGACACTTTGGACAGGTATGTACTTAACCCTCGGGTTGAAAATAGATACAACAACGATAAGGTGGTAAGATGATGAATGATGTTTAAAAATGTGATATATGTTTTAGTGATACCATGCTAAAGTTGTTTGGTATAATTGTATGGTTATGTTACTTGTTATTTGCATATGAACTTACTAAGCATTTATGCTTACTCCCTCCTTTTTGTTCATTGTAGTTTTAACAAGCCGGCTTGAGAATTGGGATAGGTCGAAGACTCGTTCACACTATCCGAAGGCCTAAATTGGTAAAATGGCTTGTGTGTTTTGAATGTGGCATGTATGGCAAAATACTCACTTTGTGTAAATGATCTTATGATATGGCTATGGTTTGGAAAGAAAAGGGTTTGTAAATGATTAGCCATTGGAATGGCCAATCTAAGTCATATTTGATGTTATGTATATTTAAAATGCTATTTAGTCCATGAAAATCCTTAGTAAAGTGAAATCTGCCATAAAACAGAATCTAACAGCAGCAGTGATGTAAATTTGAAAAATCACTAAAAATGGTAGAAATAGAATTAAATGATGAGTAAGTTATGAAATTTAATCTTAATGAATCTATTTTCATATGGATTGAACAAAATAGGTATATGAATTATATTTTATGAGATATTTGAATTTTTGTGAAACAGGGCCAGAGTGATTTCTGGATCCCCTATTCTGACTTTAGAAATTCACCATAAATTGTACCAAAATAATTATGTGGTGTATTTTATATTATTAGAATCCTTATTGAGTCTAGTTTCAGGAGAAATAAACGGCATAGTTATTGAAACTCTTTACAGGGAGATATATGATTTGTAATACACAGAGGTCAGAGCAGTCAAACCCTAAAATAGGGGAGACTTTAACTAATAAAATGTACTAATTGGCCTAGCCAAAAATTCTAGAAAAAAATTAGTAGATAGATATATGAGTCTAGTTTAAGGAAAAATTTACAGAATTGGATTTCGAGTTTCGGAACTCGAGATATAAATTTTTAAGTAACTATGATGCAGTTGGACAACTTGTCCGAATTTGTTTAAGTGCTCAAATAAGTTTAGTAATGCCTCGTGCTCGACTCCGGCGACGGTCTTTATGTTTTTTTTATTTAATATATCATTTATTAACTATTTACCAAAATAACCTTTAATAAAAACCATTAAAAACATCCATTTAATATCCTTTTATGTCAAATTACACTATCAATGGTCTAATAACATCATAAGGACCTTTTAATTTAATAATTCATAGCATTTAGACACCTTTAACAAATAGAATGCAACTTTTGCATTTTACGCGATTTAGTCTTTTTCTCAAATTGGCTATTCAAACGATAAGATTTACTCAAGAAATTTTCACACATATCAAATAACATGCTGTAAACACTAAAAATAATATTAAAATAATTTTATGACATTGAATTTGTGGTTCCAAAACTACTGTTTCGATTTAGCTAAAACCGTGCTATTACATGAATATTGGCTACAAAACATGGTAAATTTTTTTAAAGAAATGGCTTGTTCTCCAGATGATTATTTGAAATGTGTTATTTCCTTATTAGAAGAAGAAGCATATAATTGGTGGGAGCCCATAGAAGCTGTGGTACCGGAAGAGAAAATCACTTGGGAATTTTTCCAGAGTGAGTTTAAAAAGAAATATGTTAGTAAAACGTATCTGGATAAAAAGAAAAGAGAATTCCTCGATCTGCGACAAGGAAATCTGTCAGTATTCGAATATGGGAGGGAGTTTGTATACCTTAGCAAAGATGCTCGAGATATTGTACCATCTGAAGAGGAAATGTATATACGATTTGAAGATGGGTTAAATGATGAGATCAGAATGATGACTGGGGGAACTAAGATACGGGGATTCGTTGTTCTGTTAGATCATGCTCAAAAGATGGAAGAGGTGTACAATAGAAAAATACAATGGGAAAGAAGAAATAAAGAATCTTATAAGAGAAGTTCCTCTAAGTCAATTTCAACATTTCCGGCTAAAAAGTTTAGAGATGATTCTAGCCAATCCACTTTAGTGTCGGAACGATCGAATAGGAACAAAGCAACTCAACAAGAATTTGGGGTAACGATTAAACCTACAGCTAGTGTTGGTAGTGTACAGAATGCTCCCAGGCCTAGATGCAAATATTGCGGTAAACCTCATTCTGGTGAATGTAAAGGCAAGACAGGAGCTTATTATAAGTGTGGGGCTACTGATCATTTTGTTCGAGATTGTTCTCAACTGTTAAAAGAGTAGGAAGAACAGAAAGGAAAGCAAATAGCCACTTCTCAAAGAAGTAGACAATCAGGCCAAAGTAGTGCAACTAGGACTGCTTGTTTGTATATGAAAGATTATGCTGCCCGGTCAGAAGTTAAACCACCTACACATACTTATGCTATCCGAACAAGAGAGGCAGCTATAGCTCCAGATGTAATTGCTGTTACATTCTATCTATTCGATGTTACTGTGTATGCATTGATTGACCCTAGGTCTACACATTCTTATGTTTTCACTGTATTAACATCAGAAAAGAAATTGTCTGTTGAACCTACTGATTACGATGTTCAAGTCACTAATCCATTAGGTCAAAGTGTGATAGCCACTGAAAATAAAATGCTATGAATTTTTCGCTGATTTGATGTTGCTACCCTTTCAGGAATTTGATGTTATTTTGGGAATGGATTAGTTGATGAAGAATGATGCTGTAGTAAATTGTAGAGAAAAAGGGATTGATCTGAAATGTCAAACAGGTGAAATGATTATTATTGAGTCCGAAAATTCGAAAGGAACTGTTAGAATTATTTTAGCTTTTTCAGCTCAGAGGTTAATGCAGAAAGGAAATAAGGCATTTTTAGCCTATATTCTTGATACTTGGGTTCTAAATTGAAGTTAGAACAATTACCAGTTGTTAATGAGTTTTCTGATGTGTTTTTTAAGGAATTGTCAGGTTTATCACAAGATTGTGAAGTTGAGTTTGTAATTGATGTGATTCTGGGAGCAGCTCCGATATCAATAACACCATATAAAATGGCACCGACCGAATTAAAAGAGTTGAAGACACAATTGCAAGAGTTATTAGACAAAGGGTTCATCAAACTAAGTATGTCACCTTAGGGTGCACCTGTCTTATTTGTGAAAAAGAAAGATGGATCTTTGAGACTGTGCATTGATGACAGATAGCTCAACAAAGTCATAACTAAGAACAAATATCCATTGCTACGTATTGGTGATTTTTTTGATCAGCTGAAAGGTGTTGTAGTATTTCGAAGATAGACCTCTGATCTGGGTATTATTAGTTGAAAGTTAAAGAGTGTGATGTGCCGAAGCCTACTTTTAGAACTCAGTATGATCATTATGAGTTTTTAGTAATGCTATTCGGCTTGACTAATGCACCTGTTGCTTTCATAGATTTAATGAATCGGATTTTCCAACCATATTTGGATAGATTTGTAGCTGTGTTTATTGATGATATACTGATTTATTCCAAGATAGAATCTGAACATGTACAACATTTGAGAATTTTGTTACAGACTTTGAGAGAAAAGCAGTTGTATGCAAAGTTCAGTAAATGTGAATTCTGGCTTCATGAGGTTGGGTTTTTGGGCCATATTTTGTCAGCTGAAAGGATTTGTGTGGATCTGAGTAAAATATCTGCAAGTGCGAAGTTTTCTAGGATTAGTAGGATATTACTGCTGTTTTGTTAAGAATTTCTCGATGATTGCTTCCCTGATGACTTGATTACTACAGAAGAATGTTGAATTTGTGTTGTTTGATTAATGTTAGCAAAGCTTTGATCAGTTGAAGAAGATGTTGACAGAGGCTCCAATTTTGACTCAGCTAGAATTTAGAGTTCCGTATGTTGTGTACAGTGATGCGTCCCTGAATGGTTTGGGTTGTGTATAGAATTGGCTATCTTCTCAGCAGTTAAAACTACACGAGAGGAATTATCCTATACATGATCTTGAATTGGCTGCAATTGTTTTTGCTTTGAAAATTTGAAGACACTACGTATATGGTGAAAAGTGTTATGTGTATACAAACCATAAGAGTTGAAAGTATTTAATGACTTAGAAGGAGCTAAATTTGAGATAGAGACTATGGCTAGAATTATTAAAGGATTATGATCTGATTATTGACTATCACCAGGGGAAAGCTAATGTGGTTGCAATGCCCTCAACCGAAAGTCATCTTTGTTTGCACTTCGGGTGATGAACACTCATTTGTCACTTAATGAAGACAGTTCTACATTAGCATAATTGAGTGCAAAACCTGTGTTTCTTCAGCGGATTTAGGAATTCTAATATGAAGACTCAAAATTGGTATTGAAAAGACAGATGGTTTGGGGCAATCAAAGTTCAGAGTATACCATTGATGATAGCGGTATGTTATACTATCGCAACAAAATTTGTGTTCTGAAAAATTCAAATTTGAAAAATGATATTCTTTCTAAAGCTCACAATAGCATGTATTCTATTCATCCGGGGTAGTACAAAAATGTATTGTGATTTGAAAAGAACGTATTGGTGGCTGGGTATGAAACGGGAAATTTGTGAATCTTTGGAAAAATATCTGATTTGTCAACAGGTTAAGGAAAAGCATTAGGTACCAATGGGTTTGCTACAACTTGTAATGATTCCTAAATGGAAATGGGAGCATGTTAGGATGGATTTTGTGTTCGGATTGCCTATGAGTCCGAGAAAGAAAGATTCGATCTAAATCATTGTGGATAGATTGACTAAGTCAGCACATTTTATCCCGATTAGAACAGACTTTTCACTTAAGAAGTTAGTAGAATTATATATGCTTGAGATTATAAGATTACATGGGGTTCCAACATCTATTATTTCAGATCGAGATCCGAGGTTTACATTGAGGTTTTGGAGTAAACTACAAGAAGCCCTGGGTACAAAGTTAAATTTCAGTATAACATTTCATCCCCAAACTGATGGACAATCAGAGCGAGTGATTCAAATTTTAGAAGATATGCTGAGATGTTGTATATTCGATTTCAGAGATAGTTAGGAAAGGTACTTACCTTTGGCTAAATTTGCATATAACAATAGTTATCAGTCTAACATAAAAATGGCACCATTTGAAGCTCTTATAGAAGAAAATGTAAAACTCCATTGTATTGGTCAGAATTGAGTGAATCCAAGTTAGTAGGAGTTGACTTAATTTGAGAAACTAAAGAAAAGTTCAAATCATTTGGAATAGTTTGAAAGCTGCGTCAAACCGTCAGTAATCATATGCAGATTTGAAAGGAAGAGATATAGAATTTGCGGTTGGCAATCGAGTGTTCTTAAAAGTTTCACCGTGGAAGAAAGTGTTACGATTTGGCAGAGAAGGAAAACTAAGTCTAAGATTTATTAGACCGTATGAGGTTATTGAAAGAATTGGCCCATTAGCTTATCAGTTAGGTTTGCCTCCAGAACTTGAAAAGATTCATAATGTGTTCCATGTATCCACGTTGAGACAGTACAGATCAGATCCTTCACACGTGATTCCTCATACTGAAATTGAGCTACAACCAGATATGACTTATTTAGAAGAACCAGTGAAGATTTTAGTTCGAGAAGTTAAAAATTATGAAATAAACGAGTACCGTTAGTTAGAGTGTTGTGGCAACGTCATGGCTCGGAGGAGGCAACTTGGGAAACAGAAGAGGCAATGAGATCACAGTATCCGAATTTATTTCCAGGTAACAAATTTCTAGGACGAAATTTCCTAAAGGGGTGAGAGTTTTAACAACCTAATTTTTAGTGGTATTGGAAACAGTGATTCAAGATCACTAAATCCGATGAGTAAGTTTGAAATTTTAATAAGTTAATGTTTATGAGTCAAATGTGATATTTGAAATATTTTTGAATTAGTGAATTTTGTGAATTAAAATGATTTATTAGGTAAACGAGGTACCGAGACCTCAATTTCGTAAACTGAGTCGTAAATATTTTTATAAATATTTACGGAGTATTAGTGAGTTAGTAATAAAGTTCCGTTAGAAAATTTTAACGTTTTGATAGTTAATTAATTAAATAGACTAAATTGAAAAAGGTGCAAAACTTGCGAAAATGATTAAATAGCTCAAGTGTTAAATGAAAGAGGACTTAAAAGGCAAATTAGCCCAAAAATGATAGCTTGGGCAGCATGGGCTGAGACAAATCAAAGAAATTAGGTGAAATAAGGGTAAAATTGGAAAAATTAAAAAAGTTAACTTACAAATGAAATAAAAAGAGAATTCTAGAGATTTTTTCATAATTCTTAGCCAAAAACACCATTGAAGAACCCTTAAGAAGTTGGTTTCATATATTACTACATGTGAGTTCAATTCTTGCTCTTTTCTTAAAACTTTTGTATTTTTAAGATTTTTACAACTAGGTCCAACTATTAAATTCATTAGTTTTTTATTCTATGAGTGATTTTGAAAGTTTCCATGGATAAGTTCTGGAATTTTATGATGAGTTAATATAGATTTGAAGCTCTAGTTTTTTATGTGATGATTTTATTAAGTGATTTCAATAGAACTTAATTTTTAGGGCCTAATTGTGAAAAAGTTAAGAATTAGGGTTTGGTGTTAAAATTTTGAATATCAAAGGCTATGCGGTAGCCTAAAATGATTAGATAAAGTGTTAATTGAGAAAAATTAGCTCAATTGATGGGTTAATTGATTAGGGACTAAATTGTAAAAATTGTATAATTTAGGGTAAAAGTGTAATTTCAAAAATTGAAGGGTATAAATTGTGAAGTGAATTAGAATTGAATTAGATGCTAATGAATGGAAATTTTATATTAATTTTATATTATAGACCAAGAGCTCAAAGAAAGTCGTGGAAAAAAAGAAAATAGCCGATTAGTCCCTTTTCTACAACTTTTGCAAACTATTCTAGGTAAGTTCATATGGTTGAATTTTTTTGATTATTTGTTAAAATAGAAATGATACACTGTATTATTTCATACGTTTGCTATTAAGTTATTATTATTACGAAAATATGATATTGGATTGAAAGTGCAAATTGAGTTGAACGCAGGATTGAGTACGATTGTTCCATGTTACAAGATAATTTGACGGATAAGACCATGGTAAGACCATGGCAAAGTGTTAAATGTAAGACCATAGTTGGGCTATGGCATTTCAGTGAAAAGACCACAACTAGGTGATGGCATCGTGAACGTAAGACCATAGTTGGACCATGGCAGTATTTGTACAAGTGTAAGACCATAGCTGGGCTATGACATCTTGATGATAAGACCATAATTGGGTTATGTGTAATGACCCAAAATTCACAGGCATCGGAAAAGTACATTAACAGGCCTCCGTCTTAGTAAATCGAGTTCGAAATAATTACTAGAAATATTTATGAGTTTAGCGATGTGTTTAATTAGGTTTAAATTAGGTGAATTTAGCTTAATTAAGAGTAATTAGGAAAAATGACTAAATTGAATAAAGGATGAAAGTTAAATTGTAGATTAAAAGAAAATGAAGAGGACCAAAATGGAAATTATGCCATTTGTCCTAAGTGAGGCGGCATAAGCATAAAAACCTGAGATTTTTATGGGTTAAAATATATATTAAATTATTATTATTAAAAGTAAAGTAAAAAAAAGGAAATAAAGGAAAGAAACAAAAGAATAAAAAGAAGGAAGGAAACAGAACAGCAGGAAACGAAACAGAGAAGAAACAGGGGAGAAAGAAAGAAAGAAAGAAAAGGAAAAGGGAAAATAGGGTTTAAAGGTTCCAAGTTAATTTGGTAAGTCAATTTAGCCCATTTTCTTTTGATTTTTGAGTTTTTGGAATCCTAGAGATAAATAGTACTTGTTTTAAGTAAAAATTTTGAAAGTCATTAGATTTCTAAGTTTGGTTCATGTTGAATAAAATGATGGAATTGGGGGTCTATTTGATAGAAATTTTGATTGGAATTGAATAAAGGATTGAATCGTAAACTAAGCTATAAGTTTTGAGTTTTAGGGATTAAATGGAAATAAATTCGAAATTATGAAAATATGCTGGAAATTTAATAGTTAAGTATGAGTTTGGACCAAATTTGAATAGAAATAAAGTATGAATTAAGATAGAAAAGTAAGTGAATTTAGTTAGGATTAAATTGAAATTAAAGTAAATCAACATTTTGTACTAAGACTATTTTGGACAGCAGCAGTAGTCTAAGTTTGAAAAATAACAAAAAATTGTAGAAGTTAAATTATAGGATGAATAAAATATGGAATTATATCTTATTGAGTCTAGTTTCTTATAGAAGAAACAATATAAGCAATTGAATTGTAAATTAAGAGATATAATGAATTTTGTGAGATAAGGTCAGAATAAATTCGGGTTCCCCTGTTCTGACTTTGGAAAATCAAAAAAAGTTGAAGAAAATTAATTAGAGGCTTAAAGTTATATGTTTAGAATCCTTAATTAGTCTATTTTCAGGAGAAATCAACGGGAATATTATCCGAGTTCTTTACTGTGATATAATTAATTTTTAGTGAAGCATGGTCGGAACTATTTGACAGCAGAACAGGGGAAAATTTAAAGAATAAACTGTACTTATTGGCTTAACCAAAAATTTTAAAAATTTTATGGTAAGAAGATATGTGAGTCTAGTTTCAGGGAAAATTAGTGGATCTTAATTTGGAGTTTCCTAGCTCAAGATATAAATGATTTAGTAACAATGACTCAAGTAGACAGCTTTGAATGAACATATAAGTAAATAGTGGAATTATGTGTATAAAAATGGTTAAATTTGCATGTTTAGGCTCATGGATTAAATTGAATTGTGTTAGATTGATGATTATAAATTATTATTATTTTCGTAGTTAACAAAGAACCCAAGATATCGGCGCACAAAGGAAAGGAGAAAGCTATCGAGGATTAAAACGAGAAATTCACGGTTTGTATTACTATAATTCAAATTACTTTTTATTAAATGTTTTATATCAATTCTATATTTAATAAGTGAATTATAAGGTAAGTATTGATATTTGAGTTGAATGAGAATTGAATTGAATGGTGAATGTGTATGTATAATTGAATTGTAAATTGATTTGAATGTGAAAATTTTAATTGAAAAGTAATCTTGGAATGGAAATGAAAGTGAATTGAGAATTGAAATACCCTATTAACTAGTCGGGCTAAGTCGGATATAATTGGCATGCCATAGGATCTGGAAGTGTACGGGAATTTGCCAGCTTTACTGATCAGGCACTTTGCGTCGTATTTCAGGCACCTCGTGTGTCGTATCAGGCACCTCGTGTGTCGTTTTAGGCACTTTATGTGTCGTATACTGATCAGGTACTATGTACCATTTTAGGCACAATGTGCCGTACTGGTGTGTTGGGTTGGAATCCGTGTATCCGTCAAAGTCCGGATTTGTTAATAGGGTGAATATCTAAGATGAGAAATTTAAAATAAATTGATTGATTATATTATTGAAATATTGAAAGAAACGAAAAAGTTGAATAGTAGATTGAAATTGAGATTGAAAATGAAAGGCATGAACTTAATGTTCATGTAGTGATTGAAATTGTTACATGTAATATGTGATGGAAACTGAAGAATAGATAAAATTGTATCGTTATTATTAATTAATGAAAGTTTGAGAATGAATTGATATTTGTGAAATTAGATAGTTACATGTTTGGTAATTAAAATTCTTTATTGCTATTATAATTTGAATTATGGTAATACCACTGAGTACGGAATACTCAGCGTGCGGTTGTTTCCGTGCGCAGGTTAATAGGAGTCTAGTACCCTGGTCCAGCATCTGAACAATCCCGACTCCAGCAAATTTTGGGTGATGTTTTCTTTCTTAATTGAAAGTGGCATGTACTAGTTGTTGTATAAGTTATATAGATATACTTGTAAAGTTGGTTATAAGAATGGTATACCATATTTTGTTATTCGTTTGATAAAATGGTAAATATTATATTATATAATTTGGTATAAGTTGGAATGAAAATGAATGAAGTTATTAGTTAATTTGGATTAATATTATGAATGTTTAGTTATTAAATGACTATGTTAATGAATTGGTTATGATTTACATATATATTTAGGTTTAAATTGTTTTTGATTGTGCCATTGGTTTTGGATTAGTTGGTTTTTTGTTTGAATTTGCAGGGGGTTTTATGTAAAAATTAAGAAGAAATGCTGTCGAAATTTTTGTAAAAAAAAAATCTCTGAATACTCAAACAAGTCCCGTTCCATTCCACTTTAATACTTGTGTTGGGCTTCAAAAGTCCATTATAAGGACATAATTCTTCAATTATACTATGAATGTTATAATAATTGTAAAATATCCATAAGTTGTCTGATATATCCGGTAATGCCTCGTAGCCCTGTTCCGGCGACGGTTTGGGGTTAGGGGGTGTTACATTATGGCACTACGAGTGTAAGACCATGGCGGGGCCATGGCAATACACGTGTAAGACCATAGTTGGATTATGGCATCAAGTAAATGATGTACTCAAATCCGTAAGACGTTCTCTAACTTGAAAAAGATTGGTAATTGTTATATGGATTAAGTGATAGAATTTAAGTAGTGATTGATTTCAAGTTCAATCAAGTGAATTCATCATTTGAAATTGTGAATGGCAGGGAATATTAGTGAAATACTTGTGTAATGATTTATTATAGCATGTTCGGTAAGATTTACATTCAAAACCTATAAACTTATTAAGCTTCTATAAGCTTACTCTTGTGTGTTTAATGTTCCTTTTAGATTAACGTTAGTTCGGAGGATCGGATCAACACATCGGCTCACACGGCCAACGACACGTTCGTGTCACAAACCGTATTGACATTCGAAATGGGATCACATGGTCGTGTCCCAGCCTGTGGCCAACCCTGTGTAACTCTTTGACTTGGGTCACACGACCAACACATATGCCCGTGTGCCCTTCGAAATGGCCACACATGCCCGTGTGTCAGGCCGTGCCAAACCTATAGGGTATACTAACTTATGCCACATGGCCAAGTCACACGCCTGTGTCCGGGGCCATGTGAAGCATACTGACTTGGATTCTAATTAAACACCAAGAGACACACGGCCGTGTCATCTAACCGTGTATCGCACATAGTCGTGTCACCTAACTGTGTGTCACACACAGTAGAGACACACGCCCGTGTCTCTACCCGTGTGGATAAGAATAGGCTATTTACCAAGCCATCTTTCTCAGCCAAAATTTCAATCACCTACACAACCAAACGGCATATAACATGGCATAAATAAGCATTCAAACCAATCTCAACCAAGCCTAATTCATGCTATTTTCATACCAAGAACTATATGACTCATTACATCATATTTTTCCAATTCAATCATATCAAATTCACATTCACAAATCACTTAACTAATTAACCTCATATATGCACTTTCTTACCGAAAATCACATGCATACCAAATCTCCAAATTTCAACCATTTCGTATCCATAATGCCAATCCACAACAAGCATCACATAGCAATTATCAACCACATAACAAAAGACCATTTGCATATATATATACATCATTAATTATACCAAATAAGCCAAGTCAAATGGCTATACACATAACCAACATTCATCATTTACAAGCCAAATCAAATGGTTAAATCCATTACTAACATATATACCAAAATGACCATAACTTCTATACATGCCATATAACCAAAAACATAAGTTCAAAAATACCAAAGTGAAAGCTTGATAGTGTGATGAGATCTCTGATGACACCCAATCTGAGCTAGCTTCGATAAACATTATAAAACATGGAAAAGTAAACAGAGTAAGATATAAAGCTTAGTAAGCTCGTATAGTTAATAAGTAAAGCTCACCATTCATTTACCAATCAAGTAGTATGAACATAATATACTACAAAATCATTAAATCATAAGGTTAACATATATTCAATCACATAAGTAATCATGAACTCACAACTTTCATAGGTTCAATGATCATATAGTTTCCGTACATTCCAATACTGATACGTATCTATTTCTCACCATTTCATATCTTCGATATACCCATTGAACCTTTAGAATACTATCGAATACTCGGGAATCTCACACCCTAAGTGGCAATACATAGCCGAGGCTATCTCAATCTCATATCTCATATAATACTCACTCTCGAGCTATCAACGGGCCTGCTCATTCAAGCTGACGATCAAGATGTAGCTACACAGTGCTGCTCACACAAGTTGACGAGAATCTGCAACACATACCGGATAACTCAGCCACCAATAGGATGTATGGACCAGCACCCAAAGACATAACCCCTAATGACATGTCATTTGTATCCTAATATATTCCTTAGGTTCAACCGGGATTTCACATTGCCGAATCTTCGTCAAACATATCCGTAAGGTCATATTCACAATTAATTCAATAACAAAGCACTTAAAACACAATTATATAATGCTTATTAACATACGAACTTACCTCGATCACAAAAATAACGAAATGGATTGACTAGTCCAAAACTTTGGTTTCCCCCCGATCTAAATCCTAACTTCGTTTTTCTTGATCTATATAACATCAAATTTAACTTATTCAGTTATCAATTTACTCAATTTATCCCAAAAATCACATTGTGGCAACTTTATACTTTTACCCTTAATATTTCAAAATTTTACAATTTAGTCCTTAGTTCATAAAAATAAAAATTCATGCAATTAGGTCCCTATCCATGCTAGCTGAATTTCTCTTTTTACCATAGCAGCCCATATTTTTCATTATTTCACATTTCTACCACAAAAGTTTCACATTTCATAAATAAATCCCTAATTGACAATTTTATCAAAAACCTCTTAACAAATGTTGTTTATCTAACAACAACCATTTATTTTCTATCATCAAACATCAAAATACACCTATATTCATCAATGGTAAAAACTTAAACCTTTAACAATTTTGCAAATTAGTCCCTGGTCTAACTAGATTAAGTTACAATGATATCAAAAACATAGAAATGAATAAAAACGGGACAAAAATCACTTACCATTCAAGCTTTAAAGTGACAGAACCCTAGAAAGCTCTAATGGCTTCTTATGCTTTGAATTTTCAATGGAGATAGGAAAATAAAGATGAAAACTTGATTTTGGTTTTATTTAATTAAGCATTATTTGTTAATTTCCTAAATTAACCTTTAAAACACTTATTAATTACACCAAATATCAAGCCATATCATCCAATAACTCATAAATGGGATAATTACCACATAAGGACCTTCACTTTAAAGTTCTATAGCTATTAGACACCTTTAGCTAATATATCTCAAGTTTTGCAATTTATGCGATTTTAGTCCTTTTTATCAAATTGAGCATTCAAACGATAAAATTTCTTAACGAAATTTTTACACTATCATACTATCATGCCGTAGACACTAAAATAATAATAAAATAAATATTTTGAACTGGGATTTGTGGTCCCAAAACCACTATTCTGATTTGACTAAAACCGGGATGTTACAACTCTCCCCCATTAGGAATTTTTGTCCCCAAAAATCTTACCAGAAAATAGGTTAAGGTACTATTTTCTCATAGCTTTCTTGGGTTTCCACGTAGCTTCTTCGATACCGTGACTTTTCCATAGAACCTTCACTAACACTATGCTTTTATTTCTCAACTTTTTAATCTCTCGAGCTAGAATTCTAATCGGTTCTTTGTTATACATCTTATCAGGCTGAATTTCAATCTCTATCACAGAAATTACGTGTGACAGATCTGATCTATATCAGCGTAACATCGACACATGAAACACATTATTAATATTTTCTAATTTTGACGTTAAAGCTATTCGATATGCCACTGGCCCTATTCTTGCAATAATCTCATACCGCTCGATAAATCGCAGACTTAATTTTCCTTTGCGACCAAAATGAAGAATCTTCTTCCACAAAGATACTTTCAAGAATACTCTGTTGCCGATTTGAAATTCAATGTCTTTACTTTTCAAATCCGCATACGATTTCTGTCGATCTGAAGCTGCTTCCAAACTGTTACGAATTACTTTTATTTTCTTTTCTGTCTGTCTAACCAAATCAACCCCGTGAATCTTTTTCTCACTATGCTCGGTCCAATACAACAGAGTTCGACATTTGCAACCATACAATGCTTTATACAATGCCATCTTTATGCTTGATAGAAAACTGTTGTTATACGTGAATTCAACCAACGGTAAATATTTCTCCCAGTTGCCTTCAAACTCTAAAACACAACAACGAAGCATATCTTCGAGAATCTAAATTACTCTCTTAGACTGACCGTCAGTTTGGGGATGAAATGTAGTACTGAAATGCAATCGCGTACCTAAAGCTTCTTGCAACTATTTCCAAAATCGCGACGTAAACCTCAGATCTCTATCCGAAATAATAGAAATTGGTACACCATGCAATTTAACAATCTCATAGATATACAATTCAGCTAATCTATCAAGCAAAAAGTCTGTACGTACTGGAATGAAATGGGCAGACTTCATCAGTCGATCAACAACAACCCAAATAGCATATTTCTTTTTCGGAGATAAGGGTAACCCCGATACGAAATCCATTGTAGCTCTATCCCACTTCCACTCTAGTATCATCACTGGCTGTAGTAATCCCAAAGGCACTTGGTGTTCGGCTTTGACTAGTTGACAAATCAAGCATTTCGACCAAACTCTGAAATGTCTCGTTTCATGCCTGACCACCAGTACAACTGTTTCAAATCATTGTACATTTTAGCACCCCCAGATGAACAGATAAACAACCTTTGTGTGCTTCGTGTAGAATTTTCTGAATAGGCTCAGAGTTTCTCGGTACACAAATTCTATTTCGGAACATCAAACAATCATCGGATCTGATCTGATACTCTGAATCAGTAGTCGATTCGCACTGCACTATTTTAGATTGCAATTCATTATCACACTTTTGAGGTTCACAAATTTGTTCAAGAAATAACGATTGAACTTTTAACTCAGCTAAAATCGAACCTTCATCAGACAAGGTTAATTTTTTTTCATTTCCCGAAAAGCAAATAAAGATTTTCTACTCAGAGCATCCGCGGCTGCATTCGCTTTCCCCTGATGATAATTAATCACTAACTCATAGTCTTTCAACAATTCGAGCCATCTTCATTGTCGCAAATTCAAATCTTTTTAAGACATTAAATACTTCAACCTCTTATGGTCTGTAAAGATATGGCACTTCTCACCGAATAAATGATGTCGCCAAATTTTCAATGCGAAAACAATAGCGGCCAACTCTAAGTCCTGCGTCGGATAATTCTTTTCATGCGAGTTTTAACTGTCTGGAAGCATAAGTTATCACTTTGCCTTCTTGCATCAAAACACATCCCAAACCATCTAATGACGCATCTCTAAAAATCACAAACTCTTTACCCGACTCAGGCTAAACTAAAACTTGTGCCTCAGTTAACAATGTGTTTAACTGTTCAAAACTCTATTGGCATTTCTCGGACTAATCAAACTTTACATCTTTCTATAACAATTGAGCCATCGGTGTAGCAATCGTCAAAAATCCTTTTACAAAACGCCGATAGTAGACGGCTAATCCCAGAAAACTTCTAAATTTGGACACATTTCTCGGTGGTTTCCAATCCAATACTGCTGAGGTCTTACTCGTATTAACTCGGATACCTTCCATTGAAACAATATGTCCAAAAAATCCAACCTCTCAATATCAAAACTCACATTTACTGAATTTAGCAAACAATTACTTATCTCCCAATGTTTGTAATACAATTTTCAAATGTTCAACATGCTCAGACCCATCTCAGGAATAGATCAGAATGTCATCAATGAAAACAATAACAAATCTGTCTAAATATGGTCTAAAGATTTGATTCTTCAAATCCATAAAAACTGCAGGAGTGTTATTTAATCCGAATAGCATAACAAGAAATTTATAATGCCCATACCTTGTTCTAAACTTAGTTTTCGGCACATCCGAATCTTTAACTCGCAACTGATAATAGCCGGATCTCAGATCAATCTTCAAAAATATTGTTGCTCCTTTCAGCTGATCGAAAAAATCATCAATTCTCAGTAATGGATACTTGTAACCTTGTTAAGCTGACGATAGTCAATACACAGTCTCATCGATCCATCTTTCTTCTTTACAAACAACACTGGTGCACCCTAAGGTGAAAAACTAAGTCGCACAAAACCTCTATCAGTTAACTCTTGCAACTGAGCTTTCAATTCTTTCAATTCTGTTGGAGTCATTCTGTACGGAGCTATCAATATCGGTGATGTTCTCGGTACTTATTCAATAGCACACTCGACTTCTCTGATCGGTGGCAACCTAGACAACTCTTCTGGAAACACATCCGGATACTCATAAACCACTGGTACTGATTCAATATTCGATTCAGACACTTTTGTATCCAATACATACACAAGATAAGCATCGCAACCTTTTCTCACATATTTCTGAGCTAACATCGACGATATCACTATAGGAAACCCATTCGAATTATCAGATTCAATTCAAAGAATTTAACTATTCTGACATTTTAATTCAATAATCTTTCATCTACAATTTACAATAGAATCATGCAGAGTCAACCAATCCATACCCAAAATCATATCGAATTCATCAAACAGTAAAAGCATCAAATTTTTTGAAAAACAGTAACCTCGAGTCATCAAAGGACAATTCTTGCAAACTTTATCAACTAGGACATACTTGCCTAAATGGTTCGATACTTTAATCACAAATTCGGTAGACTCAATAGGCAAACTCTTACTAGACACTAAATTCATACAGACATATGAATGAGTCGATCCAGGATCAATCAAGGCAATTACATTAGTATCATAGAGAGAAAATGTATCGGTGATAACATCTGGTGATGACGCATCTTCGCGAGCACAATAACGTAAGCTCTGGCTAGTGCTCTAGCCTCGGATCTCACAACAGAGTCCTTTGTCGTTCCTTTGCTACTAGTCACATTTCCCGTATTTCTAGGTGGTCTCCCTCTAGCAGCTGTGTTGCTCAATCTTGCATTCTGAAATTTATCTTTCTCGGTTAAATCAAGACAATCCCGAATAAAGTGATCTAACGAGCCACATTTGAAACAAGCTTTGTTATTCATCCAGCAATCTCCAAAATTCCATCTTCCACACTATTGACACTCGGGTTTGTTGGTTCTAACACTACCAACACTTGATACTAAAGTGGCTTGAGCTTTAGGACTCGTGTATTGTTTCCCACGATCTCTATTAGAATATCCCACTGAAGCTGTCGAATGATTATACGAATCCTGTGATTTCTTTGACGAAAAGTGATAGGGTTTACTCATTGACCTCTTTCTCGAATCTATAGCCTCAAGATCAACTTTTCTCTTTTCTTTTCCAAGTTCCTCGGCTTTGCAAGCTCTGTCGAGTAACATAACATAATTTCTTTCAATTCTAGAATCCCGACTAGAAGTCTAATGTCTTTGTTTAACCTATCTTTGAATCGTTTACACATAATTGCCTCAGTGGAAATACACTCTCGAGCATATTTACTAAGCCTCACAAATTCTCTCTCGTATTCTGTCACAGACATTTGACCCTATTTTAGTTCCAGAAATTCTTTATACTTTTGGTCGATAAACCGCTAGCTTATATATTTCTTTCTAAGCTTGTTTGAAATAATTCCCATCTGACCCGTTCTCTCGGCACCACAGATATCAAACTATTCCACCACTAATATGCAATGACTCTCAGAAGTGATACGGTGCATTTTACACATTCATCTGGCGTGCAAGATAGTTAATCAAATACTCGAATTGTATTTTCAAGCCAAAACTTTGCTCTCTCCTCCCTGACTACCCGATATAGGTCTCGACTCAGATTGCGCTACTCCGTGAATGGAGGCTGGCGCATTACTCTCAACATCATCAGCCACTGCTCAATTGCGATCCATTACTATATAAAAACACAATTTAAACTGTCAAAAGATATCGCACTATCATAAGTTATATATGGCATGTATAGCTAGACTCTCACATATGCTATGTTAGTTCTAGAATAGACTAAACTGTAAATCTGATACCAATATAAGTAATACCCCTAACCCGTATCCATCGTTAGAATAGGGTTACGGAGCATTACCAGACTTATTACTTAAACGAACATACATTTCTCATACAATTATCAAATTCAAATACAGATCATTCATAATCAATCACATTGTCCCTAATATGAGCCTATTAGGCTCAAATCATGCATTAGAAGTGGTTCGGGACTAAACCGATAACTCAGGAAATTTTTGGAATACTTAAAAAAAATATTTAAAACCCAGGAGACACACGCCTATGTGGCCCAACCGTGTGTCTCACACGGCCAAAGACACGTTCGTGTCGCAAGCCGTGTGGACATTCAAAATGGGATCACATAGCCATGTCCAAACCCATGTTCGACCTCATGTACCTCTCTAACTTGGGTCACACGGCCAACATACATGCTCATGTGACTAGTCCGTGTGCCCTTCGAAATGGCCACACACGCCCGTGTGCCAGGTCAAGCTTGTATGGTATACTAACTTATGCCACACGGCCAAGTCACACGCCCGTGTGTTAGGCCGTGTGGAGCATACTAACTTGGTTTCTAATTGAACACCATAGGAAACATGGCCGTGTCACCTGACCGTGTGTTACACATGGCTGAGACACACGCCCGTGTTTCTACCCGTGTGGCCATGAATAGGCTATTTACCAAACCATCTTTCTCACCCAAACTTTCAATCACCTACACAACCAAATGGCATATAACATGACATAAATAGGCATTCATATGATATTTCCATACCAAGAACTATATGACTCATTACATCATATTTTTCCAATTCAAATCATACCAAATTCACATTCACAAATCACTTAACTAGTTAACCTCATATATGCACTTTCTTACCTAAAATCACATGCATACCAAATCTCCAAATTTCAACCATTTCGTATCCATAATACCAATCCACAACAAGCATCACATAGCAATTATCAACCATATAACAAAAGGCCATTTGCACATATATATACATCACTAATTATAACAAATAAGCCAAGTCAAATGGCTATACACATAACCAACATTCATCATTTACAAGCCAAATCAAGTGGCTAAATCCATTACTAGTATATATACCAAAATGACCATAACTCTTATACATGCCATATAACCAAATACATAAGTTCAAAAGTACCAAAGTGAAAACCTAATAGTGTGATGAGATCTTCGATGACACTCAATCCAAACTAGCTTTGATAAACACTATAAAACACAAAAAAGTAAACAGAGTAGGCTATAAAGCTTAGTAAGCTATATAGTTAATAAGTAAAGCTCACCATTCATTCACCAATCAAGTAGTATGAACATAATATACTACAAAATTGTTAAATCATAAGGTTAACATATATTCAATCACATATATAATCATGAACTCACAACTTTCACAGGTTCAATGCTCATATAATTTTCGTATATTCTTGTATTGATACGTACCTATTTCTCACCGTTTCATATTTTTGATATACCCATTGAACCATTTGGAATACTATCGGATACTCAGGAATCTCGCACCCTAAGTGCCAACACATGGCCGAAGCAATCTCAATCTCATATCTCGTATAATGCTCATTCTCGAGCTTTCAATGGGTCTGCTCACACAAGCTGACGGTCAAGACGTAGCTACACGATGTTGCTCACACAAGTTGACGAGAATCCGCAACACACGCCGGATAACTCAGCCACCGATAGGACATACGGACCAGCACCCAAACACATAACCCCTAATGACATGTCATTTGTATCCTAATCTATTCCTAAGGTTCAACTAGAATTTTACATTGCCGAATCTTAGTCGAACATATACATAAGGTTGTATTCAAAATTAATTCAATAATAAAGCATTTGAAACACAATCATATAATACTAATTAACATACGAACTTACCTCGATCGCAAAAATGACGAAATGGATCGACTAGTGGAAAACTTTGTTTTTCCCCCGATCTAAATCCGAACTTCATTTTTCTTGATCTATATAATATCAAATTTAACTTATTAAATTATCAATTTATCCCAAAAATCACATTGTGGCAAATTTACACTTTTACCCCTAATATTTCAAATTTTTTACAATTTAGTCCTTAGTTCATAAAAATACAAATTCATGCAATTAGGCCCCTATCCATGCTAGCTGAATTTCTCTTATTACCATAGCAGCCCATATTTTTCATTATTTCACATTTCTACCACAAAAGTTTCACATTTCATAAATAAATCCCTAATTGGCAATTTTATCAAAAACCTCTTAACAAATGTTGTTTATCTAACAACAACCATTTATTTTCTATCATCAAACATCAAAATACACCTATATTCATCAATGGTAAAAACCTAAACCTTTAACAATTTTGCAAATTAGTCCCTGGTCTAGCTAGATTAAGTTACAATGATATCAAAAACATAGAAATCAATAAAAACGGGACAAAAATCACTTACCATTCCAGCTTTAAAGTGACAGAATCCTAGAAAGCTCTCATGGCTTCTTATGCTTTGAATTTTCAATGGAGATAGGAAAATAAAGATGAAAACTTGATTTTGGTTTTATTTAATTAAGCATTATTTGTTAATTTCCTAAATTAACCTTTATAACACTTATTAATTACACCAAATACCAAGCCACTATCATCCACTAACTCATAAATGGGATAATTACAACATAAAGACCTTCACTTTAAAGTTCTATAGCTATTAGACACTTTTAGCTAATATAACTCAAGTTTTGCAATTTACGCGATTTAATCCTTTTTATCAAATTGAGCATTCATACGATAAAATTTGTTAACAAATTTTAACACAATCATACTATCATGTCATAGACATTAAAATAATAATAAAATAAATATTTTAACCTCGAATTTTTGGTCCCAAAACTACTGTTTTGATTTGACTAAAAATAGGTTGTTACAGAAACCATCTCTATCTCATATCTTGTATAAATGCTTACTCTCGAGTTATCACTAGGTCTGCTCGCACAAGCTAGCGATCAAGACATAGCAACATGGTGCTGCTCACACAAGTTGACGAATAACCGCAACACATGCCAAAAAACTCAGCCACCAGTAGAACGTACAGGACCAACACCCAAAACACGGTAACCCGTAATGACATGTCATTTGTATCCCATCTATTCCTATGGTTCAACCGAGATCCATAAATTGTCGATAACTCATTGTGAATTTTCGTGGTGTCGTATCATCACAAATATATCCATTAAGCATTCAAACACATATAATTTAATGCTTATTAAACATACGAACTTACCTCAAATTAGTATGGAGAAAATTTACCAATCAATCCACTACTTTGTTCTTCCCCCGATCTAATTTCGAACGCTTGATCTATATAATCAAATTTAATCACTTTAATATATACTCTATTCAATTCAATCAAATTTCATATTATGACAAAATTATCATTTTGCCCCTTAACATTTAACTATTTTACAATTTAGTCCCTAGCTCATAAAAATACAAATTCATGCAATTAAATTTTATCTCATTATAGACAAATCTTATTTACACCCATAGCAGCCCATATTTTTTATTATTTCACACATTTACCACATAATTTTCACATTTCTCAATTTAATCCCTATTTGACATTTTCAACCAAAATTACTTTACAACACTTGTTTATCTAACAACAACCATTTATTTTCTACCATAAAACATCAAAACAAATACACATTCATCAATGGTAAAACCCTAATACTTTAAGAGTTTCACAAATTAGTCCCTAGGCTAGCTAGATTAAGCTACAACGACCCCAAAAACATAGAAATCATTAAAAACGGGACAAAAATGCACTTACATGCACTACGATATGTTGGTTGAATGCTTGGAGCTCTTTAATGGCTATTCCTTCCCTAATTTTCAGTTGGAGAAGATGAATGAATGATAACCTTAATTTTTTTTATTTAATTTTTACTTTTAATTACTAATTTACTTAATTAACCTTAATATAAAACCTTTAAAGTCTATTAATAAGTGTCCATATTTGTCCAATAATAATACTAGTGGTCTAATTACCACAAGGACATTCAATTTAATGTTCCATAGCTATTAGACACCTTTAGCTATTAGAACACAACTTTTGCACTTTACTCGATTTAGTCCTTTTTATCGAATTAAGCATGCAGACTTCAAAATTTCTTAACAAAATTTTCATATGTCTCTATCAACATGTTTTAAACACTAAAATAATAATAAAATAAATATTTTAACTTCATATTTGTGGTCCCGAAACCACTATTTTGATTTAACTAAAAACGGGTTGTTACATTTACCTTGGCGGGATCCACCTTAGTACCTTTTTCCGGAATCACATGACTTAGTAAGTGCAATTTTTAAACTAGAACTTATACTTACTAAACTTGGGATACGACTGATGCTCGTGTAAGGTCCTTAATACAATTCTTAAATGTCCTTCATGATCCTATGGACGGATACTCTATGCACCAAACATTAGTTCACCAAAAGTCTGTTAATTGGCAGACTACACTACTAAAATACACCAAAAAAATGACTTCACAACTATATACCTTCTTCTAGGATCCGCCAGATTGGGGTGTGTCAGTTCATCTGCAATTACCAATGGTTCATCCACAAAATGGAGTGTAATCCGATGGAAAAGTTCTGGGGAACTCTTACTATGGAGTGTAACGGAGTATGAGTAGGACCTTTCTTATTATTCTTGCATTGCACTGTCCTTCATAAACATGCTCGAATGAGCTATGGAATTTTGTTTTGCTATACGATTGTGATTGTTTTGAGAATTGTTGCTTGTACACTTATCTACTGTTTTGCACCGATTTTCTTGTGATTGGACACACATTGAGCGTCTTAAGTTCACCCCCATTAATTTTCATATTTACAGATAACCCACAAGGTTAGAATGTGGACTCAACATTCGGAGGGCTTGTCTCGAAAATTTTCTTAATAAAAGTATTTTAGACGTAATATTTATAATTTTTGTTATTTGAAATTTTGCATGAGACTTAGACTTTGGGTTTATTTGGCATGCATGACATTTAATTTGATTTGTGGTTGTTCAAACATAGAACTTGATTTAATTTTGCATGAAATCTGATTTTCATTAAAATTTTGTTAAATATCGATATCATATAAATGAGATTTTGAAAAGTGAATAAATTGGAAATCAACTTTTGCTAAGTAAACTTTAATGGAAAAATTTATCTTTTAGTGAAAAGAAGATAGCATGCTAAATGTTTCTTCAAAAATAAGAAATGTTTTAAATGATTGTTTTATAAAAACTCCGATAGTTCTATTAGGCCATTTCAGTGGCTAATGTAATATTTCGAATTCGATTTTAATGTCTAGGCCAGGTTTTGGGTTACAATGTTGTATGAAATTGAAATATGAAAAATGGCATATGCTTGAGTATGAAATTGATACATGAATGATGTTATGAAATGAATCAAGATGCTAGATACTTGAAATCAAAATGTAAAGCCATGTAGGCATGTCAATATACTTGATAATGGGAATAAGAAATATGAAAAACATGTGAATGACCATGCGTATTAAAAATTAAGAACCCCGGTGGCCCTATGATACTACAGAAACAAACTAAACTATTTGATATATGAAATTGAGATGTAAAGCCCTGAGGGCGCATCGATAAACTAGCATACAAGAAGCAGTTTGAACTATTATATTCTTATTCAAGGTTAATGACATGTTATTGAGAATACAACTTGTCATAATGAAGTGTGGTAGGCAACTTTGATTTGTTGGAACTATTCACACTAATATTTGAAGTGTGGTAAGAAATCATATTATCACTCATTAAAATAAATAAATTAAGTGCTAAATAATACCATATCATTTTATCAATAATTAATTAAATTAAAATTAGATAAATAATAAACAATGAAGAGTTTATATTCTACAAGAAATCTCTTTTACTTGAATAACTAGCACTATAAAATAGGTTCACTTCCAAGCCATTCAATACAACTTCACAATTTTAGATGTTTGGAAAAGTTTAGAAGTTCAAAAATCAAAGCTTAAAGAGAAGAGTTTAAGGATTAGAAGCTTTATTCAAAATCCTAAAAGGTCTGTAAAGAAATGGAAGAACTAGAAAAATTTCTTAAGAACATCACATTAGTTCTAAAGAAAGCTACTCTTTGATATTGTTCAATCAACAAAAAGAAGGCTAAACTTGTTATTCAAGATCAAGTCTAGAAGGCTCTTAAAGTGGCATATCCATCCAAAGATTGAGTCTTGAATACTCTTGGATCAAAGCTCTTGTATCACCCTAAATTTGACCTAGAAGTTATAACAGAATTTGGAGAAATTACATTGACTCGTTTGGAATTCGAGTTCAGGAGGTATTTGGAAAATACTAATATAGCAAACAGTCATTAAACACTATTTGTTCGTTTTCAGTAAACACTTAAGAAATTACTTAATCTGCAGCAGCACCTGTTCTGATACAACTTGACTTTGATAGAGAATCTATTGTATATAGCGATGCTTCGCATGTCAGATTAGGTTGTGTTCTGATACAGGATGGTAAGGTTGTGGCTTACATGTCTTGATAGTCCAAGTCACACAAGAGTAGCTGTAAAAACCCATTTTTTAGTGGTGTTGAAAATAGTGGTTTCAAGACCCAAATTTGACGAGTAAGTTCGTATAATTAGTATTTAAATTATAAGAGTCAATAATAATTTTTATATTGAATTTTGATCTGATGAATTTAACCTATTGAATTAAAAGTTAGTATAAATGGTTCGGTCCAAAAGTCAAGTGGTTATTGAAAACGAGGTGTTAAGACCCTGTTTCTATATTTTAAGGTCGTAAATATTTGATATTATATGTGAATTGAAATTTGGTCTAGTAATTTTGACGTTTTATTGCTTAATTACGGTAAAAGGATTAATTTGTAAAAGAGGTAAAATTTAATTGCTATAGATTTAAAATGGTAATTAAACCATGGTCAAAAAGTCCAAGCAGTGGTGGATATGATTGATCCACTAACTTTTGGGCTATTTACTCTTTTAGTCCTAATTAGTTTAGGGTTAAATTAAAATTAAGTTCATTTAGTTGGAATTTAATATAACTATAAGACCAGTTGTGTAATTGGACCCTCTTTAAGTGGTTTAATAATAGAAATGATGTGGAATTCTCTAGATTGTGGTAAATTGCAACTAAATCCTAATTAAATAAGGATTTATTAATTAATTTGTTTCTTGTATGATCAGAAGTGTTGATTTCGAGGCCACAACTCTGATGTGTTAGGTGATAAATATTAGTTATTTAATATTTTTGAGATCATTAGTGTCGTATTAAAATTTGGTTAGGAAATTTTAACGTTTGGATGGTAAATTAAGTAAAAGGACTAAATTATAAATATAAAAAAAGATGGATTTATTAGTTAAAAAGGTAAATCAATGGACCTAGATGGTAATTAAACCATATATATTGTGGATATGTATGGACGTGAATTAGTAGTCTTATAGGTTATATTAAGGGTTAATTTAGTAAATGGATAATTAAGTAAATAAAATAAAAGTTAACAAATAAAAAGAAAAAAGCTTCATCTTCTTTGTTCTTTCAATTGAAAATCAAAAACCGAAAACACCATAGCAAGGAGAGAAAAGCTTCGGCCAAGCTAGGGTTCTTAGGTTTGGTAGGTAAATCTTGCTTGTTTATAGTAATTTTTATGTTATTGAGCTCCTATTAGCTTAATCTAGTTAAGTCGGGGACTAATTTGTAAAAATATAAAATGTTTTGGATTATGTCATTAATGAGTTTAGTGTATTTTTGAAATTTTATGAAAGATTATTGAGCTTGGCTGCTAGATAGGACTATTTTGTAAAGTAACTTTTAGTAATTTTAATGTTTAAGGACTAAATCATTAAAGTGACAAAATTATAGGGAATTTTGTGAAATAATAGAAATTATGGGCTGTAGAGAGGCCTTATACAGTTCAGCTAAACTTGGTTTTATTTAATATTGGTTAAATTGCAAGTTTGAGCTTAAGGACTAAATTACATAAAAGTGAAATATTGGGGCAATTTTGTAAAAATGCCAAAAAGGACTAAATTACATTAAATTAAATAATTTTCATATTAGAATTGGTGAATTGAATGGAATTATTATTTTAGATCAAGAACGAGTGGAAAATCGAGAAAAAGAGAAAATTACAGAATAGTCCCTATACATTTGTCATTGCTGCAATTTAGTCAGGTAAGGATGTTTGGTTTAATTTTAGTACGTTTATATATGTATTATATGAACTTAATTGCATAATATTGAATTATATTGATGTGTGTAATTGGAAATGGAAATAATGAATTGAAATGACATCGATCACTAGTTGAAATACTATCGAGTCATACCTACTGAATATACTGAAATGTATGCGCTATGGAGCCATACCTACTGAATTTATTGAAATGTATGCGCTATCGAGCTATACCTATTGATTCTACTGAAAGTATGCTCTATTGAGCCATACATACTGATTCTACTGAAAGTAGCTCAAATGAGCATTAAATATATTGAAATACTATACATATTGTTACTTCTCAAACGAAAGTTGCGGTTTACGGGAATTTCATTTTTTAAATTTAAATTGATTACTATGTTGGTTGGAAAAGCTTACCGATTTATTAAACGAACTTACTAAGCTTTATTCAAGCTTACTTGTATTTGTTTCATTTTGTGGATTACATTTTGAAGGCTCGGAAGATCAGATCAACACAAGAAATCATACTATCCGGGAAATCTTTGGTAGACTTTGATTTCAGTTGGTATATATGGCATGTATTAGGACCCTTTTGTATGTATGGTATTGGTTCTTAATTTTTGAGCAAGTTTTACTTGGAATTGTGTTGTGTGATTGGACAACAAATGGAATTAAACATGTTTTACTAAGATACGCTTGTTGTTCAAGAATGAAAATATTAACATTATGATGAACTATGGTATGAAATGCAAATAGATGTTTTAATGTGTAAACTATATCATGTATATGCAACTTTGAAAGTGTACTGTTAAGAAATGAATTATGGTGTCAACGATGGTACATTGGTTAGGCACATAGGTTGATTTGTTTGATATGTTTTAGTGTTATTGAAGATAGTTTTTGGATTATAAAGTTGTGTATTTGAATGTGTTTAGGTTCCTAAGCAAATGGATGAAATTTGAGCTTGAAATTAGTCATTTTTGGGCATACACGGCCTGGGGCACGAGCTATCACACAACCGTGTGATGTGCAAGGGCAACCCACATGGGTGTATGCCCCGAACGTGTATCAAAATAGTATATGTGCATATTTCACACGGGCTGACACACGGCCTGCGACATGGTTGTGTGAAATTATTTCGAAATGTACATAGCCTATCACACGGTTAGCTACAAAGCCGTGCCTCTGCACCACACAGCCTGGACACACGATCGTGTGACCCCTGTTTTGAAAATTTACAAATTTTCCTTGAATTTTCTGATTTGTTTCAAATTGGTCCTTGATTGTTTCCAAACTACTTTTAAGGCCTCGTAGGCATGATATATGGTCCAAAAATGTATGTCTGCTTCGATCCGAATTAATTAATTTTTTTAAAATGTTGTTAATTATTCTAGTGAACTGAATGTTATTGTAAGTGAATGTTCTAAAATGTATAGTGGTATTCCATAACCCTATTCCGATGATAGAAGCAGTTATGGGTGTTAAAGTAACTATCCCACGCATGATCTCGAGTTGGCTGCAGTTGTCTTCGCCCTAAAAATCTAAAGGCATTATTTGTATGGTGAGAGGTGTATCATTTACACCGATTACAAGAGTCTCAAATATCTACTAACTCAGAAGGAGTTGAACCTTAGGCAGCATAGATTGGTGAAGTTGCTTAAGGATTATGATTGCACGATAGAGTACCATCTCGATAAGGCCAACATTGTGGTTGATGCTCTTAGTTATAGAGTGATGACAGTAGTCTGCTGGCCGAGTTGTAGGTTAAGTCGACTTGGGTTGATCAGATTCGAGCTAAATAGTTGAGTGATGAGTCTCTGGTTCCTCGTTTTCATTAGGTTGAGGATGGTGAGACTTTCGATTTTGGATTAAAACGCGATGGGGTTCTGTGTTACAGGGGTCAAATTAATCAAAATCTAAACACACACTTTTCATAAATCCCAAATATCAAAATCAATTAGAAATTCAGTATACTTAAAACATTTTTCAAAGAGATTTTTTAACCCAAAAATCACAGCCCAAGTTTTACACGCTCTTATACCACTAAATGTAACACCCCAAACCTGGCCTAGAAGTTATGACCGAATTTGGAGAAATTACATTGACTCGTTTGAAAGCCGAGTTCAATAGGTATTTGGAAAATATGAGTATATCAAACAATCATTAAACATTATTTTTTTACGTTCAGTAAACACTTAAGAAATTACTTAATTTGCAACGGAAAACCTTTTCAGAGTTTTAGTTTTGAAAAACGAAATTCATTTTATTGACTTAAGCGATCTTGCAAATTTATTTTTAAAAATATCATTTTCGAAAAAAAATTAATGAAACACAAAACAAGTTCAAAAACAAATTACAAACCTAAAAGTCCAAAACAAATAATTAAAAAAAATCACCATATTTACACTAAGTGCGAAAACAACCCACGCTCCCACACATCGTCCAGCCTAAGTCAAAGGGTTACCTGAACAATTAAAAACAAAAAGAATGAGTGTGTAATAGCCCAAATTTCAGCGATGTCGAAAATAGTGGTTTAAGACCACCAAATCTGAAAAATGAACTCGTAGATTATATTATTTAATATTTATGAGCCAAATGTAGCTTTTAAAAGATTTTTGAAATAGTAAATTGTGTTTTATAAAGATTTATTTGGTCAAGAACTTAAAAAAAAAGAAAAAAATATCAAGATCTCGGTGTTATAAACTGAGCCATAAATATTTTTATAAATATTTATGGAGTGTCAATAAGATAGTATTAAAATTTCGTTAGAAAATTTTGATGTTTGAGAGATTAATTAAATAAAAAGGACTAAATTGAAAAATGAGTAAAAATTGTTAGAAGGATTAAATAGCTCAATTGTCAAATGAGGAAGGATCTAAAGTGAAAATAAGCCCAAAGAAGATATTTTGGGCGGCAATAGTGGAGAAAAATTAGGAAATGGGTGAAATAAGGGCAAAATTGGAAAATTGCCAAAATTAGCTAAATAAAAATCAGCTTAAAAATAGCCATGGAAGAGGGTTCAAGCTGGTTTTCATACTCTAGTTTTATGTAAGTTTAATTCTTTCTTTCTCTTTGAAATTTCAAAGACTTTGGACTTTTACAATTGGGTCCAACTTACTATGTCATTAGTTTTTGATTCCATGACTAATTTTTAAAGTTGCTATGGATGAGTGTTGGAAGTATATGATGAATAAATATAGAATTGAAGCTTTAATTTTGATGTATGATAATTTTATCAAGTAAAATTGATGGAAATTGATTTTAGGACCTAGTTATGAAAGAGTTTGGAATTAAGGTCTAGTGCTAAAGTTCTGATTTTAAGGGGTTATGAAGTAGTTTAAAATGATAGACTAAAGTATTAATTGATAAAAATTATCTCAATTTAAGGGTTAATTAAGCAAGGACTAAATTGTATGAACTGTGAAATTTGGGGTAAAATAGAAATTAACATTTTGCATTAAAACTGTTTTGGACAGCAGCAGTGGTCTAACTTAGAAAAATCACCAAAAATTGTAGAAATCGAATTAGAGGATGAATAAAATATGAAATTAAAGCTTATTGAGTCTAGTTTCTTATAGAGAAACTATGTAAGCAATGGAATTGTAAATCATGAGATATATTATGAGACAATGTTAGAATGATTTCAGGTTCCCTTGTTCTGAATTTGGAAAATCATAAAAAAAAAGTTAATAAAAATAATTATGGGCTTAAATTTATATGTTTAAAATCTTGAATGAGTCTATTTTCAAGAGAAACAAATGGGAACATTATTAGAATCCTATACGAGGAGATAATTAATTTTTAGTGAAGAAGGGTCAGAACTGTCAGACAGCAAACAGGGGTGACTATAAAGAATAAACTGTACTTATTGGTTAAACCAAAAATTCTGAAAATTTTATGGTAAGAATATACGTGAGTCTAGTTTCGGAGAAAATTAGAGGATCTTAATTCGGAGTTCTGTAGCTCAAGATAAAAATAATTTAGTAACTATGATACAGATAGACAGCTTGAATATTCATATAAGTAAATAGCAAAAATTATAGATAATGTTACTTACAAGTGTGTTATATACATTAAGGATGTGGAATGGAGAGGAGGAGGAGAAAAATATGTGAGTGACTTATGCATAAACTGATCACATGCTCGATTATAATTGGTAAATGTTAAACTTTGTTAAAATGCAAAATGTTATAAATTCATGTTTGAATTAAATGTTATATATGTTAAAGAATAATTTGAATATTTGATATTACCTAATAAATGAATACCGATATTGCTTAGTAAACGTCAAGCCAAATATAAAAAAAAATGTTATAAGTGGAATATGTGTGAAAGAATGTGGTAAGTATTTTCATGGTTATTATTGAGCTCATTCACATGAATCTATCATTTGTAATTGTGATAGACAGGAAGAAATAGTGCATGGCATGCTTATGTATGGTTTTATGTATTTATCTGAAACGCAAGAAAATGATGGTTATATATTTGATATATGGAGACATGAGACTATGATATATGAACATGGAATATATTTTATAAATGTGTTCTTTCATAATTTTAGAATTGTGCAACTCAAGTGTATTATTTGTATAAAGATAGTATTTCAAATGATTTGATGAGTAAAGCTCCAATGTAAGATAGTCTGAAATCAAGACAAATTGTTATCAAAGTGTATTTAAAATACATAGATATGATTGTTATAAGTTATGTGAATAAATGATGTGTAAAAGTATATGCATATGAGAAATTTAATGAAAGTTGAGCCCATACATGTTTCTTGATATTTATATGAATTATATGACTAACAATGTAATAAGAATAGGTATTAGGGCTCATGATCAATTCGAATAATTATGCTTTGTATAATTATGTTTAATATAGAGAAGCGATAAGTTAATTACCATGTTATACGAATTTATTAAATATTAAATGTTTACTTTGTTTTACTTTTTCCCCTAATTAATAATGATTCGATAAGCTCCGGTAATGCCTCGTACCTTATTCCGATGAAGGATACAGGTAGGGGGTGTTACAAAGTGAGCTATAAAGCTCAGTGTATAACTAATTTCAAATATAAATCATACAAAACACATTATACTAATCAAAGTAACGCCAAGAATTTCATAACGATCATATAAATAGAACGGTGAATACATAACTATACCAATGCGGCATTTTCAGAAAATCATAATATAGATTTTTCAGAAAACATCCTACCCAACTCTGCTACACACCAAAATAGAGTTCCCCAGAGCTCATCCAACCAAATCACACCAACAGATAATTGTGGATAGTGCCACCAGAATTTGCATTTAAACTGTCAAATCAAATATATGTGATCAAGCCACTATGTTGCAGCCAAGCTACCAGAACAGAATTGTGGATAAACCACCAGATAATGCGGGTCATTAAATTGCCAAAAACTTCCTCATTTCACATTATCCTAAACAAACATGCAATGTATCATGACATGCATATATAGAACCAGAGTGATGAGCATGTAGGACATGTTGTACAATAACAAAAATAAAAGGCATGGTAAACCATGCTTTGCATAATAGATTTCTTATATATCAATGACCCATATCAGATTTTCCATGAAACCACATGCATGGTTATATATCAAAATTAGTATCAACAAATCAACATATTCAGATATCACATGTTCTCATTCAACAAAGTACATAGAGACGTACTATCAAAATTAACAGAACACAGATTATACCTGGATAAATCACATACCTTAAACACATCTCAAATAAAAGCACATCATACACTAACAGATCATACTTACTTAAGTTATACCATATCAACCATATGTATAGCTAATGAATTTTATAGCCTAATTCAGACCATACAGACCCTACAGAAGGCCTACGCTCGTTTCAAACGACATTTATGACCTTAGAGAAGAAATTCAAATGTTTGGCCACACACCTATATGGATTGACACAGCCTACATGGTTGGCCCGTGTAACCCACACGGCCTAACACACACCTGTGTCGCTCATCTCAGTGTCTCACATGGCCTAGCACACGGTCGTGTCCCTCGCCCATGTGACACAATTCCAAAATAGTAAGTTATAAAGCCTAGACACATGCACGTGTCTCTAGCCTTTGTGCCTCTAATTCTAAAACAGTAAGTTACACAGCCTACCACACTACTTGACACACGGCCGTGTGGCGTTGACAACCATGTTTTCTGGCCTCTGTAGTTCGTAATATTTCAAGTTTTTGTTACACCTTGATACAGTTTTGATGTAAAAGCAACAGAGATGATTCCGGAACAAAAAACGACATTACAACAACCAAATCAAATGATTAAAACCGAATAAAATTGCCTGAATTAGTATCCAACCCAAAGTATATTCGAAGAACTTCGATGCAAAACCCTAAATCAAAACTTACCGACAAATGAATCAGCAACTACAAAATTCTTAAATCATTGGAGGAACACTAAACGCTGCTCAATTCTCTCCTAAAAGCACATCATAATAATTAGGAAAACACGAAGCAATTTAACACTACGACCTTGAAACCTCACAATCCCCAAAGACACATAAGTAACTTCGACAAAATAACAAAGTAGAAGATGATGCCAACTTACCTATAACGATTGAGGCTAACCACTTGAAGCCAAAGATCAAAATCTTAAGAACCAAAAAGCAAAATCAAAGAGGAAAATATGGAAAGAAGGAATAGAAGGACAAAAAAAACAAAAAAAAAGTAAACACAATGGGGGAAAACGTGGAAAGGGAGTTAATTAATTTTAAAACAAAAATAAAACTAATTTATGAGACAACATAAAAATATTCCTTCATTGCTTATGCAGAGAGTCGAACACAAGACCAAAGGGTATACAAAATATTAACCACTAAACCATTAGGCTCATTGTTACATTAATTGGTCAAAAATATTAATTATGTCAGATGATCAAGAATAGAGATTAAGGCAAAAATAAAAAATAAAATTCTAAAGAAGGGATTTGAACGCAAAACCTTAAACACAAATCTAGAGCACTTAACCACTAAACTAAATCAATTTACTTTTGTAAAACTTTCAACATCTTAACTCAAATTCAAGGTGTAACCGCTCTTAATTCCACTAACTCAATTTCTTCTAACCCAGTTTTTAGGATGTTACAGCTCTTCCCAATCTGATTGCATTTATGTAATGATATATAAACTTGTTTTCAAGATAAAGTCTCGTCAACCTTTGAAGTGGGCTCAATCATCCAAGATCAAGTCTTGAAGACCCTTGGATTCAAATTCTCTCTAAATTCGTTTTTAAGATCAAGTCTAGACAACCCTTGAAGCAAACTTCATTTAGTCAAGATCAAGTCTTAAAAGGCCCTTGAATGAAATTCTTAAGCAAACATCTCTCTAAATCTATATAAGATCAAGTCTAGATGACCCTTAGATCGAAGATCCATTGAAGAAAAGAATCAAAGGATTGATCCAGAGATTATAACTCAAAAGTTATAACTAAAATTCTTTTATTTGCTTCAGTAATCAAGTCTTATTTTTAACTTGAAATTTGTGTGTACATATAATAACAAAAGTAATCTATTGTGCTTGTAGTTTTTTACTTTCATGTTTCTTTTTAAATAAATATGAAAAAAATATTATGAATATTAAATTATAATTATAATTATTTTATTAATAATTTTGTCATTATTAATTCTTATAGTTATCATCACTTAATTAATATTTCAACCCACTTTACATACTTATTATTTTAAATATGATTATCACTTAAATGGTGCTACAGTTATATACAAATTAAAACTAAGATTTAACATTATAAATTGATGCACTAGGGAAGCATTTCGTTTAAATAGCATTTAGAGAATCACCCAAAAGGATTTGATTATTATTTTATATGCTCAAATTTTATTATTTTATTACTATTTAATATTGAATAATAAATTTAATATTTTATATTAGCATCTTTTAAGTTGAATGAAGGAATGAAAGTCAAAATGCAATTAATTTTATCTGAAATTAAATAAGTTGAGAAACAATAATCCCTTTTGATCAAAGATGATGACAATTATGATGGATTGAACATTAAAATGATTTTGCAATATTATTAGTATATATTTTAAATTAAAATTTATTTTTATTGTTTTAAGGAAGTTCAATGTTTTAATATAATTTTATTTTAATTATTTTTAGGACGCTGGGTTTTTCTAATTCTTATACAATTTATTAAATATTTTTATTTAACTTTATTTTCAAATTTTTTTTAGCTTAATATGGCCCCTTTATCCATAATTTTAATACATATTTTTATTTATTACATTATTATTTAAATGATAATATTTAGACACTAAATTTTAAAAAATTAATTGTTTTTACCGACTCTTTAACCTTGCTCATAAGTTATATTGTTGTGTATTACAATGTATTGGATAGTTAAAATATATAAATTTTTTTGGTAAAAATTATAATGTATTTTAATACAATATAGTAATTAATTTTTATCAAAAGTTGTAATAGATGAAGTCACAGTTAAATTTTTTATCATATAAATTTTACATTTTTCTAAAATATTTTATTATTATGTTATTAATTATTAAAATTTTAATCGTATAAAATCATCAAATGTATTTAATATAAAAGATAAAATAAATATAATTTACTAAATTTTTTTTTAAAAATTCAATTTCTTATTACATCTTTTTCTACTTTTATGTTTTTCTCAAAAAATATGTTAAAATACTATTAAAATAATGTTTAAATTAAAAACTATATAACAATTATAATTATTTTATTAAAAATATTAATGAAAATAAATATAAGAAATTACTTTTGTAGAAAAGGAGTGTAAGGGAATTGTTAAGAGTTCTTTTTCACCATTCAAAGCCTTAGTTATATACAACTTACAAAAGAAAAGAGAAATAACAGAATTGAGAACTAACATAGGTGTAACAGACTAACTGCTATATCTGCTAACTAACTAATAGTTAAATTAAATCTATACTACTAACAGCCACCCCTCAAGCTGGAGAGTGTATGGAAAGCAATCCCAGCTTGGACAACATGATCTGAAAAGGAACAGCAGCAAGAGATTTGGTAAAAATATCAGCTAGTTGATCCTTGGAGGAGCAAGGAAGCAGTTTAATCTATGTGTTTAGTACGTTCATGAAATATGGGATTTGCAGCAAGCTGAAGAGCGGAGTTGTTATCACAGAACAAAGCAGTAGGACCAGAAATAGGTAGGTGCAAATCACGCAAAAGAGATCGAAGCCACTGAATTTCACAAGCAGTACAGGCAAGCGCGCGATATTATGCTTCTGAGGAAGAACGAGACACAGTGGTTTGCTTCTTGGCCTTCCAACTAATGAGGGAGTCACTATAAAACAGAGAATAACCAGTCACAGATCGGCGTGTCACAGGGCAACCAGCCCAGTCAGAATCACAAAAAGCCTTCAGTACAGGTGATGAAGAGGCAGAAAAGAAAAGACCAGAAGCAGGGAAGCCGTTCAAGTAACGAAGAACACGATCAGCAACTTGCAGATGAGTGATTGTAGGCTGGTCCAAGAATTGACTCAATTGTTGAATTGCAAAAGCAATATCAGGTCTAGTAGAAACCAGATATAATAGTCGGCCAATAAGTTTCCAAAAAAGAGTATTATCAGGAAGTAATTCCACAGAAGCATCTCGAGGGATTTTTGTAGCCATTGGAATCTTAACGGGCTTGCAATCTAAGAAACCAAAATCGGACAATATGTCTAAAGCATATTTTCGTTGAAAAAGATGAATACCAGCAGAGCTTCGAGCAACCTCAAGTCCAAGAAAATATTTTATATCACCCAAGTCTTTGATTCTAAATGTAGAATCCAAAAAAGCTTTAACTCTTGCTATTTCATCGAAGTTATCACCAGCCAGGACGACATCATTGACATAAACCAGTAAGGCAGTGAAGGAAACAACATCTTTTTTAACGAACAAGGAAAATCAGAACTGGATTGAATATAACCAAGAAAAGTAAGAGCAGATATGAGCTTAGAGAACCACTGTCTACTTGCTTGCTTTAGACCATATAAGGATTTTTGTAACTTACAAACCTTATTGGGAGTTGATGAATTAAAACCAAGAGGTAAAATCATATAAACCTCTTCACTCAAATCACATGCAAAAAAGCATTGTTAACATCAAGCTGGTGCAAATACCAATTCTTAGAAGCAGCAATAGCAAGTAACAAGCGTATAGTGGTGATCTTGGCTACAGGTGAAAAAGTATCAAAATAATAGACGCCCTCAATTTGTGTAAACCCCTTTGTAACCAGACGAGCCTTGTAACGTTCAATGGAACCATCAGTTTTATGTTTCACTTGATAAACCCATTTACAACCTATTGCAGTCTTACCTGGAGGTAAATCCATAATGATCCAGGTGTGATTTTGTTCAAGAGCAGAAATTCCAGCCTGCATTGCATTTCTCCAATGAAAATGTTTACTAGCTTGTAAATATGTTTTAGGTACAGAGGAAGCACTAATGGCAAGAGTGAAATGTAAATGGGTTGAAGAAAGGTGGTGGACATCGAAGATGATTGGTAGCAGCCTTGCTTAAAAAACAATGATATTGGTCTAAATAAGAAGGTGGTTTCCAAGTACGAGATGGTCTGGAAGATTGTAAGGGAGAAGTGGGTGTAACATTGGGCTGAGAGATTGGTGTAACTTGTGGCTGAAATGGCAAATCATAAGTGGTGGAAGGATCAAAAACCAGTTTTGGGGTGGAAGAAGAAGATGGGTAATGAGAAAAAGGAAAGGTTGACTCATGAAAGATGACATTTCTTGAAACAAATATGGCATGGGACAACAGATCAAAAAGGATATACCCTTTAACATTAGGTTGAAACCCAAGAAAAATACACGCACGGGCTCGAGGATCAAATTTAGAACGATGGGCAGTAAGGGTTGTAGCAAAACTAAGGCAACCAAAGACTCGTAAATGCTGAAAATCAGGCTTGGCTTGGTAAAGTTTGTCAAAAGGAGTGAGATTAGCCAAAAGAGGAGTTGGGGTACGGTTAATAAGGAACATAGAATGAAGAACAACATGTCCCCAAAAATGCTTAGGTAAACCAGAATGGAACAAAAGAGTCTGTGAAACATTAAGAATATGTTGATGCTTACATTCAACAAGACCATTTTGTTGTGGGGTTTCAACGCAAGAAGTTTGATGAATGATTCCTTTAGAAGCATAAAAAGTTGGAATATCAAAATCACGGCCATTATCAGTGCAAAAAACCTTAATTTTTGAGAAAAATTGAGTTTCAATAAGTGTATAAAAATTCTGAATATGAGTACGAACTTCAGATTTGGCTTTCAATAGAATAATCCAAGTAAAACGATTGAAATCATCAACAATAGTTAGAAAATAACGATGACTAGTGACAGAAACAACATCAGTCGGACCCCAAATATCAATGTGAACAAGATCAAAGACTTTATTGGAAACAGAATTGCTTACAGAAAAAGGAATTTTCTTTTGTTTTGCCAAATGACAAGCTTTACAATCTGAATTATTAGCTATGGACAAATAAGGAATATAAGGAGAAAGTAACTTCAATCTTGAATCAGAAAGGCAACCAAGATGATGGTGCCAAAGATAACAGGAAGTGGTGGTGGTTGACAAGACAGTGGGAACAGTAATGGAGAAGGTTTGAGCTGGTGAGTCCAAAATATAAAGACCATGAAAAACTTTAGCTGTACCAAACAGCCTGCAGGGAACAATGAGTTTTATGAAAAGTGAATGAACAAGGTAATGTGGCAGTAAGTTTAGTGACAAATAAGAGATTGAAAGCAAAGTGAGGAACATAAAGGACATTTGTAATATAAAGGCTATCACTAAAAATAACTGTACCAGAAAATCGAGCATAAACTTTGGTGCCATTAGGAAGAGTGATATGCACGGGTTGAATTGGAGTGAAAGAGGCAAACAAGGATAAAGAATGTGTAATATGATCGGTTGCACCAGTACCTATAATCCAATGGTGGGACTGAAAGGAAAAGGTGTTACCTGCAGATGTAGAAGTCGTTTGGTGTAAGGAAGATGCAGTGTTGGTAACATGAGGTGGGGAGGTAGAGTTTGAAGATGGAAGCAATGCGAGCAGCTGTTGTAACTGTTCTTGTGTCAAATTGACACAAGGATCAGATGGCAAGGGAGCAACAGACTGTGAAGAGGGCAAAAATTGTGCAGCACCATCATCAAACACATTGTGTGCACGAGAAGTCCGGCCACGAGAGTTATAACCAGGTGGATAACCATGCTTCTCATAACATGTATCAACAGTGTCCTGGATTTGCCACAAAAAGTGTATTGCCTTGAATCAGTAGAAGATTTTGCTTGAGATTTTTTGGAAGAAGAATGTTGGCGCATTGTGTTACTAACAAACACTTGAGAAGATCCAGCAGTAGGATGGCGTTCCTGTTGAATGACCATAGAAAAAGCTTTATTGATCGTAGGCAATGGATCAATGAGCATAATTTGAGAGCGAACACCAGCAAATCGATCATGAAGGCCTTTAAGAAATCGAATGACAGTCATTATCATGATAGTTCTGAAGAGTAGCAAAAACCCCCACAGGAACAAGGTGTGTAACAAGAACAGGCGGGAATAGGTCGAAAATTCAACAACTCATCCTAGAGAATCTTCAACTCAGTAAAGTAATCAGTGACCGAGCGATCATCTTGCTTGAAAGCAGAAATCTCTTCTTGGAGATCAGAAATGCGAAAAATATCTCCCTGAGAAAAACGTTCACGGAGATCGAGCCAAATCTCATAAGCAAAGTTGAGCCAGAGAATACTATTCATGATCGAAGGCGAGATAGAGTGATGCAGCCAAGAAATCACCATAGTATTGCACCTTTCCCAAGCTGGATAAAGAGGATCCGTTTTGATCGGAACTATGTGTCGGAATCATTTTCAAATCGAGTTTTAGAAAATGGGAATCGATTTTAAAAAATAAAATCGGGTTCGCCACCAATCTTTTTAAGTGTGATTAGATCACCTTTAAAACATTTTGTTTTAAAATCATTAGTTTTGGTCGACGAAATAAAAGAACGGGTTCGGGAGTCGGTTACGTACGAGGAAGGATTAGCACCCTTGTAACGCCCAAAAATTGGTACCTAATTGATTATCAAATGTCTTTAATGTCGGAATTTTTAAAAAAAAATTAAGATGTAATCCTCTTTAAAATATTTTAACTTCGAAAATTTGGGTTCACTCGTATCAAAACATTGACACTAAATTAACCTTTTGGAAATCCCTATCTCGAAATGACAAATCGTCATATCCAATAAATTAGGACACAGCGCTTTGAAATTCCAAGACAGTTGCTCGTATTTTGAAAATCTTAAAAACTTAGAAGGGTACTTGACTATTCGAACTCAACGAGAAAAGTTGCAACCCAATAAGTTAGGGCACTACTTTCTCGAAATTTCCAAACACCAAGCCTTGCCTTTATATTTTTTGAAATCCTTGAAGTCTCATTTTTAAAATTGATGCATGAAAGAGCGCATTAACATGATAAAATATAACATATAAGATAGTGTTGTAACCATTTTTTGAAAACGGGATCGACTTTGGTTTTGAAAGTGAAAATTAAAACGGGAACGGATTTGAAATACGATCTTTTCTATTAATATTATTTTAAAAAGTTCGAATTAAATCAAAGTGGTTGCTAAAGATTTCCTCGTCTCGAGATATCGAAGTGTCAAATCCCGTAAGTTAGGACACGATACCATGAACTCCCGAGCGTAAGTTGTCTTTAATCTTAATTGGAAATCCATGTGTTTTAAAACTCGAAAAGGATATTTGCTATTTAGAAATAATGAGAAAATCGAAACCTCGTAAGTTAGGGCACAATTCCTCGATGTTCCAAAATGAATAACATTGCCTTATTTGGAAAATTTCGTTTTTGAATAGTAGCGAATGCAATATTTAAGCAACAAGTGTTATTTATTTAGGTTAAAATAAAACGATTTATTAGGTAAATGTATTGGGGTCTAATTTGTAAAGCAATGATATGCAATACGATATAAGAATAAATATAGGCGATAACACATGACTAACACCACGTAAATATACGATAATAATGTGAAAATATAAGCGAGCGTATTGTGGTACATACAATGATGATAATGATTCAACATACATTATTTTACATGCTAGAATTAGCTAAGGAAGAACAATAAGGACATATATAACAATTTAAAAAGTATGGAACCAATCAAAATAAATAAAACGTATGAACCATTTGAAAAAGATAGCAAATAAGCTTAAAAATAAATAATAGAAAGAAGTGAATTTTTTAAAATCAATAATGCATAAGACAATTTTCAAAAAAATATATACATAAATTTTATAACAAATAACATAGACATGAGTACATAAAGTTTAAAAATGGGTAATACAAAAACTTAAAATAAATAATACATAGAATACTAAAAATAAATAAATAAAAAGGTTTAAGATAACGAAATAATTTTAAATAAATAGTACATGAAACGATTTAAAATAAAAATGGTACTTTGGAGTAAAACGTAGCAATCTATAATAACTAATATGAATAAGGATCTTAATGTAAGGGAAAATAGTATAAAAGACCCAAAATAGATCAATAAAAAGCTTTAAAACATCATGTGAAAGATTTAAGAATGAATATGCACAATAATGGAACATAAAAAGAACAAATAGTCTAATAAAAATGAAGACAAAATATGTAATATATGTATGCATTAAAATAATTAATATGTAAAAAAAATATAAAACAGTTTTTTAAATAAAAAAGGACGAATATACAAATACCGTATAAAGTTTGAAACTAAATAAAATAATATCTAAATAAATCGCAAATGGGGCATATAATAAAATATAATGAAACAGTTTGAAATAAAGAGGAAATGATTAAATTAAAATCAAAATGAAAGAAAAGGTACAAATTATAATAACAGATAAGTGTCATGGACTACATCAAAATGCATTCAAAGTTATGAGGACGAAATGGGACATTATCCCAAGTCTCAAATGCGTTGCATTTCAACCACTCAGGCCGAGGATTAAAACGGAAATGAAATAAAATAAGTGGGTGAAATTAAAAAAAAAAGAAAATGCAAAAAGGACTAAATCAAATGGCGCAGGAAAAGAGGAGGGACCGTGAACGAAAATATCCCATTTTAGCCTTAAAAAACATGCTGCCGTTTCTGTGGCCATTTAAGCCATTCTTTTTTCTTTTTCATTTCAACTTCTATTTTAAAAAAGAAAAAAGAAAACAGAGGGCCTTTACCCTCTCTCCCTCTCCCTGCTCATTTCGGCTAGGGTTCTTAGAACCTTCATCGCCGCCTTCACCGCAGCGCCACCACAGGCGGTGGTTGGGGTGTAAACTGGGCTTTCAAGCCCCTGTTTAAGGCGAACTCAACAACGAAAACTTCCTCTACCAAAGAAGATCCAAAGAAGGAACCCCCTACGACCTCTTCGGGTCGAATCCGACGACAGAGGAGCGATCTCCGACGACGGTCACTTCGATTCGGGTAAGTCCCCTTCTTTGATTTTATACCCTTTTTGTTTTTTAGATTTGTAGTATAAATAAAAAGAAATTTAAAGAGATGAAAGAATGAAATGAAAACAAAGAAAAAAATAACTCAGAGATCAACCTTTAAATTTTGTTCTATTCTTTTATTCAAATGTGCGTCACCCCCCCGGTTACAATCAGTTTCATTTCGGCTTTATAGCCGATTCCCATATTAAAATATTATTGTTTTATTCTCTGCTACTGCTTGTGCTTCTTGCTGCCATTTTTCCTCTTTTCCAAATGTTTGCAAGTCATGGGAGTGTCAGACGCGTGGAAGGTCGGTGATTGGCGCCCCGAGCGGTGGTGGCGCGCGTGAGAAGGCTGGTGGTTGAAGGCATGCGGCTAAAAACTTTGGTGGTTGAAGGCATGCGGCTAAAAACATAGTGGGCTTGGGCTATTAGGGTTTATAAATTGGGTTTGGGTATTGTATTTGGGCTAAGGGTAAAATTTGGGCCTTACAGCTGCCCCTCTTTGCTCATTATCGTGTAACGAGAACGGAGCAAAGATTATAGAAGGACCAATTTTGCCCGGGCTCGCCGAGTCATGAGTTCTTGATCCTTGATCTTCTTTAAATGGCCTCTTGACAGCTTCAATATGCTTTACTGCAACTCAGGAATGCGATATCTGCTATCTTTGATCTGCTCCCCGTCTAATACAGAGACTCCAAATCTGTCATTTTCGATCTGCTCTTCTGTCAACACAGATATGCCAAACCTGTTATCTTTGATCTGCTCTCTATCAACACAGAGACATCAAATCTGTTATCTTCAACTTGTTCCCTATAAACACAGGGATACGATGCTGAAATCTCCAATCTGCTTCACTGTAAGCATAGGAATGTCAGATATGCTATCTTCGATCTGTTCCCTATAAGCACAGGGATGCCAAATCTACTGTTTTCAACTTGTTCCCTATAAGCATAGGGATGCCATGCTGAAATCTTTGATCTGCTTCACTATAAGCACAGGAATGTCAGATCTGCTATTTTCAGTCTGCTCCTCTGCAACTTCAGGGAGATAAGACTTGTTTTGATCTTCTTCCGCTGAAACTTCAAGGAGATCTGTTGTGGCTTTTAGCCGCTCCAATGCCATTTCAGGAAGAAGAGGTTCGCTGAAACTTCAAGGAGATCTACTGTGGCTTTTAGCCGACCAAAGCTGTTTCAGGGAGAGGATATTTGATTTCTAGCCTGTTACCCTACTACTTAGGGGGTTAAGGCCCATCGTCTTCGATCTGTTTCCCTACTACTTAGGGTGATAAGATCTGTGAATTTAACCTGTTGCCCTACTGCTTAGGGGTTTAAGGTTCTTCGTCCTCGATTATCTCCACTAATGCTTAGGGAGATAAGATCTGTAATTCGGTCTGTTACCTTACTACTTAGGGGTTTAAGACCCTTTGTCTTTGATCTGTTTCCCCACTGCTTAGGGGGATAAGATCTGCAATTTGGTCTGTTACCCTACTGCTTAGGGGTTTAAGACCCTTCGTCTTCAATCTGTTTCCCTACTGCTTAGGGGGTTAAGATCTGTAAATCTTCAGCCTATTACCCTACTGCTTAGGGGGTTAAGGCTTGTAAATTCGGCTTGTTACCCTACTGCTTAAGGGGTTAAAGCCCATCATCTTCGATCTATTTCCCTACTGCTTAGGGGGCCAAGATCTGCGAATTTGCCGATGTTGCTACACCATCCTCTAGGGGTATTATCTATAGAATCGGTTCCAGGTAACCATGCTTATGCCAAATAATTAGGATGCTATGATCTAAATGAATCAAATGCTCCTAACTAGACGTGTTATGAATGATATATGAATGAAAATATCATTATTTTTTTAATGCTTGATCTGATATTACTCGTCGTTCACCAAAATTTTATCAATGACGTATTACTCTGCCTTTTCTTCGACCGGTATCTCTGGAAGAAAACCCGACAAATAATCACAATTTGGGCTGTTATTTCACCAACGTTTCCAACCTTTGAATGTAGGGTAATTCAAACTAATTAGTTCCATTTCAGATCCTTGTATCATTTAGAAGAATTTTAGAGTAATATGCAGAACTTTTTTTGAATATTATTAGTCCATTAATCATCAATTTAATGAGAGACGCTTGAAAAAGATTATCGCAATAGGCAAGATGGAATTTTATTGAGAGCGAAGCTTAAGATGAACAAGGTAATTAAGATAGTACATTTGTTAAGATACAAAACGAGAACCTATGAATTAATCAAAGTGACACATTCTGCTAAACAAAATGAATAAGATAAGAATAGGTGCCCCAGATATCGCAGTATGAGCTTCATTGCACAAACTTCTCGAGGACTTTTTGAACTCAGTATGTGTTTGAAAGACCAAGAGTACTTTGTTGATGCCCCGATATGTAGCATCCCTCCCTCCTATTAATTCAGAGAAGGCAAAACTACCGTATGCCCCATGTTCGATCAAAATTTGAATTGCCCATTCCTGGGTTTTCAATTCAAACCCCTTTGGTCTCAAATCACCCTTTCACGGGTTTGCACCTTGGCCTCTCCTTTTTTTTAGGTAAAATACCTTTTGATCGAATCCGAATTAACAGGATTAGGCAGGCTCTTACCATCCATCTCGGTCAAAATCAGAGCCCCTCCAGAGAAAGCCTTATTTACCACATAAGGTCCTTCCCAATTCGGCATCCATTTCCCTCTGAAGTCCTTTTGTATGGGGAGGATCTTTTTCAATACGAGGTCTCCTTCGTGGAATTCTCTAGGGTGAACCTTCTTATTATAAGCCCGCATCATTCTTTTTTGATACATTTGACCATGACAGATAGCCTTTAGCCTCTTTTCTTCAATCAAGTTCAACTGGTCGTATCGAAACTGGATCTATTCTACTTCATCTAATTTTAGTTCTGAAAGTACGCGTAGAGAGGGAATCTCGATCTCAATAGGCAGAACCGCTTCCATTCCATAAACTAAAGAAAAAGGTGTTGTCCCGGTAGAGGTTTTGACTGACGTCCGGTAGGCGTATAGGGCAAATGGTAATTTCTCGTGTCAATCTTTATAAGTCTCAGTCATTTTTCTTATGATCTTCTTGATGTTCTTATTGGCTGCTTCGACTGCACCATTCATCTTTGGGCGATACGGTGACGAGTTGTGATGTTTGATCTTGAAACGGCTACAAACTTTCGCTATTGTGCTGTTGTTCAAGTTCAATGCATTGTCGGATATGATTCTTTCAGGCATCCCATATCGACATATAATCTCTTTCTTTAAGAACTTACTAACTGCCGACTTTGTGATGTTGGCGTAAGAAGTAGCCTCTGCCCATTTGGTGAAGTAATCTATGACCACAAAGATGAATCGGTGTCCATTAGATGCCTTTGGTGAGATCGGCCCAATGACATCCATGCCCCACATGGAGAAAGGCCATGGAGAAGTCATGACATGAAGGGGTAAAGGAGGTACATGCATTTTATCTCCATAAATTTTGCATTTATGGCACTTCTTGGCATAGTTGATCCAATCTCCCTCCATGGTGGACCAATAATATCCGAATCTCATAATCTGTCTGGCCATGGTGAAACCATTAGCGTGTGTTCCGCAGACACCCTCATGAACCTCTTCCAGGATTTGCTTAACCTCGACAGCGTCTACACATCTTAAGAGTACCTGATCCTTCCTTCTTTTGTATAGGATCTCTCCATCCAAGATATAGTCACTAGCCAGCCTTCTTAGTGTCCTTTTATCATTCTCAGTCGCTTGGTCTGGGTATTCACGACTCTTCACATATCGTAAAATATCCTGGTACCAAGGATGATCATCTTTCTCTTCTTCTTCTTTAATGTTGCAGCAATGAGCCGGAGCCTCATAAATACTCATTTGGATAGGCTTCATATCCTCTTGTTTATTCACTTTGATCATAGAAGCTAAGGTTGCCAAAGCATCAGCCATCTGGTTTTCGTCTCGTGGAAGATAGCAGAAAGTGATATCATCAAACTCCTTGATTAACTCAAGAACCAGCCTTCGATAATTGATCAGCTTAGGGTCTCTTGTCTCCCATTCCCTTTTAAGCTGATAGATCACTATTGCAGAATCCCCATATACCTCTAGCACTTTAATCTTACGTTCTATTCCTGTACGAATTCCCATGATACATGCTTTGTATTCGGCCATATTGTTTGTGCAATCAAAATCCAGTTTACTGGTGAAAGGATAATGATCTCCGTTTGGGGATATCAAGACTGCCCCGATTCCGTTACCCACAGCATTTGAAGCTCCGTCAAAATTTAGTTTCCACAGGTGACCTTCTTGAGAGTCTTCTTCCGTGGTCGCAACGTACATTAGGTCTTCATTCAGGAAGTCAAAGCTCAATGGTTCATAATCTTCTAAAGCTCTACTGGCCAGAAAATCTGCTATTGCACTCCCCTTTACAGCCTTTTGGTTCACGTAGACTATGTCAAACTCAGAAAGCAAAATTTGCCAACGAGCTATTCTTCCGTTCAAAGCATTTGACTCTATCACATACTTTAAAGGATCTAGTTTCGAGATAAGCCAAGTTGTCTGGTACAACATGTATTGTCTCAGTCTTCGGGTTGTCCAAATTAAAGCGCAACACAACTTCTCGATCGACGAATATCTTGTCTCACATTCGGTGAATTTCTTGCTGAGATAGTATATCGCTTTCTCTTTTCTTCCTGACTCGTCATGTTGGCCCAACGCGCATCCTATGGAGTTTTCAAACACTGTCAAGTACAGTATCAGTGGTTTATCCAGGCAAGGTGGCATCAGTACTGGGGCACTGGACAAATAATGTTTGACTTTATCAAAAGTTTTCTCGCACTCCTCATCCCAAACACCTGGATTATGCTTCTTAAGGAGACGAAATATAGGGTCACATTTCTCCGTTAGTTGTGAGATAAAACGGGCGATGTAATTTAATCTTCCTAGGAAACTTCGAACTTCTTTTTGAGTGCGTGGCGGGGGTAATTCTTGTATAGCCTTGACTTTATCTGGGTCAATCTCAATTCCCCTCTCACTGACTACAAATCCCAGCAATTTTCCTAACCTAGCCCCGAAGGTGCACTTTGCGGGATTGAGCTTTAGTTGGAACTTTCTTAATCTCAAGAATAGTTTCCTCAGGACTTGCACATGCTCTTTCTCGGTTTTGGATTTTACAATCATGTCGTCAACGTAAACTTCGATCTCCTTGTGCATCATGTCGTGGAACAAAGTTACCATGGCTCTCTGATATGTTGCTCATGCGTTCTTTAATCCGAATGGCATCACTTTATAACAAAACATTCCCCACATGGTTACAAATGTTGTCTTTTCCATGTCTTCAGGATGCATTTTTATCTAGTTATATCCCGAGAAGCCGTCCATGAAGGAGAAAAGTGAGTAACCTGCCGTGTTGTCCACTAGTGTATCAATGTGAGGCAATGGAAAATTGTCTTTGGGGCTGGCTTTATTCAAGTCCCGATAGTCTACGCACATTCGTACCTTCCCATCTTTCTTAGGAACTGGGACTATGTTGGCTACCCATTTTGAGTACTTGACCACTTGTAAGAAACCGGCGTCGAATTACTTTTTGACTTCTTCCTTTATCTTTAACAAAACATCGGGTCTCATCCTTCGGAGTTTCTGTTGTACTGGCCTGCATTTTTCCTTTATTGGGAGTCGATGTACCACGATATTAGTATTCAATCCGGGCATGTCTTGATATGACCATTCGAAAACATCCTTGAATTCCCGGAGTAACTTGATGAGGTCTTGCTTTGTTTCTGCAGCGATACTAGCTCCAATTTTCACCTCTTTTCCTTCCTTGGAGGCACCTTCCAAGTCCTCTTCCCGGCAGGGCTCCTTTTCCGACCGTCAGTCGCAGGCCCATCCTCGTAGCTTTGGATATTTTGGGCATTGGGATCTTGTTTCCTTCGACAATGAATGTAGCATTGACAAATTCTAGCGATCGAAAGGAACATTCTATCGCCTCATCGTCTGCACCCACGTACGGTGTGTCATTGGTGACGGATGCAATAATATCTTCCTCCACGTTTATCGTTACCAACCTACCCTCAGTTACCAACTTTAACTTTTGGTGTAGAGATGACGACACTGCCCCCGCCGAGTGAATCCACAGTCTCCCCAACAGGCAATTGTATGATGGCTTGATGTCCATTACCAAGAAGTCCACCTCGAATGTATTTGGGCCAATCAAGAGAGGTATCTCGATCCTTCCCATCACTTTTCTTTCCGTACCGTCGAATGCTCTCATGACGTTTTGACATGTCTTCATGTGAGAGTTATCCACTGGTAACCTATTTAACGTGGACAAGGGCATGACATTCAATGCCGATCTATTATCAATCAATACCCCCGGCAATGTGTATCCTTTGCAGCGAGTGGTAATGTGTAGGCCCTTTGTAGATCCCATGCCTCCCGGTGGTATTTTATCATCATTAAAGAAAATAAAATTATCCGCGCTGATGTTATTGACCAGACGATCGAGTTTGTTGACAGAGATGTCATCCGCAACATATGTTTCATTTAAAACCTTCATCAATGCGCTTCGGTGAGTTTCTGAACTCAAGAGCAAGGCTAGTACGGATATGCGAGCAGGCTATTTGTGCAATTGCTCCACAACACTGTACTCGCTGTGTTTTAAGAATTTTAAGAATTCTTTAGCCTCTTTTTCAGTTACAGGCTCATTGACGGGTGATTCAGGTCTGGTCGTCTTTTCCTTTTCTTGTTCAACGACTACGGATTTTCCTTTAGCTGATTCTGCCTTTGTGTTTAGAGTATAACGCCTTCCGCTGCGTGTATAGAAACTCTCGTCTTGACCTTTTTACGAAGTGCCAACTAGATTTTCCCCTCCCAGGATCGTTACGTTGCAGTCGTAATTCCAAGGAACCCTTTTGCTATCCTTATAAGGGAAAGCAACAGACTTTTGAATTATGACCTTTGGCGCAATTGGTACTCCGACTTCATTAACTCTTGGTCGGGATATAATTACGACTGGATGATTGATCATTCGAACATTGTTGGTTGGCCCTTGCTCTAACATACACACATCTTCTCCCTTCGGGCCCTCAGTGTACTTAAAGAATTCGATCTCTTTATTTTCTATCAATCTCTGTACCAGAGCCCTGAATTCATTGCACTTTTGGATCTGATGCCCTTCCTCGTCGTGGAATTCACAATAGTACTTCCCTCCTTCAGGCTTCTCCTCTAAACCTTGTATAAGTAAACCTCCTTCCACTATTTTCTTCCAAACCCATCTCAACGGGGTCTTTACCTCCGATACGTCCATCTTAGTTCTCCTTCCTCCACTTTCGCTTATCGCGTTTACCCCATTGTCTGAATGACTGGGTAATGGATTCCCCGCCACATTAGGTTTTGTGGGATCATCGAACTTCACAATGCCCATCTTTATAAACCTTTCGACTAATTTTTTGAAGGTCGTGCAGTTCTCAATTGTGTGCCCCGCAATTCTTGCATGGTATTCGCATTGCGCGCTTGCATCATACCACTTTGGGAATGGAGGTTGCATGGGTTTTAGGTAAAAGGGAGACACTACATGCGCATCGAACAGATTCTGGTAAAACTCCCTATACGTCATTGGGATTGGCGTGAACTGGACTCTTTCCGTGTTAGGCCTTGGGTTGGAATCTTGACTCGCGGAGCCCTGATGGCCAGTACTCACTGCCCTCAGCTGGTTTACTGTGACCGGCTTGAAATAACCCTTATGATATATGCTCGCATTGTTCACCTCGTTTTCTTTCCTTCTTGGAGCCATTCTCTTGGCATTTTCCCCCGTTTCAATCTTCTCACATCTTACCACGTTTTCTATCATCTCCTCGGACATTACTATGTCCGAGAAGCTTTTAGTAGCACTTCCTAACATGTGGTTAATGAATGGGGCCTTTAGAGTGTTAATAAATAGCATGGTCGTTTCCTTCTTCAATAGGGGTGGCGGGACTTGCATCGCTATTTCCCTCCACCGTTGTGTATACTGTCTGAGGCTCTCACTCGGCTTCTTTTCCATGTTTTGTAGGGTAATTCTGTCAGGTGCTATGTCCGTTACGTGATCGTATTGTTTCATGAAAGCTTGAGCCAAGTCCTTCCACGAACCAATTTGGGCACGACTGAGCTGGTTATACCACTTGGCCGCAGATCCGATCAGACTGTCCTGGAAACAGTGGATCAACAGCTGATCATTGTTAACATACCCTGTCATCCTTCAACAGAACATCTAATATGAGCTTCAGGGCAGCTCGTCCCATTATACTTTTCGAACTCTGGCATCTTAAATTTATGAGGAAGCACCAAATCTGGAACCAAACTTAAGTCTTTGGCATCGATCCCATGATGATTGCCAGCTCCTTCTAAAACCCTAAACTTCTCCTCTAACCACCTGCAACGATCCTCCAATTGTTTCGAGGATTCAGTGGCCATTCTTTCCTTCTCCATTAAATCCAGATCAGGAGTAATAGGGTTGACCGAGCTATCACCCAAATTATTTCCCAACCCAGATGGGAAATTTATGGGGATTCCAGCATCCACTGGCCCATGTTGAGGCCTCACTGTGACAAATGGCCTTCTAGGAGGTGCCTCGGTTTGCAGGGGCACATGAGGCGGGGTAAAACCCAGAGGAGGACCTTCATTCTCTTCTTCAGTGATCGCCATGGGAGCTTTTCCTTTATCAATGGCTCTCAGCAGCTGAGCCATTTCAGCCATCATGTTTCTCTGAGCCTCTTGCATCTGCTCCCTCATTTCATTCTGCATTTTGGCCAACTGCTCTTGCATTTGATCTTGCATGTCTTTTTGTAATTGCTCGAACCTTTGATCCATGTTCTTAGTTTTAGTACGAGTGCCATAAGGATGTGTGATTTCCAGGTTTTCTTTTCTACCTTTGGAAAGTAAACTTTAATTAATCAGGGTCTTTCTATAACTTTGAATGCAAATGATGTGATGAAATGTTATGAGATGCAAATGCATGAATGCAAAAAGAATATCGATTCTGGTTCAACTTTATTTAGAAAATTTTATTTAGAAAAAGAATATCTTTACATATAAGAGGATTACAAATACGCTTTCGCCCTAAGGCCCAAAGCTTTAACTCTATCTAATAAAAGGGCTAACTCTCGTCCTACATCTGACGATGATGAATACATTAGACTCAAAACGCCAACTCGAATTGCCAAGTCTTGCACATACTCAGCAACCTCTCGAATCTGGGCTATGGCTTTACCAATGACATGATTCCTTTTTCTAACCTGTTCTTTAGCCTGGTGTAGCTCTCCCCTCAGATAATCCTCTTGCGCCTTGAGCTGTTCAACCCGGAGTTCACCGTCATGCCACGTCTCCTCCAAATCTTCAACCTTGCTTCTTAGCTCCTTTAACTCGACCGTAGAATTATGGTTTTGGTGCCAACGCAGGGATTTTTCAAGTTCCATTACCTTGGTCTTCAATCATTTATTCTCTTCCTCTAATGCCAAATTCTGCACCTGCATCTCTTGGAATTTCCTCTCCCAGTACTCAGCTCTAGCCTTTTCCTCTTGGACCTCCTTCTGCAATTGATCTGAAGATCCTCCTACTTTTGCCCTCCTCAAGGCTACTTGTGCCCTTTTGTAATGCTCTTTTAGATCATCTCGATCTTCCTCCATCTTTCTTTTTTCTTTCCTCTCTTTCTCGACTCTCATCTTTTGAACATCAACTTCTAAACTCAAGTACATCTTTTCTTCCTCGAGCTTTGCTACCCTCTTCTCGAATTCCAAGCTTTGTCCCTCGAACTCCTGCTTTATAATTTCTAACTTTGAGGGCCTTACTTGCAAATATTCCTCCATTGGTCGAGCTCTTTCCCTACTTGGCTTAGGAATATATTATTAACCCTTCTACCTCTCCATTTTACGTATTCCGGTGTCGTAGCGGGGCTAATAGCTACTCCTTTCAATCAACAAGTCTTCTTCCAAGCACTAGAGACTTCACTAACCCTCCTCTTGTAATCGGCTCCTCTATATACAAACTCACTTTGAGCCAACCCCTGAGTCGCTGGTATGAACTGTCTCAATCCATGCTGCTTCAGTACGAGCAAAAGGGCATAGCCAATGGCACCTCAAATTCCCAATAGGGGTACCCAATCAAAACTACCACATCGGTAAAAAACCTCACCAGGCGTCATCCACGGAGCCCTCCACTCGACATCTTTCGACTGAAGGTTCTGAAGCAGTGCTGTCCAATTCTCTTCTAGAACATCAACTCTCCTGGTTGAAGCTACTATATCTTTCAACGGTGAGTAATCCTCAAAGAAAACTCGACAAACCACCCTATCTATCAACCGAAAATGACTGTAGAACCAAGCCAAAAGCAACTGAGCACACCCTATGAACCTGCCAGCACCAGCCCTCCTACATGCACCTAAAGACCTAAATGTTTCTGCCAAAATTGCAGGGACAGAAGTGACCTTTTTATTGAGTCGATGAAAAAGATCCGTGGTTCCTCATTCACATATCCTAAAGCCCTAGGGAAAACCATCAATCCATATAAACTTAAGGCAAAAACATCTACCTTCTTTGTCTCATCAGGGTGTGTCAGAATCAAATCTTTCAAAGCATCCCACGAAATGCACTTGCACTCACCCTTTTCTTTAATTCGGGCTATGGCCCATTGCTCGCTCATCCCCATAATAATCATCAATTTCTTCCAAAAGGTAGGGACACAAGGAGCTCGGGAATAGATCCTATCATTCTGAAATCGGGGACAATGAAGTAAAGCAGTGTACTCTTTCACAGTAGGTACCATGTCTACTTCCCCAATAGTGAAGCAACTGTATGCCGGGTTCCAAAACTGAGCAAGGGCTCGGAATAAGTGATCGTCTATCTGAACATCAAGCAAGTAAGGTAAGTCTCCATAATTACCGTAGAATAATTGCTTAGTCTCTTTGCCCCACTGATCCCAAATTGCCTTAAGCTCTTGGAGATTATTCTGCGTGACGCTAATACGAGTGTAATCTGACAACTCTGATATGTATTCCTCAGCTATACTATCTCCTTTTTCTAGTTGAGTTTGCTCGGACCATCTGTGGACGTTAACGTTGCCTTCCACTTTATCAAGAAGTCCGTTCTCCATAATAAAACTTCCTAACTTAGAAACTGACCGTGAACCGATATCTTTGTAAATGCAAAATGACATGCAAGCAAAAGAAAAGAGATAGTCAGTATCACATGATATCAATAAATTTCAACGATAACTTATAAGGGTAATGTCTAAGTTGGGCTTATACGGTCCTTTGACATAGGGTTGGTTCTAAAGTTTGAGGTACCCGAACCAGCAGATTCCTCGATCCTCACCCGTTATAGGCTCATTTGAATCGAGTTCAGTTCAGGGGAATACATTTCCCTATGGCTATACGGAGATGAAAATCTCACGAAACCATAGGTACGGATGTATCCCGAAAGTGATCCACTATCCTGCACGGAGGCGAAAACCTCACGAAGGCGTAGCTTCTCACTCCCACTTAAGGGTGTGACCACAACGGTCATGCAAATGCAATGCGATCAGAATATAGCATACAATAATACAAACACATGTAATGTAAAGAGGATTAAATTTTAAAATTTTTAATTTCCGACATTAAGACAAGAGATAATCAATTACATGGCCTGACTCTCTTATTAGTCCCTAGTGGAGTCGCCAAGCTGTCGAAACCATTTTCAAATCGAGTTTTAGAAAATGGGAATCGATTTTAAAAAACGAAACCGAGAGTCGCCACCAATCTTTTTAGGTGTGATTGGATCACCTTTAAAACATTTTATTTTAAAATCATTAGTTTTGGTCGACGAAATAAAAGAACGGGTTCGGGAGTCGGTTACGTACGAGGAAGGATTAGCACCCTTGTAACGCCCAAAAAATTATACCTAATTGATTATCAAATGTCTTTAATGTCGGAATTTTTAAAAAAAATTTAAGATGTAATCCTCTTTAAAATATTTTAACTTCGAAAATTTGGGTTCAATCGTATCAAAACATTGACACTAAGTTAACCTTTTGGAAATCCCTATCTCGAAACGACAAATCGTCACATCCAATAAGTTAGGACACAACGCTTTGAAATTCCAAGACAGTTGCTCGTATTTTGAAAATCTTAAAAACTTAGAAGGGTACTTGACTATTCGAACTCAACGAGAAAAGTTGCAACCCAATAAGTTAGGGCACTACTTTCTTGAAATTTCCAAACACCAAGCATTGCCTTTATATTTTTTGAAATCCTTGAAGTCTCATTTTTAAAACTGATGCATGAAAGAGCGCATTAACATGATAAAATATAACATACAAGATAGTGTTGTAACCATTTTTTGAAAACGGGATTGACTTTGGTTTTGAAAGTGAAAATTAAAACGGGAACGGATTTGAAATACGATCTTTTCTATTAATATTAATTTTAAAAAGTTCGAATTAAATCAAAGTGGTTGCTAAAGATTTCCTCGTCTCGAGATATCGAAGTGTCAAATCCCGTAAGTTAGGACACGATACCATGAACTCCCGAGCGTAAGCTGTCTTTAATCTTAATTGGAAATCCATGTGTTTTAAAACTCGAAAAGGATATTTGCTATTTAGAAACAATGAGAAAATCGAAACCTCGTAAGTTAGGGCACAATTCCTCGATGTTCCAAAATGAATAACATTGCCTTATTTGGAAAATTTCGTTTTTGAATAGTAGCGAATGCAATATTTAAGCAACAAGTGTTATTTATTTAGGTTAAAATAAAACGATTTATTAGGTAAATGTATTGGGGTCTAATTTGTAAAGCAATGATATGAAATACGATATAAGAATAAATATAGGCGATAACACATGCCTAACACCACGTAAATATACGATGATAATGTGAAAATATAAGCGAGCGTATTGTGGTACATACAATGATGATAATGATTCAACATACATTATTTTACATGCTAGAATTAGCTAAGGAAGAACAATAAGGACATATATAACAATTTAAAAAGTATGGAACCAATCAAAATAAATAAAACGTATGAACCATTTGAAAAAGATAGCAAATAAGCTTAAAAATAAATAATAGAAAGAAGTGAATTTTTTAAAATCAATAATGCATAAGACAATTTTCAAAAAAATATATACATAAATTTTATAACAAATAACATAGACATGAGTACATAAAGTTTAAAAATGGGTAATACAAAAACTTAAAATAAATAATACATAGAATACTAAAAATAAATAAATAAAAAGGTTTAAGATAACAAAATAATTTTAAATAAATAGTACATGAAACGATTTAAAATAAAAATGGTACTTTGGAGTAAAACGTAGCAATCTATAATAACTAATATGAATAAAGATCTTAATGTAAGGCAAAATAGTATAAAAGACCCAAAACATATCAATAAAAAGGTTTAAAACATCATGTGAAAGATTTAAGAATGAATATGCACAATAATGGAACATAAAAAGAACAAATAGTCTAATAAAAATGAAGACAAAATATGTAATATATGTATGCATTAAAATAATTAATATGTAAAAAAAATATAAAACAGTTTTTTAAATAAAAAAGGACGAATATACAAATACCGTATAAGTTTGAAACTAAATAAAATAATATCTAAATAAATCGCAAATGGGGCATATAATAAAATATAATGAAACAGTTTGAAATAAAGAGGAAATGATTAAATTAAAATCAAAATGAAAGAAAAGGTACAAATTATAATAACAGATAAGTGTCATGGACTACATCAAAATGCATTCAAAGTTATGAGGACGAAATGGGACATTATCCCAAGTCTCAAATGCGCTGCATTTCAACCACTCAGGCCGAGGATTAAATCGGAAATGAAATAAAATAAGTGGGCGAAATTTAAAAAAAAAAAGAAAATGCAAAAAGGACTAAATCAAATGGCGTAGGAAAAGAGGAGGGACCGTGAACGAAAATATCCCATTTTAGCCTTAAAAAATATGCTGCCGTTTCTGTGGCCATTTAAGCCATTCTTTTTTCTTTTTCATTTCAGCTTCTATTTTAAAAAAGAAAAAAGAAAACAGAGGGCCTTTACCCTCTCTCCCTCTCCCTGCTCATTTCGGTTAGGGTTCTTAGAACCTTCATCGCCGCCTTCACCGCAGCGCCACGACAGGCGGTGGTTGGGGTGTAAACCGGGCTTTCAAGCCCCTGTTTAAGGCGAACTCAACAGCGAAAACTTCCTCAACCAAAGAAGATCCAAAGAAGGAACCCCCTACGACCTCTTTGGGTCGAATCCGACGACGGAGGAGCGATCTCCGACGACGGTCACTTCGATTCGGGTAAGTCCCCTTCTTTGATTTTATACCCTTTTTGTTTTTTAGATTTGTAGTATAAATAAAAAGAAATTTAAAGAGATGAAAGAACGAAATGAAATCAAAGAAAAAAATAAATCAGAGATCAACCTTTAAATTTTGTTCTGTTCTTTTATTCAAATGTGCGTCGCCCTCCCGTTACAATCAGTTTCATTTCGGCTTTATAGCCGATTCCCATATTAAAATATTGTTATTTTATTCTCTGCTACTGCTTGTGCTTCTTGCTGCCATTTTTCCTCTTTTCCAAATGTTTGCAGGTCATGGGAGTGTCAGACGCGTGGAAGGCCGGTGATTGGCGCCCCGAGCGGTGGTGGCGCGCGTGAGAAGGCTGGTGGCTGAAGGCATGCGGCTGAAAACTTTGGTGGCTGCTGAAATTTTTTTTTTAACATAGTGGGCTTGGGCTATTAGGGTTTATAAATTGGGTTTGGGTATTGTATTTGGACTAAGGGTAAAATTTGGGCCTTACACTGTGATTGTGCCATCAACAACTTGAAGCTTGTTCTTGGATAAGAGCGCCAGTTTCATTGCTCGAGACCAAGAATGATAATTCGAGCTTGATAAGGCAGGAAAAACAAGAACTAAGGCTAGATTTTCATCCATTTGGATGAAGGTAATAAGGACTAGAAGGTAGTGTAGGATCATAGAGTGCCATTGGAAAGAAAGAAACCAATGAAAATCAAAGAAACAGAGTGTTTGGGAAGCGAGAAAATGTAGAAAAATGCAAGAGAATTTTACATCTGATACCATGTAGAAAAGGAGTGTAAGGGAATTGTTAAGAGTTCTTTTTCACCATTCAAAGGATTAGTTATATACAACTTAAAAAAGAAAAGAGAAATAACAGAATTGAGAACTAACATAGGTGTAACAGACTAACTGCTACATCTGCTAACTAACTAATAGTTAAATTAGATCTATATTACTAACAACGTTAAATATAATTCTATGATATTGAAAAAAAATTTTAAAAAAAATTCTTCATTGAATAAAAAAAATATTTTGAATTGATAACTCAATAAATTTACGCATTAAACATTTATGAACTATTGTCAGTATTTTTATTATATTGGTCTTAGAAGTATGATGCCTAAAATCTAATCATGCGGGTAGTTTTATTCTTCCACATTCTCCAGTAAATATGATAAAATATTATAATATAATGCTTAAACTAAAAAATAATTAATATTAATTAAAATAACATATTAAAAATTACTTTAGATATAATTCTATCCAAATAAAAATTTTAAATGTGATTAATTATTATTTATATAATATTTAAACCAAAAATAATTATAATTAATTATTTTACTAATAATATTAACTAAAACAACCTATTCACAATTACTTTCAAGTATGATTATCAAAACAAAAATATTATTAGCAATTACGCAAATACTTATTTTAGAATTCGAAATAATATTATTATTTATTGCATTTATAATATATCTAATTTATTTACATCTATTTTGAGAGACCATGCCCATAGAAATCTAACATTCCTTATCTTTTAGTAATGATTACTTAAATTAATTATATAAAATTAAATTTTTTATTAAAATAAATTATATAAATACATATATCTTTACGTACAAGTTACCTAACGTAAAAAACAAAAAATTTGGCTATATTAAGGATTAGTCCGGTACCTGAGCCATTTTTTTTTAAATTCTTAAAATTAATAAGGGTTTAAATACAATTTAGTACTTGAATTTGATTTAATTGTTTAACATGCTACTTAAGTATTTTTGTTTCAATTCAGTATCTAAGTTCGGCTTCAATGTTCGATTTGGTGCTTAAACTTTTCAATTTGATATTTGAGTTCTTTTGGTCCTAATTACCCAACTTTAGCTTCAATATTTAATTTTATTTTTTGTCACTTTTTTACTAGAGTTCACATGTCAAATATTCATTGAACCACATAATACCATTTGTATCAAATTAGACCTTAAACCCAAACTCATGTACCAAATTGAATATGAAAGACAAACTCAGGTATCAAATGCTATATTAATAAAAAAAAGGACAAAGTCAATGCGATAATTGGAGCGTAGCGTTTACGCGTTAACATTCTAACGCCGGTAGTTGCCTATCCAAACCACAGGCGCAATCTAATAACGGGTCATCAAGGAGTCAAGAGAAATGAACCTACAGATTGTTGCCACGTGGGGATTCAAAAGCTCAAACGCTATTGCGTATTAAAACATAGGAAAGAGGAACGATGGGAATCTTTCAGCTGTTAACGCGTCGGTAAATAAATACCAAGTTTCTTCGAAGAGTTTTCTTCTGCGATCTTCATCTTTTTTATTTTTTATTTTTTATTTATTTTTGACTTCTTTGGATCGGTCGATTGCCATATCGATCGGTCCTTCTATCTCTTCAATATCTCTTTGAAGGTCAGTAATTCATATTTCTCTCTCTTCATTATATTTTAAAAAGCTAGATTTGTTTTTTTATTGCCGTTGAATCGCGATTTTTGTCGTTAATTAATCGGGAAAGATTTTGTTTTAATTAGTTAGGCTGATTTTCATAAGAGATCTGAGGTTTTTTTGAATTTGAGATGATTTGAGTCTTTAGAGGCTTTGGTTTTTATATTACAGCCTTCAATTTTTGGGGAAATTCCTGCAATTTTCTGATACTGGTGAATTTTATGATTGGTGTTTGTTTTGGTTCCAATTCGATTTTTGTAGGAATCGGAGTTTCGGAGGTCTAGGAAAAGAAATGGCAGGTGGGTTTGGGGAATCAGCGAGCCATTCTCCCCACAATCCATCTTGCTCCACCAGTAATGCTAATGGTGATGCTGGTGATTTTGAGTGCAATATTTGCTTTGACTTAGCTCAAGACCCTATTGTCACTTTATGTGGGCATCTTTTCTGCTGGCCTTGCCTTTACAAATGGCTTCATATTCATTCCCGTTCTCAGGAATGTCCTGTTTGTAAAGCCCTTGTTGAGGAACAAAAATTGGTTCCCTTGTATGGAAGGGGGAAATCATCTACTGATCCTAGGTCCAAATCTATTCCGGGTGTTAATATTCCGAATCGTCCAGCTGGACAGAGACCTGAAACGGCTCCTCCACCACCACCTATTCAGTTTCCCCAAAATGGGTTCGGGTTCATGGGAGGCTTGGGAGGTTTTGCACCAATGGCAACTGCTCGATTTGGGAATTTCACACTCTCTGCTGCTTTTGGTGGTCTTATCCCATCCTTGTTTAACCTTCAGGTCCATGGATTTCCTGATGCGGCTATGTTTGGTCCAGCTGCTGGTTTTCCATACGGCTTTCCAAGTTCATATCTTGGTGGCCATGCTTATGGATACCATCATCACCACCACCACCATCATCATCGCACCGCACAAGGCCAGCAGGATCATTATCTGAAGATGCTGTTTCTGTTTATCATTGTTTGTGTTATCTTTGCAATGATTTACCAATAGACCATATCTGCTATCAAAGCATAAATTGCTAACTTATTTTAGGAGTGCCAATCCGATATCTTGTGTAAATCTAATAAATGCATTTTCATTTACCTTTTTGTCTTTTACTTAGTGATTGAGGAATTTTTTGTATAGTACTTCCCCTGTTGATTTTTGGTTCATCTGTTGGTTCGCCTTTGTATTTGTGCTTTGGAATATCTTTCGCTGTCCTCTATGGCTGAAAAGCATCAATGTGTTTTAGCAACTACAATACACTAATTTGGCTCTTTTTCTTTTCTCCCTGCGCATCCTTGGTTTCAGCAAGATTATTGAGGCATGAGAGCAAGGTCATGTGTTTTCAGCTTATTTATCCTAATTCCAGTCATAATATCTTCAAGTGTTGGGTAACATAAAATGTAGCAGTATTTTATGTGTCTAGCTATTCATAAGTTAGAACTTCTTGCGATCTGAATAGATTTTGTCTTGGCCTTCTATATTTCATGGTTATTTCCTTAGTATATGAGGGAGGATAGCTGAGTTGATTTAGATGGGCGGTTAAATATCGGTAGTGTAGGTGGAGTTGTTTCTCTCTGCTTGTTGTAAGCATTTGCCATTAGTCATACTCAGTTCAGTTTCCACTGCTCTTTACCCTTTCATTTGAGACTATGAACGAAAGATTTTTTTAATGTAGTGATAGTAAAATGGTTCCCTTTCTGGGCCTGAGTGACAGCAATTCTTTGTGCTTGCATAGTTGTTTATATAACAAACTTCAGTGATTATAGCTCCTGACCAAGCTCAAGTTTGCAACCCAATTTGTGTTTCTAGTGCTAATTGTGCATGTACTACGAATATCAACTAGATTTGATTTCTTTGTTTTGTTTGGTTAATGAGATTTGTGATTCTCACTGTTGACTCCAGGGAGGTTACTTTTTAATCCACAGCTAATTCTTCGCAAAACAGGGGAATGCATCTCAGTAGTTATAATTGATGATAGTGTATGACGTTTTGCTGTTGTCAGCTTTGTGCTGGTTATAACATAGAATCCTACCTTGTTGTGTATCCTCTGCTCTCCTGTGCGCACACATGCACGCAATAGCATAAGTTGGTTTTGTTGGTACTTGAAATAAATCTATATGATCAAAAGGATGATGGAATCCAGTGTCGGTTGTGTTACTACTTTCAGACAAGCATCACATGATTTGGATGCCTTCGGTAAACAGTGAGTCTATAGCAAATTGTTATTTTTAACCAATATAGTTAACGGGTATGAATTGTTGCTATCTGTTTCTTTTATTGACAAGTGGTCCTGAAATGGCTTTATTTGATCAGCCTCCTCCTACTCTTATCTGATCCACCAGTTTCAAGATTTTTTTGGTTGAGTGCTGGGGTGGCCCTTTAGTTCATTGGATGAAGCTTTACGCACATGGGTTGCTCGGAGGTCTGGTGAAGCTGCCGTTTAGGCCTCATGGTAGGTAATTTCTTTTTCCCTGTACTTTTTTTGTGAAACTGTTTCGATGATAATTACAGGATTATGGGGTTAATTACTGTTTGATGTTATGCTAGTTTTGTAACAAAATGATGTTAAGTACTTTTTCATCATGCAAAATTATCTCTTGTTGAGGCGCACATGGCACAAAACATGGGCAGCAATTGTCGTGCGTTAGGAGCTGTCCATGGGGACAGTCTGGCTGATCTGGGTGTGTTCCAGTGTTTCTAGTCTCAAGTGACCATCACTTTCTTTGTATCTTTATGTCACGGTTCTTCTGTGTGACATAATATCGAGCACTTGTTTTGCCTTAGCTAGTTGCCTGCTCAAATGTATATAAGCTGTGGCCTACAACCAGGAATTATATGCCATTTTAATATGGTGGACACCACACTATCCTCATCCTCTAAAAAAATTCAAATTTAAATAACAAAAGGTTAAAATAGTTAAAAAGTTTCCAATCACCATGTATGATTTTTTTATTGATTTATAAAAAAAATAACAGAAAAAACATGAGGCTTAAATAAAAATATAGATTATATGGGTGAAAAATAAGTTTTATGAAAAATTTATATTAAAATAACAATAAGAATTTAGTTGAAATGGTAAAATTAAAAATTAAGAATCCTTTCATAGTTTAGGTCAATTGTTTTTTAAATAAACTTAATATAAAGGTAAGGAAATGCAACAAATATCCTACAATAATATTTATTAATTGTCTAAAATGTGATTTTTTTAAATATTTTTCCTGATCAAGTTGTTGAGTTGAGTTGAGATATTTAGTCACATATTTAAATAATAGTAACCATAGATATAGAAAACAGAATGTGAGAGAAAAATATTTTTTTATGTATGATGAAGCTTTGGATGACATGGTAAAATTAAAGATTTAAGATACTTATGTCTCGTTTGATTACTAGTGTAATTATATGAGCAAAACAAACTTAGTTATTATGCATGTATTATAATTGTTAGATATAAAATAAAGAATAACTAGTAAATTTAAATTTAAAATTTGAAAGATGGATGATAACTCTTGTAAAAATTAAGCGAAAATTTTTCCTCTCTTCGCTAAAAATAAATTATAGATGTGGCTAAATATTACCAATTGAATTAGTTTATTGCTAATTCATATACTAAAACATGTGTAAAAAAATAATATTTCTACTAGCAAACAAAGCACTAATAGGCTAGGTTTAAATCTCATCCTTTGTATTTTTTTTTAAATTTAAAATTTTTAATATAAATTCTATATTAATGAATAAAATACAAAAACACTATATGACAATGTCTATTAATTGTTTAAATTTGATTTTTTTTAATATTTGTTCTGATCAAGTTGGTTTTGAGTAAATTGAATTACATTTAAATAATAGTAAGTATAGATATATATCGGTGAAGTATAGTTTTATGAAAAAATACTTGAAATGGTTGATGATTTGTATATTTTTATTAAAATTAAATTAATTTTATATAAAATATTTATTAATTGTTTAAAAGGAGACGAAGGTGTTATTTGGAAGCAGTGAATGGCGTTGGACTTTGTTTTTCCCTTCGATTCCTTCTTCTTCCATGCGAAGAAACCACCTTTCTTATCCAAACTCCCTTTTCTTTACATTTAATATCAACCGTCTATTCAGATACAGAGTTAATATTGTATGTATTTATATTGACTCTGTGCTGATGATGAAAGTAATTTGTACAATGGCTCATCTTCTCCATCGCTTAGTAATTTTCACCATCTTAATAACCATGGCTGCCACCGTCACACCAATAACCCATCAACATTCAAAAGAAGCCTCTAAATTCTATAATTCTCCGGCTTGCCTTTCAATATCTGAACCCTATATTTTATGCTCCCATCAAGCGCTTCATTTGGCAATGACCATCGACAAAGCTTACATCAGGGGATCCATGGCCGCTATTCTTTCCGTACTTCAACACTCCTCTTGTCCCCACAACATTGCCTTCCATTTCCTCATCTCCGCCACCGCAAACGCCTCACTTTTACGCGCCACCATATCCTCCTCCTTCCCTTACCTCTACTTCAGACTCTACCCTTTTGATCACTCATCTGTTCCTCTTATTTCAACCTCAATCCGTTCAGCTTTAGATTGCCCTTTGAACTACGCTCGAATCTACTTAGCTTCTCTCCTTCCTTCATGCATCCACCGTGTTTTGTATCTTGACTCGGACCTGATTCTCGTTGACGACGTTGCTGAACTCGCCGCGATCCAACTCGGAGATAACTCAGTTTTGGCGGCAACAGAATATTGCAGTGCCAACTTCGTTTCTTACTTTACTCCCACGTTTTGGTCCAACCCTTGTTTATCCTTAACTTTTGCGAATCGTAAAGCTTGTTATTTCAACACAGGAGTAATGGTGATGGATCTTGATCGATGGAGAGAAGGGGATTACACGAGGAAGATAGAAGAATGGATGGAGATTCAAAAAAGAATGAGGATTTATGAGTTGGGTTCATTGCCGCCGTTTTTATTAGTTTTCGCCGGGAACATAGTTCCGGTGGATCACAGGTGGAATCAACATGGGCTTGGGGGTGATAACTTTGATGGTCTTTGCCGGGATTTGCATCCTGGCCCGGTTAGTGTTTTACATTGGAGTGGAAAAGGGAAGCCATGGGCGAGGCTTGATGCTAAAACACCCTGCCTTTTGGATGCTTTGTGGGCATCTTATGATCTCATGGATACTTCATTTGCTTTTGATTCTTGAATCGAATGCCAAAATTATGCTTCGGGTGTAAGTGTTTGTTGGCTAGGAAAGTGACGGAATCGTCGAGAAACGGTGGAGCTATAAAAGCTCTAAGCTGCAATAATGCCAGGGCGGAGCTTTAGCTATGTGTTTACAAACGATTGACGGATTAAATTAAATGTGAACCAAATTGATTTAATCCTCAACAGGTTTCAACTTTGATTATAGGAGTAACAAGGATGTTATTAGCAATTACATGTTTTTTAATTAATAAATATTAAACTTAATGTCTATAATCAAACATAAATAGTAAAACACACCTATCTAAACACTTACTAAAATTAAATTTAGGATAATAATGGAGTGAGCGGGAACGGATTTTGTCACTTACTGTCTTATCATATCAAAACCCAATTTGGAATGAAATTGAGGATGGGTATTGACATACTTTGCTTATCTTCATATCCATATCAAACCCAAATAGAGATGGTAATGGAGCCTGGATATTACCAAATCTATCATCCTGATTTTATTGTTTAATTCAACACTAAAACTTTAAAATTAAAACAAGTATATGGATTAGAAAACATAGACTATATCAATGATTTATAACAAATTTTAACCATATGAATTTAAATGCTGCTATCAGACATTTTAAAAATCAGAATATATATATATATAAACTAAAATTAAATACATTAAAATATTAGGATTAAACTCACAATTTATACCACAACAGAATTTAATCAATATTTAAACATAGTTGTCCACAAGAAACGAATATTAACCTTTTCAATTTCAGCTTTGGCTTTGGAAAATACGGTTAAAGGGGAACAAATTTAAAAAAAAAATAAAAAGAATAGGGGTCTTTATAACATATTTTTACTATTTTAATAATTATATATTATTTATAAAGCCTCCCCATCAACCAAGTCTTAATTCAATTAGTGGAATTTCTTTAATGTCCCTTTCATTTAAAATAAGTTATATTATTTGAGTGAATTTTAATTTTTTTTTAAAATTTAAAAAAGCAATAAAAATATGTATATGATAATATTTGAACCTATGCCAATTATGTAAGTAAAACTTTTAAATTATTACTCAACTAAAGATTTATTTTTATATTTTTATACATTTTAATTTTATTATGCACACTTTATTAACTCCATCTATTGTATATATATTTATATTTACTATTTATAGAGCTCTTTACTAAATTGGTGTCACTCATCAACCGAGTCCCAACTAGACCTGTTCATGGGCCGGGCTAGTCAGGTCCTCAAAGAATTCTAGGCCCATTTGATAGACTATGGCCTAAATTTTTTATCAAGCTCGACTAAGATTATAGATGCTAAACTCGAGCCCGACCCATATGAAATTTAATTTATTTTATTTTATTTATATAAAAATCAAATATATAATACATCAAAAACATCAAAAACATTAAAATAAATGTTCCCCAAGAAATTGAAAATAAATTAATAAAAGTTTTTATACTTACATAATACTATGATAAGTGCAATTTAACAAACAAATGTCTCTAAAACAGTAGCAAAATTAAACATAAAACAAAACTTATACAATATCCAAATAATAATAACAAAATAGTAGTAACATAATAGTGAGATGACAGCAAAAAAAGTGGGGAAAATAATAGCAAAACAACAACAAAATAGTGGGAAAATAATAGTTTTTTTTTTTCAAATTTGGGTCAACTGAGCCTGGGCCAAAAAAATCTTACCCGAGATCCGACCCGTTTTTAAAACAGGACTTATTTTTTTCCCAAGTCCATTTTTTGAGTTTATATTTTTGCCCAAATCATTTCACTTTTCGAGCGGACTTTCACAGCCCGACCCATGGACAAGTCTAGTCTCAACTCAGTTAGGAAAATTACTTTAATATCCCTTCTCATTTAAAATAAATTACATTATTTGATGGTACTTTAATATTTTTATTTAAAAAATAGAATAAAAATATATGTATATGATAAGATTTGAACCCATGCCAATTAGGTTAACAAAACTTTAAATTTTCACTCAACCAAAGGTCGTGTCACAAATAAACTCAACATCAAATCAAGATTGATGACAAAACAATGATAAATAATTGTATTCATTTAGTATTCTTAATCTAATGTGTTTTTGTGTTTCAATTTCGTTTCACTCATAATTTAATCTATATTTTTATTTTAATATCGTGTATATTTCATATATTATTAATTAATTTCAAACATGTAATTTCTACACAAATTCGTGTGTAATAAGACTTCTAGTGTAAGAGGAAAATAATAATATTATATAGTAAAAATAAGGGAAGACAAATAATTATCATAATTGCTCTAACTAATTATTAAAATTAATTCATAATAGTTTGTTTATTTATTATAATTATAGCTATTATTTATTAATAAAAAAGAAAAGAAAAAGAAGTTAATTAATAAAGGAGTAAAAGGCTCTGAACAAGAGAAAGAAAAGTGCAGAAGTGGAAGACTTTCACTGTACAAGAATAAATGAAAAGCTTAGGAGGAAATTATTAAATTTTAAATTGAATATTTTAAAATAATTAATAATGAAATTAATATTTTTTATATAATTTTAATTGATATAATAACAAATTATGTTTTTAACGTTTACATATTTTGTCATTTTAGCCTTTAACATTTACCGGCGGTTGTAGGATAAATTTGTTAAACTAAGACCATATTGATTGAATCTGTAAATTTTAAGGGTTAAATTTATTATTATACCAATCAAAATAATATAAAATTGATGAAAAATATTAATGTCATGATTAATTGTTCTTAGTTACTCAATTTCAAAATTAAAAGTGATTAAATTACTCTTATTTTCTAAAAGAGCTTAATTTATTCAATTTCAAAATTAAGAATAAGAGAGAATCTCATATAGCAGCCAAGCCCCTAAAATAATTTTTTTTTATTAGTATTATATTTTAGCTCTCCAATAATGAAAAAAAAATTAATTTAACCCTTTAAATTATAAAAGTATAAATTATTAAAATAATGAATTTTTCTTTTTAATCCTAAAAATATAGAACCGCACCTCTCAAAATATTTTCTTGCTTCGCCTCTGTTTCTTCATACAGGTTTTTTTTTTTTTGATGTCATCTTTATTTTTCTTAAATAAGATAATAATAAATCAGAGTTAAAACTGTGAATGAAAAATCCAAACTTAAATCATTTTACGCATGAAAAACTCCATCTTTCTCAAAACAACTTTCCTTGAAGACTTATTGTCATTCATTCCTTTTTCACCCTAAAAGCTTGTTTCCTAATCTTGGGTTTAGTGTTTGGAGGAGATATGAGCGGCTCTGATGATTTTACAGCCAAGATAGATCCCTTAAATATACTCTCAAACTTGTTTTCCTGGTACTGCTTCTATCATTTTCAACAGTTGTTGCTTTCTCTAACATTCTTCTACCCTTTTCCTTCCAACAAAACAATATTAAATTTTTGTTGATTTAAGAGATCTGACATTCATTTGACACGAGAGAGAATAGGGAATGAGATATGATTTCTAGCTAAATTGCCTTTTTGTTTTTGCTAATAACTATTCACATTGTCTAAGAACTAACAATCGTTTATTCATGTTTTAACATGGTACATACTATTCTTATTATTGTTTGCATTTTTTTTGCAAGGGGTGTGCTTCTTTTCTTGGTATATAGGCAAGCAACACAAAGCTTGAGCGGAGGTTTGCTATTGACCATGTTGACCCGTAATTATTGTATATCCCTTGACCAAGTTTGTCATTGAAAATTATTCAAAAAGTAAAGAAGCATCAATAAGGACTCATACTATGGAGATCAAATTGTCAATGGATTGGAAGCTGATTGTGTTATTTCATTTCTCTAACATGGAGCATTCATCATGATCTTCGACCATGAAAATTTTGGGATACATAGGCAAGGATTGTTGGAGATGTTTCATGGAGTCCCAGTGGGATGGCGGACTCTTTTGATCAGAAACGTTTTATGCAGCTTGTTGCTTGGCTGTACTGTACTATCTGACTTTTTCCATGACTTGCTCTCTATCTCTTCATAGTTTTCCTTTGGTTACTAATTTTATTAATAAAATTTCTCTTTGTGGAGATTCAACAGAACTGTGAAAATATTATATTACTTTTAGTAATCTTTTTCAAGCTTAGTATATCATTATATGCATTAAATTAGGAAAAGATGAGAAATATTTCGATCATACATTAAAGCTTTTACAATTGAAAAGAAAAATGCCAATATAACATATGCACACACAAGAAGTGAGATTAACTTCGACATTTATACGTTGATTGTTATTTTTTTTAAAGAAAATATATCAGTATTCAAACACCAGAGTTTTAAAAAAGTAAACACATGTTGGCATGAAGATACTAAGACGCGTGCATTTCTCATGCAAACTTGTTGAATCTTCACTTTTGACATGAAAATACGACGACACTTGGCTTATCCCATGCAGATATTGTCTTACCCCACATTTCATGAATTAGCATAAGCCTATATATTTATTTGTCTTAGGTATAGATATAAATAAATGTATATACATGGTTATATGTGCATTTTTTATAGACAATTAATTATTTTTAGTATTTAAAATATGGAATAAATTTTATTAGGATCTTCTTAAAAAATATAGTTTTTAAGCACCAATAAAATAATGTCACGTTATTTTTGTGCAACTAATTTTTTAAAAAATATAATAATTTTTGTGCAATTTTTTTCCATGTCATTAACACTTAATTGTGGTAATTATTTTACCCTGAACCCAAAACCTCGAACATTGAATCTCAAATCTCGAGATTTAGGGTTTGAGTTTAGAATTTAAGGTTTTAGGTTCAGAATTCAAGGTTTAGGTTTAAATTTAGGATTTAGGGTTACAAGTTATGAGTTTAAGATTCAAGGTTTGGATTTAAGATTCAAGAGTTTAGGGCTACGGGTTCATGGTCTGGGTTTGGGGTTCTACATTTTGGATTTAAGGTTTAGGATTTGGGATTCATGTAATTTTTTTTATCAAATTCACGTGTTAATGATATAAAAAAATTGTTGAAATGTTGTTAAATAATTGAGAAGTGACCATGAATAATATAGTTGGAAGGGTCCATAAAATAATTTCTCTATGGATGAGTATATAATAATATTTTCATGTCTTTAAAATTTGATGATGTGGCAAAATTTTATTGGTGTCTAAAACCTTAGTTTTTAGGATAATTCTTATATAAGTTATTCCCTTTAAAATAAGTTATATTATTTGATTTTTTTTTAAAAAAACCAATAAAAATATGCATAGAATAAGATTTGAACACAAGCTCATTAGATTAAAAAAACCTTAAGTCTTACCACTCAATGAAAATTATATTTGAATATATTTATATATTTTAGTTTTATTATACACATTTTATTACCTCCATCAATTGTATCTATATTAATGATGTTGTTGATTAAGATGGTGTCACAAATCAACTCGACACTAACTTAGGATTAATGACAACACCGTGATAAATTATTATATTCATTTAGTATTTTTAACCAGATGTACTCATGTGCTTAAATTTCGTTTTAGATGCAATTTAGTCTAATTTTTTTTCTTTTAAAGTCCTACATATTTAATGTATTATTATTAATAATTAGTTTCAAATCAAACATTTCGTTATTTTTTGTATGTTATTTTTAAGCACAACTCTGTACTATAAATACATGATTTCCACGTCCATACATGTGTGATAAAGTTTGTAGTAATATAATATGTATTTGTGGTTACATTGGCATGGTGTCATGTGTGCATGTGTATGCATTAGGACATGTGGATTACCTGATGTGAAATGCAATATGTTTATATGTATGTACGCATGCTAAAAAAGACATGGATTTAATTATGTTCTGGTGTTAATTTTATTTATGCAAATGCTATATATTCATGAAATTTTTGCAACGACTCTTTTTTATATAAAAAGTAAAGGAGTATTCTGGAATTAAGATGAAATGTAAGATTTTTAGAAGCAAATTAATCAATTGATACTTTTAATCACATGTATTAATCTATTACAATTTATTCTTATTTTGTTTTATTTATATACATGGTTTCCTCAGGAATGAAATTTGATAACATTAATTTATGAAATATGATAAACCCTGTTTTTATATATTGCTCAATATTTGTATTTGTATATAATATTTTTAATAATTTCATAACTCTAAATAAATATTTTTCAATTTGGAAACGATAAATGAACTAGGGTGTTGGGTTTTTTTTTATTTTTGAATTAATTTGTTGAGTTATTTTAATTTCTAATTGTTTTTATGTTGTAAATTAGTTGCATACTAAGCATGTGAGAAAGAAGATCAGGATTTTTCTGAAACAATAATTTTCTCTTTTCTGCTATATATATATATATGTGTGTGTGTGTGTGTGTAACCCATCCATGTTGTCATCTTCTATTGAAACTTCATCTCCATCTTCTGCCACCTATCAAATTCATATGAAACAGCTTTCAAAAGAATAGAGAAAAAAAAAACCGTGAGGGATAGCGATTTTCAGTAAGGAAATCTGCCGGTCATCCGAATATGTTCAAGAGTTCTTCTAAGTCCATATTTATAAACTGCCTGATTCCCTGCTCTAAACCCATCTCCATATACGGGCGATGTGTCTGATTCTATTTGATGCTTGAAGAACTCACCCAGCTTCCTCTCAAATTCGGGTCTTTTGCCTTTTCTTATTCTACTAGAACCCGAGGATGATGTCGGCGCAACATCGCTGCTCGAAGAAGAATCGAGCTGCGTAGCTATCCACATGTGCGCTAATACCTGACAAATACCTTCCTCCACGTCCTGACTCAGAGTCTGGAAACCTGAAAACAAGTAGCAATTTTGTCAAAATGTTTCTAGACTCGAAACCAAAACTGAAGCACGACATATTATGTTGGAAATGGAAAGCACCTTGAAGTCGCATCCATGCATGCATCATCTCGTGCGCTAAGATCGACCCCGTCAGTAACCTACATAAGATTTTCAATTTCTCATCAACTACCTCAAACATTACTTGATGTATTAAGTGTAACATCAAAGTCAGCATCATCTGCTACAAATATGCAAGATTCGAAAAAAAGGGCACAAAGGTTTCTGGAAATTAGAAAGACAACAAAGAGGCTATGTAGAAGCAATTGTGGAAAATAATTCCATACCTAGGCAGGCCATATAAAATGAGAATAGCAGTCACTTCACATCTACGTGTCAATTTGTATGGCTCTGTTATCATGTCCATGGCTCGATTTCCAGTCCCAAAACTTGGTCGCCTTAGAATCTGATGATTTCAGGTTGAAGATGGCATAAATCTTTGAGCAATGCAAAAGCTTCCAATGGAAAATTTCAAAGTTATATATAGAGGATTTCATATGTTCTTACAGTGCTGACAGTTTGTTCTTCAGAAAGGCAGAGTCCTCTAGTCTCTGGCATATGATAATGGCCCTGCCCAACACAATTTTTAGAATGCAATCATTACACAAGTAAAGAAGAGATGAACACTTCCTCTCACAAGCTGTATTGCTCTGACTCTTCATTTTTTTTCTTAAATTAACACATATCTAGAATCGGATATAGAGATATGAGCCTCTAAATACACGAGGAAAAACATAGAAAAAACAAACATAACCATGGTGGACACATACACACATATCCGACACACCCAAGTCCTTGCAAGTATTTTCATTAAGCAGCAAGAAAAGATTGAAAACATGGTATTTCCAGAAAACATCTATAAGCAGAAGCATGCCCGAAGAACTCCGGTTTAAAGCCTCACATTCCGATTAAAATCTATAAACATAGCTTACATTCTTTTCTCCTACTCTGGCTTCATTTAACGCCTGCCTTTCAACCAGGAGTAATGGAACTTGCTGCTCCACTTTCATGTTTAACCCTTCATAAAACTCTTGTATATCAAGATAAAGGGGTTGGCATTCCTTGGTATCCATAACTGCAGAATCTAGACACTCAAGGCAGAGCTTCCGTCCATCGTCAAGGGCAACATATCCCGTGTCTTGTGGCTGTATATGATGAGCAAAAGTGTGAAGCTTTTAACCTTTTTTTTCTCTTCATCTTTGGAAATAGTAACCAATATTTAACATTGCTAATTTAAATAAGAGCTTGTCATCATACTCACCTCCATTCGCTCGCAGCTGCAGCATCGTGGAGTACCATCATGTTCATGAGAAGGGCAGTACTTCTGGATCCAAAAAGGATGTGCCCTATATTCAATAAGACCAGCAGGGTTTGTTGGAATCTGTCAAAAGTATATATGCCGAAAGACAACACCAACCAGCAATGAGTGACTTGCAGTAAATTTATGTTCTGCTGGTTCAACATTAGTTAAAAAAACAATATACAAGGATTTGCACATGATAGGTAGATATGGGTTTCCTATATCTTAAAGTTCCTTTTGCAATTCCAAGTTTCATTCTATTGCTTTACATAGTTTAAACTCAGAACTACAGAGGGTGACATAAACTATGAACTACTCTTCATGCCATCATATATACATGACTCTATTGCATGGTATTCACATGTACTTGTATGACCTTCAGGTTTAGGTTTATTTAGCACTTGGAATTTCATTATTATGTAAAAAGCATGCAGAAAACATGAAAAACACATTTGTGATTTGGTATTACTATAAGTTCATTGTTGACATTTAACACTCGAAATATAAATAAATTCACTGAAATATGCAGAAATCATATCATATATAATACCACCTTTAACATTTATGCATTGAGTTACAAATGAAACAAATTAGAGCATAAGCCAAAAAGCTTACAAAGTGGCTGCAGACATCACATTTTGGATGGTAACGCTCCTTATAACAAGATTTATGGAAACGATAATTCCCAGACACAGAGAACTGCAGAAAAAGGTGGGCCTCTAAATTAGCTTGTTCATTGACGAAACATCTAGTGAAAGAACCAGACAGCAACATTGATAGCTACCAAAAGGCCTGCTAAGAACTTAAATTTGTACCTCATAATCAGAAATTGGAAAGTTGCAAGCATGGCAATGGAAACATTCTGGATGCCAAAATGCATTGAGGCAATTTAAAAATCTTCCATGACCAATCTCAGTATTGCAGCCAGCACAAATCCTACAAAAAGATTATTAGCATATATTTGCAAGGATAAAAGCTCAAAGATAAGCAAGGGGTGAAATACTTATTGTAGTCAATGACATATCATATACCTGTCTCCCATCGGAAAATGGATTGGAATTGGCAGGAATGTATTTGCATTGTCATATTGGGGAGGAGGTTCAAACCTCAAGCTTTCTTGTATAGCCCTCGCAAGTTGCTCATCTTCCTCAAGCTGAGATTCATCATCTACTCAATAATTCTAGAAACTTAATAATTTAAATTATGGATTGTTAGATTACATGTAGGGCAGAGAAAAACATCCCATTGGCAACTAATTCGATGATATCATTAAAAAAACTGCAGAAAAGAACATGCATGTTAACATTCGGTATACATGCTACTCACTTATTATGTTTCTCTCCTTCTGACTTTCCTCTAGAAGGGATAGGGCAATAGCTCGATCTATCTCTTCATTCTCATGCTCCTGCCACATGTTCTACATCAAGGTCGAAACCAAGATATAACATAGAAAGCATATTAAAGCTAATTAACCAAAATAAAACAGTCCAATTAACATATTTGTGCACAAAAGCATCCATTGATACAACCCATGATTCATAGTCTAAATTTAATATGTTTTCAACACAACCTAGTAAAAGCCTTTAAGTAATAGGTCCTCTATGTATGTACTATCAACGGCATTACAGGTAGCATGATGGGAATCCAGTCATCAAAAAGGTCGAGAACATGTAGGAATAGAAATAGTAACAGATATAATACCCCTGTGCCAGATGGTGCATAAAATTGAGGATCCTCTGCATAATCCCCATGATAATATCCTTCTGAGTTTTTTTGGCCAGAGCCCTTAAAAATTTTTTTAATCCAATCCATAATGCAGGGTGTTATCTGCTCATAATCAATAAGGTTTCTGCCTGCAAGTACAACATGCATTGAAGCAAATAAAAACAAAGATATACATACATATATATTTGAAACTGCAGTAAATATAAATATATGCCAAAAGAGGAAACTATGGAATTCATGCTTTTAGTGAAGGATCATTAATGAATAAAGCCTGACAGAAGATCATAAGTCAAAGTTGATTAAAAACAGCCATGAAGAGAAGAATGCTAACATAACTGTATAGGCTAAGCAAGAAACCAGGTTAAACAATAGAAATCAAAATCAACAACCTGACATTGTTTTACCCCATAATGCTTAAGCTAAACATTAGTTAGAAACATCAGAAATTTCCCCAAACCAAGTGGATATAAAGAGAAAGGGAAGGTTAAAAAAAAAAGACAGATTTATTCCAGCTGAAGACGCCAATAAAATTCATGATAAGGACTGAACTACAGGCTCTCAAAGAACACAAGATGAAGAATCAAACAAGTGGAGAAAATGACTTACCGCAAACAAATCAATAACCTGCAGCAAACGGTGGAAGAAGATTGCAAAAGAGAGCTAGATCAGGAAAGATCCCAAAATTAACGCAAAAAGTTTCAAACAAATTTTAGTTCTATAAAGCTATATATTCTCTCACACCCTTTTGCTTTTTTTTTTCTTTCTTTTTTGGTGAATAAAAATTGAATAATCTATTCAAGGATGCAAAACAACAAGAAAAAACAGCGACACCCTTTATTTCGTTGGCTGCAAAGAAGAATCTATCACACCCAAAACCCTCAAAAAGAAAGTCTTTTTAAAGAATTTTTGTTCAAGACGTGATTCAGCAATGACAATGGATGGAAGTCGAATAAACTAAGAGCACAAGCGTTCTTCAACGGTAGGCAAATTCAAAGTCAAAACATTAAGAAGACGTACAAAAAATGATGAATTTTTTCATAATCCCCAAAGGGACTCATAAAATCCAATTGAGCGATTTTCACCTTTTCCCTCTAATATTTAGAGTTTGGGGTTCTTCTGATTCATCAACTAGAAGACCCCCCCTAAACAGAAAACGCAAAGCTTTCTTTGTTGAGAGCGTAATGAAAAGGGAAATAAATAAAAAGAAAACTAATTTATAAAAATTATATAATTATTTTCTTTTTATACTACCACTTCGCCCCCGCTTTTATCGTTTTCAACTTCTTTACAAAGCTTTTGATCCACTAAACAAAATTCTCTCTTATTAATATTTCTATAAATATTTTATTATTATTATTAAGTGCATAGTGATATCATTTATACTTATTATCTATAAATATGAATCTACCATGCCTAACAGTTTGATTTTTAGTGGTATTAGAGAAGGCAGTTTCAAAACCCCATTTATATAATATAAGCTCATAATTATTAAATATTAATCTTTATGAGGATGTTATATTAGCAATTTAAAGTTTGTTCTGGTAATTGTGCCGAATTAATAGTTAATTTAGTACATGAATTAAATTGTAAAAGTTCAATAGCTCTAGGTTTTTTATTGGTCAAAGATTTAGGAACTTAAATTGTAATTAGCTAAAAGTCTAAAATAAAAATTAAACCAATTTGGAATGTGTTAGTGAATGATGGTGGCTTAAACATTAAAACATGATTAGTAAGTTAATTAAGTAAGGCTAATTAAAATTAATAAAATTTTAATCATAGTATAAAAAGATGAATTAGTGCAAACTTGTCATCTTTTCTTTCTTCTTCCTCACTGTTTAAGCATAAAAACTTAAGGGAAAACTATTTTGAAGCTCAAAGCATTCGACCCCTGATTGGTAAGCAATTTCAAGCCATTTTCTTGTAATTTTTATATTTTTAAGGTCATGGGAGATTGATTTAGCTGGCCCATGTACTAATTTGTAAAATTGCTAAAGTTTTTGAAAGTTTTCATTATTATTTTCTTGAAGAATTTGGTGTTAAATTGATATATTTTACACTTAGATTATGAAAAGAGACTAGATTGTAACATTTAATTGTTAGTTTTGTACATAGGGACTAAAGTGAATAAAATATAAATTTTTCATAAAATTTTGGTATAAATAGAAAGTAAAAGGTCCCTAATGAATGTAATTGAAGTCGGTTTTTAAATCGAGGCTCAAAATTGAAAGATATGATTATTTTGAATTTAGGGACTAAATCAAATAAAATATAAAACTTTAGGGGTATTAAAAAAAGATTATCTAGGTTCATCGATGTCATGATATAATGTGAAAATGTTTGATATTGATGGATTGTATGGAATAATTGTATAGATTAAGAATTGGATCAAACCGAAGGTAATCAGGGAAAAGCTAAAATTGTAGAGTAGTCCCTAAAAAATCAACTTATTTGATGTTTCGACCAGGTAAGTTCATATGATATTTATTTATTTATTTAGGTTGTTATATATTTTATTTGAGTATATGTGTTTGATTGTAGATTAATTGGTTGTTAATTGGTTCTAAAGGCTAGAATTGGACTAAACTGAAAAGAAATGTATATATGCATAAAAGATGCCTGTGTGAACATAGTAAAGGTTAGGATAAAATTAGCATGCTAATAAGGTCATGTGCGCACCTATACGAGATTGATACAAATGTTACCGAGGTCCAACATTTGTTGCAACTTTTCATGTAACACCCCTTACCCGTGTTTGACGCCGGAACAGGGTACGAGACATTACCGGACTTAATCACTAATCATCGTATAAAAACCGATTCATAATTTCACTCTAATTTAAAACTTTTTCAAACACATTCAAGCTGTCCCTTAAAAAGAGCTTACAAGGCCCATATCATGCTTTAATTCAACCACACACATAGGCAAGCATGCACATTCATAAATTGCATCATTTAATTAATAACATAATCAAGACTATCTACATTAAATGACTTTATACAATAGAGACCTTCAAATAACATAGGTCAGTATTTTAAGCCAATTCCTAGCAACTTAATAACAATTAAACGAGTCTCCATACATGCCAAAGACTTAAAATACTTTAAAACCTTTATATATCGATCAATAGTTTGATAGTGTGATTTAACCTCCGGCGACCTCTAACTCGAGCTAACATCTATGACACTATAGGAAAAAGGAAAGGAAGGGAGTAAGCATTATAGCTTAGTAAGTAAGTATGTAAATATTAATAAACAATACATTATCATACTTTAAACAAAGTCACAATATGTTCCCGGAATATTACCATCACAAACACACATACTTTCACTATTACAATCATAAACAGGTTCAAAATAAGCTATGTAGCAGAGTACCAGCAACTAAATTATTTATTTCTGGAGCTACAGAACTCCAAATTACAAACTGTTAATTTTACTTGAAACTAGATTCACATATATTCTTACCAGAAAATTTTTAGAATTTTTGGTTTAGCAAATTAGTACAGTTTATTCATTGAAATTACCCTGTTTCACTGCTCAACTGTTTTGACCACTCTTCACTATGAATCAATTTTCTCCTCGTAAAGAATTCAAAGGATGTTCTTGTTTATTTTATTTGAAACTAGACTCATTAAGGATTTCAAACATATAAATTATATTCCATAATTATTTTTTTACAATTTTTAATGATTTTTTCAAGTCAAAACAGGGGATTACGTAGTCATTCTGAACCAGTCTCTCAAAAACTTAAATATCCCATAATATAAAACTCATTTGCTTGTTCTGTTTCTGTTATATAAAAATAAACTCATTAAGCTCTAATTTGATATCTCATTCAGTCCCTGATTCAATTTCTACTATTTTTGGTAAATTTTTAGATTCACGTCACTGCAACTATCCAAAACAGTTTTATTGTCAATTTTGATCTTTCTCACTTCAATTGTATTCATCAATTTCCCATAACAATCTTTCCAATTTTCAATCACATATCGAGCATATTGCTCATAAGTAACACACGTATATACTTACACTTATCATCACAAAGTCATACACAATTTCATTTAATCAATTTCCCAGTTGAAATCTTCGGAATAATAACAGATACGCGATGGTATCGTACACAACCCACCTTTAAAATCGAAGCTCTCTTGTACACATAGTGGCATTCACTTAGCACCACTCATGTGACCTAGCTCGATTGTACACATAATTTTGGCTCTCTTGTACACATGGTGAACACTTAGTGCCACCCATGTGACCTAGCCAGTTTATCTCGTAGCTCTCTTGTCTACATCGTGTCCTTCACCTGGAACCACGCATGCGACCTAGCTACATACATCCCGTAGTTCTCTTGTCTACATGGTGTACACATAGTATCACCCATGTGACCTAGCTACATCATAATGTCTCGTAGCTCTCTTGTACACATGATGTGCACTCAGCACCATACATGTGACCTAGCTACATACCATCTGTATCATCCAATCTTTCCGAAGGTTCAACCGAGATTTCTCTCTCTTTCTAATACTTGATTCCACACTTCCAATAGTCAATTATGATTCAAAAATCAGCTACAATACATAAAATATGCTGAAATACAAAAACATAATAAAGATAATGTATTATTTACATACAAACTTACATACTTTCTCATTTCCATGTCGAATTAATATTGAACATTTAAATCATCATAATTATACTTACTTTCAACACCTCGGCAATCATAGTAAATATATCAATTTTACATTGAAACATGCATAAATTAATGCTTATTATACATATGAACTTACCTCGATACTAAAACGGCCATTTTACTAACTTTCCCGATTTTTGATTTTTCTCTCATTCTAGATTCAAATCTAGTTTTCCGAGATCTAAAATATCGCATTTTACTTATTTAATTAATTTACTATTCAAAACAGTCCTTAACTCAAACTTTGGAAAAATTACAATTTTGCCCCTAAACTTTTGCATATTTACACTTTTGCCCCTAGGCTCAGGAATTAAACTTCATCCCTTATTCTTATGTTTTAGGACATGCTGATCATTTTTCCATTCTATGGAAACATCAAATTCTCACTCTAACACATAGTTATGAACAATAACAACTTTTACCGATTAAGCCATTTTACACATTTTTGCTTAAAACCGCTTAGCAAAAGTTGTTTAACATAATTTCAGCCTTCATACTCTACCATAAAACATCAAAATAAACACATTTCACCTATGGGTATTTTTCCAAATATGAACCCTAGCTTAAATTATTGCTAGAATAAGCTTAATCAAGTTACCGGGATTCCAAAATCGTAAAGAACTTGAAAAACGGGGCTAGAACGGACTTACTATTGAGCTTGAAAAGCTTGAAAACCCTAGCCATGGCTTCCCCCATGCTAATTTCTGCCTCCATGAAAAATATGAGTCAATTTTGGTTTTATTTTCCCTTTTTATTTCTTTTAATTACCAAATGACTAAAATGCCCTTAAGGCCTTTCTTTAAAATTTTGTCCTATTCATGCCCATTTTTGTCCAAACAAAATATAATGGTCTAATTTCATTTAAGGACCTCCTCTTTAAACCCCATTTCAATCAAGTACTTATGAATTAGAACACATATTTTGCAACTTTTGCAATTTAGTCCTAAAAGTCCAATTAAGCACTTTATCAGTAAAATTACTTAACGATATTTTTACACAATATTTTAATCAATAAATAAACCTTAAAACTTAATCGAAATAAATTTTACGACTTTGAACTCGTGGTTCTAAAACCATCGTCCCGTTTAGGCGCTAAATCGGGCTGTTACAGCAACTTCTGCAAATAAGCCCTAATAGGCAAATTAAACATGCAATCTATAAAATTTCTTATCAATACTCTAACACATGCATCTAATCACTCGGTAAATCATAAAAATTAATCGAAATAAACTTTTCTATCTTAGATTTGTGGTTTCGCAACCACTATTCCATTTAGGTCCTATTTCGAGATGTTACATTTCATTTACATGTGACCTAGGTTTAGCTCGAACGAGTAACCTGATATGTTGTTTTAAAGGTTTAGCCTGGACGGGTAACCTAACATGTATATATTTTTAGCTTGAATGAGCAACTAGTATAGTGTAGTTACTTGTGTATCTGAGTCCGTTTACTAGGTTTCATTGGGCGAAGCGGTTGGTGTAAAAATGAGAAAATTGAAATGGGATGATGTGAACTTAATGTTCAAATGAAAATAATATTGAATTGAGCATGAGTAATGTATTGTAATATTGAACTTGACACATATGTAATTGTATATTCTTTTCATTGAATAAGTTTTGGGATTGGTTAAGTAAAATGACATGAATTGGTATGATAAGTGATTGTGATATCATATGGTTTTGATTATAAGTTAAAGCTTACCTTGTTGTTGTTTTGAATTGCCATGTATAGCCAAATTGTGCCAAATTATGGTAGCTATTTGTATTTAGATAAAAGATAAGGTAAGTTTTGTTTAGTACCTATGAACTTACTAAGCATCCTATATGCTTACCTTATTTATTTTCCTTTTTTATTGTAGATCGTCACATTGTGAAATTTGTTAAGCCAGGATGGCCTTGAAGCTCACACTATCCTATCATCGAATCGATAGTTATACGATCATTTTTTACTCAAGGTTTGTGATTTTTGGAAAAAACGGGTTTGGAAAACGCATCGAAAAATAAATTTAGGGAAAAACCAGAGTTTTAAAATTTTTTTTAAAACAAGATTTTGGTTGTGATATCTAAAGTAATAAACACTTAATCAAAATTGTACATTTTCGATTCGTTTAGGATGAGTGCTTCGACCAAGTAGTTTTATTTACTATTCTCAAGCTCACGTCTGCCAAGTGTGGGCTCGTTTCGAATCAGAAAATTTTTGAAAAAAATTACTAGTGGGGTAATTTTGTAATTTTTCTAAACTTTTGGGTCAAATTGTAAATATTAAAAATATCTCTATAAATTTTTTGGAATAATCTCTTTAGAGAATTTTCTCTCTACAACTTTCTCTTGAGTTCAAGTGTGTGTAAATAATGACCCAAAGCTCTCTTTATATAAGGAGAGTTTAGAGAGTTCAACTATGATTAAACTTAATCATTTTAATATTAAATTAATATAATATTTAAATATTAAATTAAATTTAATATTAAATATTATTAAAATACTAGAATATTTATCTACAAGATAAAATATTAAATTAAATTTAATATTAAGATAATCACTTTAATATTAAATTAATAAAATCTATTAAGATAACTATTAAGTTAAATTTAATATTAAACTATTAAAATAATATTATTTTTGGAATAATTAATCTGAAATCAAATTCTTTGGTAAAGTCTCAGTAGAAGTGTAACTCTTCCATTGCTCAACCACCGAAGACCAACTGCCATTGACCACCGAGACACCGCCTCACAGCCACCGACACTGTAACACCCAAAACCTGTTTCCATCACTAGAATAGGGTTACGGAGTATTATCGTACAAGTCAGAACATTGCATAACAAATAGTATTCAATTATCAATTTAATTCCATAATTACATATAATATCCATAATGAAATAAAACATTCAATTACGACATTAAAGCCGAGCTTTCAAAACCCTAAAAATAAGTTACAAACATTCAAGGACCAAATCGGAACATATCAAAGCTTTCAGGACAAATTCAAAAAATTTTAAATCAGGGGTCACACGGCCGTGTATCTAGGTCGTGTAACAGAGCCTAGCCCATGTGAATCTAAACATGGTCATGTGGCTATCTTACACGCCCGTGTGCATGGTCCTTGTAACTCTTTATTTGGATCACACGACCATGTCACAGGCCGTGTGCCAATCCTTGTGACACTCAAAATGCCCTCACATGGCCATGTCATAAGTCGTGTGTTAGCCCGTGTAAAAACTACACCCATACTATTTTTAAACACATTCTGGACACACGCCCATGTGGCCTACCCGTATGTATCACACAGTCGTATCTAAGACCGTATGTGCCAAAAAATGACCAATTTCAAGCTTGATTTTCAACCATATGCATAGGTACGCATACCAATTCATATTACATGTTTACAAGGCTGTAACCACAAATAAAAGCAACCAAACCATACCAATTTCAATCACCTAATACTGAAACAAGATGTCATGCTTGAAATCACAAAATGCTATCCATTCCAAACCACTATCATCTATAACACCTACAAATCATAACTCATACACCAAATTTGTCATGCCATATTCATTCAACTTACCATTTCTTAAATGAACTGGGGATGAAACATGTATACTTCATTTAATTACTTATTCCACAACATCAAATACCCAACGCACGCTCATTTCAGATATTATGAGTCATAACAAAACATAACCGGATGTTGCTATTACATGCCATATAACCAAGTCATCCTAAATCTACCAAAAGAGTCCTTGAGATAGTGTGTTTCTTTGAGCTTGATCCGATCTCCTAATCGTAAAACGAAATCTACAAAACAAAGGACAATCAGAGGTAAGCTTACTTGAAGCTTAGTAAGTTTGTAAAAATAACAGTAAAGCTTATCACAATTTAACTCAACAACACAATTGAATAACTAATAAGGTAATTCTTTACCGTTCACAATCCACCACATGTAAGAGCTACATGTTTCATTAAATCAATTTTCTCATATGTCATTAGCTGGTCATTTCAGAAATGCAGGGTATCGCTCATTCGAGCTAGTTTCCAGAACATTGACCGTTTCGCAATACTGCTCACACAAGCTGACGAGGATCTACAACGTATGCAGGACCTTAGCCATTGTTACGGTTCATTCATCAAAATAGAGTATTCAGACATTTCACTAGTTCTAGATACTGCTCACACAAGCTATCGAAAATCCGCAACTTATGCAGGGTTCTTAGCCATTGGAACGATCTATACCATTGGAACAGAATATTTAATCATTTTATCATTTTAAGTCCCAGCCTAAGGCTGAATCACCTTAATCGTTTGTATCACCAACTCTCAATTGATCAAGTATGCTAAGAAATTCCACATATCAAATACAGAAAATGTATAGAAAGAAACACTAATTATAAAAACTAGAAATACAAACTTAAAGGACTGATTTGTAGTAACTATCTAGAATAGCTAAATCAATGATCGAGGTTGTGTCAATTCACTATTTTCATTTTCAATTAACACTCATCAATATAATCCAAACATTATACAAATAAGGCATATAATACATTTAAAAATGTACTAAATTTAAACCGTACAAACTTACCAAACTAAATTGCAGCTATTTGATAATTTTCTCTTTTCCTTAGTTTTCCACTATTGTAGGATCGAATCAAGGTGCCTTAGCTCGGTTGAAAGTTTCCCAATGTCTCCCATGGCCATTCGGCTTGTCCAATAAGAAGAAGAAAGAAAATCTATAATATCATCCTTTAAATCTTTTTTTAAAACTTATTCTTTAATTATTTACAAAATTAACCTTTAATTTATAACTTATAAGTCACTGAAACATGCCCAAAAATGTCTAATATATATAAACATGGTATAATTACCATTTAACGAAGGTTTCTGTAACACCCCAAACCCAACCTAGACGTTATGGCCGAATTTAATAACGTCACAATGAATGGGTTTTGAAAACGGTGTCAACTTGTTAAACCATTAACATTTTATGGTTCACATATATTCATAATTTACTGAAAACACCAATTAGTCAGTTTATTTGCCAAAAACTTATTACAGTGAAAGCCTCAAAATAGTTATAATTTGAAAATTGCAGTCGAGTTTTTAGGAAAACCTTCGTTTGCATAAAACCGTCGTTTTTAGAGAGAACGTTTTGTCGGAGCATGCAATTATCGAGAATTGAAACCAAACCAACAGTTAAAAGTCAATACAGTCCAAAAAGTCCCTTAAATTACAAACTCTCAATTAAAAAACAAAAATCTTAAATAAGCTATAAAATAATAATTTTAAGCAGTTTACAGTCGAGTGGTCACTGCTGAGTGTCTGCCGCACCAATCTGCCAAACTCTGTGGATTACCTGAATAGAACAGACAGACAGATGTGAGCTTTTGTAAACTCAGTGTGTAACCTAACAGAATTAAGCATGCAAACATACATATAATTACATATACAATCAGATACATATTTGGGCCCATGCACTTTTCAGATACAATCAACAGAATCAGATATTCAAATCAAATAATTAAAATCTTAACCCCATCCTCTACACACCAACTCCGACCATCCCATCACACCATGTGGGGTTAAAAACACCCACCTATCCCTACACACTGTATAGTGCCATTACGACACTTATTAGATAAGGTACAGCCAAGCTGCCAAAATATAGGCGATGATCGCCATACAAAACACTTCCTCCTCATATACAAATCCTAACCCAATAACAGATGCAGAAATCAGATACAAATATAACAGATCACGCATGCTTATATATAGATAACAAATATACGTACAATAGTATAGCCAGGCATACCTTTAGTATCCTACTCAGATCAATCTATCAAAATACCACAACATACAATTTAGGGTTTAATAACCCTTACCGACCCTACAGTAGGCCCACAGTCAATCGGAGTGACCTGTGCGACCTTAAGGAGAATTTCAGAATGTGGGCCCACATGCCCAAATTGGCTTTGGCCGTGTGGTCCACATGGCCTTGCGCAAAATCCACACGCCTGTATGAAATGCCTGTGTGGGCCCATACACCCCACTTGGGCTAGCCCGTGTGTCTCACACGACCTCGCATCGGCCACCACACAGTCGTGTCCTGTGTACAGCCAAGCCTTCATCAATCACACGGTCGTGTCTCACACACGGGTGACCGCAAGCCCGTGTGGTGTCGACAGTGCAGTTTTTCAACTTTTATCGAAACCTTGATTTTTGAGTTTTGGGTACACACCTTGATTCGGTTTGATGCCACTGCAAACACGAACCCACTAGAACCCTAACACCCTGAACGATTTTGATTACGAGTCCGCAAGAGGAGAGCCCCTTTCCTCTTGATTTGCAATGTACGAGCCTCTTGAATCAAAACATTGAGATTAGGAACCAATTTTACCTAACACAAGGAAAAGAATGATGAACGGAAACAAAAAAGAAGGAATTGTAGAGAAAATATTAGAGAGACGTTAGATTCCAAAAAGGGAGATTTTTGGGGAAACAGATGAGTTTAACTCAAATCCCACTATATCCACAATCTTAACCACCTACTACTCAGAATTTTAGCTCCACCGAAACACTGACACAAAATCGAGCAAAAATATCATCCTCGTTTGCGCAAGGGTTCGAACAGAGGTAATCTAACACACAAATTCCTTTACCACTTGAACCAACAGGCTCATTCTAATATGGATTTATAGGCAATTTTATATAAGCCCACTCCCCAATGGTAAAACTTGTATAAAAAATGACAAAATTAACAACTCTAGGACTTAAACCCAAGATCTCATACACACCTAGAACACTTAACCACTGAAGTAGATACACATTTCTGTCAGATATTTACAGAAGTAGAAATAAATTATTCAGGGTGTTACAACTCTACCCCCTAAAAGAAATTTCGACCTCAAAATTTACCTGATTAGAATAGATGAGGATACTGCTAACGCATCGAGTCATCAGGTTCCCACGTAGCTTCCTTAGTGCCATGATTCCATCACAGAAAATTTACCAAAGGAATGGACTTCCTTCTCAAAACTTTAACATCTCGATCAAGAATTTGAACCGGCTCATCCTCAAAAGTCAAGTCCGGTCTAACCTCGATCTCCTCAATAGAGACAACGTGAGTTGGGTCAGACCGGTACTGCCTCAACATCGAGACATGAAACATATCATAAATACGGTCTAGCTCTAGAGGTAGCTCCAACTGATAAGCGACCGTTCCCATACACTTCAGAATCCGATACGGTCCAATGAATCTAGGGCTCAACTTACCCTTACGACTGAACCTTAAAACCTTCTTCTACGGAGAAACCTTAAGAAAGACGAAGTCCCCCACAGAGTACTCAATATCTCACCTCTTCAGATCTGAATAAGATTTCTGTCTGTCAGAAGCTGCCTTCAGATGATCTCGAATCAGTCTAACCTTATTCTCGGTCTCAGACACCAACTCAGGACCCAAAACCCGACGCTCACCCAACTCAGTCCAACATAGCGGTGTACGACACTTACGACCATATAAAGCTTCATAAGGGGCCATCTGAATGCTAGACTGGAAACTGTTATTGTAGGCGAACTCAGCTAGCGGCAAATAATCCTCCCAACTACCTCAAAAATCAATCACACAACTCTGAAGCATATCCTCCAATATCTGAATCACCTTCTCAAATTGCCCATCGGTCTGAGGATAGAACGAAGTACTGAACTCCAGTTTTGACTCCAAAGCCTCATGCAATTTCATCTAAAATCGAGAAGTGAACGAGGATCCCTATTAGAAATAATTGAAACAAGAACCCTATACAGTCTTACAATCTCAGAGATATAGAGCTTCGCCAACTTCTGCAAAGAAAAGTCCGTCCGAACTGGAATAAAATGAGTGGGCTTGGTCAATCGATCCACGATGACCCAAACAGAATCCTTGTTAGTGGGTGTTAAGGGAAACCCACTAACAAAGTTAATCGTTTATCGTTCTCATTTTCATAAGGAAATCTTAACGGGTTGTAGCAAACCCGAAGGCAACTGATGCTCAACCTTAACTTGCTGACATGTCAGACATCGATAAACAAAATCCGTAACCTCACACTTCAAACCCGGCCACTAGTATAACTCACGAAGATCGCGATACATCTTATTACCACCAGGGTGCATAGCATAATGGCTACTATGCGCCTCTATTAAAATTGACTGCCTCAAATCTGAATCATTTGACATACAGATCCGACCTCAAAACACAGAACACCATCATTATTCACCTCAAAATCTGTAGTACTGCCACTCTCAACTTGACAATGCCGCAAACCCAAAGACTGTTCCTCTAACTGCTTAACCCGAATCTGATCAATCTAAGTTGGCTTAACTTGTAACTCAGCTAATAGACTCCTATCTAGCGAACATCGCCCTCAAATCAGTCATCACTCTATGACTTAGAGTATTAGCTACCACATTGACCTTACCAAGATGATACTCTATCGTGCAGTCATAGTCTTTGAGCAGCTCAGTCTAGCGACGCTGTCTAAGATTCAACTCCTTCTGGGTAAGAAGGTACTTGAGACACTTGTGATCGGTGTAGATGATACACCTCTCACCATACATATAATGCCTCTAAATTTTCAACGTAAAAACCACCGCAGCCAATTCAAGATCATGCATCAGATAATTCCCTTCATGTGACTTAAGTTGACAGGACGTATAAGCTACAACCTTACCATCTTGCATCAGTACATATCCCACACTAATATGCGACGCATCACTGTACCCTACAAACTCCTTACCAGATTCAGGCTATATTAGAACAAGAGCCTGAGTTAGAACATACTTGAGCTTCCCAAAGCTTGATTGTTGCGTATTAGTCCAAACAAAAAGAACACCCTTATGCAGAAGCTTAGTCAAAGGCACTACAATCAAAGAGAACCCCTCGACAACCCCCGATAATAACCTGCCAGACCCAGAAAACTACAAATTTCAAACACGTTCTTAGGCTTTTCCAATTAAGCACAGCCTCTATCTTCCTCGGATGAACATGGATCCTCTCAGTAGAAACCACGTACCCTAGAAAAGTCACTTCACACAACCAGAACTCACACTTGCCCAACTTAGCATAAATTATTTCTCACATAGAATCTAAAACACTACTCTAAGATGCTCATCATGTTCATCTTTAGTCTTAGAGTATACCAGAACATCGTCGATAAAGACCACGATGAATTGACTGAGATATGGCTGAAACACTCGATTCATCAAATCCATGAATGTCGCAGGAGCATTCGTCAGACCAAAAGGCATCACTAGGAACTTGTAATGTCCATAACGAGTCCTAATGCAATCTTATGAACATCCACCTCCTTAGCCCTCAACTGGTGATAGCCAGAACGAAGATCAATCTTTGAAAACACTGAAACCCCTCGAAACTGATTAAACAAGTCATCGATCCTCGGAAGTGGATACTTATTCTTCATAGTCAACTTATTCAACTGCCGATAATTGATGCTCATCCTCATGGTCCCATTCTTCTTCTTAACAAATAGAACTGATGCTCTCCATGGAGACACACTAGGATGGAAGAAACCACGATCTAGAAGCTCTTGTAGTTGAGCTTTAAGCTCTATAAGCTCCTTCGGTGCCATATGGTATGGAGCAATAGACAACGGAGCTGTACCTAGTAAAAGCTCAATTCTAAATTCAACTTTTTGATTCAGAGGTAAACCTGATAACTCTTTAGGAAAGACATTTGGAAAATCCCTCACTATTCTAATATCCTCAACAGAAGAGTCTTTAGAAACAGAAACACTAACATAAGCCAAATACACCTCACATCCTTTCCGAACAAATTTCTCAGCCACAAGCACAGAGATCACATTGGACAGATAATCCCGGCGCTCATTGATTACAACAACTTCATTATTATCCTCAGTTCTCAGAACGACCCTCTTTTTCGCGCAATCCAAACTAACTCAATGTTTAACCAAACAATCTATGCCCAGGATCAAGTCAAATTCCTTAAATTGAAGCTCCATCAGATTTGCCAGAAATACAACCCCTTGCACCTCTAATGAAACGTCCCTATAAAGTTTACTAACCCGAACAAACTGCCCCAACGGACTTAGTACATTAACCTCACTAGTAGTGTTCTCAACAGAAATCCCAGGGTTTCAGATACAGTACTAGCTACATAGGAGTGTCTAGAACCTATGTCTATTAGAGTAGTATAAGGTACATCAAATATAAATAACGTATCAGCGTCATGCAACATAAACCAATGTAGGCTGCCTTGCCTCTGTTTGATTAGCACCTCTGCCCGGTACTCTTTGCCCAAGGCCCTCACCATTACCACCCCTAGCCAGCCCACGACCTCTAGGTGGTTGCTGAACTGCCCTCTGAGGCTGTGCAGAACCTGGTCCCAAAGCTTGTATCTAATCAGCCCTCTATGGACACTCTCAAATTCGATGCTCCAAAGACTCACTGTAACACCCCTAACCCGTATCCATTGCTGAATTAGGGTTACGAGGTATTACCAGTCAAAAACACAAATTAAAATGATCACATACATGTACTTGAATTTCAATAGTCAATTTAATCTCTACTACCACATAGCTGATTATACTTTTAATTTAAACTCATAATACATACAGATAAACAGACTTCATTACACTTTAGTCGCATACTATAACCAAACACAAATGGATTACACGAAATGTACTACTTATAATCATTTGATAAAGATCATTTCATTTTTAGTATTCATTTAATATTAAGTTAAACATTTATACATAACATAAAACACATATAATTTTTATAATAGTAATTGACAAAAGTTACTATTCATTTGGTTAATTTCATCTTATTACCGAATATACACATAATTATCATCATTTTTCCTTCCAACTTTATTTCATCACAAACAAATATACAACTACACATAGAAACATGTATAAAAGTTTTACAATTTGCATTTTCTAAATACACCATTAAGCCACTTTTAAACATATAACATTTATCACATAGACCATTCATTTATAATGTATATAACATCATAACCAAAAGTGAGCTCAAACCATAATCAAAGTATGACCGAAATTATCATGGAGATTAAGCCATTTTCGCATGGCTTAAGTTATACATATTCAAGGTTGAACAAAATACATATTAGCCTATACTTGCCATAAGTTCGAAAATAGACTTTTAAAAATATCGAAGGTTGACAATAGTGTGGATTACTTTGATGATGATCCCCGAGCTCGTAACTTACAACCAAAATCTATAAAACAGAGTAACAAAAACACACAGAGTAAGCTAACTTAGTTTAGTAAGCTTTAAGAAAATTAAACAACTCAAATGAATAATCAAAACATTTCAAACAAGCTGAATTGTATCATTAATGCTATACTTTCGCACAAATAAGTTATCTTGGCCGAATACTAATATTTCTCATTTAGCATAATATTATTCAACTTTTCATTCCCAAAATAACACTATCTCAATTATGCTTACATTCAAACATATATACTCATGAATTAAATTCAGCTTTATAAACCAACATCATTCATTAGGTCTATTATAGAAAATCAAATATAATATAACATATATACACACCTATTTGGCTGAATATTCCAGATCCAATATATCATCTTATAAACACTTACTTGTATGGCCGAATACTCAAGGTTTATTATATCATCACATATGGCCAAATATACAAGTACAATTTATCATCATATATGACCGAATATTCAAGCTCAATAAAACATCACAGGTAGTCAAATATTTTAGTTTAATATAACATCACATGTGGCCAAATATACAAGTTCAATATATCATCACATATGTACATACCTATGTGGCCGAATATACAAGGTCATATAGATCAACTTACATGCTCAATTTCCACATCAATGTGAAGTCTTATAGGAATAGGCTTAAAAATAAATCACCGGTATAAAACCTGATAGGCATAAGCCTGAATCACACACCGACACAAGGCTTGCTAGACCTAAAGTCTGATATTTATTCATCGGCAATAAGCCTGCTAGGCACAAAGCCCGATCAAATTCACCAGCACAAGGCTTGCTAGGCTCAAAGCCAGAATATCACTTTTAAAGGTTTTAACTCAACCGAATAAAACTCAACCACATTAATTCAATGTTAAACCACATTCGGCTACCTTGCTATACAACTATAAAATTTGAATCATCATAGTAAACCATTTTATATTCGAAATAAATGATGTTTAATTGCTTAAAGACTTACCTCGGATATCGACGAACATTATAAATCGGCTATTCGACTATTTTTGCTTTTCCCTAATCCAAGTCTGATTTCTTTTGTTCTTGATCTATATAATTCCAAATTAACCTCATTTAAACACAATTTCATTCAATTTAATCCAACAACAAATAAATAGGAAAATTACCATTTTATCCCTGATATTTCATACTTTTACAAATTAGACCTAATTGCACAAAACACAAAATACACAAAATCTTACCTCATCATAGTTAGGCTGAATCTTCCTTATGCTCATACTAATCCATATATTTCATTTATTTTACATTTTAGTCCTTCAATTTATTATTTTCGTAATTTAGTCGTAATAATTCAAAATCATCAAAAACTCCAATACAAAACATATTAATCCAAAACATATCTTTCATAATTTATCATTAAACATCACAAAACACAAATATTTATCAATTACATAACTCAAAATATTCACCAAAATCAAAAATTCAAGCACGGATCGGGTAGTACTCGAAGCAACTATCTCAAAAACGTAAAAATTATCAAAAATCGAGCAAGGTCCATACCTTAATCAAGCTTTAAAGTTGCCGAATACCTAAGCTTTATTTCTTTATTTTCTTTTTAAGGTTTTGGTCACCAAGTATGAACAAAATGCATGCTTTATTTTTTTATGTTATAATATATCATATATACCATTTATTACTTTACATTTTTAACCTTAAAAATTTAATAATAAGTCCACTCATATAGCTAAAGGCCTAATTACAACATAAGTACTCCATATTAAAAAGCCACTAACACTACAGTCCTTATGCTTTAAACTATTAAGTTTTCATTTTACGCGATTAAGCCCTTTTATTTAATTAAGCACACAAACAATCAAATTTTCATACGAAGCTTTCACACATGCTAATTCACATATAATAAACACGAAAAGTAATATTTAAATATTTTTCTAACTTGGATTCGTGGTCTCGAAACCACTGTTCCGATTAGGGTCTAAATTAGACTGTTACACTCACCCCTCAAACAAGCCCCTATTCTCCTTTAACTCTCGCTCGGATGGCGCTTACCACAATCTTCACACAGTTGAATTCCGGTAGGAGTAATAGGGGCTCCCACTCTAACCGACCCATCAGGTATGACATTTTTCTTAGGCTTCTGAACAAAACTAGAGGGCTCAAAATCCCTCTTATTCTTGCCTCTCTCTCGGTCCTTATTCTAGCACTCCACGCGCTTAACATCCTTTATGATTTTTGCCTTCTCAACCAGAACTGCAAACTCTTGCTCCCTTTGTGGAGTAATCAATACCCTATGATTATCCCTTAATCCATCTTCAATCCAGACTCACCTCTCATCCTCAGATGCCACCATGCCTCGAACGTAGTGGCTCAACCTAAAAAACTCAGCCTCATATTCAGCGATAGATCTATTGTCCTGCGTGAGATTTATGAACTCACGCCTGTGAGCATCTACATAACTCGCCCCCATATACTTACTCTAGAATATGGTCTTAAAGAAATCCCAATTTAGACGATCAAGTTAAGTACCCTCCTCAACCGTCAACCACCACTGATATGCCTCGTTGTGAAGCAAGGAAACTACACCTTTAAATTTTTGCTCGGAAGTACAGTCTAAATTGTTCATGATCCTCTTAGTGGCCTCTAACCAATACTCGGCCACATTAGAGGCAACTCCAGTGACACCCCTAAACAACTCAGCACCATTAGACCGGAGTTGTTCAGTTACCGACCCTCAGCCCTCAGATCTAGATGGGGTCCAGTGACCCTCTCCAAAATCCTCAGCATGGCTTGGGACAGTGCATCGTCCACAACCGAACAAATTTGAAACCCAGTCTCATTAGCAGGCGAAACTGGTGTCTTACTCGTATCTAAGTGTGGCATACTACCCAAAGAGAAAGACTCAGCTCGAGCCCCCTACGACCTCTACCACGGCCTTGAATACCAATTCCGCGAGTTCCTCAAGTACTCATCGTAAATTTTCAAATTTATCTACATTATAAAGTTTTATGCATCAATTCCAATATTTATTAACAGATATTTTATGCATAAATTATCAGAAGTTCAAAATTATTTCAGAAATTTTAGTCTCTAACTATTTCAGTATAGTTTTTAGAAAGTACTATTTATAGTGTTTCAGAATAATTCTATCAAGTATAAAGATACTTACAGGATCGACGCCGGAGACTCGATGTACCACGTACTTTCTCAAAATTATTCAATTTATTTAAATTATTTAAAAACCAATTCTTTTTTAATCACAATTTTGGAACTCAAAATTCATAGTCGAGTTTTACAACTCGACTCTGATACCACTAAATGTAACGCCCCAAATCTGGCCTAGATGTTATGGACGAATCTGGTGACGTCACAAGGAATGAGTTTTGAAAATGGTGTCAACTTGTTAAACCATTAACATTTCATAGTTCACATACATTCACAATTTACTGAAAACACCAATTAGTTAGTTTATTTGCCAAAAACTTATTATAGCAAAAGCCTCAAAACAGTTATAATTTGAAAATTGCAGCCAAGTTTTTAGGAAAACCTTCGTTTGCTTAAAATCATTTTTAGAGAGAACGTTTTATCGAAGCATGCAATTATAGAGAATTGAAACCAAACCAACAGGTAAAAGTCTCTACAGTCCAAAGAGTCCCTTAAATTACAAAATTTCAATTAAAAACCAAAAATCTTAAATAAACTATAAAATAATAATTTTAAATAGTTTACGGTCGAGTGGTCACCACTGAGTCTCCACCACACCGATCCACCTAACTCTATGGATTACTTAAACAGAACAGACAGACGGATGTGAGTTTTTGTAAAATCAGTGTGTAACCTAACAGAATTAAGCATACAAACATACAGATTATCACATATACAATCAGATATAGATTCGGGCCCATGTCCTTTTCAGATACAGTCAACAGAATCAGATATTCAAGTCAAATAATTAGAATCCTACCCCTATCCTCTACACACCAACTCCGACCATCCCATCACACCATATAGGGTTAAAAACACCCACCTATCCCTACACATTGTATAGTGCCATTACGACACTTATCAAATAAGGTGTAGCCAAGCTGCTAGAATATAAGCGATGATCGCCATACAGAACACTTCCCCCTCATATACAAATCCCAACCCAATAATAGATGCACAAATTAAATTCAAATATAACAGATCACACATGCTCAAGATGCTTATATACAGATAACAAATATACATATAGCAATACAATCAAGCAAACATTCAGTATCCTACTCAGATCAATCTATCAGAATATCATAGCATACAATTTAGGGTTTAATAGCCCTTACCGATCCTACCGTAGGCCCACAGTCGATTGGAGCAACCTGTGCGACCCTAGGGAGAATTTCAGAATCATGGGCCCACTTGCTCGTGTGGGCCCACATGCAAAAATTTGTAACGACCCGAATTTTACCGTTACCGAAAAAGTGTATTTTTGGGTCTCTGTTTCTGAAAAATGGATTCGTAAATATTTATTAAAAATATTTACGAAGTAAAATGAGTGGTTAATTAGAGTTTAATTAAGTGAATTTAATTTAATTAATAGTTATTAAGAAAAATGACTAAATTGAATAAGGGGTAAAAGTTGAATTATAGATTAAACGAAAATAAAAAGGACTAAAAAAGAAATTATACAAAAAGTATAAATTGAGGCGGTTTACCGTGAAGAAAATCTAAGATTTTTTTTTATGTTTAGTATATTATTATATTATTATATAATAAAGATATTTTATGTTTTAATTATATTATATTATATTATATTATATTATATTATATTATATTATATTATATTATATTATATAAACTAAAGAAACAAAAGAAAGGAAAAAGAAACAGAATGAAACGAAACAGAGAGCAGGGGAGAAAAAGAAAGAAAGAAAGGAAGAAAAGAGAAAATTTAAGGTTTGAAGCTTTAAGCTTTAATAGGTAAGTCAATCAAGCCCTTTTTACTTAATTTTGATGTTTTAGAAGTTTTAGAACAAAGTTTTGATGAAATTAAGTTGATATATTGATAGTTATTAGATTTCTAGATATTTTCCATGTTAAATAAAATGATGAATTAAGGGCTAAATTGATAGAAATTCAAGTTAAAAATGATACAAGGATTGAATTGTAAAGTGATTCATAAGTTTTATGCTTTAAGGACTAAATTGAAAGAACTTCAAAATTATGGTTTTATGATGAAAAATAGATAATTATGTCTAAATTTGGTTAAAAATTGAGTAGAAATAAAGTACGAATTAAGATAGAAAAGTAAGTGAATTTAGTTAGAATTAAATTGAAATTAAAGTAAATCAACATTTTGTACTAAGACTATTTTGGACAGCAGTAGTAGTTTAAGTTTGAAAAATCACCAAAAATTGTAGAAATTGAATTATAGGACGAATAAAATATGGAATTAAAGATTATTGACTCTAGTTTCTTATAGAAGAAACAGTATAAGCAATTGAATTGTAAATTATGAGATATAATGAATTTTGTGAGACAAGGTCAGAATGAATTCGAGTTTCCCTGTTCTGACTTTGGAAAATCACCAAAAATTGAATAAAAATAATTAGAGGTTTAAAGTTATATATTTAGAATTTCTAATTAGTCTATTTTCAGAAGAAATCAACGGGAATATTATCCGAATTCTGCACTGTGAGATAATTAATTTTTAGTGAAGAAGGGACGAAACTGTCAGACAGCAGAATAGGGGTGAATTTAAGGAATAAACTGTACTTAATGGCTAAACCAAAAATTCTAAAAATTTTATTGTAAGAAGATTTGTGAGTCTAGTTTCAGGGAAAATTAACGGATCTTAATTTAGAATTTTTTAACTCAAGATATGAATTAGTAATGTATTAATGATTATGAATTGTATTAATTTCGTAGTCAATGTGGTACCGGAAATCTCGGCTAAGAAAGGACAAGACAAAGTCAACGGGAGTTAGCTCGAAAATTACGGTTTGTATTTCTATAATCCGAACTTAGTCATTATTTATTATATTTATATACATATGGAAAATGTTAGTGATTGAATTATGATGTTTTACAATTGAAATAGATTGATTTTAGTATGCGATGAATTTATTGAATTTATATTGATTGAAATTATTTTGATTGAAATTATATTGATTGAATTATATAATATATATGACTTGTGTAGAAATTTGAATATTGAATGAATGTTATATTGAAAAATATATTGATTGGAAATATGAGGAAATTGATATGAATATATGAGATTGTGATATTTGAATATTTGGTATTGAAAAGTGAATTGAATTGTATTGAATTATGAATTAATGTGCATAATTGAATTATATTTGTTGAATTGAATGAAATTGTATGAATTGTGAAAATGGGTAAATATGTGTAATTATCGGATTGAGATATTGATGAAAGAATTATTAAATTGAGAAAGTGAATGAAATACCCTATTAACTAGTCGGGCTGAGTCAGATATAGTTGGCATGCCATAGGATATGGAAGTGTACGGGATTTACCGGCTTTATCGATCAGGCACTTTATGTGTCATATTTCAGGCACCTCGTGTGTCGTATCAGGCACCTCGTGTGTCGTTTTAGGCACTTTATGTGTCGTATACTGATCAGGTACTATGTACCGTTTTAGGCACAATGTGCCGTACTGGTGTGTTTAGGTTGGAATCCGTGTATCCGTCAAAGTCCGGGTTTGTTAATAGGGGTAAATAAGTGAAAGATAAATCGAATAAATTTGATTGATCAAGCTATTGAAATGAAACGAGAAATTGAATTGAGAATTGAAAATTTAGATATGAAATTGAAAATATGAACCAAAGGTTCATGAAATGATTGGAGTTCGAATTGATGATATATGATGCTACTTGATGAATTGAAATGTGATTTGAGATATATGAATCGTATGTATATACTGAAAGCTATCAGGGATAGTAAGTTGATATGATATAAATGAAATTGATTGTTATTGAAATGAATTAAAATGGAATATGATTGATAAGCGTATAGTTGAATATAGTTTAATGATATTGAATTGTGAATAAATTGAGGAAAGCTATACCGAATAGTAAGTGAAAGAACGGAGTAAATAGTAATGGATTTATTTAAGAATTGAACAATTATGTTATTGTGTTTATTATATGATTTGTATAAAATTTATATGGTAAGTAGTTGAAATTTATCTATGAATAAATAATTGCATAATTGTAATTGCTATTATGATCTTAAGTGTTTGTTATATTATTAAATGTTCGGATTATAGAAATACCACTGAGTATACCATACTCAGAGGTTAAGTAAAGATAGTACGTTGAATCAGCATCCCAAGACGATCCCGAATTCATTAAGGTAAAGTATGTTGAGTATTGATAATGGCATGTACCCAGGATGTTTAATGAGAGTCATTTAGGTTGTAAAAGTATTGATGAAATGAGTAAATTATGGTTGGCAACGGTATGTAGTATGAATTTTGAAATTTACTAAAAATTCGTAGTGATTCTAAATTAGTCCCGAATTGAATTTACTGTTCATATTGGACCGCGAGGGCCCATTAAAGGGACGACATCTTAAAACTAGGATGTGTGTGAATATTTATTTTAATTAATGACCGAAATTGGACTGTACTGACTGGTAATGTCTCGTAACCCTGTTCCGGTGACGGTATAGGGTTAGGGGACGTTACAAAATTGGCCTTGGCTGTATGGTCTACACGGCCTAGCCCAAAATCCACATGCCCGTGTGAAATTCCTGTATGGGCTCTCACGCCCGTGTGGCCCACACTCCCCACTTGGCCTAGCCCGTGTGACTCACACGGCTTCGTACAGGCCACCTCATGGCTGTATCTTGCGCACGGCCAAGCCTTCGTTAATTACAAGGTTGAGTCTCGCACATAGCCCTCCACATGGGCCACCACACGCACGTGGGCATCAACAGTGCAATTTTTTGGCTTTTTTTGAAACCTCGATTTCTGTATTTTGGGTACACACCTTGATTTAATTTGATGCCACTGCAAACATGAACCCATTAAAACCCCAACACCCCGAACGATTTCGATTACAATTTTGCAATGGGAGAGCCCCTTTCCTCTTGATTTGCAACTTACGAACCCCTTGAATCAAAACACCGTGATTAGGAACCAATTTTGCCCAACACAAGGAAAGGAATGATGAACAGAAACAAAAAGGAAAGAATTACGGAGAAAAGATGAAAGAAACATCATATTTCAAAAAGGGAGATTTTTGGGGAAATAGATGAGTTTAACTCAAATCCCACTATATCCACAATTTTAACCACCCATTACTTAGAATTTTAGCTCCACCGAAACACTGACACAAAACCGAGCAAAAATATTATCCTTGTTCTCGTAGGGGTTTGAACACAAGACCTCCAACACATCAATTCCTTTACCACTTAAACCAGTAGGCTCATTCTGATATGGATTTACAGGCAATTTTATATAAGCCCATTCCCCAAGGGTAAGACTTGCATAAAAAATGACAAAATTAACAACTCTAAGACTTGAACCTAAGAACTCATACACACCCTTAGAATACTTAACCGCAGAAGTAAATACATATTTGTATCAAATATTCACAGAAGCAGAAATAAATTATTCAGGGCTTTATAGTTTAATTCCACAATTGGTCCTTAAATTAAATTAAATTCCAACTAAATAAACTTAATACAATTTAATCCTAAAGTAATTAGGACTAAATGAGCAAACAACCCAAAAGTTAGTGGATTTAATCATGCCACCACTGCTTGAACTTTTTGACCATGATTTAATTACCATATCGTCCCTTTTCTATTTTAAATCTATAGCAATTAACTTTTACTTCTTTTACAATTTAATCATTTTACCTTAATTAAGCAATCAATCGTCAAAATTACTAAACCAAACTTCAATTCACCTATAGTACGACTCTATAAATATTTAGTAAAAATATTTACGATTTTAAATACGAAAACGAGGTCTTAATACCTCATTTTCAATAACCACTTGACTTTTGAACAAAACCATTTATACCAACTTTTAATTCAATTGCATAAAATCACCAAATCAAATTCAATATAAAAATTATTATTGACTCGTATAATTTAAATATTAATTATACAAACTTATTTGTCGAATTTGTGGTCCTGAAACCACTGTTTATGACACCATAAAAAAGGGCTATTTCAGGCACCATCATGTCCAGAGATGCAGTTGCAACCCCCTTACGACAGTCCGAGTTGGTTTAGCTACAGGAGGTTCGATCCGAGTCAATGATGACACGACCGATCCGGTCTAGCCACTATCAACTCGATTTCACATATCGGGCCCAGTTCAATCAATTTTTGGGTCTTGATCTCAGTTTTGGGATTTAGGATCCAATTTATGATCTCAGATCCAATTTTCAAGTTCAATTACCCATTGGGCCAATTGTCTTACTTGAAAATTAGCTTCTAAAAATATAATATTAATTTTAATTAATTTGATTAATTTAATTTTACTTGATCAAAATTAATTTTTTCACAAATCATTTAGATTTTCCAAATTAGTTTTTTAGGAAAATTTTTAAATCATATTCTCTAGTTGAACAATTCTCATGACCACCTAATTTAATTCCACATTGAATAAATCGACTCAATTAAATTATTTCTAAAGTCGTAGAATTTACTTCTGATTCAAACGCAGTTCGATCGAGCTTTTATTAAGTTAGCGGAAGGACCAATCGGACATATACAATTTTACTTTAGTGATTGAATTATGTCTAGAAGCATCGTTCCTATAATTCGCAATTACTTAATCTTGGAGTTAGTCCACAAGAAGTACCATGATTGAAAACTCCTTATTGTATACTCTTTACGAAAGTAATTTATCCAATTGTTTTGTACAATGACCTCGTCATGTGTGTGTTACCCTCATATGATATCCTTAATTTCTTTAAGTTAAATCCGTTCACTCAATACAATCCTATTTTATCTCATTGTCACCATTGTGTCTTCTTAATGATTAATATGATCACTGTAAAAAATGATTGATAAATTGCTCGTTCGAGAACAAGCAACCCATGGCCACGTTCCATATTTATTAATCCACAAAATGCCAATGAGAGGATATCATTAACTCTTTAATTGAGCTATGAATTCCACTGTTGCTAGTAAAGTCATGCCATACACAAATCATGTACTCAACATACCGGTTATGGGCTCAATCATCTTTAAAGCATAAGCCTCCACTTATATTAAAGCACATGAGTTCCCATACGCATAGTCAGTGACTAAATCAAGATTTAGGTAAATCACACCACGAACATCAAAAGTGAATTAATTCATAAATGGATTTAGAATTAATTCATCTTGGGCCCAGTCCAATGTATCATTCTACCAATGAATACATTTATGTCTCTACTCGTGTAGTCAACTGCTCTGATAGCCAAGACTAGCCATCTCCCCAATTGAAATTGTAGACGACATAATAATCCTTCTCAATATTTGAATCAAACGGTCACTTTGATTCTTTTACGAGATTACGGGCTCAATTAGATTATCTATTGGAGTAAGTTGTCTTTCTTGCAATGTAAACATTCTTTACAATGCCACTTATCTTCAGTTTGAACTTTATACAACCAATAAGCTAATATTTGCTTGTTACAATTTAGCTATGCATGTAAAATATAAAAGTCAGAAAATAAAAAAAGAATAATAGTGAAATGTGAAATTAACTTTATTTATTCATCATTCAAATAAATAGAAAATAGTTACATGTTTACTACAATATGGACATATTTCCTAACAATCTCCCACTAGCCCTAGTGAAGTAAATGTGACATGTTTCGCATTCCCATATCTTCAAGGTGTTTATTAAAACTCCTAGTTACAAGAGTCTTAGTAAACGGATCTGCAAGGTTATTTTCAGAAGCAACTTTCATCACATTTACAATTCATTCGGTTATTTCCTGTCGTATCAAGTGATACTTTTGATCAATGTGTTTCGTCCTTTTCTGACTTCTCATTTCTTTGGTATTTGCTATTGCAACACTATTATCACAATACAATGTTATAGCTTTTTCTATACCAGGAATAACTTCAAGTTTGGTTAAGAACTTTCGAAGCCATATTGCTTATTTTGTTGCCTCAAAAGCAGCCACATACTTGGCCTCCATAGTAGAGTCAAGAATGCAAGTTTTTTTTACACTTCTCTATACTATGGCTTCACAGCCTAGATGAATACATTTCCCGACATCAATTTCTTTGAATCTTTACAGGTTTAAAAGTTCGAGTTTGTGTATCCAACAGGAGTAAGGACCTCCTTAGAATACCAAGCATATAATATCTGGTTCTTTTAAGATACATTAATATATGCTTTACAGCTTGTCAATGCCTGAGACCTAGATTTGCCTGATATCGATTAACCATTCCTACTGCGAAGTGGATATCTGGACGTGTACAAAGTATCGCATACATAAGGTTTCCAATTGATGAAGCATAAGAAACCTTACTCATATGCTCTCTTTCTTCTGCTATTTTAGGACAGTCATCTAAAAAAAGATGAAAACCTGATGCAATCAGCTGAACGATTGGCTTTGTATCGATCATTGCTAAACACTCCAGTACCTTATCGATGTATGAAGCTTTAGATAGAGCTATCGTTTTATTCTTCTGGTCCATTAAGAATTCAGATTCCAAGAATATAACTAGCTTCACCCAAACCCTTCATGCTTAAACTGTTGAGATAACCACAGTTTAATCGATGACAATTCTCCTACATCATTTTCGATAAGTAGAATATCATCGACATGCTTATAAGCCATAGATGTGTATATGTGTACATAAGTTTTTGAAATGAAAGTGAATTGACATGTTTCAAGGTGGTTTAGCAAATGTAAAGATTGGTAATTGAATGACTAGATTGGTGTTTGATTCATGACAATGAAATGTTTGAATCTAATTGATGTACAACTATTGAATGTTTGATAAGAAGTTGAATGTGGATATTTGAACTTGATTGGAATGTTTTGGTAGGTTTTGAGTCCAATAGAATTGGTAATCTAATGAACGTATTGATAAGTTTGGTTGGAAACTTCAAAATAGTTACAAAATGGTTCATTTTTACAAAATAGGGTCCACGTTGTAACACCCCTTAACCTTATCCCGTAGTCGAAACAGGATTACAGAATATTACCAGTCACTACAATTTGATTACAATTAATAAAGAAGGAAATATAATTCAGTTCATAAAATTTATCTTAATGTTCCTTTAACGGGCCTCCGAGACTTAAAATGTATGTTAAAACCAAACCAGGAAATTTTTAAAATTTCCCTTTTATGAACAGTACCACACGCCCGTGTAGCTTATGTGACACGTCCGTGTGGCCACACCGTATGACTCACATGGCCTGGACACGTCTGTGTCCACTACCCGTGGAGCTCTCTGACTTTTACCTATGAACAAATTAATTTCACACGGCCAAGACACACGTCCGTGTGCTCAGCTCGTGTGGCAATCTGTTTTGTAACATTTTAGGTGCAGGGGACACACGGCCTAACAACATGCCCGTGTGCAAGCCGTGTGTCTCACACGGTCTGGTCACACGCCTGTGTACCAGGCTGTGTGGACTCAATAATGAATCTTTCACACTTTACTAGCCAACCTTGCAAATTTCAAACCATAACCAATACAAATACCAATACTAAACCAATCCAATACTTGACTTAAAACACTTATCATGTATCATTATCAATTATCAATTTACTTATTTCACTATTACAATCACAATGCAAAATAACACACTTAAGACATCCTAGGTACATGCCATTATCAACAATTAACATGCTTTACCTTATTGAGTTCGGGATCGGCCTAAGATGCTGATTCAATGGTCTGACCTTAACCTAACTTGAGCACGGAAACAAACCGTACGCTGAATATGAACTCAGTGGTATCTCTATAATCTGAACCCTTAATAATATGAAAATATAACATTTACATAAAAATCATATATCAATCACATTAATATAATTGTTCAATACATAGATAAATTCCTTGTAACTAATTCAATTCAGAGATACTTAACTCATATGTCTTTTTCATACTTCAGTTCACTATTCAATATCAATAAATATTATTCAACGATTCAATTATCAATCATTATTCTGTGTTTATCCATTCTAGTAACAGTCAGTATTTTCAATATTAATCACTTTATCAATATCATTTAGTAACGATCAATTGTTCAGTGACAATTAGTTATTCAGTATCAGTCAATTATTCAGTAACTGTGAGTGTCATTCAATTTTTTAGTACAGTAATTTACCCCCCATTAACATACTCGGACCTAGACGGATACACGGATCCAACCCACACACCGGGATAGCATACAGTGTTTCATCGGCCGGAATACCCGTAATGGTAACAGTAACAGCAACAGCAACAGTAGCGGTACACAGAGTACCTCATCAGAACAAATCTGGAACAGTAACAGTAACAATAAGGTACGGAGTACCTCTTCGGAACGAATCCAGAACAGTAACAGTAAAGTGACACTTATAGTGTCTCATTGACACAAAGTCGGAATATCCCTAAACACTTCCAATCCTATGGCATGCCAACTATATCCGACTTAGCCCGATACTGTTAATAGGATTTTTAATTCATTTTCCAGTTTCCAATCATTACACTTCTCAACAATCATATATATTCATAATTCGATATAATTCATTTCACTTTTTCAATAACAAATATTCAATTTTCACAATAATCGCATATATCCGTATAAATTCAATAAATTTAACACATACCTAATCAATCCATTTCAATTATAAAACACAATATTTATCACCTCAATTACTATCATAATATTCAATCAAAATTCAACAATTAATAAATAATTTCACTTTTGAACTCTAACTGATATCTATTCTAATTCAAATATTCATCTCAAAGCACTTTCTATACATATTAAGTAATAAATTCAATAATTAAATATTAAGTTCGGATTATAGAAACACAAATCGTAATTTTCGAGCTAACCCTCGTCGACTTTGCCTTTTTCCTTGCTTAGCCGAGATTTTCCGGCACAACGTTAGCTATGGAAATTAAAAAAAATTAAATATCAATACACTACCACTCAATTTCACATTAAATATTTCAATTTTTATTCAACTTTTGTCAAAATTTCAATTTAATCCCAATTAACACATTTGCTTTTATCACTCAATTCATACTTCATTGCTATTCAATTTTCTATCATACTCAACATAAATATCCAATGTTCATGATAAAACTCTAATTTCAAATTTCTTCCAATTTAGCCCCTCAAACATAAAACTTATAGCTTACTTTACAATTTAATCCTTTAATCAATTCTAAATAAGGATTCTATCAATTTAATCCCTAATTCAATCATTTGCTCAACATGAACTATACTCAAAAACCTAAGAACTTCCAAAATCTCAACTTAATTTCTATAAAACTTTGTTCTAAAATTTCTATAAATGACTTAATTAAAATACCTATTTAAACCTCAAGCTTCAAACCAAATTTCCCTTTCTTCTTTCTTTTCTTTCTTTTCTTTCTTTCATTCTTACCTTCTCGTGCTAACGTTTCATATTCTCTTTCTTTTTCTCATCTCTTTTGTTCGTTTCTTTTATTTTATGTTTTAACTATATATATATAATATAATAACATCAATAACTATAAAAATTTCTATTTAATATCAAATATTCATTTTAAATTTGTATATCATAATCTCCATACACTTGTCATAATTAAATTTATTTATTATATAAATATCTTATAATATAATTACTTAATTAATAAATATCTTTTATAAATAATAAATATCTATTAATAATTAAATACATGCATTACAAATCTATATATTTTTTTTTATTAATAGACTTGTATCAAATCATAACCACACATTTGTCTTTCAATTATTTATTTTATTTATTTAATCAATATAAAATAATATTAATATAATAATATTTACTTAAATAATAAGTAAATACATACATGTATTACAAATGTATGTATAATATTTATTACACATGTATTTTATTTTTATCACACACTTGGCATTCTCTTTGACTTAGTTACTTATTTAGTCACTTCAATTTTCTTTATTTTATAATTAAACTTTCACACTATATTCAATTTAATCCTCTTATCTAATTACTCTTAATTTAAGCTAATTCACTTCATTAAACTTTAATTAACCATTCACTTAACTTCGTAAATATTTTTAATAAATATTTCCGAATACATTTTTCAGAAATGGAGACCTCAAAATATACTTTTTCGATAACCGTAAAGTTCGGGTCATTACACACGTCTCAACGACCAACCTACCTCATTGCAATATCAACTAATAGTGAGTGACATCGTGATGTCGAGTGGTATGAGGTCGTGACGTGACATAATTTTTTTGGTGACGTCACAACGTCGACCCTGAACTTCTAAAATTGTGCAATTTGGTCCTATTTTGTGATCGGGTTGAAAAAATAGCTTTTTTAAACTCAATTAAGACTCGGAATTGATTGTTTAACCTGAAATGAATGTCATTAACATTGGATTGCATATGTAAATGATTATTTTAATATGAATTTATTTTTTTCTCTGTAACGAATGTAACATTCTGTAGCTTGGACCTGACGATAAGGTTGGGTGAAAGGCGTTACATTTAATGGTATCAGAACTACGATTTAGTCAATTCTAAGATTGAAACATACCGTGTGTTGAGTTTAGAAATACATGCCACAATAATCTATAATAGTGTGATGTTTTTTTATTCGAGTTGACTTTGTTTTTCAATATAGATAACCATGTCGGTTGAAACCAATTGAGTCTTATCTAATGAGGTTGAAAATAATACGCTCACTTCCGATCAAGGAGTTACCCAAAGCTTGCCCATTTTGCAAGGGCTAAGGAGTGAGGCAAGAGATTTTGTCTTACAAATGATGAACCAACGGTTTACACAATAAATGAGAGCTACCCCTTCAGATCCTCAACAAAAAATACCCCGTCCTCCATCTATAATGCCTCCTGAGCAGATGACGAACTATGTATGAGTGACTCATATACTTTGATGTAAATAAAAGTCTGAGTTCAAATTGATAAGGAGCAAAAAATTGGTGTGTTGGGTATACGACTTCTGTAGTATGTAGTATCATTCAAAATAGTGGAATTCATAGCCCAAGATATGGGTAAATGATATCCTCTCATTGGCATTACATGATAGATGAAAAGTAAACATGGCCATGAGTCGTTCATCTTTTTGATGAATGACTTGATTATTATTTAATAGTAATTGACTTTTCATGAAGGAAGTTGTAATGGTTACCATGAGATAAAAATAAAATCATATTGGAAGAGCTAATTTATCCCCAAAGAGATTAAGGATATCCTATGAGGGTAACACACTTATGACAAGGTCATTAGATAAGCACTGATCGAGTTACTTTCGTAATGGTATGTCATTAAGGATAGCTCAGTCACGATACTATAGTAGAATGACTCCATGACTAAATAAGTTTATAATTAATAGGTGAAAAGTTGGAACTTAAATTATAAATCATTTAAGACCAAATTGCATATGTCTAATATGTCCCTCCATTAGCTTGTTGAAACCAAAAATGGATTGCATGTTGAATCAAAAGAATAAAAATAGTAAAGTTAGAAAAATGGGAAAATAAATATGGTTTTCTCTAAATGAAATTACTTGAAAATTAATTTATAATTTTTCGAATTATTGTTTACTTGTTTAATTAAATAATTGAAGTTCAAACATGGAAGTAAATTAATTGGTTGTTTTGAATCCGCTAAATGTAGAAATATTAGATATATTTTCTTATAGATTATATTATGGTAAAGTTGTATTGATTTTAACGGAATTGGAATTGGGTTGAGAAAATATTTAATTGAGAAATTAATTGTAATGTTTTTTTGGGGAAATGGAAAAACAAGTATTTGGTTGGATTGAAGTTATAAAGTATTAGGTTAAAAGTCTAGGAAATATTTATAATGGACCTGATATAAGAGATGCCGAAAGCCCCTTATGTCCTCATGTTAATGCTAGGGACGACAAACCCTAGTATATTTAACTAGGTTGTTGCCCCCAATTCTAGTTAGAATAGGATCTAGTTTTTCTATTGAAATAAACTTTTTATTAATTCAACATGAGTTTCACTTCTTCTCCTTATAAATAGATGGTACTGGTAGAACTAAATCTATAACTTTGAGATATTGTTATTCTGCCCGAAAATAGTAATAATTTATTTTCTAAGTATAAATTCTATTTTCGAGAATAGCAAATCTATCATATTCTATTGAAAAGTGATTTGCTTTCCCATTGGAAGTAAAGTTAATAATTTTTAGTTTTGTATTTAAAGTTAATAATTTTTAGTTTTGTATTTGATTCGAATTCGTTCAAGGCCACACTCAAAGCAGTTTGTGGTACAAGAATAACGTAGAAGGTCGTTCGGTTGAAAGCCGAGAATGACAAGGATTCGTCTAGTCAAAAACACAAGTGTGATTTCGGTAAAGGGTTTATTACTATAAATATCACTAACCGACTTTAAAAATTTTAATTTTTCGAATCTTATTTTTCCCAATATAGTATAGCACATGACATTGTTCTCATTTCCCCTATATGTGATCATGAAACTCACCTCTTTATTTCTCCTTTGCTCACCTCTCATTTCTCTCCAACAAAGTGGAAGATATGGTTCGGTATTAGTACAAAAAACTTAGCAAGCCATTGTGCATTATGAAAGCAAAAAGTTCATTTTAAGCTCATGAATTGATTTTTCACTTTGAGCACATTCTAAAAATTTTCACTCTTTTCACTCACAATACTTTTATCCATCTCCGTGCTTTTATTCACTTGTTTTCCTTTTGACCCTCACACTGCTTTTGTTCACTCAAAATTTTTCATTCTAAGCACATTTTTTCTACGCACTATATCAAATCATCTCTTCACTATTCACTTAAGTTCATTTTTAAAACCGCCAAATTGTTTCTGCCTAACCGTCAATGTTCATGGCCTGACGTCCATTTCATAGTGCAAAACAAATATAGGATAGAGACGATTTGAGAGCTAAACTAAATTTAGGCTCAATATTTTTCTTTAAAAAATAGGGGTTCATCAAGAAAGGGTCCATAATAGCTCAAAATCAAGGAACTAGGGATATATAACATATAGGTTAGTCATTTAAGCTCTTGGCTTATCAAACAATGTCTTAAGTCATCCCTAAACATTTAAATGAACACAAAGCCAAAACATGCTTCTAATTGTAATTCCATGAATAATGTTAAATTCCAACACATGTATTTATGCATCTATCTACATGCTTATTCATCACTTGGTCCAAAATTTAAAAAAAAAAATTCATGTATTTTGATTACCTTTACTCTATTAAACAATGTCACTAATTGAACTAAACAATTTAACTCACAAAGAATCGAATCCATTAAACATCATTCACAAATTTGAATAAATCAAATAATCCATTACACAATATCATACCATATCAACCAACTGTTAAAATAAAAGAAATATAGAATAGGTGTTTAAAATAGGTGACAATGACAAAAAAACATTTTGATGTTTAATGACACATCTTATGCCACGTGAGATTTTTGTAATCTCTTTTAAGGACAGGTAACCACTAGAAAATCAAATTATTATAAATTGATAATATTAATGATGTCATCATAATAATCGAAACATCTATTGTTAAAAGGTAAACTTAAGCGAATAGAAAAAACTATTTTATAATTTACCTAATTTTATTTAAATTATAAAATACCGTAAAACTAAAAAAATTTATTATACCATATTTAATTGAGATATATATATAAAATTAGATGGGCGGAACACTGAAGTGACCCCCCAACTCCCCGACAGTCATTCAAAGGGAAAATCGGAGTAACGTGTGGAGCAGCTTCGGCAACTGTCGTAATAATGATTGAGTTTCTGAAAAAACTGAATACTTTATGATGGTCGGCCGAAATTAAGTAAATTAAATAAATGATGGAACATAACACCAGCCGTCATGTCCTCTGTCTATACTATTAACATCAAATTGTCTTACCATCCATTGGGTTTTTCTATAGAGGATGAAATAGTGAGGTAATGTTGGAATCTATGTTCGAATTTATTACTTTATTAGTTTCGAAACATTAATATGTTTAAACAATAGAACAGCAACCGCCAGCACTCGGCATTCGACGAATTCTGACTTTTCTGAGTCTTCCATCCGCCATTCTTTAAGTTCAATGGGGGATGGCACGTTAAAATTGGATTAAACTTTTTTTAACCTTTTTTGTATGTGTATTTGAAAGATTTTCTGTTCTCTTTTTTGAGAATTATGAACGTATGTTTAATATCTTCCACACACGTTCCAACCGCCTTTCAAACAAGTGGCACAATCGAAACCCATAGCTGACAGTTCCTATTTAAACAAAAAAAAAACCCTATATACATGGTAGAGTGAAACCCATACACTTGGTTTAGTTCCTGTGCAGTGCAAAGCTTAAATAGAAAGGCGGGTATGGCTACCGATACTGTTCCACTTCTCAACGACCGTGATGGCAATGATATCAACAAAGGAGAAAAGCTTGTTAGCTGGGTTAAGGAGTTTGGGTCTGAGTCGAAGAGATTATGGCATATTGCAGGGCCGGCTATTTTCACAGCACTTTGTCAGTACTCATTGGGAGCCTTCACCCTAACTTTTGCTGGTCGGCTTAGTGAACTAGACCTTGCTGCAGTCTCTGTTGAGAACTCTGTTATAGCTGGTCTTTCTTTCGGTGTTATGGTAAGTGATATCTTTTTATTTTAGCAAATGTGGAAATGATAAGGGTCTTATTCGATTTTAATTTGTCATAGTTAGGAATGGGGAGTGCATTGGAGACTCTATGTGGTCAAGCATATGGCGCTGGGAGGCTAAGGATGTTGGGGGTTTACATGCAGAGATCATGGGTTATTCTATTGGTTACAGCTTGTTTATTGGTTCCTATTTACATTTGGTCCCCTCCAATCCTTGTACTGTTTGGAGAAACCACTGAAATCTCCACTGCTGCAGGTTGGGAAATGAAAGAAAATCAATTTACAAATTATGAGGAAAAATGACATCTAATAACATCCTTTAACTTGTTGATGCAGGCAAGTTTGCTTTGTGGATGCTGCCACAATTATTTGCTTATGCTCTTAACTTTCCTTTACAGAAGTTTTTACAAGCACAGAGGAAAGTTATGGTGATTGCTTGGATTTCAGCAATGGTATTAGTGCTACATGTCTTTTTCAGCTGGTTGCTGATACTTAAATTGGGATGGGGATTAATTGGTGCAGCCATAACTTTGAATACATCATGGTGGCTCATAGTTATTGGACAGTTTTTATACATTTTAATAACCAAATCGGATGGTGCTTGGTCTGGATTCTCTTGGCTAGCATTTGTGGATCTATTTGGCTTTGTCAAGCTTTCTTTGGCTTCAGCTATTATGTTATGGTATGTTTCCTGGCCTACCTTGAGTTACTGTTTATGTTAATCATGGTATCAAGTTTTATATTGACTGCCGTTGTGGAAAATATATTGCAGCTTGGAGTTTTGGTACTTAATGATGCTTATAGTCATAACAGGTCACCTGTCAAACCCTTTGGTACCTGTTGATGCCATCTCCATTTGGTAGGTATTCCTTAATGCATAATCCGCAACATGACACAGAAAAAGTAAATAAACCATGAAACAAACACGAATGCACGAGTAACTTTAAAACTGTTATTCAAGTTGGTCCAGTCCTCATTAACACCAGTTAAAATTATCAGTTTGATTGCATTAAATTGGATGAAAATTTGAGCTAAAGTGTGCTATTAGTCCCTGGGGTATTAATTGCTTCTTTTTCAACATTGTTTTTCTTATAATTCCAGCATGAACATAAATGGATGGGATGCAATGATTGCAATCGGGTTCAATGCTGCTATAAGGTGCGTTTCTCTCCATTTCCTGCTTCCTCCCTTAATGAATTTGTTCAAATGAACTTACAAATGATGATGGTGGTAATAGTGTGAGAGTATCAAATGAACTTGGACGTGGGAACGCATGGCTTGCCAAATTGTCCGTGATAGTTGTTTCAATCACATCAGTGAGCATAGGGATTGTATGCATGATTGTGGTGTTTGCAACCAGAGGTTACTTCCCTTACCTCTTCACTACCAGTGAAGCTGTTGCTGAAGAAACGACTAAGCTAGCTATATTGTTGGGGATAACGGTCCTCTTAAACAGCCTCCAACCGGTCTTATCCGGTAAGTATCGCCTCCCCTCTTCAAGTTTCTATGTTTAATGTCCGTGCTCCAAATGACCTTAACACCCAAAATTGAACATTACGCTGCCAAGGTCAGGCTATTTTAAATGTGCCTTGGGCTTCAAAGCAAGGCGAAATAAAAGCGAGCCTCTCTGAATCCGACCTTTGGCTTTCTGCTTTTTTTATTTTTTATATTTTAGTATTTCAAAATTGATAAATACCATTAGTTTTTTTTTATATTTATTAATTATAAACCTGGTTTCAACAACTTTATCATGTTAAAAGTAAAAAAAAGGAAAAGAAAGAACAAAATTCTGCTTGCTCTTCAGAGTTTAGAAGGAGATATGCACAATGCCTGTGCAAGGTAAGCGTGGGGTTCTTTTATTCTCCATCTATTATATTTCTAATTTTCTAGTTTTTACTACTTTTTTATAATTTTATTACTTCATCTCTTTTTTTGAGTTTATGACATTGCTCTGTGTTAGCATTCATAAATAGAGCAACATTTTGTTTGCCTCTCGATTTTCACTAGTGGAAAGAGAAAGGCTCAAGAAAGAACACACACCAAGTGTTTAATTAATACAATGATTGAGTGATTACAAATGAAGACTTCTATTTATAGTTGAACCCAACAGTACAGTTTGAAGTACATAAATGGCTGAAATGAAAACATATCTACAAAAGAGTTTAAACTCAATATAATTTTATCCTTAGAATTACAATATTTACCCTGATAAAATACAAATTATTAGAATTTTAAAGAATTTTCAGCAAGCTTCGGTGGATGAGGTGACCCCAAATCATCTATAAAAACAATAAGAGGCCTTAATCGCAAGCTTTTGTGCATGGCCAGTGACACAAGCACTCGCTTTTGAATGGGATAATTTACATGCATTTGGGTCTTTTTAGTTACTAATGGGTTGATTCGTTTTAAATCATTCGTCTATTACTAAAATATTATTAACATTTGTTTTTCTATCTTTGAAAACTATCTGTTTAATATATGTATATTTATTTATATGTGTGCGTCTTATTTTACTCGGGTGCCTTGCGCCTTGATTGCGCCTAGCGCCCGTGACAACACTAGACCCTCCAAGCTTGGGAAAAAATACATGTTTATAACACTCACACTTAAGTCAAATTGGTTGAATTTTCAGGTGTTGCTGTTGGAGGCGGATGGCAGTCTCTGGTGGCGTACATCAACATCGGGTGTTACTATATTGTTGGCTTACCGGCTGGCATTCTCCTTGGATTCACATTTGGCTTTGGGGTTATGGTAAATTTCCTCATGAAGTGACGAACTCCTTGTAAAATGCTTCCTTTTTGTAGATATATCAAATATAACCTTTATAATAATTTGTGAAATGATGTTGTAGGGTATTTGGTCAGGCATGATAGGGGGCATTGTTTTACAAACCTTAAGCTTGATAGTTGTGATTTCACTTACCAACTGGAACAAGGAAGTAAGTCTCTCCGCATGCTTTTAATATTATAAATTAGGGTGTCGATGTCAAAAAGCAATTTCCGAGATAAAAAGCCTTCAACATAGTAATAGATGAAAAGAAAAAGCCATTTAAAAAAATTACTATTTATTTCATGACATAAATATTGTTTAATATAAATTAATTTTAATATTTTTTATTAATCAATTATAAAAAATTTAAATAATTATTTTTAATACAAATATAATTTTATTAACTATTATCTGACAGTAGTATCATATCTTTTATTTAATATATATGGTTTTAATATTTTTTTAAAATTATATTTACATTTTGATCTATAATCATTACTTTCTATTTTAATATTCTAATATTATATACTTTGATCCAAAGTCCTAACTCATGCCTCTTCTCTCATTCACTTTAATTTGTTGAGATCAAAGCAAAGCTTAATCCAAATATTCTCCTATGCAGACTGTTGAAGCTGAAAGTCGTATAAAGAAATGGGGAGGACCAAGTGATGCAGAGTCATGATTTTGTATCACCTAGGTCACTAATTCAGTAATAAATTTTAGATATCATTTTATGCAATCTAGAAAAATAATTATGTATAATGAGTTTCGAGCTCAAAATATTATAATTTTTAATTTTTTAACTCTTATATTTCTTTATTGAATTATTTTCTCCTTGTTAATTTTGTTTTGTTTAATATATGTAACTAGACAATCATTCTGGACAAAAATACTCTTATCATAAAAAATATATTTCCTTTAAAATATTTCTTTATTCTTCTTAAACATTTAGAGTAAATAAATGTACGTCTTAGGTTAACATATAATTGATAGGTCAAAACACAATATTATATTCTTTTTAAACAAAAAAAAATAGTAAATTTTTAATTAATCTTCATAAAATTCAACATCATAAAGACAAATAATCTCAATTTCTTCAATTATTCAACCTCTAAAATTCTTATATAATCAACATGTTAAGAATATCATATAAAATTAATATTTTAAACAATAAAAATTGAATCTTGCATAAAAGTCACGACCTTAATTTTTTTTAAACATTAATTAATAAAGTTTGCAAAACAAAAAATAATTATTACTCAATTAGGGACATTCAATTTTTTTTTACAGAGACAAGCAGAAAATCAAGTTAGAAACACGAAAAAATTATATAAAAAAAAAAAACAACTTCCTAGTTGCTAAAATTATTAAGGGGCTTCGTTGTTATTGTCTTTTTTTTTTTGGAATTTTTTGGGAACATGTTGAGTTTAAATTTTGAGTTAAACGAATTAAATTATTTAGGTTAACTCGAATTTTTTTTGAATTTTAAATTAGAATCGAGTTAAATTTTCGAATTCGAATAACTTGAATAATTCGAATAAATTGAATATCAAACTATAATATTTTACATTTTTACCCCAAACCTTCAAACATTTTTACTTTTCTCTCAAAATTTTTACTCCCCTCCTATCTCAACCCCCCATCTACCCCAAATCCATTTCCCACCAATTTTTTTTTAATATTTTCCCTTCAAAATTTTACTCTCTCATTTACTTTCCCTCAAAATTTTACTCCCAAAAACTCTCAAAACTTTTTATTTTCCTCTACAATTTTTACTCCCTCCCACTTTCTCCCTAAAATTTTTACTCCCCTTCCATCCCACCCACCATCTACCCCAAACCCATCTCCCCACTTTTACTTGTCACCCTTTACCCCAAATAAAAAATCAAAATCATCCAAAATAATCCCTAAACCTAAATAATAATAATTTTATTTATATCTACTATTTATATTATTAAATTAAAATTCACATTTTGTACTATTTAAATTATTGAGTTTTTTAATCATATTGAATATTTATATTAAAATTGAATTATTAATAATATCATAAAATATTTGTGTTGAAATTTTTTGTTGATACCAATTTCACATTTTATCTTTAAAATAACTTTTATTAAAAAATCACATTTTTACATTTAATATATTTTTTAATTTCAAAATACATAATCAGAAGATAATTGAAGAACCTAAGCAAAGAAGCTAATCAGAAGATAATTGAAGAACCTAAGCAAAGAAGCTAACCCGTATATAAAAGATTAATAAATAAATTATGAGGTGATGAAAGTTAATAACAAATTTACTTACTGTGGACAAATTTAATTACAGTAGGTGACAGTGGTTACAATGACCCAAAATTATTTATTTAAATTTAACTCGAACAAATATATTCGATTCGAATTCTATCTCACTCGGCTTGATTCGAGAAAATTTCTAATCGAGTTAGGATGATAAAATATGATTCATCAACTTGATTAACTCGAAATTTTTTCATTCGATTCAATCGAACATTCACCCCTATTCGATTCATTGCTTTTCTCACCAGCATAGATGCCTTTTGCTTACTTGGCATTTAGTGATACTCCAAATTCCACATGAGGATCTGACTATGAAGTTTATTAATGTCTCAAGTATTACAACTTTCCATTTACTTTTTTCATTTCATTCGATTTTAGTAGTATTTCGCTTAATAAATACAACTTTGCTGCCACCTTCTCCTGGGTGTTCAAGCACCACCGAACCTATACCACACTTTGGGCTAGTTTGGCAATGCTTTCGAAAAATACTGTAGAAAAGTACTTTTGAAAAGTTTGATTTAAAATTTAAGTATTTAGCATTACTGTAAAAAGTGCTTTTAAGAAATAAAATATCCATTTTAGACATGTTATTATCAAGTAACAAATATGCATTTAAATAATATTTAAATTAGTTAATATTATTATATACTAAAAATATAAAAAAATTATTATAACTTGTTAATATTTTAATATATAAAATATAAATTTTAAATATTTTTAAGTAATAAATATTAATTATTTATAAAATTTAATTAGAATATTTACGAAGATTTTGCGCCTAACTTTTTTACGAAGTTCTGTTAAATCTATGTTCTGGTTTAAAACCAGTCGAGCTGTGTTCTCTGATAAAAAAATAATGTCGTTCTTGGTGTCACTGTAACACCCCTCACCCATATTCAATGCCGAAATAGGGTTACGAAGCATTACCGAACTTATAAAATATTTAAACATTCAATTCATAAATAATTTCACATTTCATGCAAAGATTATTCAAACTCAAGTACAAAGTCCTTATAACGAGCCTACGAGGCCCTAAACATGCTTTGGAGTGGTTCGGGACTAAACCGATAACTTTAGAAACTTTTGAAAACTAAAGAAATTTTCTCAAAAACAGGAGACACAAGCCAATGTGGCCTGGCCGTGTGAGACACACGGCCAACAGACACCCTCGTGTCACAAGTCCTGTGGACATTCGAATGGGAGCACATGACTATCTCCCAGCCCGTGCCCAACCCCGTGTAACTCTCTGACTTGGGTCACACGGCCAACACACACGCTCATGTGACTAGTCCGTGTGCCCTAAAAATGGCCATACATGCCCGTATGCTAAACCATGTGCTAGGCCATGCCAAACCTGTAGGGTATACTGACTTATGCCACGCGGCTAGGTCACACGCCCATGTGAAACATACTGACTAGGTTTCAGGTCACACGCCCATGTGAAACATACTGACTTGGTTTCAAATTTAACACCAGGGGACACAAGGCCGTGTAACATGATCATGTGTAGCACACGGCTAAGACACACGCTCGTGTCTCTGCCCCTGTGGACAAAAATAGGCTATTTACCAAGCCAATTTGCCACCCAAACTTTGGCACACTTACACAACTCATATGGCTCAAAACATAGCATCAATAAACATATAATTCAATTCCAAATCAAGCATAATTTATACCATTTCCAACATCAACTAATATAAAACAGACTTACCACATTATGTCATCTAAGTTCATACAAATCTTTATCTTCTCAAATCATCAAAATGACCATTAATAAATATGCATCATTTGATCTATACTCTCAAGCATTTCAACCATTCAAAACTTGACTATTAGTTAACTACAATGCTAATTATCCACAAGCATAACAAGTCCAACATTCATAACATCAACAAGACACATACACTTATATAAATATATGATTCAAGCATACCAAAAGAATCCAAAATAAGCCATCACTTATGTTTATATATACAAACTAAAATATAACATTTACAAGCCAATTCTAATAGCCAAAATAATTATCAACTTATAATCAAAATGACAAAACCCTATACATGTCATATAACCAAAACATAAGCTTAAAAGTACCAAATTAACAGCTTGATAGTGTGATGAAGTCTCTGACGATCCTCGAATCCGAGCTAGCTTACTATAAAACATAGAAAAATAAACAAAGTAAGCTATATAAGCTCGTATGAAATAAACTACATCTTAACATGAATATACAAATCATCATTTTGAACTTATCAACATGTAATTCATCTAAATAACAAACCTTTCACATTTTCAATCATAATCTTATATATATTAACTTCACAACTTTTTTGATTTAAGCTTATACGATTCATGTACATACCTATACCATTTCGTATCGATTTCATACACAATCACATCTTTCATATACCCATTGAACTATTCGGAATACTATCGGATACTCAGAAACCTCGCACACTAAATACCAATATCATGACACGAAGCCAACTCAATCTCATATCACATACACTGCTCATACTAGAGCTATCAACGGGTCTGCTCACACAAGCTGTCAGTCGATACGTAACTACACGGTGCTGCACATACAAGCTGTCAAGTTTCACAACACATGCCGGTATACTCAGCCACCTGTAGGATGTACAGGACCAGCACCCAGATCGCATAATTACATTAATCCTTTAATGACATGTCACTAGTATCCAAATCTATTCCTAAGGTTCAACCCGAATTTCAAATGCCGAATCGTTGTCGAATCATTGTCGAATGTATCCATAGTCTCGTAATTACAGTTTATGCAATATCAAAACATTTAAAATACATTTATAATGAAATTTATCACATATTAACTTACCTCGGATGCTAAAATAACGAAACGAGTCAACTATTTTGTAACCTTGTTCTTTCTCCGATCTAAGCCCGTATTTCACTTTTCTTGATCTATATGTAATCAAAATCAATTTATTTAATTATCTCTCTATACAATTTAATTCAAAATTCACATTAAAGCACATTTAGACTTTTGCCCCTAATATTTCAACAATTTTACAATTTAGTCCCTAGGCTCGTAAAACAAAAATTCATTTAATTTCATCACAACCCAAGCCTAGCCGAATATTTATCATGCTTATAATAGTCTAAAAGTTTTATTTATTTCACATTTTTACCCCTAAATTTATACATTTCACAATTTAATCCCTAATTTGCATTTTCACTAAAAATCACTTAACAAAACTTGTATGACTATCATCAAACATTCAAAATGTATCATTAAACATCAAAATACTCATGTATTCATCAATGGCTCGCTAGACCTAGCTACAACAATCTCAAAAACATAGAAATCATTAAAAATGGGACAAAAGCGGACTTACAATTAAAGCATGAAATGGCAGAATGTTAAAACCCTAAATATGGCTTCCTTTATTCTTTAAATTCGACTAGGTTAAAGATGAATAAAAATTTTATGTCTTTGTTTTATTTTAATTTCCTTATTAATTATCATTTACCATGTTAACCTTAATATTAAACCATTAAAAGCACTTAATATAAGCCCAAAATTGTCCACTCACAATTAAAATGAACTAATTACCACATAAGGACCTTAACTTTAAGGTTCTATAGCTATTAGACAATTTTAACTAATAGAACAACACTTTTGCACTTTACGCAATTTAGTCTTTTTTACCGAATTGAGCATTCAAACGATAAAATTTCTAAATGAAACTTTCACACAATCATATATTCATGCTGTAGGCCTTAAAATAATAATAAAATAAATATTTCAATCTCAGACTTGTGGTTCCAAAACCACTATTCTGATTTGACTAAAAACGGGCTGTTACAACTCTCCCCCTAAGGGATTTTCGTCCCAAAAATCTTAACAGTGAATAGGTTAGGGTACTGTTTTCTCATAGCTTCGTCGGTTTCCCACGTGGCTTCTTTGACATCGTGTCATTGCCATAAAACCTTCACCAAAGCTATTCGTTTATTTCTCAACTCTTTAATTTCTCGAGCAAAAATTCTGATTGGTTCTTCATTGTACGTCATGTCAGGTTGAATTTCAATTTCTGCCGAAGAACTTACATGTGAAGGATTCGATCTATATCGACGCAACATCGACACATGAAACACATTGTTGATTTTCTCTAACTCAATCAGTAAAGCTAGTTGATATGCTATTGGGTCTATTCTTTCGATGATTTCATATGGCCCGATGAAGCGCGGATTCAGTTTACCTTTACAACCAAATCGAAAGATTTTCTTCCACAGAGACACTTTCAAAAGTACTTTATCACCGATCTGAAATTCAATATCTTTCCATTTCAAATTCGCGTACGATTTCTGTAGATCTGAAGCTACTTTCAAACTGTTATGAATTACATTTACTTTTTCTTTAGTTTCTCAGATCAAGTCAACCCTGTGAATCTTTTTCTTACTCAACTCGGTCCAATACAACGGAGTTTGTATTTGCAACCATACAAAGCTTCGTACGGTGCCATCTTTATGCTTGATTGAAAACTGTTGTTATACGTAAATTCAACTAACGGCAAATATTTCTCCCAATTGCCTTCGAACTCTAAAACACAACATTGAAACATATATTGAGAATTTGAATTACTCTCTCAGAATGACCGTCAGTCTGCAGATGAAATGTTGTACTAAAATTCAATCTCGTACGAAGAGCTTTTTATAGTTTCTTCCAAAATCGCAATGTAAACCTCGGACCTCTATTGAAAATAATCGAAATTGGCACCTTGTGCAATCTAACAATCTCAAATATGTACAATTCAGCCAATTTATCAAGCGAATAATCAGTATGTAGCGGAATGAAATACGCAGATATCGTTAGTCGATCAACGACAACCTAGACAATATCTTTCTTTTTTAGAGATAGAGGTAAACCTGATACAAAATCCATCGTAACTCTATCCCATTTCCATTCTATTATCATCACAGGTTGTAACAATCCCGAAGGCACTTGGTGTTTAGAAAATTTTCATTTCATTCCCGACCACTAATACAGTTGTTTCAAATTATTATACATCTTGGTACTCACTGGGTGAACAGATAAACAACCATTATATGCTTCGTGCAGAATTTTTTTGAATAACCTTGAAATTCTTTGGTACACAAATTCTATTTCGGAACATTAAATAATCATCAGTTCCGATCTGATAATCTGAATCACTATTTGACTCACATTACATTGTTTTAGCTTGTAACTCAGTATCACACTTTTGAGCTTCACAAATTTGTTGAAGAAAAACTGGTTTAGCTTTCAACTCTGTTAGAATCGAACCATCATGGGACAAAATCAGTTTTGTATTCATCGCTCTCAAAGCAAACAGAGATTTTCTACTCAAAGCATCTGTGACTACATTTGCTTTCCTCAGATGATAATCAATTACTAACTCATAATCTTTCAATAGCTCGAGCCATCTCCGTTGTCGTAAATTTAGATCTTTCTGTGTCATTATGTATTTCAAACTCTTATGATCAGTAAAGATGTAACATTTTTCACCGTAGAGATTATGTCGCCAAATTTTCAATGTGAAAATAATAGCTGCCAATCCTAAATCATGCGTTCAATAGTTCTTTTCATACAGCTTCAACTATCTCAAGGCATAAGCTATCACTTTTCCCTCTTGCATCAACACACAACGCAAACCATTCAATGACACGTCGCGATAAATCACAAATTCTTTACCCGACTCAGGTTGAACCAACACTGGTGCCTCAGTTAACAATGCTTTCAACTGATCGAAACTCTATTGATACTTCTCGAACCATTCAAATTTCACATCTTTTTATAGCAATTTGGTCATAAGTGTAGCAATCAACGGAAACCCTTTAAAAAAACATCGATAATAACTAGCTAACGCCTGAAAACTTCTGGCTTTAGATACATTTCTCGGTGGTTTCCAATCAACAACTGCTGAAATCTTGCTCAGATCAACTCTTATACCTTCCGCTTGAACAATGTGTCACAAAAATCCAATTTTTTTAAGCCAAAACTCACATTTACTAAATTTAGCATACAATTGCTTATCTCTCAAGGTTTGTAGCATAATTCTCAAATGCTCAGCATGCTCAGACTCATCAGTGAATAAATCAGAATGTCATCAATGAACACAACATGAATCTGTCTAAATACGGTCTAAAAATTTGATTCATCAACTCTATAAAAATTGCAGGAGCATTAGTTAATCTGAAAGGCATAACAAGAAATTCATAATTTCCACACCTCATCCTATACGTAGTTTTCGGCACATCTAAATCTTTCACTCGCAACTAATAATAGTCAGATATCAAATCAATCTTCGAAAACATTGTTGCCCCTTTTAACTGATCAAACAAATCATCTACTCTGGGCAAGGGATACTTATTTTTTATCACAACCTTATTGAGCTTTCGATAATCAATACACATTCTTATTGACCCGTCTTCTTCTTTACAGACAATACTGACGCACCCTAGGGCAAAAAACTAGGTCGTGCAAAACCTTAATCCGTTAATTCTTGCAACTAAGATTTCAATTTTTTCAATTTTATCGGATCCATTCTGTACGAAGCTATTGATATCAGTGAAGTTTTCGGTACTAACTTAATAGCAAATTCAACTTCTCTGATCGGTGATAATCTAGCAACTCTTCTGGAAACACATCCGAAAACTCATACTATCGACACTAATTCAATCTTCGATTCAGACACTTTTATATCCAGTATATAAGTAAGATAAACTTCATAACCTTTTCTTACACATCTCTGAGCTGACATAGACGAAATCACTACAGGTAATCCACTCGACTTATCTAATTCAATTCGAAGGATTTCACTATTCTAACATTTCAGTTCAATAATCTTTCGTCTACAACTTACAAAGGCACCATGCAGAGTCAACCAATCCATACCCAGAATTATGTTAAATTCATCAAATGACAATAGTATTAAATTAGCCGAAAAATAGTAACCCCGAGTCATTAAATGACCTCAAGTTATTAAAGGACAGTTCTTGAAAACTTTATCAACTAGAACATACTTGCCTAAGGGGTTTGATACTTTAATCATAAACTCAGTAAATTCAATAGGCAATTTCTTACTAGACACTAAATTATCACAAATTTACAAATGTGTCGATCCAGGATCAATTAAAGCAACCACAATAGTGTCATAAAGAGAGAATGTACCAGTGATAACATTAGGTGATGACGTTTCTTCGCGAGCACGAATAGCGTACGCTCTAGCAGGTGCTCTGGCCTTAGATCTCATAGTAGAGTCTTTTTTCGTACCTCTACTATGGTCACATATCCTGCATTTCTCTGTGCCTTTCCTCTTGTGGCGTATTACCGGGTCTTACATTTTGAACATTATTTTTCTTAGCTAACTCTGGGCAATCACGTATGAAATAATCTTGTGAACCACATTTGAAACAAGCCTGATTATTCATTCTACATTCACCTGGATGACATCTTCAAAATTGTTAACATTCAGGTCTATAGTTTCTCACACTGTCAGCACTCGATACCAATGTAGCTTGAGCTTTAGGACTTGAAAATTATTTTCCACGATCTCTGCTCGAATACCCGATTGAAACATTTGGATGAGTGAACAAATCTTTGAATTTCTTTAATGGAGATTGATATGGCTTATTCATTGATCTTTTTCTCGAGTCTCCAGCCTCTGAATGTGCTTTTCTCTTTTCTTTACTAAGCTCATTGGCTTTGCAAGCTCTGTCGACCAGGACAACAAATTCTTTCAATTCTAGAATTCTGACTAGAAGTTTAATATCCTCATTCAACCCATCAACAAATTGTTTGCACATGATTTCTTCAGTAGAAATATATTCCTGAGCATACTTAATCAACCGTACAAATTCTTTTTCATACTCGGTCACCGTCATACGGCCCTGTTTCAATTCTAGAAACTCTTTGTGCTTTTGATCAAGAAACTGCTGACTTATATATTTCTCACACTGTCAGGTCTATAGTTTCTCACACTGTCAGCACTCGATACCAATGTAGCTTGAGCTTTAGGACTTGAAAATTATTTTCCACGATCTCTACTCGAATGCCCGATTGAAACATTTGGATGAGTGAACAAATCTTTGAATTTCTTTGACGGAGATTGATATGGCTTATTCATTGATCTTTTTCTCGAGTCTCCAGCCTCTGAATGTGCTTTTCTCTTTTCTTTACTAAGCTCATTGGCTTTGCAAGCTCTGTCGACCAGGACAACAAATTCTTTCAATTCTAGAATTCTGACTAGAAGTTTAATATCCTCATTCAACCCATCAAAAAATTGTTTGCACATGATTTCTTTGGTAGAAATATATTCCTGAGCATACTTAATCAACCGTACAAATTCTCTTTCATACTCGGTCACCGTCATACGACCCTGTTTCAATTCTAGAAACTCTTTGTGCTTTTGATCAAGAAACTGCTGACTTATATATTTCTCACACTATCAGGTCTATAGTTTCTCACACTATCAGCACTCGATACCAATGTAGCTTGAGCTTTAGGACTTGAAAATTATTTTCCACGATCTCTGCTCGAATGCCGGATTGAAACATTTGGATGAGTGAACAAATCTTTGAATTTCTTTGACGGAGATTGATATGGCTTATTCATTGGTCTTTTTCTCGAGTCTATAGCCTCTGAATGTGCTTTTCTCTTTTCTTTACTAAGCTCATTGGCTTTGCAAGCTCTGTCGACCAGGACAACAAATTCTTTCAATTTTAGAATTCTGACTAGAAGTTTAATATCCTCATTCAACCCATCAACAAATTGTTTGCACATGATTTTTTCGGTAGAAATATATTCCTGAGCATACTTAATCAATCGTACAAATTCTCTTTCATACTCGGTCACCGTCATACGGCCCTGTTTCAATTCTAGAAACTCTTTGTGCTTTTGATCAATGAACTACTGACTTATATATTTCTTCTGGAACTCAGTCTGAAAGAATTCTTGGGTAACCCTCTCTCAATACTACAGACACCAAAGTATTCCACCATTGATACGTTATGTCTCTCAATAAGAAAATGGCATGTAACAGCCTGTTTTTGGGTCAAATCGGAACAGTGTTTCAGGACCACAAATCTGAAGTAGAAATATTTATTTTATTATTATTTCTTTAAGGTCTATAGTATGATTGAATGATTGTGTAAAAAATTCGTTAAGAATTTTCATCGATTGAGTGTCCAATTTGGCTAGAAGGACTAAACTGTAATAGGTGCAAAACTTGAGTTCTCTATGTTAAAGGTGTCTAATTGCTATGAATTCTTAAATTAGAGTTTTTAAATGGTAATTAGACCATTATATTTTAGTTTGGACAAAAATGGACATGGTAAGATAAAATTTCAAAGTTTTAAGTGAAGGATATTTTAGTCATTTGGTAAATAAAGACAAAATAAATCAAATAAAAAGATGTCCATCTTCCCAATTTCATCCTCCTATGTAAAAAATTCAAGGGAGTCCATAGCTAGAGTTTTGGGCACTTTCAAGCTCAATTGTAAGTCCATTCTTGCCCCGTTTTTCATGATTTTTATGTGTTTAAATTTGTCTCAACCTAATCTAGCCTTTCCAAGGACTATTTTGAAGAAGGATTAAAGTCTAAAATTTTACCCACGTTGAATATGTGTGCATTTTGATGTTTAATGGTAGAATATGCATGTTTATTATGTATTAAATGACTTTTACAAAATGATTTTTGGTAAAAAGGTCAAATAGGGACTTATTTGTAAAAGCTATAAAATATATAGAAAAGAGTGAATAAATGAAAAATGTGGGCTGTTATGAGTACTAGTAAGGTTCGAATAGACTTGGATTGTGATGAAATTAAATGAAATTCATTTTACGAGCCTAGAGACTAAAATGTAAAATGTTGAAAAGTTAGGGGCAAAAATGTAAATTTTTCCATAGTGTGTTTTTGGGCTGAATTGAACAATATGATAATTAAATAAGTTAAATTTGGTATTACAAATCAAGAAAAATGAAGTTCGGGTCAAGATCGGGGGAAAACAAAGTAATTGACGAATAACTCCCTTTGGTCGTTTTTGTAACCGAGGTAAGTTCGTATGTTAAATAAGCTTTAATATAATTGTATTTAAATGCTTTAATATTGCATGAATTGTATGATCGATTGTGTGGATGGGTTTAACTCTACGGACGAGTTCGACGATGATTCGATAAGCAAGAAATCCTGTTTGAACCTTAGGAATAGATTAGGATACAAGTGACATGTCACTAGGGTTATCATGTGTTATGTGATTATGTGATCCGAGTGCTAGTCTCGTACGTCCTACCGGTGGCTGAGTATACTGGCATATGTTGCGGTTAATTAATAGCTTGTGTGAGCAGCACTGAGTTGCTATGTCTTAACTGACAGCTTGTGTGAACAGGCTCGTTGATTAGCTCGAGAACAAGCAATTATGCGTTATGAGATTGAGGTAGCATTGGCTACATGTGTGGCACTTAGATGCAAGATTTCCAAGTATTCGACATTATTATTCCGAGTAGTTTATAGGTATGTCAAAGATGAGAATAAGTGTAAATTTGTTACAATATGGTACAGGTATGTACTCCAAGCTTATGATTATTATTTTGTGAAATGATGATTTCAAGGTAAGTTGTGATGGAAGTGAATTATGATCATGAGATTATGGTAAATTATGTCATCTTATGTTATATTACTTGCATGATGAATGTATGGTAAAGTTGTTTATTTCTTCATACGAGCTTACTCTATTTTATTTTCAATGTTTTTTAGTGTCACCAAGCTAGCTAGGGATTGGAGATCGTCGAAAGTTACATGACACTATCAAACTGTCCTTTGGGTACCGATGATTTTAAAACATTTTGAGAGTATGGCATGTATAGGGACTTGGTCATTTTGTTATATGTGTTATTGATTTGGCCAAATGTATTGGCTTATATTTGTTTAAGGTGATTTAGTATTTAGCCATGTAATTGGCTTATTTTGGCTAAAATGATTGTAAGCCCATTTATATAAGTATATATGTTAAGGCCTTTTTTTGTGTTTTGTATTGGGTTGGTATATGTTTATTATGGTTAAATGACTTGTTGTGAAATGGATGAGATGGGTCATTTGGTGTGCTAAGAAATCTAAGTAGAATTATGCATGATGAAGGTATTCATGTTGACACTTGTGAATGTGGGTTTGGTTGAATTGATTTGGTAAAATATGCTATAGTAAATATGTTAAGTGTTGGTAATGAATGATATGATTTAGCCTTGTTTATGGATGTTTTGGTTGCTTAAACATGCCATGGATTATGCCATTGAACTTGTGTGTGTGTCGGTGTAAAAGATGGTGACAAATGACTTGGTAAATAGCCTTTATTTTGTCCACATGGGTAGACACACGGGCATGTGTCTAGGTCGTGTGTGACACACGGTCTGCCCCATGGGCATGTGTTTTGGCCGTGTGTCCTCTACACCCTAAATTTTGAGAAATAAAAAGCTCAGAATTGAGCACACGGGTAGAGACACGGGCGCGTGTCTCAGTCGTGTGAGGGATACTGCCTCAAGCATGGGCGTGTGTCCCAACTGTGTGAAGTCTGCACCTATTTTATGAAAATTAAATTAACCATACGGTCTAGCACACGGGCGTGTAACTTGACCGTATGACATCAATTTGTTCATGTATTGCAAAACAGAGAGTTACACAGGTTAGGGACACGGGCTGTGTAACCACACCGGCGTGTCCCAAACCACATGGGTGTGTGATCCTTGTTTATTGAGAAAAATTTTCTAAGTTTTGTAAAAATTTCCTAAGTCCTCGGTTTAGTCCCGAACCACTTCCAAAGCATGTTTCGGGCCTCGTAGGCTCGTATTAGGGACTTTATGATTGAATGCGAATGGTTTTAATTTGGAAGAAAATTTATGAACGGGAATTGTATGTTTACTCACTTTGTAAGTCCGGTAATGCCTCGTATCCTATTTTGGCGTTGAATACGGGTAAGGGGTGTTACACAACACACTTTAAACATTCAGCTGGAGTACATAACAGTTCATCAAATACCCAAATAGTGTTTTCTAGCCAAAATTTAGCTCGCTCTGGATCATTATCAATTGTAGCTCTTAACTCTTTATCCCTGTGTTTTCAGATCTTATGAACTGGAGGCTTATTCAGTCGTTGAAGTTTCACAACTTAAGGAGCTACGGGAATCTGTTTCGGATCAGGTGGGGGTGTAGGTTATTGAGCAACTGAATTGGTTCTAGCAAATTGCATGAACCATTCATTCATCATTTGGAAAAATGCTTCTTTAGCCTCTCCTCCATGACTACTCGTTATAGGTCTAGGATCAGACGGTGCTGCCCCTTTAGTGGGAGCTGTCACATTACACTTTACATCGTCAGCTATAGCTCGATCGAGATCTATTTACTTTATGAAAACACATTTTAAAATGTCAGGAGTCATTACACTATCACAGGTTATATATGGCATATATAGCTAGACTCTCACATACACTACGTTTGTCCGAGAATCGGCTAAACCGTAGTTCTGATACCAATAAATGTAACACTCTTCACCCGTATTTAATGCCAGAATAGGGTTACGGGGCATTACCAAACTTATAAAACATTTAAACATTCAATTCACATATAATTTCACATTTCATACAAATAGTATTCAAACTCAAGCACAAAATCCCTATAACAAGCCTACGATGCCCTAAACATGTCTTGAGAGTTGTTCGGGACTAAATTGATAACTTTGGAAACTTTTTGAAAACTTAAGAAATTTTCTAAAAAACAAAAGACTCAAGCCCGTGTGGCCCGGCTGTGTGTCTCACACGACCAACAGACATGTCCGTGTCACAAGTCGTGTGGACATTCAAAAGGGGAGCACATGGTCGTGTTTCAACCCATGTCCAACCTCGTGTAACTCTCTGACTTGGGTCACACGGCCAACACACACGCCCATGTGCCCTAAAAATGGCTATACACGCCCGTATGCTAAGTCGTGTGCTAGGCTGTGCCAAACCTATAGGATATATTGACTTATGCCACACGGCTAGGTCACACGCCCATGTGTAAGGCCGTGTAAAGCATACTGACTTGGTTTCCAATTCAACACTAGAGGACACACTGTCGTATAACATGACCGTGCGTTGCACACGGTTGAGACACACGCTCGTGTCTCTGCCCGTGTGGACAAAAATAGGTTATTTACCAAGCCAATTTTCCACCCAAACTTAGGCACACCTACACAACTCATTTGGCTCAAAACATGGCATCAATAAACATATAATTCAATTCCAAATAAAGTGTAATTTATACCATTTCCAGCACCAACTAATACAAAACATAATTATTACATTATGTCATTTAAGTTCATACAAATCTTTATCTTCTCAAATCATCAAAATGACCATTAACAAATATGCATCATTTGATCTTTACTCTTAAGCATTTCAATCATTCAAAACTTGACTATTAGTTAACTATAATGCTAATTATCCACGAGCATAACACGTCCAACATTCATAACATCACACAAGCCACATACACTTATATAAATATATGATTCAAGCATACCAAAACAATCCAAAATAAGCCATCACATATGTCTATATATACAAACCAAAATATAACATTTACAAGCCAATTCTAATGGCCAAGATCATTATCAGCTTATAATCAAATGACCAAAACCATACATGCCATATAACCAAAACATAAGCTTAAAAGTACCAAATTAACAGCTTGATAGTGTGATGAAGTCTCTAACGATCCTCGAATTCGAGCTAACTTAGAAATCACTATAAAACACGAAAAAATAAACACAGTAAGCTCTTTAGTTTAGTAAGCTCGTATGAAATAAACTAAATCTTAACATGAATATACAAATCATCATTTTGAACTTATCAACATTTAAATAAAAAACCTTTCACATTTTCAATCATAATCTTATATATATTAACTTCACAACTTCTTCGATTTAAGCTTATACGGTTCATGTACATACCTATACCATTTCGTATGGATGTCATACACAATCATATCTTTCATATACCTGTTGAACCATTCGGAATACTATCAGATACTCGAAAACCTCTACACTAAATACCAATATCATGGCCCGAAGCCAACTCAATCTCATATAACATATACTGCTCATACTAGAGCTATCAACGGGTTTGCTCACACAAGTTGTCAGTCGAGACGTAGCTACACAGTTCTGCTTACACAAGCTGTCAAGTATTTGCATCACATGCCGATATACTCAGCCATCGGTAGGATGTACAGGACCAGCACCCGGATCACATAATCACATTAATCCTCTAATGACATGTCACTAGTATCCAAATCTATTCCTAAGGTTCAACCCGGATTTCAAATGTCGAATCGTCATTGAATCATTGTTGAATGTGTTCATAGTCTCGTAACTATAGTTTATGCAATATCAAAACATTTAAAATACATTTATAATGAAATTTATCACAAACAAACTTACCTCGGATGCTAATATAGCAAAACGAGTTAACTATTCTATAACCTTGTTCTTTCCCCGATCTAATCCCGTATTTCACTTTTCTTGATCTATATGTAATCAAAATCAACTTTTTTAATTATCTGTCTATTCAATTTAATCCAAAATTCACATTAAAGCACATTTATACTTTTGCCCCTAATATTTCAATAATTTTACAATTTAGTCCCTACACTCGTAAAACAAAAATTCATTCAATTTCATCACAACCCAAGCCTAGCCGAATATTTATCATGCTTATAATAGTCTAAAAGTTTTATTTATTTCACATTTTTACCCCTAAATTTATACATTTCACAATTTAATCCCTAATTTGCATTTTCACTAAAAATCACTTAACAAAACTTGCATGACTATCATCAAACATTCAAAATGTATCATTAAACATCAAAATACTCATGTATTCATCAATGGAAACATTCAAAATATTTAACAGTTTTTCAAAATAGTCCCTGGGCTAGCTAGCCTAGTTGCAACGATCTAAAAAATGTAGAAATCATTAAAAATGAGACAAAAATGAACTTACAATTAAAGCATGAAGTGGCCGAATGTTAAAACCCTAAATATAGCTTCCTTTCTTCTTTAAAATTGGCAAGGTTGAAGATGAATACAAATTTTATGGCTTTGTTTTATTTTAATTTACTTATTAATTATCATTTACCATATTAACCTTAATATTAAACCATTAAAAACATTTAATATATGCCCAAAATTTTCCACTCACAATTAAAATGGTCTAATTACCATATAAGGACCTTAAATTTAAGGTTCTATAGCTATTAGACACTTTTAACTAATAGAACAATAGTTTTGCACTTTACGTGATTTAGTCCTTTTTACCGAGTTGAGCATTCAAACGATAAAATTTCCAAACAAAACTTTCACACAATCATATATTCATGTTGTAGACCTTAAAATAATAATAAAATAAATATTTCAACCTCAGATTTGTTGTTTTGAAACCACTGTTTTGATTTGACTAAAAACGGGCTGTTACAGTTACGGACTTCACTGTCGTAGTAAATAACAACACTAATACGTTCGCTCATTTTCAACCAAATTATCTCTCGAAAGAAATTCAAAACAAAAAAATATTATGCAAAAATATAATGATTCGTATAAATATTAATACAATAAATCAACTTATACATTCTCAACTTCTTCAATTTCTATTCTTCTAAACTTCTTCAATTTCTCTTACTGTAACTTATACAACAAGAGAATGAAATTTGGCTCATTTATAGCCTAAGGGATAGTGGGATGCATTGTCACCAGCACTACTGAAAAGAGCGTCCAGCTGGGAGCTTTTTTCAATACTTTTGCTGACAGTGCATCCTGCTTGAAGCATTTTTCAATCCAAACTATCAGATTTCCCGTGAATCCCGTGATTTTTTCAGAACCATCTTCTCAAAATTATTTTTTCAAAATCAACTGTACAGAAAAAGCGTCCAGCTGGTAACTTTTTCTGTACATTTACTGACTGTACAAAAAAAAAACAAAATCCATCTCGTCAAAATAATTTTTTTTAGAACACATCACTTACCTATTAAAAAACCCTAAAACTCTAAACCCATATTTATTTTTTAAAAACCATAAACCTTAATTTATTTTTTTCAAAAACCCTAACCCTAACCCTTAAAACCTTAAACCTAAATTCATTTTTCAAAAATCTTAAACCCTAATTTTTTTTCCAAAAACCTTACCCATAAACTCTAAGCCCTAACATGCAAATAACCCTAAAACCCTAGAAAAACATAGGTTAAAGTGCTTCCACGTTAGCGCGTTTTTGTTGACATGGCAAAAGTAAGGGAACGCTTTTCTCCTTAAAACGCTTCTATGTAGGGGCGTTTTAAATTTTTTAGCCTATTCCGATAAATAATGTTTTAAGTGACCTATTTTCGTAAATAATATTGAAAATCGGCTTTTTTTTTTGGTAAAATTAGGCTTGGCTTCTAAAATTATATCGCAATATCTAAATGTTAATTGTTCTAATATATTACAAATTTTCTATTCTTAAAGATTTTGTTGGTGCGTGTGGGTCACTTCAATAGTTCCTTTTTCCACCTCTTTTGGGGTCCAATAGCTTGTATTGAACATTTTAGTGATATACCAAAATTTGTCAATATATTCTGGTATATCAATATTACTTTTTTTTAAAGTGAGAAATGCTTTTAATATTTTTAGTTAAAAATGATATATTTCGAATATCTCGCACTATCTTTTACCTTAGGATTCTTTTTTCAATTTTCGATGCAATTTATTTCAAACAGATAGGAGTTGAATGATGACCAATGAAAAATAAAAAAAAACGAATTTAATTTTTTTTTCAAAATATTTAAGTGTCCTTATTATATTTTTAAAATAACTTAAGTACCCCTATTAATTCTAAAGACTCCATTAAGATCTCGTTTTATATTGTGTGATACACTGATTAATTGTATTTTAAATCAATATTTAAAAATTTAAAAAAATTGATGACACAAAGAGAAAAAATAATAATTGAAAGTGAGAACCTAGAAAAAGAAATTAAAATATTATTTTTTAGAATAATTTTATACAATAGTTGTCAACATTTATATAGATTTTTTAGAATTTTTAAAAATTAAAAGTTTATATATCTAGTTATCCTAAATTTAAATTCAATAATAAATGATATTATTTATCTTTAGGATAATTTTATATATTTTTATTTTCTTACATAAAATTTTCAAAATTTATCTAAATATTTTAAAATTTACTTAAGATTTTAAATTTTATTTATTTAAAAATATTTAAATAATAAATATTAAATAGTTGCCCACGTCAACTTCGGGTCTTAAATATATATATATATATGGGGTATAGATTAAAACAATTTTACGTAAAAATGGACCTTGATTTGGAAAAATATTAAGGTATTGCATTATAAATTTTTGTACATTAGAATTTTTGGTTTTGAGTTAGAAATATTGGTATCCCATTACAAATTTTAAAAGTTTTATGAGAATAATCAGATACCGAAATTTATATTAAATACCATTTGTAATGATTTTAAATTAAATATCAAAATTTGTAAGTAGGTACAAAGGTTTCTAACATGATATTAATATATGTAACATGATATCAAAATTTCATGTTCTTCGGTTCTTTAAAACTTTGGCCTAATAAATTTAAAATTTTCACTAAAAAACTCAATTTTTTCATATTCAAATAATCAAAAATTGGAATTTTTTTTAGAATAATTTCTTTTTCAAATCCTTTTAATTTCCCTTCAAGTCTTCATCTTGTTTTTTTTTCTTTCTGAAATCTAAAGCCTAAATAAAAAATATATTATCCTCTTCTTTTTCCGAATCAATACAAACCTTAAAAGAATTAAAGAACCTTCTAAAACTTTTAACACTCAAATCCTTGGGAAAATTCTTGCAGACAAATAAATTACTTTCAATCATTTTAATTATTGAGAAATGAGTTTTGAGTATAATAAAGAAAGAAATTAAAGGAGGATTTGTCTTTTTAAGTTGAAAAGTCAATATTTAATAATAAAAAAGTAAAAGAAACGTATTAAAAATATTGATGTTACATTAAAAATTTTGTAAGCTTATGATTATAAGCTGTCACAAGTTTTGTTTTATATAAAAATTACCACAAACATGTATTAGAAAGCTTACTATGAATAATAAGGCATTGCACAAATTCGAATTTTGAAAATTAAAAATATAATTACCAACCCTGACTATTAATAGTTAATATAGAAAACAGGAAACACATCCTCATGGAAGACAAGTGTCATGATGTTAAGAGACACGCGTTTCACAACCCAAATCATTCTTCCACCTCTTATATCTCCAGCTTCAAACCCACCGAAAGCCATTCAACATCACCTAAGACAGTTTATGACACTATTTTCATAGAGAAAAGATTGTTCACGTCATTTTTTATTTTTTATAATAAAAGAATGATAAATCAAATTCTTTTTAAGAGGAAAAAACTAAAATTCAAAAAAAATATCTGACCTAACGTGTAATCCATTGTTTTTAATATCACTATTATAATATTCAATAATACTATTATTTTTAACTTCATCGGATGTAAAGTTTTTGATCCAAACCGAGTTTAGTAAATTCCTCTGCGGTGCCTGTTATATGTATACCAACCAGCACATACCAATCTTCCGAGGAGTCACAAACAGGGATTCAAATTGCGGTCCGCTACTGAAATAGCGGCCATTATATAGCGGTAGCGGTGCCGTCCGAAACTGCAATTGCTGAAAATAGCGGTGTGAAGCGGATTCACTCCGATAGCGGTGGATCACGGCCGCAATTTAACGGGTAACGGCCAATTGAGGCAATAACCGGCCGCTATTCCCGTTATTTTTCGTTAACAGCAAACTAAAAAAAATCATCTCCTCTAACAAAAATCAACAGAAACACTGAAACAACAGCAAGAAGGAATCAAAGTCCAAAGATTCAAAATTCAACAACAATAGAAAATATAAAATCCTATTTCTCATACCCATGGATCGTGAATACTGAATACCTCAACAAAACAAGCAGCAAAAGCAGTACAAAGAAAAGTTTCAGCGAAAGAAAAACTTAGGATTTGCCATTAGGAACTGAAGATGAGAAATGGGTAGCAGTAGCAGAGATCTAGGCGAACAAAAAAAGGGGAAAAAAGTTGGTTGAGTAACAGTGAAAGAGGAAAAGAAAATGAAAAGCCGTCGGGGTTGAGTGGGTTTGCCATCAGGGTGTGCCGGCGTGGATTAGGAGGCTGCAGTGGCGAAAATTTTGTGTGAAAACTGAAAACAGCAAAGGCTGGCCGCTGCCCGCTGGTGAAAAAAGGTTGAATTTGGTGAAAACACTATTCCTATTTTGTTTGTCTAGGGCCCTAGCAATTTGAGAAGTTGGGGATTTCTAATAACAAGGAAAGGTTTGAAACAGAATAGAGGGAACCGTTTCATTTCCTTTATATGTTATTAGATTTATAATTTTAGTTTATATGTTATTTTTAATTAATATTGTAATTATGATTTATAATGATAATTATTTATTATTTATTATTATTTTAAATTTTCATAATTTTTATTACTTAGAGTTTGTTTAGAGTTACACACAAAATTATATTAATAAAAGTTCATAAGTGTTAGAAAATACTCTAAAAATTATTATTTTTATAATTATAATTATAATTATAATTACTATGTTTTACAATAAGTTGTGCGACTTTTAAAAAAATTCACGACCGCGATACCCACAGTAACCGCAATAGCGTCTGTTATGTCCGCGACCGCGATAAACGCGACGCGACCGAAAACGTGACCGCGACCGCAATTTAAATCCCTGGTCACAAATGGATCTTTTTCATTCATTTTCATCACTTTCACCCATTTTTGCTTTGCCCATCTTTCTTTACGCACTTGTATGGATATTAAAAACTAGTTTAAAGAGCATAACCCAAAAGAGAGAGGCACCAGAAGCTGGATATTCATGGCCTGTAATCGGCCATCTTCATCTCCTAAGAGGACCCAAACCACCGCACATAATCCTAAGCGACATGGCTGAGAAATGCGGTCCTATCTTCACCATCAAGATGGGTGTTCATAGAGCTTTGATTGTCAGTGATCACAAAACTGCTAAAGAGTGTTTAACCATAAACGACAAAGCCTTTGCCAGTCGTCCATCCTCGCTTGCCATGGAGTACTTGAGTTACAATCATGCCATGTTTGGGTTCGCCCCTTACGGAAATCACTGGCGTCAAATGCGTAAACTTGCCACTCTTGAGCTCCTCTCCACCCACCGCCTCGAACAACTCAGACATATCCGAGAATCCGAGATCAAAATATCACTAAAAGAGTTATATCAGTTTTGGGAGGAGAAGAAAGATGGATCCGATACCGTTTTGGTTGAGATGAAGAAATGGTTTAAGAGTGCAACTCTGAACGTGATTCTAAGGATGATAGTAGGGAAACGGATTCCAAGTTCGAGTAACGATGCAGAGAGTGAAAAATGGAAAACAGCGTTGAAGGAGTTCTTTGATTTGAGTGGGAAATTTGTGATATCCGATGCGTTGCCTTATTTAAGATGGTTCGATATCGGAGGGGACGAGCGGTTGATGAAAAAAGTAAGAAAAGAGCTAGACGAAATCGCCGAGGGATGGTTAAAAGATCATAAGGGGAAGCGATCATCAGATAAACTAAACAACAGCAATGATGATTTCATGGATGTTATGCTTTCAATCGCCACTGATACTGAGAAACATGATGCCGATACCATCAACAAAGCCACCTGCTTGGTTGGTCCGAATTAGTTAAAAGAGATAAAAATATATGAACCTTTTCAAGCATTTGTGATTTGGTTTTCTGTCGTTATTGCAGGCATTGATCTTAGCAGCTTCGGATACAACAATGGTGACACTGACATGGGCTTTGTCTTTACTTCTCAACAACAAGGATGAACTGAGAAAATTACAAGAAGAACTAGACATCCATTTAAGAAAAGACAATCTGGTTGAAGAATCAGATATGAAGAACTTAGTCTATCTTAAAGCAATCATCAAAGAAACTTTGCGCTTATATCCCGCTGCACCACTTTTGGTGCCCCATGAATCCATGGAAGACTGCACTGTTAGTGGCTACCACATTCCTGCAGGGACCCGACTATTTATAAATGTTTATAAACTTCAACGCGACCAACGAGTGTGGTCAGACCCTTGTGAATTTCGGCCCCAAAGGTTCCTGACAGCCCACAGAGATATAGATGTTAGAGGGAAGAATTTCGAGCTGATTCCGTTTGGAAGTGGGCGAAGAATGTGCCCCGGAGTTTCATTTGGGATTCAAATATTGGAACTCGTACTGGCAAGTGTGGTGCAGGGGTTTGAGTTGAAGACTCCATTGGAAGAAGCAGTGGATATGAGTGAAGCTATAGGAATGACAAACTCGAAAGCCACTCCACTTCAACTTCTCGTAACTCCACGCCTTCCTTCTTATTGCTATTAGAGCTTTTATAACGATTTGGAAAGTGTTGAACCTTCTGCATTATTTACTCCATCTACTATATTTTACCTTTCGTCTTCTTCTTCTTTTTTTTTTCTCCATAGACTGGATATGTCATTAAAAGATCATTCATCTGAATGACGAACAGAAAAAAGTGTGTATCTAACTGATCATCCATAAAAAAAATATTATCAACAGATACAATTAAAAAGTTATTGCCACCATATACATGTTTAAACTGAATAAACTCATACTCGGGACATAACGACTTGATTTTATTTATTAGGTGTCCAAAATTGGTAATGTAAAATATCTAATAACAAACAAACAATCGTTATCCTCCACAACTCGCAACATGTTCAAATCTGGAAGCCATTTAACACCCAAAAAGAATTGCAGTAGCTTCCATAAGAAAGCTATCCTAATTTGCTCCCTAGTTCTTGAACCGACAAAAGAGGCGAACTTGGGGGGGTGGCAGGGGCCCGCGCACCTCTAAATTTTGTAAATTTTTTTTTAAGGTCTTTTAAGTTTTATATATATATTTTTATTTTTATACTATAATTAGTCTTTAAGGAAAAGGATAAATTTGTGTTTCGCCCCTAAAGTTTTAAATTTTTCTAATTTGATTTCTTCATAGAATTTATAAAATTTTTAATGATAAATTTATTAACATTTTCAGTTTAATTTAGTAAACTAAGACAAAATAGCATCTAAATATTAATTTAGTAAAAGTAAAGTTTAATAATTGCAATATCTAAATATAAATGACATCTTAATATTAATTAGGCGAGGAAATAAAGTTAAATAATTATAGTATCTAATACAAATTGAGCATTTAACTTATTTTATTTTCCTTAAATTTTGGTAATTAAGATTAAGGTAAACTACATTGTAGGCTATTCTAAAATAGTGTTGTTCCTACTTTGGCCATTATTTTTTTTGTCAATTTAGTCACTCTAATTAAGATAATTGCTCAAATTGGTCAATGTCGTTAAAAATTTCATTAATCCATTAACGAATTGCTAACTTGACATTTTTTGACGTTTGACTCAAACTAGGGACCTCTTTGTAATTAGTCCAAAACACTTTTTTTTTGTTTATTTGCAACATAAGACTAAAACTTGTAAGTTTTGTCTTTTTCCTTCTTGTTGTTTGTTTCCTGGGAAAAGTAATAGAGGAAAATGAGGATAATTTTAACTTGTTTGTTTAACTTGCCTAAAACACTTTATGTTCTAGGTTCTTACTCAGATAAATTTATCACTTTTTTTATTTAATTGATTTTTTCTTAACATTTTTTAGAGAAAACATGAAAAAGAGAAAATAAAAGAAAAAAACTTAAAAATTCCTTTAAAAACCCTCGAAATCTTTTCTTGAGTACCATCATAATCATCTTTTCAATATTAATGTTCAAAACTAGTAACAATAACATAATTACTATGAAAAAGAAAGATAAGAAATATTTATATAAAAAAAATGTCTGGGGAATCATTGTTTTTCATCAGTAAAGTTGAACACATAACAAAACTAAATTTGTTAATAAACCAAACACACACACACAAAGAAAGAGAACACAACCCAATTTTGAAAATTTAAGAACCAAGGAGAAAAATAAACTTTTCTTGAAAAACAAAAAAGAAAAACTTACCATACTAAGATCAAATTTTGAAGAAATTGTGAAGGATCTACAAGAAACACATAGTCGAATTCAAGCACAAATCAAATGTGTACAAATAAACAGTATAAACATAACACTCGCTAAAAAAACATATAAGTCAAACAAACAAATCAAAACTATCCTTATTTTCTTTTATTACTTTTCCTAGGAAACAAACAAGAAGAAGGAAAAATAAAATACTTAAAGTTTTGGTCTTATGATGCACATAAACCAAAAAAAAATGGACTAATTATAGAGAGATCTCTAACTTTAGTCAAAACTAAAAAGAATTGTAGTGTCAGTGATCCATTAATGGATTAACGAATTTTTTAATAGTAGTAACCAATTCGAGCAATTATCTCAATTAGAGTGACTAAATTGACAAAAAAATTTTAGAGTAACCAAAATAGGAATAATGCTATTTTAGAGTGACCTATGGTGTAGTTTACCCTTAAGATTATTCAAAATATAAAAAGTACCTTGTTAAAAGTATATGGGTTGAGCCTACTTTGAACATGTATATTTTATAAAAATATATTGGCCCCTTTTTATCAAAGATTCTAGCTTCGCCCTGCAACCATTAGCATCCTTAATAATGGCACCAAAACCAATCTTATCATTCCCATGTACTAATACGACATCAACTGTAACAACCTATTTTCAGTTGTGTCAGAAACAGTGACTTGGGGACCACCATTTCGATGAGTGAATTATTATTTTAATATTTATTTAATGTCTACGAGATCATATTAAGGTCGTATTAAAATTTTTTTTAAGAAAATTTAAGGTTTAATTGGTTAATTGGTGAAAAGGACTAAATCATAAAAGGTGTAAAAGTTGAGTTCTATTAGTTAAAGGGGTCAAATAGTTATGGAATTTTAAGTTAATAGAATTGAATGGAAATAGACCATTTAATGAGTTAGTGGATAGTTATGGATAAGGTTTTATTGAAATTTTGATAGTTTTTAAAGGTTAAATTGTAATTGAATAAATAAAACCTAAACTAAAATAACAAAAGGATATAATCTTCTTTAGTGTTTTCTCCACCGAAAAATTGAAGAAACACCATTTTCTTGAGCTTTGAAGGTTCGGTCAAAAATAGTTCAATCATGTTGGTGTTTTGAGGTTAGTTTTTAATGATTTTTATATTTTTGAGTTCGTTTTAGCTTAATCTAGCTAGCCCGGGGTTAATTTGTAAATTTTTTAAAGGTTGAGGGACTTAACATGGATGTTTTTGAGTGAGTTTTGATGTTAGTTGATATATTATGAATCCTTGTAAAGTAAACAAGTTTTGTTAAGTAATTTTTGATGAAACTACATTTAGGGATTAAATTGTTAAAAGTGTAAATCTATGGGTTTTAGTATGAATTGTTGATAATGATGGGTTGTTCCATGGTCCCTTGTATGTTTGGTTAATATAGGTATAGTTTAAAATAAGTTATATTTAAGTTTTGAGCTTAAGGATTAAATTGTGAAAAGTTAAAGTATTGGGAGTAAATTTATAATTTTTGCATAAATATGAGTTATGGATTAAATTGAATTATAGAAGTACTTAATTGAATAAAATTATTTATTTAGATCAAGATAAACCACATTTAAACTTAAATTAAGGAAAAGGCAAATCTTCGGATTAGCTCGACTTTACTTCTACGACTTCAGTATCAAGGTAAGTTTGTATGAACTACAATCATTTTAATGTTAGCCAAATTAACTATTACCATATTGTTTTAATATAATTGAATTTGAATATAAATGAATCAATGCTATGATGAATTGACGGATATCGAGTCCCAGTTGAACCTTAAGAATTCTTAGGATACAAATAACATGTCATTAGGGATTTCATGTTTTGAGTGCTGGTCTCGAGTGTCCTATCGATGGCTGAGGTCCTGCATGTAACACCCCAAACCCAGCCTAGACGTTATGGCCGAATCTAGCGATGTCACATGATAAAGTGTTTGAAAACCTTGTTATCATTACAACACCATTATCCGTTTAAAATACTTTACTTTATCTCTTGTTAGTTTCTAAATCGTGTTACTCATTTAGTCGGTGGTTTCAAAATATTATTCATTGCGGAAGTTTGTAAACCAGTTTAAGTAATTGTGCACTTCTTGATCAAACATTTGTTTCTTTTGAAAACTGAGGTTTCTTATGTATAGTAGTTTAAAATCCATAAAGTAAAGAAAAACAGAAATCCCAAAACCACGCAAAAGTCCAGAAGTCCAATTTACAACCCAAAAGTTTAACAAATAAAAATAAAATAGAAATAAAACCAAGACTTATGCTTAAATCCTTAACAGTCCAAAACTGTGGTCACTGTCGAATTCTCCGCACGATTCGTCTAGATCTGGGGATTACCTGTGCACATTTAAACAAAAGGATGAGTTTACATAAACTCAGTGTGTAATCCCACAGAAAACAAACAATGGAAAAACACAGTGCACAGTTAAAATAGTCCTGGGCCTAAGCCCTTCTCAGTATCAATTAACATTTTCGGCCTTAGCCCATCTCAGTATCAGTATGCATTAGGGCCTTAGCCCATCACAGTATCAATAGCAATCATGCAGTATTCAATAACAAGTCCTACCTAACCAGCCTCTACACACCATCTTCGTTCAACCCTACACTCCATGTAGGGATTAAATCAACCCACTTATCCCTGCACTCTAGGTAGTACCAAATGCGGCACAAATCAGTAATTTGTAGTTGAGCTGCCAGTATATTAGGCTTGAAAGCTTTTCAGTACACTTCCTCCGAATATAATCAACCCAACCCCATGCAATGCAACATACAAATCATGGCATGCTAACTCATGATATCAGTACATATAACCACTTCAGTATACATGCATACTATCATCATACTCACTATACATAAATCAATCAGTCAGTTCACACAATTAAGGGTCTAAGTGATGCTTACCGACCCTACAGTAGGTTCACAGTTGACTTGGGCAGCCCGTGAAACCTTAGCAATCAATTCAGTGAAAATGGACTCACACGCCCATGTGGCTTGCTTGTGTAGGCCACACGGCCCAAATTTGCCTTGGCCGTGTGGATCACATGGCCTGGCCCAAAATCCCACACACCCGTGTAGACCAACACACCCGTGTAGCCTACACGGCCCAATTCAGTCCAGCCCGTGTGTCATACACGTCCTGTCTAGCCATCACACGGTCGTGTCATGCGCGCACAACCTGGCCTCGTCGAACACACGCCCGTGTTTGTCACACGGTCTACCACACGGGCGATCACACGCCCATGAGGTTTTCAGTAGTGAGGTTTTTAGCTTTCGCTGAAAGCTCATTTTCTGTGCAATCGAGTACACAACTATTACGATTTTGCTCCTACACGAAATCTTGTATCTCTAGAACCTATAATAGAAATTATTAAGGCTGATTTTAGCAGCACAAACGAAAACTAAACCGAGAATATTTCACAACGAAACCTTAGAACATTGAAAAAGTGAATTCGGTCATCTACCAACAGCGAATCAAAAACCCAAACTTTCAGATCTCTGGAAAAGCACCAATCGTTACTTGATTTTCACCTAATTCGAAAGAACCAAAACAACCCTTTTTCAAAAACTGACTACGGAACGAAAGAAAATGAGAAAATAAATACTTATTGAATCGAGTGAGTTCAATATTTGAACACGATGGAGGCATAAAAGAAATCAAAAGAAAAGGAGGAAACAATGAAAATTCAACAGAAGAGGGGTGAATATACGTCAAAACGATGGAAGAAATTTTGGGGAAGAGAAAATAAAATTTTGGATGAACCAAAATTAGCAAAAAAAATTTGATAGAATTCCCAAAACCCCTTAATTATCTCACCACTACTTCTACTAACCTCTAACTACTCAGAAACCCAGTTTTACACAACTCTAGCCGAAATTTGGAGCAAAAACATTATCCACGCTCGCGCAAGGATTTGAACACAGGATCTTTAACGCAACAACACTCCACCTAACCACTAGACTAGTAAGCCCATTCTGATAGCATTTTACAAACAATCAAATAAAATCCTATTGAACGAGGTTAAGGCTTTATTTAGAAAAATACTAAAATTTTTCCAAAGACTTGGCTTGAACTTGGGACCTCACACACACACCCAGAACACTAACCACTGAAGCAGATACAGTTTTATTTGCTATGATTACACCATAGAACCTTTACCAAGGGAATAATTTCCTCCTCAGAACCTTTATGTCACGATCCAGAATCTGGACAGGCTCCTCCTCAAAGGTCAAATCTGGCCTAACCTCAATCTCCTCAATAGAGACAATATAAGTAGGATCAGAGCGGTAGCGCCTCAACATAGAGACGTGAAACTCGTCATGGATACGATCCAACTCTAGAGGTAGCTCCAACTGATAAGCAACCGGTATCACTCGTTTCAAAATACGGTAAGGTCCAATAAACCTAGGGCTCAACTTGCCTTTACTACCAAACCTTAGTACCTTCTTCCATGGCGAGACCTTGAGAAATATGAAGTCCCCCATAGAATACTCGTTCTCATGTCTCTTCAAATTTGCATAAGATTTTTTCCTGTCAGTAGCCGCTTTCAAATGATCCCGAATTAATTTAACCTTATCCTCTATCTCACAGACCAATTTAGGACCCAGAACCTGTCTCTCGCCCAACTCAATCCAACACAAATGAGTGCAACACTTACGACCGTACAGTGCCTTGTAAGGTGTCATCTGGATGCTAGGTTGGAAGCTATTATTATAGGCAAACTCCGCTAGTGGCAGGTAATCCTCCCAGCTGCCTCGAAAATCAACAGCACAACTCCTCAACATATCCTTCAGTATCTAAATCACCCTCTCAGATTGACCATCAGTCTGAGGATGGAATGCAGTATTGAAGTCTAACCTCGAACTAAAGCTTCATGTAACTTCTTTTAAAACTGAGACGTGAAGCGAGGACCCTATTAGAGATGATTAAGACCGGTACCCCATGCAGTCTCACTATCTCAGAAATATAAAGCTTCACCGATTTCTGCAGAGAATAATTAGTATGAACTGATATGAAATAAGTGGACTTGGTCAATCGATTCACGATGACCTATACTGAATCCTTCTTAGTGGGTATTAGGGGCAACCCACTTACGAAGTCCATCGTTGCCCGCACCCACTTCCAAAAAGAAATCTTAACCGGCTGTAGCAAACCCGAAGGTAACTGATGCTCAGCTTAACTTGTTGGCACGTCAAATATTTAGTTACAAAATCGGTAACTTTCAGTTTCAGTCCTAGCCACCAATACAACTCATGGAGGTCTCGATACATCTGAGTCCCATCAGAATGCATAGCATAAGGGCTACTATGTTCCTGTCTCAATATGGATTGCCTCAAATCGGTGTCATTCGGTATATAAATCCGTCCACATAAACGTAACACATCATCAGATTTCAACCCAAAATCTTTATTGCTACCATTCTTAATCTGTCGGAACTGAGGACCCAAAGACTTATCCTGCAACTGTTTACCCTTAATCTAATCTATCCAAGTCTGTTTAACCTGAAGCTCCGCCAACAGACTACCATCATCAAATAAACTGAGGCGAGTAAACATTGCCCTTAAATTGGTCATAGCTTTAAGGCTCAATGTAGCGACCACCATATTGGCCTTGCTAGGGTGGTACTCAATGGTGTAGTCATAGTCTTTGAGCAGCTCAATCCATCTATGCTGCCTAAGATTCAGCTCATTTTGAGTAAAGAGATACTTGAGGCTCTTGTGATCAGTGTAGATGATACACCTCTCACCATACAGATAATGCCTTCAGATTTTTAGTGCAAATACCACGACGGCCAGTTCTAAATCATGCATCGGATAGTTCGCCTCATGATAAGACGCATATGCTACCACCTTACCATCCTGCATCAACACACATCCCAAACCGACATGTGATGCACCACTATAAACTGTGAACTCCTTTCCAGATTCAGGCAGTATCAATATTGGAGCCTCAGTTAGTACAATTTTAAGTTTCTCGAAGCTCTCTTGCTACGTACTGACCAGTCAAACAGTACACCATTTCTTAGAAGCTTAGTTAAGAGTGCTGCGATCAGTGAAAATCTTTTCACAAACAGCCAATAATAACCCTCCAGGCCCAAGAAACTGCGAATCTTCGACACATTACTTAGCTACTTCCACTCCAACACAGCCTCGATATTTTGATGATCAACTCAAATCCCCTCAGCAGAAACCACATGACCCAGAAATGCCACCTCACACAACCAGAACTCACACTTGCTAAACTTAACATAGAGTTGCTTTTCCCTCAAAGTCTGAAGAACAACTCTAAGGTGCTCGTCATGCTCATCCTCAGTCCTCGAATAAACTAGTATGTCATCGATGAACACCACCACAAATTGATCCAGATAAGGCTGAAATACTCGGTTCATTAGATCTATGAAAGTTACCGGTGCATTAGTCAGTTCAAATGGCATCACTAGGAACTCGTAATGACCATAACGTGTCCTAAACGCCATCTTATATACGTCAGCCTCCTTAACCTTCAACTGATGATACCCAAATTGGAGGTCAATCATAGAGAATACTGAAGCTCCTCGAAATTGGTCAAACAGGTTATCTATCCTTGGTAATGGGTACTTGTTCTTAATGGTCAACTTGTTCAGTTGCCGATAGTTGATACACATCTGTATGGATCCATCCTTCTTCTTCACAAATAGTACCGGTGCTCCTACGGAGACACACTAGGGCGGATGAACCCACGATCCGGTAACTCCTGAATCTAAGCCTTTAGCTCTACAGACTCCTTCGGTGCCATTTGATAGGGAGCGATGGACACTAGAGCTGTACCAGGTAGGAGCTCAATACCAAACTCCACTTCACAATCCAGAGGTAAACCATGTAGCTCCTCAGGAATGACGTTCAAAAAATCCTTTATTGTTCTGATGTCCTTAACAGAGGAATCCTTAGAATTTGAAACACTTACGTAAGCCAAGAACAACTCAAATCCCTTACGTACCAACTTTTTCGCCACCAGTGCAGAAATCAAATTAGTTAAATAATTCTTATGTTTTCCAATCATGACTACCTCATCATCCTCTTCAGTTCTCAATACGACCCTCTTAGCCACGTAGTCCAAGCTAACACGATGCTTGACCAACCAGTCCATTCCTAGAATTAAATCGAACTCCCCAAAGGGAAGCTCTATCAGATCCGCCATAAAGATTTCTCCTTGAATCTCTAAAGAACCGTCTCTAAACAGCTTGTTAACCCTTATAAATTGCCCCAACGGAGTCAGTACAGTAACCTCACTCGTAGTGCTCTCAACCAAGATCCCCAAATTTCTAGACACAGTACAAGTTATATAGGAGTGAGTGGATCCTATATCTATCAATGCAGTATATGGTATATAAAAAATAAGAAACGTACCCATGATGACATCTGGAGTATCTCCATCCTCTCAGTAACGAACAGCATAAACTAGAGTTGGCTGCCTCGCCTTAGTTTGTCCGACACCTCTGCCGGTGCTTTTTGCCTACGGCCCATACTATTACCACCTCTGGCCTGACTACTACCCCTCGGTGGTTGTTGTACTACCGTTGGTGGCTGTACAATACTCGTACTTGGAGCTTGCCTCTGATTAGCCCTCAGCGGACACGCTCTAATGCGATGTTCCAACGACCCACATCTCAAGCATGCCTCAGTCCTCTTCCAACACTCGCCCTAGTGGCGTCTACCATAATCAGTATATGGCTTCAGTCTAGTAGCCGCAATAGGGGGCCCAACTCTCACCGGCCCATCAACTCTGGCCTTTTTCCTAGGCATCTGCATTGCACCTGAGGGCTCTGAATCCCTTTTATTCCTACCTTTCTCTATCCTGGTTTTGGCGCTCAGCGCGCTTAACCTCCTCGGCTATCTTCGCCTTCTTAACCAGGGCAAAAAATTTCGCTCCCTCTGCGGAGCTATCAAAACTCGTAAGTTATCTCTGAGGCCATCCTCAAAGCGGACACATCGCTCGTACTCAGATGCCACCATACCCCGCGCATAGTGGCTCAGTCTCAAGAACTTAGCCTCATACTCGACTACTGATCGATCTCCTTGAGTTGAATTCAGAAACTCCCTCCTACAGGCATCCACGTAACGAGCTCCCACATATTTTCCCTAGAAGGCGGTCTTAAAGAACTCCTAGGCCAATCGTTTGGGCTAAGTGACCTTTTTAACAGTAAGCCACCACTGATATGCCTCATGTAATGACCCGAACTTTACGGTTACCGGAAAAGTGTATTTTCAGGTCTCCATTTCTGAAAAATGGACTCGTAAATATTTACTAAAAATATTTATGAAGTCAAGTGAATGGTTAATTAGAGTTTAATGAAGTGAATTAGCTTAAATTAAGGATAATTAGATAAAAGAATTAAATTGAATAAAGTGTGAAAGTTTAATTGTAGATTAAAAGAAAATGAAAAGGACCAAAATGGCATAATTGCCATTTTTCCTCAGTGAGGCGGAAAATGCAGAAAAATCTTAGATTTTTATGCATAAATATGTGTAATAAATTATTATTATTATTATGATTTTATAATTGATATTTATTAATGTTATTATTATTAATTGAATTGATATTATATTATGAAATAAATTAAATAAAGATATGTGTGTGGTAATGATTTGACACAAGTGTGTTAATAAAAATACATACATTTGGAATACATGTATTTGATATTAAATAGATATTTATTATTTTAAAGAGAGATATTTATTAATTAAATAATTATATTATAAGATATTTATATGATAAATAAATAAAAGTAAGACAAATGTATGGTGCATATGGTGACATGTGTGATACTAATATACATACATTTATAAAATACATGTATATTTACTTATTATATAAGTATATTATTAAATTATATATATTATTATTAAGTAAAAGATATTTATATAATAAATAGGAAAAAAAAGAAAAAAGAAGACAAGTGTAATAATATATATGCATACAAATGTAAAATAGATATTGGAGATATTTTATAGTTATTATTGTTATATTATATTATATTATATATATATATAAAACGAAAGTAAAAGAAATAAAAAGAAACAGAATGAAGAACGAAAACAGAGAAGGGAAAGAAAGAAGGAAAAAGAGAAAGAGAGAAAAGGAGGAATTGAAGTTTCGAAGCTTTAAACTTTAATAGGTAAGTCAATTTAGCTCCTTTTTACTTAATTTTGATGTTTTAGAAGCTTTGGAACAAGATTTTGATGAAATTAAGTTGATATTTTGAAAGTTATTAGATTTCTAGATAATGTTCATGTTGAGTAAAATGATGAAATAAGGGTTAAATTTATAGAAATTCAAGTTAGAAATGAAATAAGGATTGAATTGTAAAGTAATTCATAAGTTTTATTTTGAAGGGCTAATTTGAGGAAATTTCGAAACTAGTGAAATAAGCTGAAAATTTAGTAGTTAAATTTGAGTTTGGATGGAACTTGAACAGAAATAGAGTATGAATTAAGTTAGTAAAGTGAATAAATTAGTTAGGACCTAATTGAAAATAAGGTGTAAATTGAATAGAAATTCAATTATTTGTTATAATGAGTGCTGAAAATTAATGGTATAATTATTTTAATTCCTGTAGCTAATGTTGTATCGGAAAATCTCAGCTAAGTAAGGAAAAAGACAAAGACAACGAGAGTTAGCTCGGAAATTACGGTTTATATTTCTATAATCCGAACTTAGTCTTTAATTGTTGTATTTTTATTTAATGCATATAGAAATTGTTAGTGTTAGAATTATTGTGTTTTATAATTGAATGGATTGATTTGATATATAATGAATTTATTGAATTTATATTGATTGAATTTTATTGAATTTATATGATATATGTGAGTGAGATAAAAATTTAATATTGAATGTATGTTATATTGAAAAATATATTGATTGCAAATATGAGGAAATTGATATGAATATATGAGATTTGTGATATTTGAATATTTGATATTGAAAAGTGAATTGAATTGTATTGAATTATTGATTAATATGAATAATTGAAATATATTTGTTGAATTGAATGAAAATGTATGAAATTGTGAAAATGTGTGAATATATGTGATTATTAGAATGGTATATTGATGAAAGAATTATTGAATTGAGAAAGTGAATAAAATACCCTATTAACAGTATCGGGCTAGGTCGGATATAGTTGGCATGCCATAGGATTGGAAGAGTTCAGGGATACTTCGACCTCGAGTCAATGAGACACTGGGTGTCATTACATTTCTTCGGATAGATTTGATGAGGTACTAAGTACCACTTTACTTCGGCTAGGCCGATGAGACACTGGGTGTCACTATATTGCTTCGAACTATCCGATGAGGCATTGAGTGCCATTCGGGTGTGTTTGGTTGGATCCGTGTATCCGTCTGAGTCTGAGTCATGTTAATAGGGGTTATTAAATATAACAGTGATCAGATTGATACTGAATGAAGAATTGAAATGTGGATTGAAACACACGAATTGTATTATACAGTGAAAGCTATCTGGGATAGCAAGTTGATTTAATATGAATGATAATGACTGTTATTGAAATGGATATGTAAAGAACACTAATTGAAAAATGAATAGTTGAATATAGTTTATTGATATTAAATAGTGAACTAAAGTATGATTGAGACAAATGAATTATGTAGCTCTAGATTGGATAAAAGTAAATATTATAATTGTTTAATGACTTGTGAATAAATTGTGGAAAGCTATATAGGTTAGTAAGTGAAAAGAATGAAATAAGTTACAATAAAATTTATCTATGAATTAAATAATTGAATAGTTATGATTATTATATGATTTTAAGTGTTTGTTATATTTTTATTTTATTAAGTGTTCGGATTATAGAAATACCACTGAGTATACCCATACTCAGCGTATGGTTTATTTCCGTGCGTAGGTTAAGTTAAAGTGAGAATGTCGAATCAGCATCCCAGGCCGATCCCAAATTCAACGAGGTAAAGCGCGTTAATTATTGATAATGGCAAGTACCTAGGGTGTCTTATGTGTGTCATTTTGAATGGTGAATGTAAAAGTGAAACAAATAGATTTAGATTTTGGTAATGGTATATAATAGGACTTGACTAATTTAGTATGAATTTGATTTATTTGATAATATTTGATAAGTAATTAGAATTGAGTATTGGATAGTATATAAAATGTGTAAATTTAGCAAGTTTTGAGCATATTTAAATGTGTTTAGAATGGTTGAACATAGGTATTTTATGTAAATTGTCCGATAGATTCGGTAATGCTCTGTAACCCTGTTCTGGCTACAGTTTGGGGTTAAGGGGTGTTACACCTCATTACGCAGCAGCGAGACTGCACCCTTTAATTTCTGATCTGGGGTGCAATCTAGATCGTCTATGATCCTCTCCGTGGCCTCAATCTAGTACTCGGCCACATTAGGGGCAACTCTAGTGACACCCTTGAATAACTCAGCCCCATTGGACCGGAGTCATTCTGTAACTGACCCTCGGCCCAAGATCCAATATTGGGCCCAACGACGCTCTCCAGAATCCTTAGCATAGCCTGGGATAGTGCGTTGTTCCCAGCCATGTGGTCTTGAGACCCTTTATGTCACAGGTGAAACCGGCGTCTCACTAGTATCCAAGTTAAGCAGGTTGCTAGAAGATGAGGACCCAGCTCGAGCCCTTCTACGGCCTCTACCATAGCCTCTAGTACCCCGTTCGCAGGTACCTCGTGTGCTCATATCTAATCGAATTATCTGTATTTAGAAATTTTATGAATCAGTTACAGTTCAATATTTATTAACATATGTTTTATGTAGAACATTATTGGTAATTCAGAGTTTGTTTTCGTATATCGTAGTTTCTCTACAGTTTTCAGTATACACCAACTAGAGTCTTTTTATTACAGTATACTCCCTATAGTAGGTTCAGAATATACTATCAATAACAGTTTCAGTTTAAAGCAATTCTGTAACGCCTCGATTTTTGGGCCTAAAAGTATTGGGCCTTGAGTTTGGGTTCGGGTGGAAAACGGCCCGAGTAATTTGGATGTTATTATTATTATTTCGTATGTTTAGTTTAGTAATTAAATAAATTACGAAGGGTTTATGGTGTGGGAAAAAAGGCCAAAGAGTAAATTTAATTCGAGACAATTCTTGAATTTTAATTTTGGGAGAGAGGGTTCTAGCGATTTGAGCTTTTAAAGTTGAGGTGGCAAAATAGGATACAAAAAGATCTGTGGTAAAGTGGCATGTGGTGCCACCTAGGTGTTTGGGGAGTGATGTGTGGATGTTTAGGGGGAGCCAGAGTTCAAGTCACAAGGTAAAAGTATTGTTACTTTTATTTTTTTTTGTGTGCACAGCCGGGCATGTGATAGAGCTTAAGTGGAAATTCATTAGGGCTTTAGGAAGGTTGGGCCGTGAGTCTGAATGGCCATTAGGACAAGCTTTATTTTATTTTTGTTTTGCCGAATTAGGGTTAGCCACCTAGAGCCTTCCCTTTCACTCTATTCTCCTCTCAGTATCTCAAAAAGCCGAAAAACGCAAAGTTAGATCTTCTGAGTGCTGAATTCTTCCTTCTTTTCTCCTCTCTTCTTCTATTTTCTTTTTCTCCTTCTTTTCTTCTCTAGCTGAAACATTCCTACCATTCTACTCATCTCCTCTTTCATTCCCATTCTTTTCTAAACCTTTATAGCCAATTGCCATAAAAGCCGAAATCCCAAAAGTTGTTTCTTGTGCCAATTTCTTCTAGCCAAAATCCTCCTATTTTCTTCATCTCTTTTGGTCGATTTTCACATCCTCTAAACCTCAACCCCTGTCGGCAATACCACTGCAAAAACCACCATACCAAATCATCTTCCTCTTCACAGTTCCAAAAGCCGAAAACACCATAGTTTTTAAGGACATATACCCGAATCTTTAGATCTCTAAGATTCGATTTCTGCAAGTGTTTAAGGGCTAGATCTGCATCATATCTGAGTAGAAACTGAACTGGAATCATTTTGGTTGAAAGAACTTGTGGTAAGTATTCAGATCTATTCTTTATTTCGGGTTTTAGAAAAGCTGAAATCCCTAAAGGCATAGGGAGGCTGTTGAATGGAGCTTAAGGCTCTAAGGGTTGTAACAATTGATTTGTTTTAGTGTTAGTGTGATCTAGAGGCTGCTGATTGAAGGCTTGGACAAGTGGAACAACTAGATCGAGATCTAGTCACTAGTTTTGGCAAAGGTAGGATCTCAAGGGACATATGTATTGATAGCTGATTATGGAAAGTAAGTTTATTATGGTTGCCATTGTATTTTGGATCTGATATGTCTAGTGGCGATTGTAGGATATCGTGGGAGATTTCGGTAGCAGTTGTCATAAATTAGGTGTGTAAACGACACCCACTAGTATACTAGATCGGCAAAAGTTGAAATGCAGAAAAGCAGAAATGACAAAAAGCCCGCATTTCGAGAACTTGCGAGCGTGCGAACGCTCTTGGGATTGTTTGTATTGATAATTTTAGTAACTTCAACGGTAAGATTGCAGAGTGCGCAATTTCGTGCACTTCGGTATATTTGGGCTTAATAGGCCGAAATCGGGTTAATGGGCCAACGGGCCCAATTCAATAAAAATGCTCGGTAAGTGTTTCTGTTAATACGTTAATAACTATAATGAGCATGAAACCCTAAAAAGACTGGTAAAATTACTGAAATACCTTTGTAAGGTAGAATTACTGTAATACCCCTAAAAGGGTAAGTTTACGATTACGCCACTTGGGGGTAAATAACTGTTCTTATGCTATAATCCGACTGTCTTTATGAAGCGTGCCTTGTTAATTATATATATTCTGCATACATGTCATACTGCATGGGGTTGGGTTTTGTTATGGAGGAAGAACCCGTTCTGTGGCTGTGCCACATATTCTGATACAAGCAGCTTTGCTGCGGAGTATAGTTAGTGCCGCAACCAGTGCTAACACTGTAAGTGTAGGGATGGTGTGGGTGATTTGTTCCCCACAGGAAGTGTAGGGATGGACGGAGGCAAGTGTAGGGTTGGATGGGGTTATCATGCATTAATCATATGAGACTGTCTTGTTATGGGCCAACTGTATTGAGATGGGCCCAACTGTGTTAATATAGGCAAGGCCCAACATATCTCGACTTGTAATAGGGCTACGACCCAGATTGACACTGATATAGGCTAGGCCCAGTATACTCTGATACTGTAAGGGGCTATGGCCTAGATTAATATTGATAAGGGCTAAGACCCAGTTAACTCTGATTTCTAAATAGGGCTTAGGCCCAGTAAAGCTTTAACTGATTTAGGCTCTAGTTGGGTTTACTTTACACACTGAGTTTTCCAAACTCTCCACCTTTTTCCCATCTTTGCAGGTGAGCCTTAGATCGGTGGACTTGGAGCTGGAGGGATTCAGAGTGGCCATGTGGACTGTTTAAAATAAGTGTTTATACCTTTACATTTATTTTAGATTATTTCCTTTATGTTTTTGGGGTTTTAATTTGTAATAAGGCCGCTTTAATTATTTTTAATTGTTTTTAGTATGTTTTGTTAGCTTAGATATGATATTGTTTCAATTGTTTGAAATTGAATAGCTCTAGGGCTCGTTTTAAAAAGGTTACATAATTTCAAATATCACGATAACAAAACAAAGCTTCCGCAACGAAAACATTTTCAAAATTAATAACCTTTTCAAATTGTTTTAAACGAATTGGTTTTCCCTGAACAATCACTCAGTTAAAGTGTGGCAATGGTTGTGTTCATGTCTAGGATTGGATCCGTGAAAAGCTGGGTACTTAAGCAGTCTAATTGACTCACCTCCTCTTTTCTGGCATCCTACCTGATACACAGCTTTCATTCACTTTAATCTTTAGCGAAGGTATTCTTTAAACATTAAGAAAAACTTTAGATAAAACATGACTTTTCTAGTAACGCTTCAATGTGACACACCGGATTCGGTCGTAACGTCTGAGCCGGGTTTGGGGTGTTACATTTATTGGTATCAGAGTTCGGTTGCAACAACTTGTCTGTGGATCAGGGTTTGAAAAGCTTTTCGAAAAACTTTGCTAAACTTAGGCCCAAGAAGGATATTTTGGAAACGGTTTTGGAAAATTCTTTTCAAAGATATTTTACAAGGTATATATGTTTTAAGATTCAATCTTAAAATGGTTTAAGTTTTTCTGGGTTTCTGAAATATTGATAACCGAAGAAGTGGCACTCTGAATCTCCGACACTAAGTCTGTATGTATTTATGTTACTCATACTACACTGTATTAAGATATTACTGTAGATATAACTGAGACCATATCATGACACTATAGCTAGGGCAATACTAAAAACCCTAGAATACTGAGACTATAGCTAGGCTATGATTCTGTGAAAATAGAAACTTTAAAATACTATCTCTGCATAAAACATATGAATAAGTATTAAATTTTTTGAATCGAGATCTTGGTAGTTATTGTTATGCATGCTGAAAATGTAGAGTGTTGATATGGATTCGGAGGGTAAGTGAAGTCTACCAACTTCGGGTAGCGGCAACTCGGAGTTTGGGACTGAGGCACTGGCCGAGTTAGTAAGGAAAGTGGTAGAAGGAGTATTGGAGACCAAGGTTAAGGAAATTAGGGAAACAATTCAACAGGGTGCTTGGAATGTAAGAAGAGGAAGGATTCTAGTTCTCAGAAGACTGAGCCTCGTTCAATGAAACATGTTAAGACACGACCAAACTTTCCAACCTGCAAGAACTGCAACGGGCATCATCCGGGTGAATGCCATAGGAAGACAGAAGCATGCTTTAGATGTGGGTCCAAGGAGCATCGAGCTCAGGATTGCCAAGCTTATTTTATTTAAGTGTGTGTTACGAGTTGTATGCGTACTTGATAGATGTTTCTTTACTTTGGTAATTAGACGTTCTAGGTTGTACTAAGAATTATTTTTCATTAGAGTGCGCAGCAGAAGCATAGTGGTTTGACTTGAGTAATACGGTTAGTTGATAGTTGAAAATTTCGAGGACGAAATTTTTTTAAGGGGAGTAGAGTTGTAATGCCCTGATTTTTGGGCTTGAAAGTATTGGGCCTTGAGTCTGGGTTCGGGTAGAAAACGGCCCGAATAATTTGGATGTTATTATTATTATTATTTTGTATGTTTAGTTTAGTAATTAAATAAATTACGAAGGGTTTATGGTGAGGGAAAAAAGACCCAAGAGCAAATTTAATTCGAGGCAATTCCTGAATTTTAATTTTGGGAGAGAGGGTTTTGGCGATATGGGCTTTTAAAGTTGAGGTGGGAAAATAGGACACAAAAAGATCTGTGGTAAAGTGGCATGTGGTGCCACCTAGGTGTTTAGGGAGTGACGTGTAGATGTTTAGGGGGAGCCAGAGTTCAAGTCACAAGGTAAGCGTATTGTTACTTTTATTTTTTTTATGCATGTGCCTGGCATGTGATAGAGCTAAAGTGGAAATTCGGTTAGGGCTTTAGGAAGGTTGGGCCGTGGGTCTGAATGGCCATTAGGGCAAGCTTTATTTTCTTTTTGTTTTGCCGAATTAGGGTTAGCCACCTAGAGCCTTCCCTTCCATTCTATTCTCTTCTCAGTATCTCAAAAAGCCGAAAAACGCAAAGTTAGATCTCCTGAGTGCCGAATTCTTCCTTCTCTTCTCTTTTCTTCTTCTATTTTCTTTTTCTCCTTTTTTTCTTCTCCAGCCGAAACATTCCTACCATTCTACTCATCTCCTCTTTCATTCCCATTCTTTTCTAAACCTCTATAGCCGATTTCCATAAAAGCCGTAATCCCAAAAAGTTGTTTCTTGTGCCGATTTCTTCTAGCCAAAATCCTCCTATTTTTTTCATCTCTTTTCGTCGATTTTCACATCCTCTAAACCTCAAACCCTGTCGGCAATACCACTGCAAAAACCACCATACCAAATCATCTTCCTCTTCATAGTTCCAAAAGCCGAAAACACCATAGTTTTTAGGGATATATAGCCGAATCTTTATATCTCCAAGATTCAATTTCTGCAAGTGTTTAAGGGCTGGATCTACATCAGATCTGAGTAGAAACTGAAGTGGAATCATTTTGGTTGAAAGAACCTGTGGTAAGTATTTAGATCTATTCTTTATTTCGGGTTTTAGAAAAGCAGAAATCCCTAAAGGCATAGGGAGGCTGTCAAATGGAGCTTAAGGCTCTAAGGGTTGTAACAATTGATTTGTTTTGGTGTTAGTGTGATCTAGAGGCTGCTGATCGAAGGCTTGGACAAGTGGAACGACTAGATCGAGATCTAGTCACTAGTTTTGGCAAAGGTAGGATCTCAAGGGCCATATGTATTGATGGTCGATTATGGAAAGTAAGTTTATGAAGGTTGCCATTGTATTTTGGATCTGATATGTCTAGTGACGATTTTAGGATATCGTGGGAGATTTCGGTAGCAGTTGTTGTAAATCAGGTGTGTAAACGACACCCACTAGTAGACTAGATCGGCAAAAGTTAAAATGCAGAAAAGCCGGAATGCCAAAAAGCCCGCATTTCGAGAACTTGCGAGCGTGCGAACGCTCTTGGGATTGTTTGTATTGATAATTTTGGTAACTTCAATGGTAAGATTGCAGAGTGCACAATTTCGTGCACTTCGGTATATTTGGGCTTAATGGGCCGAAATCGGGTTAATGGGCTAACGGGCCCAATTCGGTAAAAATGCTCGGTAAGTGTTTCTGTTAATACGTTAATAATTGTAATGAGCATGAAACCCTAAAACGATCGGTAAAATTACTGAAATACCTCTGTAAAGTAGAATTACCGTAATACCCTTAAAAGGGTAAGTTTACGATTATGCCCTCGGGGGTAAATAACTGTTCTTACGCTATAATCTGACTGTCTTTCTGAAGCATGCCTTGTTAATTATATATATTCTGCATACATGTCATACTGCATGGGGATGGGTTTTATTATGGAGGAAGAACCCGTTCTGGTTGCTGTGCTACATATTCTGATACAAGCAGCTTTGCTGCGGATTATAGTTAGTGCCGCAACCGGTGCTAACACTGTAAGTGTAGGGATGCCGTGGGTGATTTATTCCCTACAGGAAGTGTAGGGATGGACGGAGGCAAGTGCAGGATTGGATGGGGTTTTCATGCATTAATTATATGAGACTGTTTTGTTATAGGCCAACTGTATTGAGATGGGCCCAACTGTGTTAATATGGGCAAGGCCCAACATATCTCGACTTGCAATAGGGCTACAACCCAGATTGACACTGATATGGGCTAGGCCCAGTATACTCTGATACTGTAAGGGGCTATGGCCTAGATTAATATTGATATGGGCTAAGGCCTAGTTAACTTTGAATTCTGAATAGGGCTTAGGCCTAGTAAAGCTTGAACTGATTTAGGCTCTAGTTGGGTTTACTTTACACTCTGAGTTTTCCAAACTCACCCCCTTTTTCCCATCTTTGCAGGTGAGCCTTAGATCGGTGGACTTGGAGCTGGAGGGATTCAGAGTGGCCATGTGGACTGTTTAAAATAAGTGTTTATACCTTCACTTTTATTTTAGATTATTTCCTTTATGTTTTTGGGTTTTTAATTTGTAATAATGCCGTTTTAATTATTTTTAATTGTTTTTAGTATGTTTTGTTAGCTTAGATATGATATTGTTTCAATTGTTTGAAATTGAATAGCTCTAGGGCGCGTTTTAAAAAGGTTACATGATTTCAAAATATAGCGATAACAAAACAAAGTGTCCGTAATGAAAACATTTTCAAAATTAATAGCCTTTTCAAATGGTTTTAAACAAATTGGTTTTCCCTGAACAATCACTTAGTTAAAGTGTGGCAATGGTTGTGTGCATGTCTAGGATTGGATCCGTGAAGAGCTGGGTACTTAAGCAGTCTAATTGACTCACCTCCTCTTTTCTGGCATCCTACCTGGTGCACAACTTCCATTCACTTTAGTCTTTAACAAAGATGTTCTTTAAACATTAAGAAAGACTTTAGATAAAACATGACTTTTCTAGTAACGCTTCAATGTGACACGCCAAATTCGGTCGTAACGTCTGGGCCGGGTTTGGGGTGTTACAAATTCATAGTTCAAAATACTTATAAGATCGGTGCCGGAGACTCGGTGTACCACATACCCAATAGAAATATTCCAAATCATTTGAAAATCCATCATTCAAAAACCAAATTTTAAGACCCATAATCCATAGTCGAGTTTTGCAACCTTACTCTGATACCACTAAATGTAACACCCCAAACCTGGCCTAGACGTTATGACCAAATCTAGCAATGACATATGATAGAGTGTTTGAAAATCGTGCCATCATGACAATAGCATTATCCATTTAAAATAATTTACTTTATCTCTTGTTAGTTTCTAAATCGTGTTACTTATTTAGTCGATGGTTTCAAAATGTTATTCGTTGTAAAAGCTTTTAAAACAGTTTAAGTAATCGTGCATTTCTTGATGAAACATTTGTTTCTTTTGAAAACTGAGGTTTCCTATGTCTAGCAATTTAAAATGCATAAAGTAAAGAAAAACAAAAATCCCAAAACCAAGCAAAAGTCTAGAAGTCCAATTTACAGCCCAAAAGTTTAACCAATAAAAATAAAATAGAAATAAAACTAAGGCTCATGTTTAAATCCTTAACAGTCCAAAATCATGGTCACCGTCGAATTCTCTGCCGCATCGATCTGTCTAGATCTGGGGATTACCTGTGCACATTTAAATAAAAGGGTGAGTATATTAGGCTTGAGAGCCTTTCAGTACACTTCCTCCTAATATAATCGACCCAGCCCCATGCAATGTAACATACAAATCATGACATGCTAACTCATGATATCAATACATATAACCAGTTCAGTATACATGCATAGTATCATCATACTCACTATACATAAATCAATTAGTCAGTTCACACAATTAAGGGTCTAAGTGATGCTTACCAATTCTACAATAGGTTCACGGTCGACTTGGGTGATCCGTGCAACCTTAGCAATCAATTCAGTGAAAATGGGCCCACACGCTATTGCGGTCTGCCTTTGTTGGCCCACATAGCCCAAATTTGCCTTGGCTGTGTGGACCACACAGCCTAGCCCAAAATCCCACATACCCATGTGGTTTACCCGTGTGGACCTGCACGGCCCAACTCAGTCCAGGCCTGTGTCGCACACGGCCTGCCTAGTCATCACACGTCCGTATCATGTGTGTACAGCCTGACCTCGTTGAATACACGCCCATGTCCATCACACGGCCTACCGGACAAGCGACCATATGCCGGTGTAGTGTTGACAGTGAGGTTTTCATCTTTCATTGAAACCTCATTTTCTATGCAATCGAGTACACACCTGTTACGATTTTTCTCCTACATGTAATCCCGTATCTTTAGAACCTATAATAGACATTACCAAAGCCAATTTTAGCGGTACAAACGAAAACTAAACTGGGAATATTTCATAGTGAAACCCTAGAACATTGAAAAAGTGAACTCGGTCACTTACCGACAGTGAATCGAAAACCTAGAGGTTCAGATCTCTGCAGAAGCACCAATTGCTACTTGATTTTCACGTAATTCAAAAGAACCAAAAAAACCCTTTTTCAAAAATCGACTACGAAACGAGAGAAAATGACAAAACTAATACTTACCTAATCGAGCGAGTTCAATCGTCGAACACAATGGAGGTATAAAAGAAATCAAAAGAAAAGAAGGAGGAAACAATAAAAATTCAGCAGAAAAAGGGGTGAATATAAGTCAGAACGATGGAAGAAATTTTGGGAAAGAGAAAATAGAATTTTGGATGAACCGAAATCAGTGAAACGATTTTGGTAGAATTCCCAAAATCCCTTAATTATCTCACCACTACTCCCACTAACCTCCAACTACTCAGAAACCCAGTTTTACACAACTCTAGTTGAAATTTGGAGCGAAAACATCATCCACGCTCGCGCAAGGATTTGAACACAGGACCTTTAACACAGCAACACTCTACCTAACCACTAGACTAGCAGGCCCACTCTAATAGCATTTTACAAACAATAAAATAAAAGCTTATTGAACAAGCTTAAGGCTTTATTTAGAAAAATACCAAAAATTTGCCAAAGACTTGGCTTGAACTTGGGACCTCTCACACACACCCAGAACATTTAACCACTGAAGCAGATACAGATTTGTGTTAAAACACCCTAGAATCAAAAACAAAAATTTTTGGGCGTTACATTGCATTTTTTGCAGATTCTCCATAGCTCGTGTGAGTAGTGTAACACCCTTCACCCATATTCAACACCAGAATAGGGTTACGGAGCATTGCCGGACTTATAATACAATCAAACGTACATTTCATATACAAATAATCAAATCACATACATTTCATTCACAACCAATCATTTTGTCCCTAATACGAGCCCACGAGGCCCTAAACATACATTGGGAGTGGTTCGGGACTAAATAGACAACTTTGGAAACTTTCATGAAACCTTAAAATTTTTTTCAAAATAGAGGACACACGCCCGTGTGGCCTGGCCGTGTGTCTCACATGGCCAATAGACACGCCCATGTCACAGGCTGTGTGGACATTCAAAATAGGAGCACATGGCCGTGTCTTAGCCCGTGTCCGACCCCGTGTAACTCTCTAACTTGGGTCACACAACCAACACACACGCCCGTGTGACTAGCCCGTGTGCCCTAAAAATGGCCATACACCTCCGTGTGCCAAGCCGTGTGCTAGGCCGTGCCAAACCTGTAGGGTATACTGACTTATGCCACATGGCCAAGTCACATGCCTGTGTGTGAGGCCCTGTGGAGCATACTGACTTAATTTCAATTTCAATACCAGGGGACACACGGCTATGTAACATAACCGTGTGTTTCACATGGCTGAGACACACGCCCGTGTGGACAAAAATAGGCTATTTACCAAGCCAACTTGCCACCCAAATTTGAATGTTCCTACAACACATCAGTTTGCACCATCACATAGCATAAATAGGCATTTAAACTAGCCAATTATTAATAAGCATCACCAAAACCAACCCCAATTTACATATCATAAACTATATGCACATACATATATACACAAGCAAATTAAATCAAAATAAGCCAATGCTCATGGCTATTATATACAAACCAAGACATTTACATTTACAAGCCATTTCAAATGGCCAAAATCATTACCAAAACATAACCAACACGACCAAAGTCCCTATACATGCCATATACTCAAAACAAAAGCTTAAAGGTACCAAATCATTTGTAGGATGGTTTTACGAAATCTCCGACGGTCCCCGAATCTGAGCTGGCTTTGAATTCACTATAAAACATAGAAAAATAAACGATGTAAGCTATAAAACTTAGTAAGCTCGTATGAAATAAACTCAATATAATCATAAACATATAATTCAAAAATTGATTATAGGTACATGAATTCACATAAACTAACAAACCTTTCAATTACTCATTCACAAAACTATATACTTTCTTCACCATTTATTCGATTCAAAGTTAATATCGTTTATGTGCATACCAGTACTATCTCGTACCAATCTAGTTCTCAACCACATCATTCATTTACCCATTGAACCATTTGGAATAGAAGTCAGATACTCAGGAGTCTTGCACACTAAGTACCTATACCATGGCCTGAAGCAAAATCAAGGTAACTTATATCTGAAGTACTGATATCATGGCCCGAAGCCAAATTAGCAGATATTCATGGCTCGAAGCTAAATCAGTATAACTCGCACCCGAAGTGCTAATATCATGGCCAAAGCCAATTCAATGTATCCCCTAATGACATGTCAATAGTATCCTAAACTATTCCTAAGGTTCAACCGGGATTTCGAATGCTGAATTACCATCGAGTCATTGTCAAACTTATTCGAAGCCTTGTATTCACAACTTATACAATATCAAAGCATTTAAAATACACTTATAATGAAATTTATCAGAATAAGTCGATTAGTTGATAACTTTAGTTTTCCCCGATCTAAATCTAAATTCCGCTTTTCCTGATTTAAATATATTCAAAATTAAATTATCTAATAATCTCTCTATTAAATTTAATGCAAAACAAACATTGAAGCATATTTACACTTTTACCCCTAGAATTTTACCACTTTTACAATTTAGTCATTATTATACAAAATCATAAATTCATGAAATTTCTTTAATAACCATGATAGATGAATTACTATAATGCCTCTAGCAGCCTACATTTATTAACTTTTCACACATTTAACTACACATTTTAACATTTTCAGAAATAAATCTCTATTTTACATTTTTACTCAAAATCACTTTACAAAATATATAAATCTAATAAGATTCCATATTTCATCATCAAACATCGAAGAACACATATTTTAATCAATGGAAACTTTCAATATCTTTAACATTTTTGCAAAATAGTCCCTGGGCTAGCTAGAACTAGTTGCAACGATCACAAAAACATAGAAATCATTAAAAACGGATTAAAATAAATACCTAATTGAAAGAAAAAAGTTTTTGAATCCCTAGCTCTATTTTCCAATGAATAATCGGTTTCAATAAGATGAATGCATGAATAAATTCATTTGGTTTTATTTAATTAACCTTTATTAACCAATTTACATAATTATCCCTTAAAATACTTAAGAATTACTCCAAATGCCATGCCACTAACATCCATTATGTTATAAATGGGTTAATAACCACATAAGGACCTTTAATTTAAAGTTATATAGCCATTAGATACCTTTAGCTAATAGAACAACACTTTTGCACTTCACGCGATTTAGTCCTTTTTATCAAATTGACTAATCAAACAATAAAATTTTTAAACAAAACTTTCACACAATCATTCAATCATGTTGTAAAAATTAAAATAATAATAAAATAAAATATTCTAACTTTAAATTTGTGGTTCCGAAACCACTGTTCTGGTTTGATAAAAAATGGGCTGTTACAAGTAACATCGTGTAGCTTCCATTCTGACCCACAACTCGTGTGAACAAACCTATTTCACAGCTCATGTGAGCATTGATGTAAATAAAAGGTTACATTTATATGTAAAGGCACACTATGTGTGAGCTTTCCCGAGTATCTGATGTAATTCTAGATGGTTCAACGGGTAAGAAAAGGAAAAGAAATGGTAAGTATGCAAATGGACTGAATCAGGATATTATGAAAATATTTTTGAGCTAAATGATGTATCTACATACAGAAATTTACTTATCTTTTGGCTGAATTCATTTGTATCATGGACAAGTGTACTAACTTGTGAATATGATGATGTTGGATAGGCATAAGCTAAACTTATGGTATTGGTAATGATTTATGCCTAATCTATGAAATGTATAAATGAAATGGTAAGTTTAAGTTTAGACGAGCTTACAAAGCACTCGTTGCCTATGTAGTTTCTTTCCTTTGTTTTATAGATTATCAGAAGCTCGATCAGTTGGAAGCTTGTTGGAGACCTATCACACTATCCAACAACTATTTCGGTGGATTTTGTGTATTTTGGCCAAGGTTAATAGTGGCATGTATAGGATCATTGTAATGTATGTTTTGGTATGTTTAAGCATTTGAAGTTATGTTGGCTTGGTGCACTTGATGCCTTACCAAATTATGTCATTTTGGTCACTTTCAAGTCCTTGCATTTAAAGTCTTTGTTGGTGTGTTTGTAGTGTTATGAAAATGGTCAAATGTGATGTTTTGTGGTAGCCAAGGAACTAAGCTTTTATACTTGCAATATGGCAATATTGGCATGTTTAGGTAATTGACGTTTTGATACAATTGTGGTGCCTTTGAATGACATATTGGTTAGGTGATTTAGGATATTTAAAATGGTATGTTTATGTGTGTTTGGATGGTATTCGAATCCCTTGAATGTGTGTTCAAATGGTGTGATTGGCTAATTAAGAAATGGATTTGAAATGGCTTGATTTTTGGTAAATTTTGGGTTCACACGGCCTAGGATACGAGCTGTTACACGACCGTGTGACACACACGGCCTAGCGACATGATCGTGTGTCATTTGAGAATTTCTTAGTGTTTCAAGTTAGTGAGTTACACGGCCTAGCATACGGCTTGGTACACGGGCGTGTCTTGCAGCTCAGAGAGTTACACGGCCTAGTACACGACCTGGAACACAGGCATGTGGGGCAACTCAGTGAGTTACATGGGTGAGGACACGGGATGGGACACATCTGTGTGTCCCTTATTCGAATGTTACACGGCCTGGCCACACAGCCTTGTGACCCCTGGTTTCTAAAATTTTGCAACTTTTTCTTAAAATTTCTATTTTGTTTCAAATTAGTCTCGAATTGTTTCGAAGCTATTTTTAAGGCCTCGAAGGTTGATTTAGGGACAAAATGCATGTAATGGAATGGATTATAATATTTTTATTTTATTTAAATACTATGATGTTAAATGTTTGTAATTGTACAGTAATGCTTCATAACCCTAATCGGCGACGGAGACGAATTAAGGGAGTTACATCAAACATTTATTTTCAACAAGCCACAAGGTGATGTACACCAATGTGCATTCAAGTTTCACGGGGCTAGAACTTTAGTCTGGAAAATCGCATGGCCTTAGGAAATTTCTTACTTCAAATCCGCCTAAGTCAGCCTAATTTTCAAAATGCGAGAATTATTTAATGCACCAAAAATAATCAGAAGCAAACTTTCAAAAATAAAAGAGCAATAAGCGAACAGAAAAGCCACAATAAAACAAATGCACACCAAGTATTTGAGTAAATACTCTTAAAGTGTTTCTACTACTTTGAAAAAATACAACTAAATGATTACAAATGAGGGGTAAGACCTCTATTTATAGTTTAGGAACCTTTATTTATAGTTGACTTGTAATGGCCCGATTTTCAATGATGCCAAAAAATGCGATTTTAAAACCCCATCTCTGTAAATCGAGTACGTAAATATTCTGTAACACCCCGTACCCCAGACCGTTGCCGGAGCCGGACACGAGGGGTTCACAGACTAAGTTCGCTTACTATTGCAGTCCATTTTAAAATTTTTCCAGGCAGTCGGCTAACTGCATCACTGTCACCTTAAAAATCATATCTTGAGTTTCACAACTCGAAAATCAGTTTCGTGATTTTTCCCTGAAACTAGACTCATATGCCCATCTACATATTTTTCTAGAATTTTTGGTCGGGCCAATTAATACAGTTTATTAGTCAAAGTCTCCCATGTTACAGGAATCGACTACACTGACCTTTGCGCATTACGACTTGGATATCTCCCTGCACAGAGCTTCAATACTAATGCCGTTTGTTTCTATAGAAACTAGACTCAGAGAGGAATCTATAAATATATGGAATTACTCCTAATTATCTCTGGTTAATTTGTAATGAATTTCCAAATTCGGAACAGGGAGTCCCGAACCCGTTCTGGCCCTGTCTCACGAGAACCTGAATATCTCTTAACATACTGTCTATATGATCGTTTCGTTACTTTCCTATGAAAATAGATTCATTAAGGTTCGTTTAAATAATTTATTCATTATTTAATTCCAATCCTACTATTTTTAGTGATTTTCCAAATCTACATCACTGCTGCTGCCAGCATCTGCCTTTAAGGTAGACTTTACCTACTTCATAGTTTCCATGATTCAACTAGCCCTTTTAGCATAAATAGCACAAATTATGATAGTGATTAACCATTCCATACCAAATGATTATAACATTATGCTCAAACATATATAAGCCATTTTCGCATGGCTATATACATTAACCAAAATATTCCTCCGCCACTAGTCTATTTTATACATGCCATAAGATAATCCAAAACATAGCAGTACCAAACAGTGGATAGTGATAGTGTGACTAGTTGCTGACGATCCCCGAGCCTGTAGCTTCACAATGAGATCTATAAAACAGAGGAAACAGAGTAAACGGAGTAAGCATTACAATGCTTAGTAAGTTTTAAGCAGTGTCAACAGGTAACAATCAAATTATAACATAGTTGTTCGTATTTTTATTTCACTCTTCCTTCGGGCATACCATCCCTTTACCGAATACGCACATCTCATAGATTGCTCTCGTATGCATCACATAACTACCTTATGATTTAGTGCAAATCAAGCTCACATATAAACTTGGAGTACATACCTGTTTAACCTTTCGCATTGAATATATTTATAAGCAATTCTTATTACGAAGTCTTACCCGGACATAATCTCCACACGAAGTTATCGGGTCTTACCCGGACAAAATCCCCACACGTAGTCATCGGGTCTTTAGAGCTCGGATATAGTACGAGCACGAAGCTTACGGACATTAATCAGTGATAATATTCTCGCATAAAGCCTGCGGGGTTTTAACCCGGATATAGTACTGACACAAATGCCCTTCGGGACTTATCACATTTATACACTTTCACATCCATCACGTTGGCCACTCGGCCCTGTCACATATATATACTTTCACATTCATCACATCGGCCATTAGGCCTTATCACATATATACACTTTCACATTCATCACATCGGCCATTAGGCCCTATCACATATATATACACTTTCACATTCATCACATCGGCCATTAGGCCTTATCACGTATATACACTTTCACATTCATCACATCGGCCATTAGGCCTTATCACGTATATACACTTTCACATTCATCACATCGGCCATTAGGCCTTATCACATATATATACACTTTCACATTCATCACATCGGCCATTAGGCCTTATCACATATATACACTTTCACGTTCATCACATCGGCCATTAGGCCTTACTATCATTTCATATTCGAATACTCATAAACTTAAAATGCCACGATTTAGAATTCAAGTATGGGTTTAATCAATAGCTTATGAGCAACTAAAACAAGTTTATCAAGGTTCACAACATAATCTCAAATTCAGCACAAGCTGTTTTTCCTGCGCAATAGTCACTAAATTATTTATAACTGGAGCTACAAAACTCCAAATCACTTTCCGTTAATTTTTCCTGAATATAGACTCATATATCTTCCATCCATAAAATTTCCAGAATTTTAGGTTTGGCCAATCAATACCAGATTTTTCTTAAAGTTTCCCCTATTTCACTGTTTGACTAATCTGACCACTCTTCACTACGAATCAAATTTCTCATTTTACAGAATTCAAAATGTGTTGTATTTGATTTCATTTGAAACTAGACTCATTAAGGAGTCTAAGCATATAAATTTTATCTTATAACCATTTTTGTACAATTTATAATGATTTTCTAAAACAGAACAGAGGATTACAGTGTCATTCTGCGCTGTCTCACACAACTTTAAGTATCTCATTATCGGAAATTCCTTTGCTTACACGGTTTCTTTTATAAGAAACTAGACTCATTAAGCTTTAATTTCATGTCTCAATCAGCCTCTAATTCAAGTCCATGAATTTATGGTGATTTTCTAAAGTCACGTTACTGCTGCTGTCTGAAGCTGACTATTTCAAATTACCCTTAAATTCCCAAGCTCAAACACTTAAGAACTTACCATTTGAGCTTAGAACATATCATGGCCACATCTTATCTTATTAAATCAACTCATCGTGTCCTATTATAATTGAATTTACTCAACATTTAAACACTTAAAACTTACCTCGGATGTTGTTGAACGATTTCGGCGGCTATTCGATCACTTTTTCCTTTCCTTTATCCAACTTTGGTCTTCTAAGCTCTTGAGCTTAATTGAGTAAATTAAGTATATCAACTTCATATACTTCACTTAATCAAAGCAAGAAATACAATTATCCTCACTATCTCACACATATACGTTCAGTCAATCATTACTATGTTACAAGTCAAGCCTAACTTAGGCTAGATCGAACATATATAATCTTTTAACTCAATTTACGAATCAAGACATATTAGTTATCAAAGGTTGACCATGATACACATAGTGAGCTCCATTTTTTTAACTCACATTCGGCACATAAAAACATACACAAAATTTTCCACACAAGCTAGTATTTTAGCAATTAATATGACACAAGTTAAACCAAAAGTTTACAATAACATTACAAGGTACATACATAGGGTCCATATACACGTTTATTTTAAAACACCACCCTTTAAACCCTCTAGCTCTACTTACAAAAGACTCTCATAACTAAAATCCATAAGTAAGTCATCCAATTCCACCATTTCAATAAGTATTTTATACCAAATCTAATAACTAAATGTTATTAATGAGATTCATACCAAGACCGAATATTCATTAACAACCAAAGCATATATTCAACAATTTAACAATGTGTTTAACCTCCATGGCCGAATAGATCCTTTCTATTCCATTTAACTACCATAAATTTAAAATATTTAAATCAAGTTCATGAGTTTCTAATTTCATTACTTCAACCATTCAAAGCCTATCTAATTTCTCAAATAGATTTCTAATACAAGAATTAAGCCAACCTACTAATCTTGACACCCACATTCGGCAAGTGACCACACACACACTCTCATAACCGAATTTCCATACTACTAAAACCTCTATACACATATTCCCCTTATTCATCTTCAATTTAAGCTCCCAACTCATAAAACATAAGGAATAGAAATCATCTTCTAAGTTTCCTACCTTAACCGCATGCCCAAATCACCACAAGGATCAAAATTCACACATGGGCTCAATCAAAGACCTATCCATCAACTAAAATTTCATAAAATCTCAAAGAATTTACCTAAAACTTACCTTAATTAAGCAAGTAGAAGACCAAATGCCTAGCTTCTTCCCTCCTCCTCTCAATCCGGCCAAGAAGAACCAAAGAACACAACTTGTTTCCTTTCCTCCTTAGAACATTCGGCCAAAGATGTTCAAGGATGAACACTTTTTTTTCTTTGTTTCCTTTCTTCCATTCACGGCAAAGGGGGGGGCATGGATGAGACCATTTTTTTTTCATCACTCCACCTTTTTGCATTACTTTAATCCTAACCCTTTTTTTTATTCTTTCTAACATAACTCACTAACACAACATGTTTGCAACATGTTTCCACCCATAGCATGGCCGGCCACTATGCTTTAATTTTGGGTAATTTGACATGCAAACCCATCATTTCACAACATGCATTATTAGGCCACTTTACATTTGCCTAGCACATTTCCAAATTTTCTCACATAAGTCCTATTTGATAAAATTCACTTACTATTAACAAAATTCAAACATGAAATTTTCACACATGCATATGTACATATAATGAGCATCAACTATGACGGTTAATTATCTTTATAACTCGGTTTAGTGGTCCCGAAACCACTTTCCGACTAGGGTCACTTTAGGGGTGTTACATATTCATATTGAATATTTATGAAGATAATATAAAATTATATTGAATATTAGTTGAGTTAATAGCTAATTAAGGCTCAGGAGCTAAATTGTCAAGTCTAATCGCTATAAAGTTTTAGTTGACAAAGGGCAAACGGATCTAAATAGAAATTAACTAAAGGTCCAAAATGGAAATTATGTCATTTTTAAATGAAAGTTAGTGGATGATGCTGAGAGTTTCCACTAAACTTGATTAGTGAAGGATTAAGTAAATTAAACCATGATTTAATTAATTATATTAGATTAATTTACCTTTAAACCATGTATAAAAGCCAAATTTAGTGGCAAAAATGCACCATCTTCTTCTCCTTTCATCGTCCACCATTGTTGAGGCAAAATAAAAACTCTTCCAAGTTTTGGAAGCTTTCAGTCATTAATAGGTAAGGAAAATTAAGTCATTTTCTTGCATTTTTCACAAATTTAAGGTCATGAAAGCTTGGTTTAGCTAGCCCATGTATCAATTTGATAGAATGTTAAAGTTTTAGAAAGTCGCTACTGTTGATTTCTTAAAGAATTAGTATTGAAATTGATAGATTTTAAGTTTAGATGAAAAGGACTAGATTGTATAGTTAATTTAGCTTGTTTGTTAACTTTATTACATTAGGGACCAAATTGAATAAATGTAAAAATTTTCATGAAATTATATTATAAATAGAAAGTATAAGGCCCCCAATGAGAATATATGAAATCAAATTTTAATCCAAAGCCAGGAATATAAAGTTATGCTTCTCTTGAGTTTAGGGACTAAATTGAATAAAATGTAAAATATGAGGGGAATCGAAAAATAGAATTATATAGGATCATGCATATCATGAATAGTATGAAAATTTTTGGTATTGATTGGTTATATAAAATAATTGTATAGATCAAGATTTGGATCAAAATGGAGCTAATAGGGAAAATGATAAAATTACGGATTAGTCCCTAAAGTATCGTTTCACATTTTTGATTAGGTAAGTTCATATGGAACTTACAATCTCACTTTGTGTTATATGTATGTTCGTGTTTAATTCAATATATGTATGTTTGTATATATTTGAAATATTATTGAATTTGGCATATATGGCTAGTAATAGACGAAATTGACATATTGTGTGATGATTAATTATTATGTAATAGTACAAGGCACAAATGTGAAAATATGAATGATTACATGATATGGAAATGAAATATGTGGCCATGTACATGGTGTGATATGTAAATGTGAATAATTTCCAGGGATGACAATGAAATATGTGAAATTGATGCTTGTGTGAACTTGGTAAAAAGTTAGGATATGATTGGCATGCCAATAGGGTCTTGTGCACGCTTGTACATGGATTATTATAGAATTTAATGAGATCCAACATTCATTGTGGATTCTTAAGTATTATGTAACACGGGTTTAGCTAGGATAAGTATCAAGATGTGTCGTGATATAGGTTTAGCTAGGATGGGTAACTTGATATATATTTAGCTCGGATGAGCAACTTGGTGTGGTGTAGTTTACCTATGTATCCGAGTCTATTTTACTAGGCTTCCATCAGGTGAAATGATATAAATGAAATTGGAAACTTGGAAATGTGATGAAATGGACTTGATAACCAATTTGAAATGTCACTGGATGGGTTGAATTATAAATGATACATCTTTTTAATTGATAATAGAGAAGGTGATTGAATTGAATCATGTATACTTGGTATAACCTTATGATTTGTTAATTGAATATGTCATTGTGATAGGTTATATGAAAGTAATAAATGAATTGGTATGTTTAAGTTACTTGTAGTATCTAATGACGATTGATATAGATATATGCTCACCTTGTTGATGTTTTGAGTGCCATGTTTTAGCTAACATTATGTCAAATTAAGGTTTGCTATTATGCTTATATAAGAACAACGTAAGCATAGAATTTTCCATTTAAACTTACTAAGTATTCTAAATGCCTACTCTAGTTGTTTCTTCCCTTTGCAGATCCTTACCTTGGGAAACTTTTCGAGTCGGATCAATGGGAAGCATACACAATAAAAAGACGGTAGAATTATGTTCATTTTTAGTTCTAATATGTTGATTTGAGTGTGTAGAACAATGAATTGTAGGCTTAGTAGACATAGGAACTTGGGACGACTGATGCACAAGCTTCCCAAGCCACGAAAGCACGACAAGGACTTTCAGGCCCATAAAATGCATGTTGTGTTGCGCCTAGCTTGTATATAGCGTGACATAGGACTGACGTGGAGCCCAAGTATTTTGAGGCTATTTTCATCCATACAATCAACTTTATATGAAGACCTAATTTGGGCTCTAATACTTCTATAAATAAAACCTTAGGGGTTTGATGTAACTAAGTCGTCATAGGCGCATCTAAAAACCCTCGTAGTTTAGGAGTAGGATTTAGGTTTAGTTTTCTTTTATTTTTCTAAAAGGCTTTGACCTTCCCATTTGGAATCGATTTCAATCCAAGATTTCTTTTATAATATCAGGGTTATTTAGTTTATTTTCTTTTGCAAGCGATGATTCTTGTTATCCCAATCGAGAGATTTCCCACTCTGCGCTTCTATCGACGTCAACAAAATTATTCTATATCTCTTTTATTTTTTGGTTTATTCATGTTATTTACATGTTTATTTCAATTTAGATTGAGATGATGAGTAATATCATGAGTAGCTAAATCCCTTAAGGGAGATTAACGAGTGGATAGGGAAGTGATTAACGGAGAATTAAAGGTTTCTGATAGAATTAGTTGGTATAGATTATGCATTCTTAAACCCTAAGCTTACAGTCTTAGGAAGTAATCAAAGGTTAAATGAGGTCAAGAGATAAGTTTGTCTAGTAAATCGTAATTTATTCTGATTGAGAAAGTGAGGTTGATAGATAAGCGAATATCAATCAATTAATTAACCAGTTAGAGACCGGAAGGTAATAATTGGTTATTTAATAGCTAATTCACCTTAAAACCCGAATATGAAGTTAATCACAACCCCTGATATGAGTTAATCCTCTTGTTGGTTTAATCGGTTTAGTCGATTGTTTATTTTATTATTTATTTTTTTAAATAGTTAATTTCTGATATTCATCTCTTTTATGATTTATCGTAATATATAATTTAATCATTACTATTTAATTCATCCTCGGGTATGATCCCTGAAATACCTCTCTGTGCTTCGTTGTAACACAATATTATATTACAATTTGACTCGTACACTTGCAGACACCGCTACTTTAACTTCAAATATTTTTGGTGTAGTATTTTCCAGTAAAACTTTCTAATGTTTGACGTCGGTCAAGTTGTTAGCGATGTAGTCAGAGAGGTTTCAACATTAAATCTAAAAATATCTTTACAATTAATAAAATAAATAGGAAATTTAAAGACTATAGATACAATATTATTTATTTATTTTATTTTATTTTTGTTTAATTTCTTTTTAATTTGTAGGTTGTTTATGACCCAAAGTGAAAGCACCCCAATCGAGCCACATTCAGGTCCTTAGTAGGTTATTAGACACCATCGTCAGTTGATGAATACCAATCCACCCATGGCAATTAATCTATCACGGGAGAATTTATCGGGAGAATCTGTTATTTGATGAGCCATAAGAGCGACAAGAAAACATCCAAGAAAGAGTCTCGATGGATCAAAGGATGTTACGCGAATACACTCTACCTACATTAGAAGCAATGTGAGGGAGTATCGAAAGGCTGGCAATTAACGCCAATAATTTAAAAATAAAGACGACCACAATTCAGATGATCCAAAATGCCTTGCAGTTCAAGGTGGACATGTGGAAGGTACGAACCAACACTTGTAGCGGTTTTTACAATTATGTGACATCTTCAATTATAATGGAGTAATTGATGATGCTGCGTGTCTTCGGTTATTTCCCTCTTATCTGTGCAATAACACAACTAATTGGTTAGACGTTAGAAAGAGGTTCCATAACCATGTGGGACGATTTAGCAGAAAAGTTTCTTCACAATTTTTTCTATTAGTAGAACCATTTAGCTTAGGTGAGAAATTTCCAATTTCAAGCAATATGAAGGTGAATCTCTGTACGAAGCATGAGAACATTTCAAGTCAATGCTATGGAAGCACCCACACCATGGGATGCAAACGTGGCTTCAAATCCAAATTTTCTATAATGGTGTTGATAGTAACATCAGATCCAACCTAGACGGAGCAGCCTGAGGATCTATCATGTTCCACACATACGAAAGAGCCTATAAAATCATAGAAGACATGGCTATGAATTCGTATATATGGCCCAATGAAAGATTCACATAAAAATCAAAGCATCCAACGGTAAAAGCTTTAAACGAAGATGATCTATATCAACAAATCTTAGAGAAGCTTAACCGTTTGGAGTCTAACTGCCTATAAATGTGTTATTGTTTATAGTAAAATAATACACCAAAAATATAAGAATGAAGAATGACGGTGGTCATAAGAAATGAGTAAAAAGGTGTTACGTCAAAATTCAATAATTGATAAATACTTTACTAAACAAAAACTCAATTATTTATCATTTATATCACATATTAAAAATTTGAACTCTATAAGGACCTAATTGTGAAATCCAGGCATGTAATAGAATCGAATTATAAAATTTTAAAGTTTTAAGGTCAATAATGAAATTCCATAGTTGGTATCGATACCTTAATGAAAATAGATACCAAAATTTGATTTTTTTTGGCAAAACAAGGGTATCGATAGTTATTTTATGGTATAAATATTTTATGAAAAAAGTATCTATATAAATCGATACCATTTTGGCATTTTGTTTGTTGTAAAACTTTTCATAAGGCTAAATATCGATACCAAATACCAAAATATTGATACCTAAGTTCAAAATGGTAAAATCTCGTGTTTTAAAAGTTTATTTCAAGCCAAATTCACCTATTTAAATAATTGAATATCTAACCAATATACCTCAAATGGCACCTTAAACAAACAAAGTAAATATAAAGGCTACCTAATCAATTAAATAGATCATAAACATAAATATGTCTTTTACTAAATCTATGCTAAGATACTATCTAACACATCATATACCACAACCAAGCTCAAACATTAAACAAGCATAAAACCATGTATATAACCAACTCATTCATGACAACATTATGCAATTAACCAAGACAAAACACTTTCAAGCTATTAACAAAATTGACCAATTCCATCACACATATGCTTAATTACATACCATTAAAAACCATCAAGATACAAATTGACCAAAACTAGAATATCATAACCTAGGTACATACCAAAAAAAAAAAAAGAAGAAGACCATTCACCAACATTTGAGTTCGGGATTGTCGTTGGATGCTAAGTCGGTGATAGATTTACTAGGTACATAACCTGCGCACGAGACAAACAAAAGCACCTCGAGTATAATTCAGTGGTATTTCTATAATCGGACATTGAAATATAATGCAAAGTTTATAATGCATTTTAACAAGTCAATCTACAAGTCCTAAAACATTACCTAAATATTAAATCTATTTACATATCTTAAACTAAGCTGTTATAGTTGCAGCATATACATTTTTCCTTATCTCAATCGAATTGATTAAATTGTACAACATCAAAACCATAATTTCAAGCTTATAAATAAATATCTACTATTCATAGTTATTTCAATTTTATTTATACTCGATTTCTCAATTCCACAACATAATTTCATCAAGCAATCATCAAATCACACTTGTGACAACATAATTCAGCACCAACTGAATTCAATTGCATATTTATAATGATATATCATATTTTCAAGTCTATTCAATTTAGTCCTTATCACAATCAGTTAATTCAAAGTAGTTCAATTTAGCTTGTTCAATCATTTCTAGCTTAACTTATATTATTAGTTCGCAATTGTAGTTCGCAATTGCAATAATTGAAAATGTTAGGATTACAGAAATAAAAACCGTAAACGTCAAGTTATTTATTGATGAATTTTGCACAAATACGCCAAATCATCAATACCCAATCATTTTCCCATTCAATTGCTAATTTATGCGACTTTTGCATTTTATTCAATTTAGTCCCTAAAATCGAGACTAACATAACTCTCAAATTTAAGCCTCAAATTTTTATTTTGATTTCACTCTAGGTCTAATAAACTTCCTATTATTTTTTATTTCTATCACTAATTTCAAATTTTATGCGATTTAATCCCTATTGCACAAAATCATCAATTGGCTGTACAATTTAGTTCTTTATCAATACTAAACTTAAAACCTATCAAATTGATCCCTAAAACTTCAACTAAATGTAACACCCCAAAGCCGACTTAGAAGTTATGATCGAATTTGGAGAAATTACGTCAATTCACTTGGTAAATTGTTTCAGTAATGATTTAACAAATACGAATATAGCAAACAACCATTAAAAGCTATTTTTTTTGTTTACAAAAAACACTTCAGAAATTACTTAATTTCCAACGGAAAATGTTTTTGGAGTTGTAATTTTGAAAACCAAAAATCCATTTTGTTGACCAAAGTGATTTTGCAGTGTCACGTTTGAAATATCAGTCACCAAAAAATTAATGAAAACCCAAAATGAATTCAAAACCGATTACATATTTCAAACTTAAAAATTTAAAACGAATAATTACAAAAATCACCATATTTACATTAAGGGCAGAAATAATCCGAGCTCCCTCATGTCATCCGGTCCTAAGTCAGAGGGCTACTTGAACAATCAAAGACAAACACAGAGGTGAGCTATAAAGCTCATTGTATAACTAACTCAACAGAGATTATACAAAATACAAAATACCTTTCAAAGTATCGTAGAGAATTTCGTAATGCTCACATAAATAGACGGAGCAAGTTAAAGTATTAGAGAATGTATGATTATGCCAATGCAGTATTTTTTAAAATTAAAAATGCTGGTTTTTATAAAATATCTTACCCAACTTCACTACACACAAAAAATAGAGTTCCCTAGAACTCATCCAACCAAATCACACCAAAAATTACAGTTAAAACTGCCAGATCATATATATGTGGTCAAGCCATTATGTTTGTAATAGCTCGATTTAGGGCCTAGTCAGAATAGTGATCTCGAGACCATAAATCCAGAGTCGAATAAATTATTTTATAATTATTTTGATGTTATAGCAAGATTATATGAATGCATGGAAATTTTGGTGAGTTAATTTTGACCTTCGTGAGCTCAATTGAGAAAAAAGACTAAATCGCATAAAATGAAAAAGTCCTATTTTAATAGCTAAAAGTGAAAATACCTAGAGAACCTAAATTGGGGGTCTTTAAATGGCAATTAGACCTTAATATTGTGCATGGCCCGGCCATAGGAGGTAATTTGGTTAAAAAGTCCAAGTTTGGTGGGTTTGGTGGCTAATTTGACTAAAATAGAAATAAAATAAAAGAAAGATGATATCATTCTATTTCCCATTTCTTATCCACCGATTTTGGGTTTTTATCTTAAAAAAATTCAGCAAATTATTCCTCTTACAAGTAAGTGATTTACATACTTTTTGTTGATGATTTTTGCATTTTTGAGACCCTTGAAGCATAAGCTCTCAAATGAGGGTACTATTTTGCAAAATGATCAAGAGTGTAGGGTTTTTCCATAATGTTTGCTAAATTTTTATGGAAGAAAATAGGTATTGGGTGTGTTATGAACAACTTTTGTGAAAGGTGTTAGCATGAAAACACCTAAAAGGACTATTTTACATGAGTTGTAAAATAGATGTTAAGTATATGAAATAGTAGGAATTTGGAGTTTCGATAAGAGTAAAAAGGGTTCATCTAGGCTTAAGATATGAATAAATTCGATAAAAATCAATTTTCGGGCTTAGGGGTAAAATGGTCATTTTGTAAAAGTCTAGGGGCAAATTGGTCATTTTGCCCAATTATGAATTGTAGAGAGCCTAGATTGATAAAGCGACTAAATAAGTGCATTTTTTTTATTATGGATCAAGAAATATCGATTCCAAACCTAGACCGGGGGAAAGCCAAGCAAATCGACTAAATCGATTAGTCGCCACATTTTGTAATCCGAGGTAAGTTGTATGTAAATAATACAACTACAATGTTAATGTATGTGTTGAATTGTACTTGAGGGTAATATAATATGAATTTCTTGATTGTGGAATTGAGAAAGCATGATGGTAATAGAGATAATAGAGTTCCCGTTTGAACATAGGAAATAAATCAGATATTCATGCCATAACATGTAGGTTATTGTGAGCTAGTGTAAGACATGTCTGGGACATGCATCGGCCACATTATGAGAGCCAGTGTAAGACCATGTCTGGGACATGACATCGGCATTGAGACGAGTGCTAGTGTAAGACATGTCTAGGACATGCATCGGCCTCGAGACATAAGCTAGTATAAGACATGTCTGGGACATGCATCAGCTACGAGATGTGTTAGTGTAAGACCATGTCTGGGGCATGGCATCGATATAGATATACTAGAACTTGTGTAAGACCATGTCTGGGATATGGCGTCGATGTCTGACCCCATATTTGAGGCTAAATGAGTATCCGATAATGTTCCATATGGTTCAAAGGTGAAAGTATGATTTAAAGTTAACTAGGAAAGTATAACCGTGTTGTGAGTGGTACATGTACCTATCTGGTATATATAGAATACGAACCCAATTTTATGATATACGATGTGTACTGAATATTGATGAGTAAGTGTTACTTATGCCCAATTGTATATTATGAGCTTGTTGATGAATAGTAAAGTTATGTTGTAAATTTATTTATGTGCAACTTACTAAGCTTTATGCTTACTCCCTCTCATTTTCCATTCTTTTTATAGTGCTGCCTATATAGCTCAAAGATAAAAAAAAGTCAGAGATATCGATCACACTATCAATCGAAGCATTCGATATAGTTTGATTTATATTTTTGAATATGGCATGTATAGGGAACTAAACTTGTGTTTTGTGTCATTATCAATTTGGCCCAATGTGTTGGCTTGGGATAAATCTCTCATTTTGTATTAAGCTTCGAATGATGGTTAATATTCATTTTGATTTATATACAAAGATGTTATCTTCATAGATGAGTAAAATGCACACATGGAATGTTGTTTATTGTGGCTGATTTAGTTGCTTGGGATAGTCTTATCTTGATTGTGGTTGCTATTATGCAGGTTGTGTAAGTAAGGGTGGAAAATAAACTTGGTAAATAGCCTTATATTGTCCACACGGGTAGACACACAGGCGTGTGTCTAGACCATGTGTGACGCACGGTTTTCCCCATGGGGGGTGGTCCGGCCATGTGTCCCCTGCACGTAAAAATTTCAAGTTAGTATGCATGATAGTAAACACACGGGCAGAGACACGACCATGTGTCTCGGCCGTTGCATTGGCCGTGTGATATTTAGGGGATGCTGACGTTAGAAATAGAATATCCATGTTTTTACACACGGGCTAGGACACGGGCGTGTCAAGCCGTGTGAAAATCTCTGTAGGTGTGCATTTAGAATTATTTCCACACAGGTGGAGGACACGGGCGTGTCCCTATATTACCTAGGCCGTGTGAGCCACACGGGCCATCAACACCATCATGTTGAAATGGCCATACGGGCGTGTTGCCCCTCTACACAGGCGTGTTGCCCCTCTACACGGGCGTATACCCTGTTTCAAAGTTAAATTTTTTATAGAGGGTATAAGGACCCGGGTTGATCCCGAATAGCTTTCAATGGTCAGTTAGGGGCTCGTAGACCCATAATAAGAAGTTTGATGTAGAAATTGAAGCTTTTCTAATTTGGATCAAGTCTCGATGACTTGGGGGAACATTTGTGTGCATGAGATTGAGTTAAGTAGTGCCTCGTATTCTGCTCCGATATGGGTTACGAGTATGGGGTGTACATTTAGTGGTATCAGAGCTATTGTTTAGTCAGTTCTAGAACTAACTTAGCTAGAGTATGGGTCTAGCTATACATGCTATAATTGTATATTGATAGTGTGATGACTTGTGATAATTATAAATTGTATTTTTATATAGTAAATGGATTCTGATAGAGCCACGGCGGATTACGTGGATAGTAACGTGCTGGCTCCCGACGAGAGGACCGTGCTATTTGAGAGTGAGCCCGTGACTATGGGCCACGGCGGAGGGACTAAAGAATCCTACCTCCGAATGATGGATGCTTGGTACACAGAGTTCATTCATACAGATTCGAATGCTCGCCTCCCCTACCTCCTCCGATCCCTCAGTATACCTCAGTAGCTCTGTAAGGTACGGACTTGATCAGGAGGGAGAAGCCTCCTGTAGACAAGATTAGGAAGCAAGGGGCTGAGGAATTCCGGGCTAACTTAGATGACGACCTAGAGAAAGCAAAGTTTTGGCTAGAAACTACCATCAAGGTATTTGATGAACTATCGTGCACACTTAGGGAGTGCGTGAAATGTGCTATGTCACTCTTGCGAGATTTGGCCTACCAGTGGTAGAACACTCTCATGTCTGTGGTGTCGAGAGAGAGAGTAACTTAGGAATTCTTCCACGAAGAGTTCCGAAAGAAGTATATTAGCCAGAGGTTTATAGACCAAACGAGGAAGGAATTTTTAGAGTTAAAGTAAGGCAGTAGGACAGTGATAGAGTATGAACGAGAGTTTGTGAAACTCAGCAAGTACTGCGGAAGTGCGTGTCCTCAGAAGCTACCATGTGTAAAAAGGTTTGAGCATGGTCTAAATGAGGATATCCGAGTATTTGTTGGCATCTTAGAGCTAAGAGAATTTATGGTGCTAGTTGAGAGAGCACATAAGGTAGAAGAATTGGTTAAAGAGAAGAGAATGACGGCGATTGATCGCGGCATTCAAGAAAAAGACAGATGGGGAAATCGCATCAGTCATTATCTAAGAAATCTAAGGAATTCTCTACCTGATTGAATGCTTCGGTGGGGCTCTTGAACAGGAACAAGAACCGGTAGAACACAACTTCTAGAGCCCAGACCACTTCTGTCGCGAGTGTTGGCAGTGCTCGGCCAAATAGGCCAGAATGTCTACAATGTGGTAGGCGCCGTTTCAGCGAGTGCCGAAGTAAAGAAAAAGGATGCTTCAAATGTGAATCTTTGGACCAATTCATCCGAGACTGTTCCGAGCTAGATGACATGAAAAAAAAGCACGATGTGAGAGCAAGTAGTGCTCCTTCGAGGGGTAGACCACAAAAGAACCCTGGAAGCGGGGCTACCAGCAGAGGTGTGTCAAAAGATACTACAGTGAGGTCCGAGGGCAGAGGCCTACAAGGACTTATGCTATTCATGCCCGTGAAGAGGAAAAATCTCCCGACATAATCACGGGTACCTTTTCTATCCATGGAATATCTGTTGTTACTTTAATTGACCCGGGGTCTACCTACTCTTATATATGTATGGAATTGATACCTCGTATGAACATGATAGTAGAGTCCACAGAGTTTGTAATAAAAGTGTCTAACACTTTAGGCAGACATGTGCTAGTGCACCAGGTATGTAGAAATTGTCCTTTGACAATTAGAGACCATTGTTTTCCAGCTAACTTGGTGTTATTGCCTTTTAATGAATTTGTTGTAATCCTTGGGATGGATTGGTTGACTTCTCATAGTGTCGTAGTGGACTGTGGGAGAAAATTTATTGAGTTGAAATGTGAAGACGAAAGTGTTTTTCGGGTCGGGCCAGATGAATCAAATAATTTACCTGTAATAGTATCGTCTTTGACTGCTGAGAAATATTTGAGGAAAGGATATGAGGCTTACCTAGCTTTTGTGCTGAATACTCAAGTGTCTGAGTTGAAGATTGAATTGGTACCAGTGGTTTGTAAGTTTGTGGATGAATTTCCAGAGGAATTACCCAAATTACCTCCAATGAGGGAAGTTGAGTTTGGAATCGAGTTGGTCCCCGGTACGAGACCCAACTCTATTGCTCCGTATAGGATGGCTCCTACGGAGTTAAAGGAGTTGAAAGTTCAACTACAAGAGTTAACTGATAAGGGCTTTGCGAGACTGAGCTTTTCCCCGTGGAGTGCTCCGGCGCTCTTTGTGAAAAAGAAAAATGGGTTGATGAGGTTATGTATCGACTATAGACAGCTCAATAAAGTAACAGTGAAGAACAAGTATCCTTTTCCAAAAATCAATGACCTGTTTGATTAGTTAAAGGGAGCCACTGTGTTTTCCAAGATTGACTTGAGGCCAGGATACTACCAGATAAGGGTGACAGAGCAAGATGTACCGAACATCGCATTTCGGACAAGATACGGGCATTATGAGTTTCTTGTCATGCCTTTCGGTTTGACTAATGCTCATGCTATATTTATGGATTTGATGAAATGCATTTTTTAGCCGTACTTGGATAAGTTTGTGGTGGTGTTTATCGACGACATATTAATTTATTTGCGTGGTGAGAGTGAGCACGCGAAGCATTTGAGAACTATATTACAGACCCTGAGAGACAAATAATTGTACGCCAAGTTCAGTAAGAGCGAGTTTTGGATTAAGGAGGTTAGATTTCTAGGACACATTGTGTCGGATGACTGGATTAGAGTTGACCCAAGGAAAATATCGGCTATTGTTGAATGGAAACTGCCGAAGAATGTGACAGAGGTCCAAAGCTTTTTGGGTTTGACCGGATATTATAGGGGGTTTGTAAACAGATTTTCTATGATAGCTATCTCGATGACAGGACTGCTACAAAAAGATGTCAAGTTCGAATGGACAGAAAAGTGCCAACAGAGTTTCGAGCAATTAAAGACTTTACTGATCGAAGCCCTAGTGTTAGTGCAACCAAAGTCGGGCAAGGAGTTTGTGTTATATAGCGACGCCTCCTTGAATGGTTTGAGGTGCGTACTTATGCAAGAAGGTAAGGTCATAGCTTACGCTTCGAGACAACTAAAGCCTTATGAGAAAAACTACCCGATGCACGATTTAGAGTTGATTGCCATCGTGTTCAAACTGAGGATTTGGAAGCATAATTTGTATGGAGAGAAATGCTGAGTATTCACCGATCACTTAAGTCAAAAGGAGTTAAATTTATGGCAAAGACGATGGTTGGAAATAATAAAGGATTATGAGCTGATTATCGACTACCATCCGGGAAAGGCGAATGTAGTCGTTGACTCTCTGAGTCAAAAGTCATTGTTTGCCTTGAGAGCCATGAATACTCAGTTGTCTATGTCTAGCGATGGTTCGGTCCTAGCAGAGTTGAGAGCTAGACCGATATTTCTACAAGAGATCTGTGAAGCTCAGAAAGGTGATAAAGAGTTGGAAGCTAAGATAGCTCAATGTGAGACGGAGAATAAATCCGAGTTTCGTGTTGGTGTCGATGGGTGTTTGATGTATAGAGTTTGTGTACCCAAGAACAATGAATTGATCCGAAAGATTTTAGATGAGGCACACAGCGGATGTTTGTCCGTCCACCTAGGTAGTGTGAAAATGTATAACGACTTGAAGAAAATGTTTTGGTGGTCGGGGATGAAAAGAGATATTTCACTGTTCGTTTCCAAGTGTATTGTGTGTCAGCAGGTGAAGGCTGAACACCAAGTACCTTCGGGTCTACTTCAGCCTATAACAGTTCCAGAGTGGAAGTGGGGTCGAATTACCATGGATTTTGTGACAGGCTTACCAATAACCCCGAAGAAAGAGGATGTTGTTTGGGTTATTGTGGATAGGTTAACAAAGTCCGCACATTTTATACTAGTGCGTACAGACTACTCCCTTGAAAGATTGGCTAACTTGTATGTTTCTGAGATTGTGAGGCTACATGGAGTTCCTTTGTCGATTATTTCGGATAGATACCTGAGATTTAACTCGAGGTTTTGGAAAAAGTTACAAGAGGCATTGGGAACAAAGTTGAGTTTTAACACGGCATTTCACCCGCAAACAGATGGCCAGTCGAAAAGAGTGATTCAAATTTTAGAAGACATGTTGCGGTGTTGTGTTCTAGAGTTTCAAGGTAGTTGGGGAAGGTACTTTCCATTGGTTTAATTTGCCTACAACAATAGTTACTAGACAAGTCTAAAAATGGCGCCTTATGAGGCTTTGTATGGGTGAAGGTGTCGAACGCCCTTATATTAGACTGAGCTCAGAGAGAGTCAGATTCACGGGGTTGATTTAATCAAAGAGACAGAAGAGAAAGTTAAAGCGATTCATGACTGCTTGAAGGCCGCCTCGGATAGACAAAAATCCTACACAGATTTGAAGTGAAAGGAAATTGAGTTTCAAGTCGGCAATAAGGTATTTTTGAAAGTATCCCTATGGAGGAAAGTCCTTAGATTTGGTAGAAACGGCAAGTTGAGTGATCATTTCATAGGACTTTATAAGGTTATCAAAAGAGTAGGACCGGTTGCCTATCGATTGCCTTTGCCGCCAGAGTTGGAAAAGATTCACGATGCGTTTCATGTATCCATGCTACACCGCTATAGATCAGACCCTTTGCATGTGGTTGCGCTAATAGAGGTTGATATTTATCCAGACATGACTTATGGCGAAATCCCGATCAAGATTTTGGCTCGTGAAGTCAAACAATTAAGGAATAAGAGTATAACACTCGTGAAAGTTTTATGGAATAGACATGGAGTCGAGGAAGCCACATGGGAACCTGAGGAGACTATGAGAGATCAATACCCGAACTTATTCTCCGGTAAGATTTTCGAGGACGAAAATCCCTAAGGGGGAGAAATGTAATAGCCCAATTTAGGGCCTAGTCAGTATAGTGGCCTTGAGACCACAAATCTGGATTTGAATAAATTATTTTATAATTATTTTGATGTTATAGCATGATTATATGAATGCATGGAAAATTTGGTGAGTTTATTTTGATGTTTATGAGCTCAATTGAGAAAAATGACTAAATCGCATAAAATGCAAAAGTCCTATTTTGATAGCTAAAAGTTTCAAATAACCAGAGAACCTAAATTAGGGGTCTTTAAAGGGCAATTAGACCCTAAGATTGTACATGGTCGGCCATAAGAGGTAATTTGGTAAAAAAGTCCATGTTTGGTGGGTTTAGTGGCTAATTTGACTAAAATAGAAATAAAATAAAAGAAAGATGATATCATTCTATTTCCCATTTCTTCTCCATCGATTTTTCAGCCATTTTTTAGGGTTTTTAGCTTCAAAAAATTTAGCAACTTATTCCTCTTACAAGTAAGTGATTTACATACTTTCTGTTGATGATTTTTGCATTTTTGAGACCCTTGAAGCATGAGCTCTCAAATGAGGGTACTATTTTGCAAAATGATCAAGAGTGTAGGGTTTTTTTGTAATGTTTGCTGAGTTTTTATGGAAGAAAATAGGTCTTGGGTGTGTTATGAACAACTTCTGTGAAAGGTGTTAGCACGAAAACACCTAAAAGGACTATATTACATGAGTTGTAAAATAGATGTTAAGTATATAAAATAGTAGGAATTTAGAGTTTCTATAAGAGTAAAAAGGGTTCGGCTAGGCTTAAGATATGAAGAAATTCGATAAAAATCAATTTTCGGGCTTAGGGGTAAAATGGCCATTTTGTAAAAGTCTAGGGGCAAATTGGTCATTTTTCCTAATTAGGAATTGTAGAGTTCCTAGATTGATAAAGCGACTAAATAAGTGCATTTTTTATTGTAGATCAAGAAATATAGAATCCGAACCTAGACCGGGGAAAAGCCAAGCAAATCGACTAAATCGACTAGTCACCACATTTTGTAATCCGAGATAAGTTGTATGTAAATAATACAACTACAATGTTAATGCATGTGTTGAATTGTACTTGAGGTTAATATAACATGAATTGCTTGATTGTGGAATTGAAAAAGCATGATGGTAATAGAGATAGTAGAGTTCCCGTTTGAACCTAGGAAATAAATCGGATATTCATGCCATAACATGTTGGTTATTGTGAGCTAGTGTAAGACATGTCTGGGACATGCATCGGCCACATTATCAGAGCCAGTGTAAGACCATGTCTAGGACATGACATCGGCATAATTAAGATGAGTTTTAGTGTAAGACATGTCTGGGACATGCATCGACTAAGAGATGTGTCAGTGTAAGACCATGTCTGGGACATGGCATTGGCATAGATATACTAGAACTTGTGTAAGACAATGTATGGGACATGGCGTCTATGTCTGACGCCATATTTGAGGCTAAATGAGTATCCAATAATGGTCCATATGGTTCAACGGTGAAAGTATGATTTAAAATTAACTAGGAAACTATAATCGTGTTGTGAGTGGTACAGGTACCTGTTTGGTATATATAGAATGCGAACCCAATTTTATGATATACAATGTGTACTAAACATTGATGAGTAAGTGTTACTTATGCCCAATTGTATATTATGAGCTTGTTGATGAATGGTAAAGTTATGTTGTAAATTTATTTATGTGCAACTTACTAAGCTTTATGCTTACTCACTCTCATTTTCCATTCTTTTTATAGTGCCGCCTATCTAGCTCAAGGATCAACGAAAGTCAGAGATATCAATCACACTATCAATCGAAGCATTCGGTATAGTTTGATTTATATTTTTGAATATGGCATGTATAGGAAACTAGACTTGTTTTTTGTGTTATTATCAATTTGGCCAAATGTGTTGGCTTGGGATAAATCTCTCATTTTGTATTAAGCCTCGAATAATGGTTAATGATCATTTTGATTTATATACAAAGATGTTATCTTCATAGATGAGTAAAATGTACACATGGAATGTTGTTTATTGTGGCTGATTTGGTTGCTTGGGATAGTATTATCTAGATTGTGGTTGCTATTATGTAGGTTGTGTAAGTAAGGATGGAAAATAGGCTTGGTAAATAGCCTTATCTTGTCCACACGGGTAGACACACGGGCGTGTGTCTAGACTGTGTGTAACGCACGGTTTGCCCATGGTCATGTGGTCCGGGCGTGTGTCCCTTGTACGTAAAAATTTCAAGTCAGTATGCATGAGAATAAACACACGGGCAGAGGCCCGGCAGTGTGTCTCAGCCGTGTGATGGACGTGGCCTAGCACACAGGCGTGTGCATTGGCCATGTGATATTTTAGGGATGCTGATGTTAGAAATAGAATATCCATGTTTTTGCACATGGGCTATGACACGGGCGTGTCATGGCCGTGTGAAGGACACGGGACAGTGACACGGGCGTGTGTCAGGCCATGTGAAAACCCCTGTAGGTGTGCATTTAGAATTATTTCCACACAGGTGGAGGACACGAGAATGTCCTTATATTACCTAGGCCTTGTGAGCCATACAGGCCATCAACACGACCATGTTGAAATGGCCACACGAGCGTGTTGTCCCTCTACACGGGCGTGTGCCCTGTTTCAAAGTCAAATTTTCTATTGAAGGTTTAGGACCCGGATTGATCCCGAATAGCTTTCAATGGTCGATTTAGGGCTCGTAGACCCATAATAAGAAGTTTGATGTAGAAATTGAAAAATTTCTAATTTGGATCAAGTCTCGGTGACTTGGGTAACATTTGTGCGCATGTGATCGAGTTAAGTAATGCCTCGTATTCTACTCCAACGTGGGTTACGGGTATGGGGTGTTACAATGTTCAGACAAGCTGCCAAACAAAATTGTGGATCAACCACTAGATATTGCATATCATTAAATTGCCAGAAACTTCCTCCTTTCACATCATCCCAAACCCCGTGCAATGTGTCATGGCATACATATACAGAATCAGAATGATTAGCATGTATAACATTCTGTTGTACAATAACAGAAACAAAAGGCACAAGAGTTTTTGCCTTACAAACCGATTTTCACACCTCAATGGATCATATCAGAGTTGCCATGAATACACATGCATGGTTCTATATAAGAACTAGTATCAAACAAATCAACACATTTGGAAACCACATGTTCTTATCCAACAAGTAACACAGATATGTACTAATAAAATTAACAGAACATGGGTCATACCTGAGTAAATTACATAACTTAAACATATTCCAAACATAATCACATTATACGTTAACAGATCATACTTACTTATCTTATACCATATCAGACATACATTTATACACTAGAAGATCACCAAATAACATGATTTATATATTAATCCAGATCATATAGACCCTACATAAGGCCTACGTTCAATCCAAATGATGTTTTTGGCCCTAGGGAAAAGTTTAAATTTTTGGCCCACGTACCTATGAGGATTCACACGGCCTGGGTGGCTGGCCTATGTGGTCCACACTGTAACACCCCTCACCCGTATTCAATGTCGTAATAGGGTTACGAAGCATTACCAGACTTACAACACAATTAAACAACGATTTAACATACATAACATTATTTCATACATTCATTATTCAAACTCAATCAATTTGTCCCTAGTACGAGCCTACTAGGCCCTAAACATGCTTTAGGAATAGTTCGAGACTAAACCGATAACCTTTAAAACATTTGGAACACATAGAAAATTTTTCTCAAAATAGGGGACACATGCCTGTGTGGCCAGGCAGTATGTCACACACGATCACGAGACACACTCGTGTCACAGGTCGTGTGGACATTCGAAAAGGGAGCACATGGTTGTGTCCCATCCTGTGTTCCACCCCGTGTAACTCTCTAACTTGGGTCACACGTCCAACACCCGTGTGGCTAGCCCGTCTGCCTTAAAACTGGCCACACACACCCGTGTACCAGGCCTTATGCTAGGCTGTGTCAAACCTGTAGGGTATGCTGACTTATGCAACACGGCTAAGTCACACGCCCATGTGTTAGGCGGTGTGCAAATTAGGGGGTATTCTGACTTGTACCACACGGCCGATCACACGTCCGTGTGTGAGACCGTGTGGAGTAGACTGACTTTATTTCAATTTCAATACCAGGGGACACATGGCTGTGTAATATGACTGTGTGTCACACACGACTGAGACACACGCTCGTGTGGAAAAAAATAGGCTATTTACCAAGCCAATTTGCCACCCACAACTTCATGTACCTAAACAACCCAAATGGCACCACAACATAGCATAATTGAACATATAATTTAGCCACAACCAAGATAAATTTCATGCCATTTCCAACACTAATAACCAACATGCTTATAACTTATGTTTTTCTTAACCAAACATCCCTAAACACATATACCAATCAACTAGCTAAATATTTACCAAACACACATCATTTTGTACCAATTCACAAGCATGATACCAATTCCACAAACCTCATAATATAAGTCATTCACATATTCATCCATGGACTCAAAATACTTTTACATGAATTCACAACATAAGCCATATATTTATATATACCAACATTTGGTTCAAACATACCAAAACAAGCCAAGTCTCATGGCTATATATATACAGCTCAAAACATAACCATTCACAAGTCATTTCTAATGGCAAAACTCACCACCAAAATATATATCAATATAACCATAATCCTATACATGTCATATGACCAAACCATAAGCTCAAAAGTACCAAAGTGATGGTTGGATAGTGTGACGTAGTCTCCGACGATCCCCAAACCCGAGCTAGCTTTGAAATCACTATAAGACATGGAAAATGAACAAAGTAAGCTTTATAGCTTAGTAAGCTCATATAATATAAACTTAACTAATCACAAATACACCATTCATCAATTTAAACATATTAACATGAAATTCATGATTACTAACAAACCTTTCTCATACTTATTCATACTCTTATATGCAAACTTCATAACTTATTTGATTTAAAGCTCATACTATGTATGTACATACCTGTACCAATCTAAATTAAGCTCATACATATTAGGAATACCATTGAATACTCGATATCTCGCACACAAAGTGTCGTTCATTGCTGAAGCTATCTTAAATCGCACACTAAGTGCCATATATAGTCGAAGTTATATCAATCTTGCACACTAAGTTCCATATATGGTCGAAGCTATCTCAATCTCACACACTAAGTGCCATATATAGCCGAAACTATCTCTATCTTGCACACTAAATGCCATATATATAGCCAAAGCTATGTTGAATCGCACACTAAGTGCCACATATAGCTAATTTGTTGTCGAACATGATTGTAGTCCCATATATACAATATATGCAATGTCAAAGCATTAAAAAGCATAATTATAATAGTGTTTATTTCATACAAACTTACCTCAGATATTAAAACGACGAATCGAGTCAATTAGCAATAACTTTCGTTTTTCCCTGATTGAATTCCATTTTTCTTGAACTAAATATATTAAAAATTAAATCATTTAATCAACTATTTATTCAATTCAATCCAAAATATGCATTAGGGCTATATTACACATTTTCCCCTAAACTTTTACATTTTTCACAATTTAGTCATTATTTCATAAGATTGCAAATTCATGCAATTTAGTACAAACCCATTCTTAATCGAATTTAACATGTTACTGGCAGCCCATATTTTCAATTTATTCACACTTTTAACCACCACATTTTACATTTTCTCAATTTAATCCCTTTTTGACATTTTTGTCAAAAATCACTTTACAAAAGCTATTAATCTAACATTAAACCTTTCAAATCTATCATAAATCATCAAATTACTCAAGCATTCAACAATAGATACATGATAAATCTTTAACAATTTTGAAATTTAAGGTTCGGGCTGGCTAGAATAGGAAGCAACTATCTCAAAAACATAGAAATCATTGAAAACGAGATAAAAAGGGACTTACAAGCTCAAAGAGAAGTGACCGAATGTTTAAAGCGCTAACAATGGATTTCTTCTTCTCCCAGTTCAGTTGATGAAGATGAATGGAGAAAGAAATTTGTTTTTTTATTATAATTAACTTTAATTATCAAATTACCTATTTAACCTTAATGGCAAAACATTAAAATCATCATATTAATGTCCATCTTTGTCAACTCACAATTAAAATGGTCTAATTACAATATAAGGGCCTTAACTTTTATAAACCATATCTATTAGACACCTTTTGTAACACCTTTATCTCGTATCCGTCGCCAGAATAGGTAAAGGGGCATTACCGGACTTGAAACTCATATCCGAACAATAAAAATTTTGAATATTTTTTTATAAAGAACGTTCCTTTAGGTAAATACTAAAGATAGTCAGGGATACAATTTAACTGCTATAGGTACACATTCAAAAGATGCCATTTTCGCATGGCTTATATACATTAACCAAAATATTCTTCGGCCACTGGTCTATTCTTTACATGCCATAAAATAATTCAAAACATAACAGTAACAAGCAGTGGATAGTGATAGTGTGACTAGTTGCTGACGATCCCCGAGCCTGTAGCTTCCAAATGAGATCTATAAAACAGAGGAAACAAAGTAAACGGAGTAAGCATTACAATGCTTAGTAAGTTTTTAAGCAGTGTCAACAGATAACAATCAAATTATAACATAGTTGTTCGTATTTTTATTTCACTCTTCCTTCGGGCATACCATCCCTTTATCGAATATGCCCATCTCATCATATATAATAGGCAGATAAATTCTCACTTGATAGTGATCTCTTATAAACATAGGTACATTACATATTTTCACCTAACTTTCCACATTGACCAAACGCACAATAATCATAGAACAGTCTTATTGCTTTACTCACATATGCATCACATAACGACCTTGTGATTTAGTCCAAATCAAGCTTAAATATAATCTCAAAATACATACCTGACCAGCTTAACGCATTGAACGTATTTATTTCCAATTGTTACTGTTAAGTCGTATAATCTTATGCTTTACTCGAATCTTCAGCGAAACCTTTAGCTCGAATAGTCCCCACACGTAGTTATCGGGTCTTACCCGGACAAAATCTCCACACGTAGTCATCGAGTCTTACCCGGACATAATCTCCACATGTAGTCATCGGGTCTTACCCGGAATATATTTCCAAGTTTCATGTACATTTAATCACATGTTACAACATTCACATCGACTGTTATATTTGTAATTCATTTGCCTCATCAAATATCTAATAATACACACCTTTCACATTTGGTCATTCGGCCACAATATACACACATCTCCTACATATTTCACACTAGCCATTCGGCTTTACCACATATACGTATCTCATACATATTTCACACTAGCCATTCGGCTTTACCACATATACGTATCTCATACATATTTCACACTAGCCATTCGGCTTTACCACATATACGTATCTCATACATATTTCACACTAGCCATTCGGCTTTACCACATATACGTATCTCATACATATTTCACACTAGCCATTCGGCTTTACCACATATACGTATCTCATACATATTTCACACTAGCCATTCGACTTTACCACATATACGTATCTCATACATATTTCACACTAGCCATTCGGCTTTACCACATATACGTATCTCATACATATTTCACACTAGCCATTCGGCTTTACCACATATACGTATCTCATACATATTTCACACTAGCCATTCGGCTTTACCACATATACATATCTCATACATATTTCACACTAGCCATTCGACTTTACCACATATACATATCTCATACATATTTCACACTAGCCATTCGGCTTTACCACATATACATATCTCATACATATTTCACACTAGCCATTCGGCTTTACCACATATACATATCTCATACATATTTCACACTAGCCATTCGGCTTTACCACATATACATATCTCATACATATTTCACATTAGCTCATATATATTTCACATTAGCCATTCGGCTTTACCACATATACATATCTCATATATATTTCACATTAGCCATTCGGCTTTACCACATATACATATCTCATATATATTTCACATTAGCCTTTCGGCTTTACCACATATACATATCTCATACATATTTCACATTAGCCATTCGCCTTTACCACATATACATATCTCATACATATTTCACACTAGCCATTCGGCTTTACCACATATACATATCTCATACATATTTCACACTAGCCATTCGGCTTTACCACATATACATATCTCATATATATTTCACATTAGCCATTCAGCTTTCCACACACATATATATTTATCTTGTACATCAATTTCAGCAATAGCTTATAAGCCACTCAAATAGTTTCATCAATGTTTACAACAAATTCACATATTCACTACAAGCTGGTTTCCTGAGCAATAGTCACTAAATTATTTATAACTGGAGCTAAAAAACTCAAAATCAATTGGCGTTAATTTTCCCTGAATATAGACTCATATATCTTCTATCCATATAATTTTCAGAATTTTAGGTTTAGCCAATCAATACCAGATTTTTCTTAAAATTTCCCCTGTTTCACTGTTTGACTAATCTGACCACTCTTCACTACGAATCAAATTTCTCATTGTATAGAATTCAAAATATGTTCTATTTGATTTCATTTGAAACTAGATTCATTTAGGAGTCTAAGAATATAAATTTTATCTTATAACCATTTTTGTACAAATTATAATGATTTTCTAAAAACAAAACAGGGGATTTCGGAGTCATTCTGACACTGTCTCACACAACTTTAAATATCTCTTTATAGGAAATTTCTTTGCTTACACGGTCTCTTTTATAAGAAACTAGACTAATTAAGCTTTGATTAAATATTTTATTCAACCTATAATTCCACACCAACAATTTATAGTGATTTTCTAAAATCACGTTACTGCTGCTGTCCTAAGCAAATTATTACAAATTGCTCTTAAATTTCCAAGTCCAAACACTTATGAACTTACCATTTGAGTTTAAGACATATCATGGCCACATCATATCTTATTAAATCAACTCATTATGATTGAATTTACTCAACGTTTAATCACTTAAAACTTACCTCGGAAGTTTTCGAACGATTTCAACGGCTATTCAATCACCTTTTCCTTTCCTTTATCGGATTTAGTTCCCCTTTGCTCTTGAGCTTAATTTAACAAATAAATTGATTTAATCATTTTGAACATCAAAGAGAAATTCAAGGTACTTAGCCCATATATATTAGGCATTAGAGTCATATATGTATGAAATCATGAATCAAATTCAACATATTAGCCAATATTCTCCTTTAGCCGATTTTCTAAGTCAAGATAAAGCCATCAATATGCTTACCTATAGCCGAACGTACAACATCAATCTATGTATTCATTCATGTGGCCGAATATGCATGTCTATGTTGAGGCCGATTATATACTTAATACATTCTACAAATATGGTTACTTATGATGACTAAGCACCATTTTATCTCAAGTTATACTTATAAGCACATCCATCCAAATACATTCGTACTTAAACATCATTCCGTCCTAACACTCATATTACATCTATAAAACTACAAGCTGAATATCCCTATACTCACATCACTTAAACATCAACCCTCAATTTCTTTGACAAGGCACATTTCCGAAAATGATAAGGCAATATAACAGCTTTTAATCCAACTTATAATTCATACATATCACATTCCAAGCATTCACTCTATTCTATCACTTAAAATACACACATTACTCAATAACTTCCTAGTTCAAATTCGGCAACTACACCAATTCACTAGATGATTTATTATTATTATTGTTCATTTATTCAAACTACTTACAATTTCCTTAAACTATCACAATTAACAACCATTTATCTCTTCCATTTTCTACCATGGCCGAATGTTATAAGCCAAGCCACACATATTGTTCCTCAAGGCCCTTCAATGATCACATTCGGCACCTCCTTAAGAACAACCCAATTTCAACCTTCAAGAAAGAAGAAAAAATATATGTACTAAGAGCTTCAAATTACTTGGCCGAATATCAAACCTCCAAACAATCAAAACTTAATCCATGGAATGATTAGAACTTGAACTAACCACCTTCTTTATACATAATTTTCCAAGAATTTCAAGGTACTTACCTCTTCCAAATCCTCCTCCAAACCGAACATGAAGCAAGAGAACTCCTTTCTTCTTCCTTCCTCAAGTTACGGCAAAATGGGGGAGCAAGGATGAAACAACTTTGGTTTCTCCTCCCACTCCCCTCATATTTTATTATTCTTCCCACAACATATTAACACAAAATGTTTATAATATGTTTTACCACATAGCATGGCCGGCCACCATCTAGATTTTTGGCTAATTTGACATGCAAACCCATCATTTATACAACATGCATTAATAGGTCCTTATAGATTAACCTATCACATTTCAAAAGTGTCACACATAAGTCCTATTACTAAATTCACATGCAATCGACTAAATCGAAGCTTAAAACTTTCACACATTCATATTCACATATTTTAGACAATAAATATCATATTTAAATACTTTGGTGACTCGGTTTAGCGGTCCCGAAACCGCTTTCTGACTAGGGTCACTTTAGGGCTGTCACACCTTTAGCTAATAGAACAACACTTTTGCATTTTACACGATTTAGTCCTTTTTAACAAATTGACCATTTAAACGATAAAATTTCTTAACAAATTTTTCACACCAATATAATATCACACTGTAAACATTAAAATAATAATAACATAAATATTTTGACCTCAAATTTATGGTTCCGAAACTACTTTTCTGATTTTACTAAAAACGGGCTGTTATACACACGACTTAACATACGCCCGTGTGGCCCTCTTAATGTCACATACGGCCGTATGGCTCAAAATAGTGAGTTACATGGTCTAGACACACGACCATGTCCCTAGCCCATGTGACCCTAAATCTAAAATAGTGAGTTACACAACCTAACACACAACCTGTGTGGCCCTCTTAATGTCACACAAGACTTGTCACACAGTCTAGCCACAGTCGTGTGGCTCACACGACCTACCAGACGATTATGTAGCGTCGATAACCATGTTTTTCGGTGTTTAAAATTTGTAAAAAATTAAGTTTTCGTTGTACACCTGATATGGTTTCGATGTAGAAGCAACAAAGATGAATTTTGACCCTTAAAAACACAAGACTCAAACAAGTAATTTAGCCACAATTCACGAACATCAAATAAGAATGACTACCCACCGTTCTCGTTCAACGCCCAAAAACCTATTCGAAAATTACCGATAAACGAATAACAATTTATGCGATTATGAAGTCGGTAAATAAGCACTAAACACCATTTGATCATCTCGTTAATAAAAAAAAACCTATTAAATAACACCATCAAAAAAACTACCCCTACAATTCACACTCGAAAAGTAATAAAGATTCACATGCTAACTATATATGCATACTTATAGTCTTACCTGACCAAAATAGGGCACTTAACAGAGTATTGAGCAAGGAAAACACCAATCTGACGTCAAGAATTGGATACAGAAAGCAAAAAAAAAAAAAAGAAAGAACAAAGAACGTTGAAAAGTAGAGAACTAAAACCATTTGAGGAAAAAGAAAAAGAAATATGGAAAAGAATGAATTAATTAAGTAACTCGAAAATAAAACTAATTTATTTTCAAGCGAATTGCAAAATATTTCCTTATTGCCTACACAAGGCTTCAAACATAAGACCAAAGGTATACAAAAGCTTAACCGTTAAACCATTGGGCTTGTTGTTAACATCAGTTGATCGCAAATGTTATTTTATGCCAGATGACCAAAGATAGAGGTTTAATAAAAAATAGCAAAAATTCAAGAAACAAGATTCGAACCCAGAACTTCACATACTCAAATAAAACATGTAGCCACTAAACCAAATTAACTCCTTTGCAAAATTTTCCAAAATCTTAACTCAAAATGAAGAAGTAACCACTCTTGGTTTCACTAACTCAATTTCTTCTAACACAATTTTTTTTGGATATTACACTATTCAATAATGGTAACATTCTAAATCTTTAATAGTAACAAAAATTATTACATGGGTCAGCTAGCTTGTAATGCCCCAAAATTCTTATTTCTACTTTTGTGAAAATGTGAAAATTGTTTATTTGCTTCAGTGGTTAAATGTTCTAGGCGTGTGTGAGAGGTCCTAAGTTCAAGCCCTAGCTTGGGCAATTTTTGTTAATTTTAGAATTAAGTCTTATCTCTATTCAGTGCTCTTATATTAAATTGTTTGTAAAATCTTAACAAAATAGGCCTGTTGGTCTGATGGATAAGTGGAGTGTTAGTTTGCTGATGGTTAGGTGTTGGAGTCCCTGCGCAAGCATGGGAATTTATTTTTGCTTATTACTGTGCAAGTGTTTCAGTGCAGTTGGAATACTGAAGAGTGGGTTAGTGGAGATAATTGAAGGATTCCTAATAACCTCTGGATTTTATTTTAATTTTATCATCTTTCTTTTTTTTTCAAATTTTCTCTCTCTGGCAAGAAGAATCACGTCAATTCTGTTCACTATCATTTTGTCAAATTTTCCTTTTCTTGTCTTTCCTTTTTGCGTTTACCTAATTAAGTTTTTGGGGCTTTCAGCTCGTGGGGTGGTCATTGTGGTAAGTTTTACTTTTCAATTTAAGTGTGGATTTCGTGTAGTGCCATTCTTAAGATAATGTTTTTTTGTCGTTAGTCTAATTGTTGGGTTTCGACAGTGTTGAATTGAGAAGAACGGGGCTCTTCCCTTGCGTTGTTGTAATCGAATCATTCGGGGTGATAGAGTAAGTGTCAAATGTATTTTGGTTCCGTAGTTTCAATTTAATCGGATATGAAATCTAATTTCAAGTGTTTTTGTGTCGATTTTAGGCTTTAGGAAGGCTTGGGAGTAGTTTTGCATCGAATCGATACTAGGTGTGTGCTTGAAAACATATAAAACGGGATTCGATGAAAGTCAAAATTACAAACTATCAACGCCACACGGGTGTGTGGTCGCCCATGTGGTAGGTTGTGTGTGAATAAACGACCGCGTGGTCAATAAAGGCCAGATCGTGCACTAGACATGACCGTGTGTTGGCCAAGTAGGTTGTGTGCGACATATGGGCTTGACTGAATTAGGTTGTGTAGGCCAATAGGGGTAGTCAACACGAGCGTGTGAGAATTTGGGTCAGGCCGTCTAATCGACACGGGCCAAGACCAGTCTGGGCTTCTGGGCCATACGGGCATGTGGGCTCTCACGGGCAAGCCAAATGGGCGTGTGAGCCCATTTAACTACAATGTTTTTTAGGGTTACATGGGTCACCCAAGTCGACTGTGAACCTACAGTAGGGTCATAAGCGCTACATTGACCTTAAATCGTGTGACCTGAATATATAATATATGTATTGAGCATGTTAAATTTATGCATGTTACTGATCCCTATGTGTGACTGATAACTGAATTCTAGCATGTAAGCATGTATTTTTGTATGTCTGCATTGAGCATGTTTAGTTGCATCTACATTGGGGTTGGATGATTGATTATTGGAGGAAGTGTACTGAAAGGCTTTCATGCCTATTTTTTGGTAGCTCAGCTGTAATATTAATAACATGTGCCGCATTCAGTACAACTTGGTGTGTAGGGTTGGGTGGGTGTTTTAAACCCCACATAGTGTGTAGGGATGGTCGGAGATGGTGTGTAGAGGCTAGTGGGTAGGATACTGATTTCTGTTACTGTATGCATACTATATCTAATATGGGCTAAAGCCCTAATTTATATCTGAAACTGTATCTGAATGTGCTAAGGCCTAAACTATATCTGAATCTATAATGGGTTTAAGCCCAGCCATATTTGACTGATAACTGTTGTTTGACTGTATGCATGTCTTATGTGGAGATTACACACTGAGTTTACATAAACTCTCCCATTTCTGTTATCTGTATAGATAATCCCCAGGCTTAGACGGATCAGTGTAACGGAGGACTCAACGGTGACCAAATGTCTATTGAACTGCTTTAATTTCAATTACGGTTTTTATTTCCTATTTTTGATGTAATTTGGGACTGTTTTCCTTTATTTGAGATTTTTAACTATTCTCATAGACTTTTAAACTGCAAAACTCAATGAAAACTGGGTTTAATTAAAAATAACGTTTTCACTAAATACGAACGGCTTTCTTTAAATATCATGATTTTAAAAGCTTTCGCCACGAAATATGTTTTAAACGAATCAATTTAACAAGAAAATAAATTTTGAAATTGACGAGAGATAAATAGAAGCTAATAAATGGAAACGGTTTTAACTTGATAAATTTGAATTCAAATCTCATTCCATGTGACATTGCCAGATTCGATCATAATGTCTAGGCCGAGTTTGGAGTGTTACATTTAATGGTATCAGAGCCAGATTGAAAAACTCAGCTGTGGATTTTGAGTTTTAAAACATGGTTTTTAAGAATTGATTTTTAAATGATTTTAAATGATTTGACTAAAAATGTGGTACACCGAGTCTCTAGCACCGATCCTGTAAGTATTCTGATAAACTATTATAGTATTATTGATAGTCTGTTCTAAAAACACTCTAGTTAGTGTATACTGAAACTGTAGTGAAACTGAAATTGATAGAGACTGTACTTGCGAAAAAAAACTCTGAAATTATGATACTGCTTTACATAAAACATCTGTTAATAAATACTGAAACTGTAACTGATTCATAAAATTCATAATACAGATAAATCTAAATAGACATGAGCGCACGAGGTATCCGTGGATGTCGTACTAGAGGCCGAGGTAGAGGCCGTAGGGGGGCTCGAGTTGAGTCCTCTTCTCTGGGCAGCATGTTGAGCCTAGATACGAGTGAGACACCGGTGTCACATACTACTGAGACTAGGTCTCAAGATTCCATGGCTGGAATGACGCATTGTCCCAAGCTATATTAAGGATACTAGAGAGGGTAATTGGGCCTAACACTGAATCTGGCGGCCGAGGATCGGTTACAGAATGACTCTGGTCCAATGGAGCTGAAGTTTTTAGGGGTGTCACTAGAGTCTCCCCTAATGTGGCTGAGTACTGGATGGAGGCTACTGAGAGGATAATGGATGATTTAGACTGTACCCCTGAGCAGAAATTGAAGGGTGAAGTCTCATTGCTTCGCGATGAGGCCTATCAGTGGTGGCTGACCGTTAAGGAGGGTACATAGCCCGATCGTCTGTCTTAAGAGTTCTTTAAGTCTGCCTTCCAAGGGAAGTATGTGGGAGCAAGTTACATCGATGCTCGTAGGCATGAGTTTCTAAACCTCACTTAGGGAGACCGATTAGTGATCGAGTATGAGGCCGAATATCTGAGACTGAGCTGTTATGCGTGAGGTATGGTGGCATCTGAATTTGAGTGATGTGTCCATTTTGAGGATGGGTTTAGGGATAATCTAAGGGAGCTGATAGCTCCAAGAGGGAGCGAGAGTTCTCCGTTCTGGTAGAGAATGCGAAGATAACCGAAGAGGTTAAGCACGCTGAGTGCCAAAACAAATATCATGAGAGGGGTAAGTACAAGAGGGATTCAGAGCCCTCCAGTTTAGTATAGGGGCCTAAGAAAAAGGCTAGGGCTGATAGGCCAATTAGAGTTGGGTCCCCGATTGCTCCTACTGGATTGCAGTCGTGTGGAGGTTGTGGTAGACGCCATCAGGGCGAGTGCTGAAGTAGAACTGGGACGTGTTTGAGGTGTGGGTCATTAGAGCACCGCATTCGAGAGTGTCCACTAAAGACCGATCAGGTGCAAGCTCCGGGTTCTGGTACTGCGTAGCCACAGACGGTAGTTCAGCAGCCACCAAGAGGCCGTGGTCAGACTAAGGATGGTAACGGTATGGGCCATGGACAGAAAGTACCAGGCAGAGGTGCTGGACAGACTGAAGTAAGCCAGCCTGCTCTTGTTTATACTGCTCGTCACTGAGAGGACAGAGACGCTCTAAACGTTATTACCGATACGTTCTTAATTTATGATGTACCTTATTTTTCTTTGATAGACATAGGTTTCACATATTCCTATGTAGCTAGCACTGTGTTTGAAAACTTGGGGATTTTGGTTGAGAGTACTTCTAGTGAGGTGACTGTACTAAGTCCACTGGAGCAATCGGTTCGGGTTAGCAAATTGTATAGATATGTTCCACTAGAGGTTCAAGGGTTGGTATTTCTGGCTAATTTGATAGAGCTTCCGTTTGAGGAGTTCGACCTGATTCTGAGTATGGACTGGTTGGTCAAGCACCATGTCAGTCTAGACTGTACGACTAAGAGGGTCGTCTTGAGAACTGAAGAGGATAATGAGGTAGTCATGATTAGAGAACGTCAGAATTATTTGGCTAATGTGATCTCTACACTAGTGGCTAAGAAACTGGTTTGTAAGGGATGTGAGGCGTTCTTGGCCTATATTAGTGTTTTTGTTTCTGAGGGCTCTACTGTAAAGGACATCAGAACTGTAAGGGATTTTTTTGAACGTCTTTCCTAAACAGTAACCGGGTTTACCTCTGAATCGAAAAGTGGAATTTAGGATTGATCTTCTTCCTGGTACAGCTCCAGTGTCTATCGCCCCCTATTGTATGGCACCGAAAGAGCTTATGGAGCTTAAGGCTTAACTTCAGGAGTTGCTAGATCGTGGCTTCATCCGTCTGAATGTGTCTCCGTAGGGAGCACCAGTTCTGTTTGTTAAGATAAATGATGGGACCGTGAGGATGTGCATAGACTATCGGCAATTGAACAAGCTGACCATAAAGAACAAGTATCCACTTCTGAGGATCGACATCAATTTCGAGGGGCTTTTGTGTTCTCTAAGATCAATCTCCGTTCAGGGTATCATTAGTTGAGGGTTAAAGAGGTGGATGTGCATAAGACTGCATTTAGGACTCATTATGGACATTAGAGTTCCTAGTAATGCCTTTTGGTCTGACTAATGCTCTGATTGTATTTATGGATTTGATGAACCAAGTATTTCAACCTTATCTGGATCAGTTCATCGTAGTTTCCATCGACCATATTCTGGTATACTTTAAGACTGAAGATGAGCATGATGAGTATCTTAGAGTTGTGCTTCAGATTCTGCGTGAGAAGAAACTATATGCTAAATTCAATAAGTGTGAGTTCTTGCTTCGTGAAGTCACTTTTCTGAGGCACATAGTGTCTGCTAAGGGGATCCAAGTCGATCCTAGGAAGATTGAGGCTGTACTAGATTGGAAACAGCCTAAGAATATATCTGAGATCTACAGTTTTCTGGATCTGGTCGGTTATTATCGGCTGTTTGTAGAAGGTTTCTCACTAATTGTAGCACCCTTAACTAAGCTGCTACGTAAGGGTGTTCTGTTTGTCTGGACTGATGTGCAACAGGAGAGCTTTGAAAAGCTCAAGACTGTTCTAACTGAGGCTCCTGTTCTGATACAGCCTAAACTTGGAAATGATTTTGTGGTTTACAGTGACACATCACATGTGGGTTTAGGTTGTATTCTAATGCAGGATGATAAGGTTGTGGCATATGCGTCTCGTCAGCTCAAGACGCATGGGGCAAACTATCCGACACATGATTTGAAAATCTAGCAGCACTATCTATACGTTAAGAGGTGTATTATCTATACTGATCACAAAAGCCTTAGATACTTCCTGACTAAGAAGGAGTTGAATCTTAGGCAGCATAGATGGATTGAGCTACTTAAGGATTATGACTATACTATTGTACCATCCTAGCAAGGCTAATGTGGTGCCCGATGCGTTGAGCCATAGGGCGATAACTGATTTGAGAGCGATGTTCACTTGACCTAGTTTGTTCAATGATTAAAGTTTGTGGCTGATTTGTAGGTTAAATTGACTTGGATAGAACAAATTCAGTATAGGATGTTAGAAGATGAATCGTTGGGTCTTTGGTTCCGTCAGGTTGAAAGTGGCAGCACTACGAGCTTTGGGCTGAATAATGATGGGGTACTCTGTTTCTGTGGTCGGATTTGCGTACCGAATGATACTGATTAAGGCATTCTATTCTGAGAGAGGCGCATAGTAGCCCTTCTGCTATGTATCTCAGTGGGAATAGGATGTATCGAGATCTTCGAAAACTGTACTAATAGCTGGGATTGAAACCGGAGGTTACTGACTTTGTGGCATGATGTCTGACATGTTAGCAGGTTAAAACTGAGCATCAATTAACTTCGGGCTGCAGCCGGTTAAGATTTCGCTATGGAAGTAGGAGTGCGTAACGATGGACTTCGTTAATGGGTTACCTCTAACACCCACAAAGAAAGATTCTGTTTGGGTCATCGTGGATCGATTAACCAAGTCTGTACACTTCATTCCGGTTAGGACCGACTATTCTCTTCAGAAGTTGGCAAAGCTCTACATTTCTGAGATAGTGAGACTGCATGGGGTTCTAATGTCGATTATTTCTGACAGATATCCTTGTTTCACTTCTCGATTCTGGAAAAAGTTCCATGAGGCTCTAGGTTCGAGATTGGACTTCAGTACTGCATTCCATCCTTAGAACGATGGTCAATCTGAGAGGGTGATTCGGATACTGAAGGATATGTTGAGAAGTTGTGTTATCGATTTTCAAGGAAGTTGGAAGGATTATTTACCGTTAACTGAGTTCGCCTATAATAATAGCTTCCAGTCGAGTATTCAGATGGCACCTTATGAGGCTTTGCATGGCCGTAAGTGTCGTACTCCTTTATGTTAGACTGAGCTGGGCGAACGTCGAGTGTTGGGTCCTAAGTTGGTTTTCGAGACTGAGGATAAGGTTCGACTAATTAGGGATCGTCTGAAAGTGACTTCTGATAGACAGAATTCTTATGCAGATCTGAAGAGACGTGAGATTGAATACTCTTTGGGGGACTTTGTGTTTCTTAAGGTCTCCCTATGGAAGAAGGTTCTAAGGTTCGATCATAAGGGCAAGCTATGCCCTAGGTTTATTGGACCGTATCGGATTCTAAAGCGTATGGGACCAGTTGCGTGTCAGTTGGAGCTACCTCTAGAGTTAGACCAGATCCATGATGTGTTTCACGTCTCGATGTTGAGGCGTTACCACTTTGATCCTACTCATATTGTCCCTATGGAGAAGATTAAGGTTAGTCCAGACTTGACATTTGAGGAGGAGCCGGTTCAGATCCTTGATAGAGATGTTAAGGTTCTAAGGAGGAAGTCTATTCCGTTAGTAAAGGTACTGTGGCAAAATCATAGCATTGAGGAGGCCACGTGGGAACCTAAGGACTCGATACGTGAGCAGTATCCTCATCTACTCTGATCAGGTAAATTTCGAGGTCGAAATTTCTTTTATGGGGTAGATTCATAACGCCCCAAAATTCTTATTTCTATTTTTGTGAAAATGTGAAAAATGTGTATTTGCTTCAGTGGTTAAGTGTTCTGGGTGTGTGTGAAAGGTCCCAAGTTCAAGCCCTAGCTTGGGTAATTTTTTATTTTATTTTTGGAATTAAGCCTTATCTCTATTCAGTGAGCTTATATTAAATTGTTTGTAAAATCTTAACAGAATAGGCCTGCTGGTCTGATGGATAAGTAGAGTGTTAGTTTATTGATGGTTAGGTGTTCGAGTCCCTGTGCAAGCATGGGAATTTATTTTTGCCTGTTACTTCATGCAATCTATGATGATTCCTATTGGAATATGCGAAGAAATTGAGCGTATTGTCAAGAGTTTTATTTGGGGCTATTCTAGTGATGGAAGAAATTGTCGCTGGTAAGTTGGAAGTCGATTTGTCAACCTAGGTCTTATGGAGGAGGCCTTGGGATAAGGTAGTTGAAGGACCATAATACTTCATTTATGTTTAAAATTGGGTGTAATGTGGTAGCTAGTCCTTCAGTCTTATGGGTTAAGGTCTTTTGGTCAAAGTATGGAATTAAGGAAGATATACCTGAAAGTATTGAACAAAGAAGATGTTCATTTTTATGGTGTTCTCTCTCTAAAGTCTGGCCTTTATTAAGAGAAATTTTATTTTGGTCTGTTAGCTATGGTAATATGGTTAGATGTTGGCAAGATCTACGGGTTATGGGTATTAGACCTTTGATTAGATAGATTCCATCTCATGGTAATCTCGATTCAGAGTGTACTCTTAAAGAGTTGGTCACAGAAAGTGGAACTTGGAATCTCAATCTATTCTGTTTATGGGTCCTTGAGACAATTATTCGACACATTGTAAGTATTCCTCCACCGCATCCTACGATGGATCCTGATAAGATTGCATGGATGAGCACTTCATCGGGTTCTTTTTCCCTTAAAAGCTCTTATTGGAAGTTAAGGGAAAGGACATGGGATCCAAAGGACGCGACCTGGACCATCTCGTGGGAATTTTAGGGTCTCCAAAGATTTAGCTTTTTTATTTGGCTTGTACTAAAACAAAGGTTGCTAACGAATGCATAAAGAGTGAGGAGAGGTATTGGGACTAATAGATCTTGTACGTTGCGTGGTATGGAATCAAAAGATATGCTACATCCCATTAGAGATTGAGTTATGGCCAAGGAGGTCTGGTTGTAGGTAATTCCTATAGAGAAACGAAGAGGGTTCTTTTTAGGTAGTTTACCTGAGTGGATTGCGAATAATTTGCAAAATAAAGAGGGACTGTTGTTGGAGGATGTGGAATGGACAAGTCTTTTTGGCCTTTTTGTGTGACATATCTGGAAGAATAGAAACCTCTTTATTTTCCAAGGTACGCAATGTAGTGCTAGTGAGCTTATCAAAATATCTTACAGGTCGGCTAAGGAATATAGATTAGTACAAAAAATGCGTCTATCTAAGAGTCAGCAAGTAAGAATGGCGATTCCTTGGAAGGATAGATGAGTTTAATTAAATACAGATGGTGTTATTAAGGTGGAAACTGGTAAAGCTACTTCAGAATGAGTCTTGCGAGACTATGAAGGCAAATGGATCTTAGGATTCAATAGATGTTTAGGGAAGTGCTTAGTCTTTGATGCAAAATTATGGGGAATCTATGACGGCTTGTTCATTCTGCAGAGTTGAAATTATGAGAAAGTACTGATTCATACAGATATTGTGGAAGTTGTGAAAACTATTCAAGAGTCTTTTAAGAATTCCTCAAACTTTACTTTGATTAGGTGAATTCATTAATTGTTGACGAATATTGGACAATGGTTGTTGAACTATGTCCCTAAAGAGAAAAATAAGGATGCTAATTGCATAACCAAAATAACTTTTGATAGAGGAAAGCTTTATTTTATTTGAAGAAACTCTTAAAGAGATTTCATATGTCTTAAGTTAATGTAATGTTTATTTAAAAAAAAAATTGCAACACTCATCCCCATAACCACATTGACCAAAGTACAAAGAAAATAGAACCAACTGACACCTGGAAAATCTGGTACATAGACTTCTAGCTTACTTAAACCAATAATGGAGAAAAGGAGAAATGTTGTAACCATATTTGGTTGGTATTGTGTAAAGCTCCGATGAAATTAAAATTTTATGATTTTTAATATTAATTATTTCTTTGTATTGTTATTAACTTCTACCATTTATTATTGTTTTAATAATTAATAAAATAGCATTAAAATAATATAATAATAAAAATTTAGAAATGGAAATGAGAGACAAAGATTTTTATATTGTTGAATTGTTTTGTGTAGTTTGAATATTAAAGAGGAATTACTTACATCTAAATTATCAATAAGAATTACATTCAAAAGTTTACTTAAACATATATTAGCACTGGTTCAAGTGCTGCTTAAAAACTGTCTATATTCCCCACACGTAATCATATTGATAAAAAATATATTATTAAAAATTTCTTGATAAAAAATTCCTTTTTTTATTAAAATTTTATAAAAGAATATATTTTTAAGTTACCAAAGAAAATTCGCCTAGGGGAACTATATGACAAGTAAAATGTTAGGGACTTGATGAGTGAGATGTTGAAATGAGCTTCTTCTAGCATAATTCTGTTTTAGGATTTGATTAAGTTGAAATGATCTCTGTCGGTTCTATCATCTATGAAGCCGGATATATAAACTATAGCCCTTCATTAAACAGGCTCCTAGAAATACATTGAACATATATAACTACAATCAAGTCGTGTTTTCCAGTAGGCTACTAGCAAAGCAGATTAACTGCTATTTAGAAACTATTAACATCTACTTGCAGGCATCTACTGACTGAATCACGAATCCATGTCCGGCGTCGATGCTATTAACTCGGGTGAGCTTGGGAGTGGGTCTACTTGGCTAAGTGGAACTGCTTTTTGGAGAACATGGAAAATGTTGACATCCAGGATCATTGGTTTACTTCCTATATTTGCAGGCTGAAATACACACACATCATGTTCCTCTAAGTTGTTGTCGTTCACAAAGTTCCTCCATCCACCTGAAAGACCTCCACAATCACGGCTTCTGTGATAATAAAATCGGGTCTTCCATGTACGTTTGTTCATTCGAAGAATCACATCCGCATTATCTTTCGGGAGATATTTAGCCACCCATGCAGTAGGGACAGCCTGCACAAACTCAAAAAAGGAAATAACTGTAAATCATTGAAGAATGGAAAGCAGTTTGATCGAGTTCAGGGATGATGTTTACCATATAAAACCGTCTCCCAACATGTGTGGGCTTCATAATTATCATAAATCCTTCATTGGTTAATGCTTCTTGTGCCTTTAAGAGGACATTCGTTTTCTCGAATTGAGTCACGAACCTTTTACCCGTTGTGTGCCACAAGCCAAAGACATCGCCATCGCCATCCATTGTTGTATGTTCATACTCTGAATCATTCACATGTGAGGGCGGAAATGAGAGTACAATTATCAGTCATCAATTCCAGTTACGAAGGTAAGATAATCCAACTATATGGAAAAAACAACGAAAAAGTAAGCACTCATTCCGAGTACCAAAAGCATTGAGAGTGACCATAATATTGCAGTGTCAAAAGTTAAATTCTACCATGGAATGCAGTCTTAGAGGCTAGAAGTACTCCTACCAGTTTCAAGTCTTTCGACCTTCACTTCTCCAGGAAAAGTAGGAAGTTCTTTGCCTACAAGGCTCTGCTTCGCATGGATAGACCGAGTACCATTATCTGAATTTCGGATCTTCTTTTTACTAGCTGCAGAGTTGATAGGTTTTCTTGAGGGCCTCGCATCCATGTCATTGTTAGTCGATTTTTCAGGACCGCTTTCGAGGCCACATTGAGAAGAATTGTGCAAAATTTCATCACTATTTTCATTCACCTTCCTTTTAGTTTGGTGAGTGGCATCAGATTCTGTATGCATACACTTCCTCACGAAATAAGAAGAAGCTTTTTCACACAAGCTCTTGCCATCAAACATTAGAACATCAAAATGGGACACTCCATTGTATTTGAAGATCAAAAAATCATTTGCAACCAATGAATGGTCTTTTACAAAAGTTTTCCATCCACCGTTGAAAAACAAGGTATCATCATCATCTACTGTCAGTCTTACATCCCATATGCTACCACTAGGACCTTTAAGAGTCACAGTTTCTGGAAGCTTTTTCTTGATGTTCTTAGCAAACTTTTCTGGTATTTCCTGCAGTTTGATATATCATTAAAATCCAAGGTGAAACCTTTCACTAGAATTTTTTAATAATAGGCAAAAGAGGGCGGACAGTTTACCCTAAAAGCAAAGTCAAGGGATGAACTGCATATTTCAATCAGAGTTCTTTCTTTCCCCCAAAAAGAGTTTCACTTCAACTAAGCAAAATACACTAACAACAAAGGAAAAAAGCAGGAACTTACCAACCGCTGAAGAAAATCACCATGGAGAAATTGTGAGAAATGTACACACTGAAAATGGGTCCAAAAGATTTCCTCTTCCCAGTCCCTACAATCCTTACATGTATCTTCCATTTGCTTTAACCAAAGAGAACTGCAACTCAGAACTCAGATGATCAACAAAACAATAGAAAGTGTTAGAGATGATAGAAATATCCTACTGCAAAACAAAATCATTAGCAGGGAAAATAAACTAAATGTGAACATATAAAATAATCACTGTGGCATCTAAAAATCGTAGTCTTAGAAGTAAATTCGCCGTAATCTTGTAGTGAAGATCGCCTCTAACGTTAACACAGAACTTCTATATTTATAAAGGTTTTCTAGAAAAGAATCGGGAAAAAAAACAAAAAATTAGTCGAAAAATTTTGACCTAAAAAACTGCAAAAAGAAACAGACGAGAGAAAAAGAGAAGAAGAACCTACTATTAAAATAATAGTGTCAGTTTTTTAAAACAGCAGAGAATTTTCCACAATCAAAAATATTTCCTGCAACAGTAAGAGAATTTTCCCCAACTGAATATTTTTTGCACTACCAACAGGAGATCTATCTAAAGAAGGAAGCAGACTGCTCACCTTAATGGGTTCAACCCAGAAGTCAAAGAAAATGGAAGAAAATAAAAAGAAAAACCCAAAAGTTGTAAGTTATTAGCTATGAAAAGTACAATTCATCTGCAGGCTGGTTTCCATCATTCTGAAATAAATGCTTTGCTATTATAGTTCATTTAGTTTTAAAATTCTGGGTCACTGAAGAAGCCAAAGGCATTATTGAGAAGTTAAAACTAAAGCAAACAAAAATTAGTAAAGATGATCGAATTGTTTGTACCAGAGAGAAGGATGGAGTTGGTGGAGCTGAGACTGAGACTGAGACTGAGCTGGAGTAGTGGACCCGTAGGGCAGGAGTCTCTTTTTAAGGACGTCTTAAAGGGCGAGCCTTTTTTGTTGTGGAGTGGATTAAGAACATAACAAATAGTTTAGAAAACATGGCACTTGGCAGTTAACATTTCCCACGTTTCAACTTCGGGGACAGCGCCGTTTGGTCTGGTTTCCACAACCCCATCATGTTTGGTCCGGATAAGGGACTAGAAGTGGGTGGCCGGTTCTGCTGTGAGCTTAAAAAAATAATAAATTACATCATCAGTCATTCAATTTTGATACAAATGATAAAATAATCACTTTAATTTTAATTGAATCACTTAATTTTCAAAAAATAATAAATCAATCATTAACATTATTAAAAAATGATAAATCAATTACCCATTAACATTTTTTGTCCTAGGCCAAAACCCAAGCCAAAACCCAAACCACAACTTCCAATTTATACCCTCATAACTACATTGTTATGTTGCCAAACCACAACTTTCAATCTTGCCAAAATCAGAAACAAATATTGCAACCTAACTGTAGAAATATCACAACCAGCTACCCAAATATGAATAAAAACATCCAAATATAAACATGTAAATTATGTCAATATCTATCCAAAAAGAAGTTTAAATAGAGACGTGGATATAAAAGAAATTTACCTGGACATGAAGGGTGGAGCGGATCCCAGGAGAAGGTTGAGGCAAGCACAAAATAGGGGTGCCCTCAGCATGGACAACAAGCCTTACACCAACACTCAATGGCCACCCATCTTAAGCTAAAGTGGAAAGGGTCCCTATAAAAAACATTTCCATTATGGTCTTGGAAACCTCAGCGGGAAATGACTTGTGGCTGGTTTTTGTTGGTGGGACTGAAACAGTGGAGAGCGAGGAGCATAATTTGAATGAGGGTTTGGGTTTTGCTTGAAGGAATTTGGGTTTTGGAGGGAAGGGTGGAAGGAAGTGTGTCGACAAGGATTGAGTTTGGATTTGGAGACTCATTTTCATTCCCCTTCGGATTTCCTTGCTAAGATAGATATGATATTAGATGTCTTCGCTGTGTTGGTATTTTTTGAGTGATAAAACAGAAGATTAGGTTATTAAATGTTAACAATAATAATAATAATAATAATAATAATAATAATAATAATAATGAGTACAAGAAAAAGAAATGGAAATGACCTCAAAATGAGATGAGATGGTGCATTTAGTTAAATATGGTGAAGGAAAGCTCTTGATCCTTCTCGTCACTGGAACTATTCTCTGTGAAGCTTGTCCACTGTCGTTACCGTGATCCACAACCTCATGCTGCTGTTGAACCACTCTATACTTTTTCTCTAATTCTCCTCCTCCTCCTCCTCCTCTTTTTTTTCATTCTTCTTCTTTGGTTCTTTTTCTTTTACTGCCCAACCCAGCTAGGGTTTTAAATTGGGGTCCTTTACACAGTAGGATGCCATGTTACTTTTCTGTTAGGTTTGTAATAAAAATGGTTAAAATGACTGATTTGTTATTTTTCAAAAGTTGAGTGGTTAAATTAAAATCAGAGTGGTTGTTTTGCCAACTGCATTAAAATTGAGTGACTGTTAGTGTAATTTACTCAGAAAGAAATTATGATAAACTTTTACCTATTGAATAGGTTTTTTTAGACACTATATCTATTGAACAGATTACAAGTTAATAATTTATATATTATCATAATTTTTGTTGTTTTTTATAATAATTAAGTAAATAAAATAAAATAAATTTATTAAGAGAACCAAACTTTATATCTCCTCATTTTTTTATACTATCTCATATTCTTTTAATATTCTCTCGTAAATTTTTTTACTTCAATTTTTTTTATATTTCATCATAATATTTTTTTGTATTCTATCATAATTTTTTATATTTCTTAGGATTTTTATATTCTTTTTTTTATATTATCTCATAATTTTTCATATTGTTTCAAAAAAAAAAGAATTTGGTACGATATATAGTTTTTGAGTAAAAAAATATTATTCTTAAATATAATGAAATTCTAATGAAATTTTTTTACGGAAAAAATTATAACTGTTAAATTTTAAATTTGTAATGCTAAATTTCGGTATTGAAAAATTATATTTGATGATACTTTTTTTAATGTGAAAAATTAAATAAATGAAAAAAAGTTACTAAAACAAACCAAAAATTGTTAACCTTCATAATTTTTGGTATCCCCTCAAGTTTTGTTGGTATTCCTTGGGTAAATTAACAATATATGCCAAATTTTTTATTTGGCCTTTTAGGTCATTTTTTTTTCAAATTTAGAGAAATAAGTCATTTTTAGAGAGAGAAAGGGAAAACATGCCCAGCTGGACGCGCTTTCCTCCTCTCTCTCCTAGGGTTAGGGTTTTTTATTTTGTTAGGTAGAGGGGTTTTGTTAAGGTTAGGATTTTTTAAGGGTTTAGGGTCAGAGTTTAGAGGTGAAACTGCAAAAATTTATAAGTAGATTTGAGGGGTCGAGAATGTGATAATGTGCCTTAGAACAGATATATTTCATATTTCATGGCAGATAGAACCATTACCTCATAAACCCATCCTAAGGAAGTTAGGATTTGGGGTGATAGTGCCTGATATGGTCACCGGTTGATGTCTAGGTTGAGGTCCCTGTCGACGGCCGTGACGTGGTCACAGTTTCAAGTATAACTAGGGGCTAGTTAATGGTCGTTTTGTAGCCACGGGTTCAAGCTTTTTGGATACCCGTAAATGATGCCTTATATATATCATACATAAGATTGAGGCCAAAAATAATAGGGGAAAACGAAAGGATTTCTGATGTAATCAATGTAATTTTTTCTTTATTTCCAGACAGTCGGTATATTTAACATTTCATTCTTATTTGATGGCTGACACCGAGGTGAACACAAGAGGACTCTCAGGCAAAGAACAGATGTTCCGGCATAGTAGAAGTCAAACTTGGGTCGGCACGGAGCAGTTGTAATTATTAATGGGTTGTTTAATAATGGCAACCGTTGTCACCCTAAAAAGAGCATCACATTTATTGTACCGCAACAGTTGCTCCATGCCTGAGAGTCTTCCTACGTCCACGGCAGTGTCGACCTTCACATAAGAAGGAAGGTTAAATATTCCGTTGCGTGAAAATAGAGGAAAAAATTACACTGATTATAGTGAGAAGCCCCATAGTTTTTCCCTATAATTATGCCCTCAAACTTTTGTATGGTATTTACAAGGCAACATTTCCGAGTATCCGAAAATTTTAAGCTCGTGACTATGTAACAACCGTCAACTGACTCTCCCATTATACTTTGATCCATGATCGCATAACGACCGTCGATTGAGACCTCTACGTAGACTTCCACCTATGATTGTACAAAGCAAAATCACCTCAGACCCCAATTTTCACAGGATAGGTTTCGGATGTAATTGTCCCATCTTGGCAGGATATATGAAATGTATGCGTCTCAGAGCGATACCGCATCAACAACGACTCAATAATACCTTGAATGAGAAATTTTATTTGCGACCGATATTTGTAACATTGAAGTTGGGAAGAAAACGAAGAAAGATAAATATTGTATAGTGGAAAGATGGAGGTCGAGAGAGATGATGTTTAAGGAATGATGGAGTACGAAGAGAAAGCCTCTTTTATAGGCGCGGGGGAAAGGTGATTTTGCAATGTAAAAAGTTCTCGTGGTCGAAAACGCATTGCAGGATCAGTGTCTTTATTGAATATCTTCAAAATGTGCTTCAAATATGCAGAAAGATTCTCGAGGTCAGGTACTTTCTTTTTAAGTCTTTTAAAAATGTTAGTGAAAGCTCATTTAGCTAGGTGTGCTTCCTTACTGACATGGCAAGTAAACGAGCCAAGCTGGACGAGCCTTCACTAATATTTTTCAAAGGCTGAGAAGTACTTGACCTCGGGAATCCTTTTTACGTATTTGAAGCATGTTATGAGGCACAAAATACCCTCTAAAGCATGTTTCTTATGAAATTATATGACTTGTCAAATGCCTTTTCGAGTACTACTTTGCATTTCATCATCATTATTCGTCAAAAATGTGTATTTAAAAATGGATTTTGAAGCACGCATTCCCTCTTTCCTTAGGCATGCAACAAATTCATATCAAACATTGAAGAGTTAATTTGTGAGAGTCGTTTGTATTTCTTTGGAAAATCGTTTATTGATTTTTTTGTTTCTGCTCACCTGATTCGTAACCGATATTAAAATGAGTTGATGAGTAAATTCATTATTTTCTATAACGGTCAAATCTGTAATACAGAAGTCGGGGTGGTATTTACAAGAGCCTAGTCTGTGGAATTAGCGTTCAATTGTGCCATTCAATTGCTTGAGCTACAGACTGAAATCAGGAGGAAAGTGGGGAGTTCGACCCAAAAAAGAATTTCAAGGTTGTAATGTAGATATCTTGCTTCCATTGACCCCTATAGGTATAAGCTATTTGATGTAAAAGATGATCTCGAGCTTAAGGTGGTAATATCATTGCACTGCTGAAGTGGAAATGTTATAATGAAGATATATGTCAAGTTTGCCAAGGCTGATGGAGCTAGTCCATCTTCAGCCACTGTCGCAGCTAATGTTGGAATCGAAGCTCAAGTAGAAAATCTTACTACACAGTTGTGTAATGAGTTCACTGGTTTGTTACAGAGCTCCTAGTATGGGTATATATTCTTTGGTTTCTGGCATAGATTTAAAATTTGGCAACTACTACCAGTTAGGGTATGAGTGTAACCCGAACCTTAATACCCGTGCTCGAAATTTTATCAGTGTGTTCGATTTCAACTTTGGCGGATCAATATCCTAGGATGGAAGCACTTGTATCGAGAGGACCGACCTATATTGGCCACTAATCCGATATAGATTTTGGCAAGCACATGGGGTACAGAAGAGCCAATGACTTATTCCTTACAATCGGGTTCTACGAAGGTGTATTGAACCTTTTAGTTGAAGGTGACAATGAAGGCGCAGATGAGGAAAAACTCACAAATGAGGAAGAAGATGCAGGCGAGGAAGAAGGGGTAGCAAATGCAGTTGATGGATCGAAGTCAAACTAGAATTCAATTTGGTAGTATGGCCCAGATGGTTCGGAAGTGACACTTTTTTTTAACTAGAGTAGGTTCCAACGAAGTCAAAACCTTTTGTAACATCCCTAACCCATATCCGTCACCAGAATAGGGTTACGAGAAATTACCTATCAAAGTACAACATATAATATACATTTCTCATACATGATTCAATTTCACATAAATATCAATCTAACATAATCTCAATGTTCCTTATAAGGCTCTACGAGACCTTAAAACATGATTAGAAGTGGTTCGGACTAAACCAATAACATTCGCAAACTTTGAGAAACTTATAAAATTTTCAAACATTCAAGGGTCACACGCTTGTGGCCCGTGTGCCTTACACGGCCACCAGACACGCCTGTGTCATAGACTGTGTGAAAACAGGGCATACATACTGACTTGCACCACACGGCTGGAGACACGCCCGTGTGCCATGGCCATGGGAAATCTAGAGGGGTTACTGACTTAGGTCACACGACCGGCCATACGCCATGTGCTAGCCGTGTCTCACACGCTGCCAATACACACGCCCGTGTGTCTAAACCGTGTCAAACCTGTAGAGTATATTGACTTAATATCGAAAGGCTACCTCATGGGACACATGACCATATAGCATGATCGTGTGTCGTACACGGCTGAGACACACGCCTGTATCTCCATTCGTGTGGACAAAAATAGGCTATTTACAAAGCCAAATTGCCACCCTTTCCTCATGCACACCTAGCAACCAAAATGGTACCATTTTAATACATTAATAGGCATCCAAAACATGCTATTTCATACACATTTCATGCCATTTATACAACATCTTTTTCACTACTCAATTCCACAGCCAAGAACATGCCAAATCAAATTGATACTTTAACTAATATACACATTTAGACATAACCCAAATCATCAAGCATTTACTAAACCAAAATAGTATCCAAACATCATCTTAAATTATACCAAAACTTACCATTTCTTAAACCATAACACATCATTAACAATTTATTAAATACTTATTCATCAACCCATCAAAATAACCATATCATGTCTACCAAAATATAAGGCATCATAAATACATCACATATCACATATTAACTCATAACATAAGTCAAATTCAACTTCATCAACAACATCATTTACAAGGCAACTCACATGGCTAAATTCAAAGTTCAAAACATACGAAAATAACACTAGCCTATACATGCCATATACCATATATACAAAGCTTCAAAAGTACCAATAAGATAATAGATAGTGTAACAATGTTCCCGATGATCCTCGAATCAGAGCTAGCTTCGATTATCTATAAAACATGGAAAAAACACACAAAGTAAGCTTTAAAAGCTTAGTAAGCCATACACAAATAAATTACCACATGAATCAACATCATTTCCACCAATAGGCAAAGTATGAGTAAGAATATATAAATACACAAACCTTTCTCTTTGTACACATACTCATTATCATAGTTGAATTCATCAAATATTTCCCTTTCAATACTTGTACGAATCTTATACGTACTTGAGTCATTTAACTCATTCACACATTCTTTCTCGACTTGACTTTTTCCTGTTTAACCATTTGAAATCGTTAAGGATACTCGGAAATCACATAAAGCTCGTACAATGCCATATCCCAGACATGGTCTTACATGTTATCACATATCGATGCCACTGTCCCAGACAGGGTCTTACACGAAATCGAATAGCGATGCCAATGTCCCAGACATGGTCTTACACGTAATCACAATACAATGCCAATTTCCTAGACATGGTCCTACATGTAATCACATCTCGGTAACCTAATGTCATGACATTTGTCTCCTATACTATTCCTAAGGTTCGTACAGGACTTTTAGATGTTGTAACTCTGTTGATTCTTGCTCGTATCTGCTCATTCAACATTCATAATAATTCAATGATAACTAAACATGTATAATTCAATTTAAAGACATTTATTAGCATATGAACTTACCTCGTATTAGAGATAAACGGAATGGATCGACTATTTGACAACTTTCGATTTCTCTCGATCTAAATCTGATTTCTTTCTTCCAAGATATATATAAATTCAAAATTAACTTATTTATTCATTGATTCAATCAATTCAGTCCAAAAACACATATTTAAGCTAATTTTCACTTTGGCCCTAAACTTTCACATTTCTTACAATTTAGTCCTTATTTCAATAAATACAAAATTACCCTAATTCAATTCAAACCCATGTATGCTGAATTACTATAGTACCCCTAGCAGCCTATATTTCACATTTATTCACATTTTTAACCCCACATTTTCATCTTTTCATAATTTAATCCCTAATATACATTTTTACTCAAAATCACTTTACAAAACATAGATATTTATCACTAAGCTTTCATAATTCATCATCAATAATTCAAAAATAGATGAATTCATCAATGAAAACTTTAATAACATTAAGCAATTTTTCAAATTAGTCCCTAGGCTAGCTAGTACTCAAAGCAACGATCACAAAAACATAAAAATCATCAAAAATCGAGCTCAAAACATACCTCAATCAAGCTATGCAGTGCCAAAATTTCAAACCCTATTTTAGCTTTCTTCTTTGCTTCATTCGACCATAAAATATGAACATAAAGATGGCTTTATGTTTTGTTTTATTAAAACATAAGTTAATTACTAATTTACCAATTTGACCTTAGTTTAAAACATTAATAAACATCAAATACATGCCCATTTATGTCCATTCCCACTATCAATCGTCTATTCACAACATAAGTACTTCACATTTAATAAACCATAGCAATTAGACACTTAAACAATTAGAATGAAACTTTTGCATTTTACGCGATTTAGTCCTTTTGTCAAATTAAGCATCCAATCGATAAAATTGAATCACGAAACTTTCACACATACATGCTATCATGCTATAAACACATAAAATAATATGAAAATAATTTTTGACCTCGAACTTTTATTTTCAAAACCACTATTCTGATTTAGCTCAAACCGGGCTGTTACACCTTTTGGTTCTGATAATGACAACTCCGATAATACTCCGAATTGGAATCTACGATTTAGGGCATATGAACCTTTATCTCACATGACCAATATCGACCTTTCAGCCAAAGGTGGTTTAGTGTTTTGACAACTATCATACGGAACACTTGGTAATGCAAGCTTATCGTCAGATGTCTGGGTATTGGGAGTTGGCATGGAATAACCAAATAAATATGCTTTCCTTATTGCCTGAAGCTGTAAAGCTTCAAGAATGGTGTGAAATATCACATCACAAAGTCTCGTTTAGAGAAATTTGATGGTAAGTGCGCAATGCGTGACGGAAGGTGCAATGTAAAACAATGGCATCTTTGTGGAAGTAGATCGGCTTGTGGACAAGAAAAAAGTATTATGGTCCACATACTTGTGTTGCAACAGGTGTGCAGTGCGACCACTCTATTTTTTGAAATAATGTGACTTGGTCAAGGTCTTATTTTTTTCCAATTACTTAACTTTAACTCATAATTTACAGGTGTAATTTAGGATTATCCCAGGCTAGACTCAGACATTATTTTTGACATTGTTCTACCGATGGTGAAGGCGAATCCCAGAATCCTTGTCACGTCTGGGTGTTGATTACCAACATCCATAGCCAGCACAGATACATACCATTGTACTACAAAGCATGGATCACAAAACAAAAGGCTATGAATAAGTTGCACCACGATTGGGAAGTCCATACAAATATTTATGGCAATGGTGTCAGGTACTGGATCGGTATATACCAAGTTCTGTAACCAATCTAGAAACGTAACCAATGTACTCTTGTGATCGTCTGGTCCCTAGGAAAAGAGTATTCCACCGATTCTTTTGGACATTCGATCAATACAGGGAAGCTTTTTGACACAACAAACTTTTGTTGCAAATTGACGGAACTTGGCTATACGGGAGGTATCAACATTAACTGTTGATTGCAGTTGACAAGAATGGTAATAGGAAGATTCTACTGATTGAGTTTACAATAACTTTCGGAGAAAAGCCAAATGATTAAGATTTCTTTCTTAGTTGATTGCACCACCAAGTTTGCCCACAGCTTGGCATATGTGTCATATTGGACAAGGCAACAAGAATCTTAACCGCTATTGAGCGACAAGGTAGCCTTTGCAGCCGCACCTGCCATAGGTACTACATACGACATGTTGGCTCCAACTACCACACTAAATGACCTTTGGAAAGTGAGCGAGACCACTTTATTGACACAGGTATGTAATTTCCACTTTATCTCAAATAATGCTTGATTTTATATCATCGTATATTGTTTTCATTCATGGGTATACCCTTCGAACAATGGACGCAATTGTATGATGGATGTTGAAACCTATTTTTATATTTTGAAAAATGGGGATCGACTTTAAAAAGAAATATGGAGTTGCCACCAATCCTTTTTTGTTTAGGTGTGATCGAATCACCTTGTAAAATATTTTGTTTTATTAAAATGTCAATTCTGGCTTACGAAATTCAAGAAAAATAGATTTGGGAGTCGGTTACATACAAGGAAGCATTGTCACCCTCGTAACGCCCAAAATTGGTACCTAATTGATTAATTAATGCCCTAATGTCGAGAAATTTGAAAAGATTTTGAAACACAATCTCCTAAAAAATTTTGAATATACTTGAATTGGATATTAAGATTCTCCTGCCCCGAAGGAATAAAATATCACATCCAACATGTTAGGATATGACAATTTAAATCTTCGAATCCAAGATCTCATGATTCCCAAAACTCATACATTGAAAATTTCAAAAGGATATTCGATTATTTAGCCAAACGAAAAACAGAAACCCAACACGTTAGGGCACGATTTCTCGAATTTCCAAATACGAAATATGGCCTTGTTTTTTAAAATTGAAGAAAACACGGAATGTAAAAAGGGTGTTTGGTCATTTGGTCAAACGAAAAGTCGAAACTCAGCACATTAGGGCACGATTTCTCGAATTTCCAAATACGAAATATTGCCTTGTTTTGAAAAAATTTTAACTAAGCGATTATAAAACTGACTCAAAAAATATATTTGTTTAGTTAGTTTAGGGATAAAAGATAATCGATATCGGGCGAAAGTGAGAATTTGAATCATGATGCAATAACAAAAATAGAAGCATAATTACGAACATGAAATAATCATATGTGCATACAACTTTGTACAAATGGATGACAAGGACAATGACATGAACACACAATTCGAAAATATACAATAACAATGATCCCACAATCCTATTTTGAATAACTAACATTAATAATCAAGAATAGCGAAAACTAAAAATATAATTAATTAAAAAAATTAGAGTAAAATATAACCAGTTTTCAAACATAGACGAATAAAATTAAAATAATAATACATAAGACGAGAAATTAGGAATCAATATATATATAAAACAATCTAAAAACTATTAAATATATGAAAATTTACAAATGAACAATACATAATAAGGTTTGGAATAGTTTACATATAAAAAAAATAAAAAAACTAATAATATATAAATGATTATTAAAATTGATATTATGAAAGAAAAAATTTGGAGCAAATAATGTAAAAAATATTTTAAAAACAAAACATGTCTATTTAAGGTTGATAATATACATACAATGAGAAAAAAAATTAACATAAATAATATATAAATGGAGATAAAAATATATGAAAGAGTTAATAATAACAAAAATATATAATAATAACAAAAATATATATGAAAGAGTTTTTAAGAATATATAATAGATTTGCAAGGAAATATATATATATAAATAGATTTAAAAGAAAATGTATACATAAAATAACATGTAATCAATAATGTATATAGAATAAAACTAATTTTATCATAAACTATATATGTAAAATAATATATAAGGGTATTTTGATTAAATATTATACAAACTTTTAAAGCAACATAATATAAAAGAGAATTTTAAAATAATAACTATATAATAAGACAAATAAAAAAACAAAAATATCATACTAAAATAATGTAAAATTAATAACATAATTTATATTAAAACAGATTTTAAAAAAAACAACTGAATAGATAAATTAAAAGAAATAAAGAATTACAAAAACTAAAACGAACAAACTCAATTGAGATAAATGCAAACTAAAAGGAGTAATTAATAAATAAAATAAACCATTGAATCAGAATTAAGGACTAAAGTACAATACGCGCAAACGTTTGAGGGTTAAAAATATAAATGTCCCAAATCCCAAAACGTAACGTTTAGGCGCGGACCAAGTTGAAATAGGATGCAAATTCTGGGGAAAAATTTTAAAAACAAAGAAAATATAAATAGGGCCTAATTGAATGCCGGCACAAAAAGGGAAGGACCAATCGTGCAAATATCCCTCAAAGACCAAAATACGCGAATCCCAGTTGTGTCGGGTCGGGTCATCGAGTTTGGCCCATACGACATCATTTTAAGGCCACTGAACTAGTCCTTAAATGACATCGTTTTACGTTGTATATGAAGGGAAAAAAACCTAAAAATCAAGTCACTAGGCCATTTCACAAAAGAAGGCCATTCGGTCGATTAGAATACGCCGTTTAACCACCATACTCACCGATGGCCGATTTCAGTCCCAAAATCCCATCTCAACCTCTAACTTCGACGAGGAAGATAGGGCCTCTGATGGCATGTTCGTGAAGGTAAACCCCTCACTTTCTTCTTTATTTTAATATGAAAAAGAAATAGTATGTAAAACCAAAAAAGGGAAAAAAATCGAAAAAGAAGAAAGAAATCTAAAATCACCTTCAAAAAAACGATTCTCTCTGTTTTTTTTCTATTTAGAATGCGTGAAAATTTTACACTGATTCTCTGGCTTTTTATAGCTGAATCAAAATGAAAATACAAAAGCTTTTTTTTTCCTTTTTTGTTTACTATTTCTCTGTTGTTGCTGTGCTGTTATTTTTCTTCTCGCAGGTTCAACTGACATGGACGTATGGAGGTGTACGGCTGCTTGGCATGTGACACTGCGGCACAAACAGTTTCAAAAACCCTTAGGGTTTCTAGAACCTTTGGTTATTGAGCCTTTTCGTTATTGGGCCACTGCGATTTGGGCTAGGTCCTAGGTTGGGTCTGTTGTAACAAAGGGACTTAGACTATTAAAATTTGGGGTTTTTTATATTAATTATTTTGTTTTATTGTTTCTGATGGGCCCGAGCAAATTGGGTTGTATCCTGACTTCTCGGCATTTCTTTTCTTCAAGTAACCCTATTCTATCCCATTGCGTCTTCAGGGGTATAATAAATAGTGCTTTAATCTACTCCACTGGAATTTTAGGGAGAAGAGATTTGTATCTTCAATGAGATAAAAGCTGATGATTTCAACCTACTCCGCTGCAACTTCAGGGAGATAAGGTTAGTGACTTCAATCTGCTCCTTTACTACTGTAACATATCGAAATAGGGCCTAAATGGAATAGTGGTTGCGAAACCACAAATATGAGATAGAAAAATTTATTTTATTATCATTTTAAGGTCTATGGCATGATTGCATGATTGTGTGAAAATTTCGTTTAGAAATTTTATCGATAGAGGGTCCAATTTGATATTTAGGACTATACTGCAAAAGTTGTAAAATGTGTGTTCTAGTTCACAAAGGTATTAAGTACTTGTGAGTAATGGGTTTTAAAGTGGAGGTCCTTGGATAGCAATTATACCATTATACTAGTTTGGACAAAAATACCTAAAGAAAAATAAAACACCATAGCTTTTAATTAAGGGCATTTTGGTCATTTAGTTATTAAAATGAATTAAAAACAAAATTAAAAGCCAATTTTTGTTCATCTTCTTCATTAGGCCGAAATTTCAAGGTTTCTCCATAGCTAGGGTTTGTTCCAAGCTTCCAAGCTCCATAGTAAGTGATTCTAAGCCCGTTTTTAATGTTCTTTACATTTTTTGAGTCCCGATAACTTGATTAAGCTTATTCTAGCAATAATTCAACCTAGGGTTCATATTTGGAAAAATACCCATAGGTGAAATTTGTGTATTTTGGTGTTTTATGATAGAATATGAGGTTTTAAATTATGTTAGACAACTTGTGCGACTCGGTTTTAAGTGAAAACGAGTACAAGGGCTTAATCGGTAAAAATACCTAATAGTCATAAGTACATGTTAGAGTGAGAATTTGATGTTTTCATAGAAGGGAAAAATGATCAGCATGTCATAAAACATAAGAAAATAGGATGAAGTTTAATTTCCGAGCCTTGGGGAAAAAGTGTAAATATGTAAAAGTTTAGGGGCAAAATGTAATTTTGCCAAAGTTTGGGTCAAGGACTGTTTTAATAAATGTGAGTATAAATAAGCTAAATTTTTTATTATAGATCAAGAAGAAAAAAAATCCGGAGTTAGACCGGGGAAAGAAAAAGATAGTGGACTAAATCGATATAGTTGATCGTATTTTGTTTCGAGGTAAGTTTGTGGTAAATAAATGCAATATTCTATTATTTTATGTTAATTTTGTTAATTTTCAGCATGTGTATATTTATTTTATGAAATTATTCAAAGAAGACTCAAGCATGAATTGACGGAGAAGTAATTTCAGAAAGTCCTGGTTGAACCTTAGGAATATGTAGGATACAAATGTCATGACATTAGGGTTTAAGGATACCATGTAAGACCATACCAAGGCATGGCAATTGGTAAGGTTTCTAAGGCAAGGAAATCATGTAAGACCATGTCAAGAAATGGCATTGATAAGTTACTATAAGGCAAAGGTCCCATGTAAGACCATGCCAAGGCATGGCATTGGTGAGTTCATAAGGCAAGGATGCTATGTAAGACCATGTCAAGACATGGAAATCGTAAGTTTCTAAAGGATACTACGTAAGACCATGACAAGTCATGGCAATGGTAAGGTACCCGCGTATCTTTAGTATTCCAAGTGGTTCAATGGGAAAATTTAAAGAGAATGTCAAGGTAAGGTAAGGTAAGACGAGTTATGCTAAAAAGGTAAGACAAGTTCATGCTAGAAGAGCAAAGGTAAGTATATAATGTTCATGTATGCTTGATAAGGAAAAAGGTAAGTAAAAAGTATTAATAAATTTGATTAAGTAAGTAAGTATTTAAGTAAGTGAGTAAGTGAAGAAGTTTAAAATATGTCTATGACAATTAATGAAGTTGCATTTAGTAGTATCATGCCAAGTAGTAAGATAATTCTTATGAATGTTGTTATTTATTTGCATGCAAACTTACTAAGCTTAATGCTTACCCCCTTTATTTTCCTTCTTTTTATAGTTTTGTCAAGCTAACTAAGGGATCGTAAAGTACGTCAGAGGTCCGGGCACACTATCACGAGGATTATTTTGGTATAGCTAGACGTTTCATTTTGAGTATGGCATGTATAGCATCGTAGCCATTTTGTGTGTATGATCTTATGATATGGCTGATGAATGGTATGTAAATGCTTAATAATTATTAGTTTTTGTAATGGCTAATCAAGGACATGTTTGGTGTTATGTATGCGTAAATGCTAGTTATTCCATGGAAATCATGAAAAAGGTTAAATTAGCTTTAAAACAGTATCGGACATCAATAATGACGTGAATTTGGAAAATCACTAGAAATAGTAGAAATGGATTTAGATAGTGAATGAGATATATAATCAAATCTTGATGAGTCTATTTTCATATGGATGGAACAAAATAGGTATATGAGTTATATTTTATGAGATATTTAAATTTTTGTGAAACAGGGCCAGAGCGATTTCTAGATCCCCTGTTCTGACTTTGGAAATTCACCAAAATTTGTACAAAGATAATTAGAAGTCATGCTTTACATGTACAGATTCCTTATTGAGTATAGTTTTATGAGAAATAAACAGTATAATAATTTAGACTCTGTACAGGGATATATTTAATTCGTAATACATAGGGGTTAGAGTAGTCGAACCCTGAAATAGGGGTGAATTTAACTAATAAACTATACTAGTTGGCCTGACAAAAAATTCTAGAAAAAATTCAGTTGATAGATATATGATTCTAGTTTCTGGAAAAATTTATGAAATTGGATTTCGAGTTTTGTAACTCGAGATATGAATTTTTAAGCGAATGTGATGCAGTTATCAAGCTTGTCTGGAAGTTCTAAAATAAATTGTTTGACCTGTTCAATTAATGAATTAAGCCCGTTAACACCTCGTGCTTGACTCTGGTGACGGTCTTGGGTTTGGGGCATTACATTTATTGGTATCAGAGTGAAGGTTTAGTCAGTTCTCGAAATATTTAGTATGAGTAAGAGTCTAGCTATACATGCCATACTTATGTGTTGATAGTGTGATGACTCCTGACGATTTTAAAATGTTTTCTTTTATAGTTATGGATCCCAAACAAGCTGGTGCAGATGATGTAGAGAGTAACGTGCCTATTCCCGCAGAAGAGACGGTGCCACCAAATAGTAGTGAAAGGCCCGTTACAGTTAGTCAGGGAATAGGGGCTCGCGAAGCCTTCTTCCAAGCTATGAATTAATGGTTTGTCGAGTTCGTTCGAATGGATCCGGTTGTTAGACCTCCACCCCCTCATGATCATCAGACCACCCATGTAGCTCCCCCAGTCACAGGTACGGTTATAAGAGAAAAATCACCAGTTGATAAAATCAAAAAAACAAGGAGCCGAAGAGTTTCGAGCTACAAAAGATGATGATGCAGAAAAGGCAAATTTGGCTCGAGAATACTATCAGGGTCTTTGATGAGTTATCCTACACACCTGAGGAATGTATGAAATGTGTTGTATCACTCCTTAGAGATTCGGCCTACCATTGGTGGAAGACACTTGTATCAGTTGTATCGAAAGAGAGAGTCACTTGGGACTTCTTTCAAGAGGAATTCCGTAAAAAGTACATCAGTCAGAGGTTTGTTGACCAGAAAAGAAAAGAGTTTCTAGAGTTGAAACAGGGAACATGACAGTGACTAAATATGAGCGCGAGTTTGTTAGACTCAGCAATTATGCTCGAGAGTGTGTGTCTACAGAGGCTATTATGTGCAAAGGATTTGAGGATGGGCTTAATAATGATATCTGATTGTCTGTAGGTGTCCTAGAAATAAAAGAGTTTGTTATCCTAGTTGAGAGATCCAAGATTTACTTCACGGTTTTGGAAGAAATTACAGGAGGCTTTGGGCACAAAGTTGAGTTTTAGTACAGCTTTCCATCCTCAAACCGATGGTCAGTCAGAGAGAGTTATTCAGGTACTTGAAGATGTGCTTAGATGCTGTGTACTGGAATTTCAAGGCAGTTGGGAAAAATATTTACCATTAGTAGAGTTTGCCTACAATAATAGTTATCGGTCAAGTTTGAAGATGGCACCTTATGAAGCTTTGTATGGACGTAAATGTCGCACACCATTGTATTGGATAGAGCTTAAGGAAAATCAGATTTACGGGGTTGATCTAGTTAAGGAAACAAAAGAGAAAGTAAAAGTCATCAGAGATTGCTTGAAAGTAGCTTCAGACAGACAAAAGTCGTATGCAGATTTGAAGAGAAAAGAGATTGAGTATCAAGTTGGTGACAAAGTGTTTTTGAAAGTATCCCCGTGGAAGAAAGTTCTCAGATTTGGCAAGAAAGGCAAACTAAGTCCACGTTTTATTGGACCGTTTGAAGTGATTGAGAGAGTCGGACCATTAGCATATCGGTTAGCTTTGCCGATTGAGTTAGAGAAGATTCATAATGTATTTCATGTGTCTATGCTATGTCGTTATCGTTCAGATCCATCACATGTGATTTCTCAGATAAAGGTTGAGATTCAGCCAGACATGACTTACGGTGAAGAACCGGTAAAGATTCTAGCTCGAGAGGTAAAGCAATTAAGGAACAAAAGTATTGCACTTGTGAAAGTACTAAGGAATAGACATGGGGTAGACGAGGCTACATGAGAGCCCGAAGAGGCTATGCAAAAACAGTACCCAAATCTCTTCACAGTTAAGATTTTCGGGGACGAAAATCCCTAAAAGGGGGAGAAATGTAACATCCCGAAATAGGGCCTAAACGGAAAAGTGGTTGCAAAACCACAAATTTGAGGTAGAAAAAATTATTTTATTATCATTTTAAGGTCTATGGCATGATTGCATGATTGTGTGAAAATTTCGTTTAGAAATTTTATCTAGAGGGTCCAATGTGATATTTAGAACTATATTGCAAAAGTTGTAAAATGTGTGTTCTAGTTCACAAAGGTATTAAGTACTTGTGAGTAATGGGTTTTTAAAGTGGAGGTCCTTGGATAGTAATTAGACCATTATACTAGTTTGGACAAAAATACCTAAAGGAAAATAAAACACCATAGTTTTTAATTAAGGGCATTTGGGTCATTTAGTTATTAAAATGAATAAAAAACAAAATTAAAAGCCAATTTTTATCCATCTTCTTCATTAGGCCGAAATTTCTAGGTTTATCCATAGCTAGGGTTTGTTCTAAGCTTCCAAGCTCCATAGTAAGTGATTCCAAGCCCCGTTTTAATGTTCTTTACGTTTTTGAAGTCCTGGTAACTTGATTAAGCCTATTCTAGCAATAATTCAACCTAGGGTTCATATTTGGAAAAATACCCATAGGTGAAATTTGTGTATTTTGGTGTTTTATGATATAATATGAGGTTTTAAATTATGTAAGACAACTTTTGCTACTCGGTTTTAAGTGAAAACGAGTAAAAGGGCTTAATCGGTAAAAATACCTAATAGTCATAAGTACATGTTAGAGTGAGAATTTGATGTTGTCATAGAAGGGAAAAATGATCAGCATGTCATAAAACATAAGAAAATAGGATGAAGTTTAATTTTCGAGCCTTGGGGAAAAGTGTAAATATGTAAAAGTTTAGGGCAAAATGTAATTTTGCCAAAGTTTGGGTCAATGACTGTTTTAATAAATGTGAGTATTAAATAAGCTAAATTTTTTATTATAGATCAAGAAGAACAAAATCTGGAGTTAGACCGGGGAAAGAAAAAGATAGTGGACTAAATCGATATAATTGATCGTATTTTATTTCAAGGTAAGTTTGCGGTAAATAAATGAAATATTCTAATATTTTATGTTAATTTTGTTAATTTCCAGCATGTGTATATTTATTTTATGAAATTATTCAAAGAAGACTCAAGCATGAATTGACGGAGAAGTAATTTCAGAAAGTCCCGGTTGAACCTTAGGAATGTGTAGAATACAAATGTCATGACATTAGGGTTTAAGGATACCATGTAAGACCATGCCAAGGCATGGCAATTGGTAAGGTTTCTAAGGCAAAGAAATCATGTAAGACCATGTCAAGAAATGACATTGATAAGTTACTATAAGGCAAAGCTCCCATGTAAGACCATGCCAAGGCATGGCATCGGTGAGTTCATAAGGCAAGGATACCATGTAAGACCATGTCAAGACATGGCAATGGTAAGTTTCAAAAGGATACCACGTAAGACCATGACAAGTCATGGCAATGGTAAGGTACCCGCGTATCCTTAGTATTCCAAGTGGTTCAACGGGAAAATTTAAAGAGAATGTCAAGGTAAGGAAAGGTAAGACGAGTTATGCTAAAAAAGTAAGACAAGTTCATGCTAGAAGAGCAAAGGTAAGTATATAATGTTCATGTATGCTTGATAAGGAAAAAGGTAAGTAAAAAGTATTAATAAATTTGATTAAGTAAGTAAGTATTTTAGTAGTGAGTAAGTGAAGAAGTTTAAAATATGTCTATGACAATTAATGAAGTTGCATTAAGTAGTATAATGCCAAGTAGTAAGATAATTCTTATGAATGTTGTTATTTATTTGCATGCAAACTTACAAAGCTTAATGCTTATCCCCTTTATTTTCCTTCTTTTTATAGTTTTGTCAAGCTAACTCGGGGATCGTAAAGTACGTCGAACATCCGGGCACACTATCACGAGGATTATTTTGGTATAGCTAGACGTTTCATTTTGAGTATGGCATGTATAGCATTGTAGCCATTTTGTGAGTATGATCTTATGATATGGCTGATGAATGGTATGTAAATGCTTGATAATGATTAGCTGTTGGAATGACTAATCAAGGACATGTTTGGTGTCATGTATGCGTAAATGCTAGTTATTCCATTGAAATCATGAAAAAGGTGAAATTAGCTTTAGAACAGTATCGGACAACAATAATGACGTGAATTTGGAAAATCACTAAAAATAGTAGAAATAGATTTAGATAGTGAATGAGTTATAAAATTAAATCTTGATTAGTCTATTTTCATATGGATGGAACAAAAAGGTTTATGAGTTATAATATATGAGATATTTAAATTTTTGTAAAACAGGGCCAGAGCGATTTCTGGATCCCCTTTGGAAATTCACCAAAATTTGTACAAAGACAATTAGAAGTCATGCTTTACATTTACAGATTCCTTATTGAGTGTAGTTTTATGAGAAACAAACGAGATAATAATTGAAACTCTGTACAGGGAGATATTTAATTCGTAATACACAGGGGTCAGAGTAGTCGAACCCTGAAACAGGGGAGACTTTAACTAATAAACTGTACTAGTTAGCCTAACCAAAAATTCTAGAAAAAATTTAGTTGATAAATATATAAGTCTAGTTTCAGGGAAAATTTATGTAATTGGATTTCTAGTTTCGTAACTCGAGATATGAATTTTTAAGCGACTGTGATGTAGTTAGCCAGCTTGTCTGGAAGTTCTAAAATAAATTGTTTGAGCTGTTTAATTAATGAATTAAGTCCGTTAACACCTCGTGCTCAACTCTGGCAACGGTCTCGGGTTCGGAACGTTACAACTACCTTGGGAAGATAAGATTCGCCATCTTCGATCTGTTCCACTACTGCTTTGGGAGATAAGATCTAGTCTGCTCCCTTGCTACCTTAGGAAGATAAGACTATAATCTTCAACCTGCTCTCTTGCTACCTCAAAGAAATAAGGCTGGTGACTACAATCTGCTCCCCTACTACCTTGGGCAGATAAGATTCGCTATCTTCGATCTACTCCACTACTGCTTTGGGATATAAGATCTATACTCTTCAGCCTGCTCCCTTGCTACCTCAGAAAGATAAGACTACACTTATTAGCCTGCTCCCTTGCTACCTCAGAGAGATAAGGCTAGTGGCTAAACTTTGCTCCCCTACTACCTCGAGAAGATAAGATTCGCCATCTTCAATCTGCTCCACTACTGCTTAGGGAGATAAGATCTACAATCTTCAGCCTGTTTCCTTGCTATCTCAGGAAGATAAGACTACAATTATTAGTCTGCTCCCTTGCTACCTCAGAGAGATAAGGCTGATGGCTAAAATCTGCTCCCTTGCTATCTCAGAGAGACAAAATCTGAACTTACCGATGTTAGTACACCGTCCTCTGGGGGACGTGTCTTGTAGAATCAGTTTTATATGCCTATGTTTATGTCAAATGATTAGGATGCTATGATTGAAATGAATCAAATGCTCCTAACTAGATGTGTTATGAATGATATATGAATGTAGTAATGAAAATGACCCCTTTTTAAAATGCTTAAGGTATCATCGCTCATTGTTCATCTGACATATTATCTTGTTCGGCTGGTATTCTTGGAAAAAAACCCAAAGAAACCATCACATTCTGCTCAGCAAGATTGCCCCGCTGTAATTTCAGAGTCCCTTCCCCTGTACCTTCTGGGACATAAAGTTTGTACCTTCCTTTGCAACTTCAGGGGAATAACATTTGGTTTCTTCCAACCATCCTACTGTAACTTAGAGGTATAGGATTTGTATCATCTTCAATCAAATTGATCTGTTACACCATTCCCTGGGTACAATGACTAGATATATATGACAGATATTTGCATGAATGCAGAGTATCATTTTTTTCTCAAGAATGACTCTTTTAGGTTAACATTGATCATTTTTCGTCGAAATTGCATCACCGATACCATATTTTATCCTTTTATTAGATCACTATTTTGGACAAAAAATTCGAAGATCTTTCCTCCTTAGATATTTCCTTAGGCTTGGTGAGTTCCAAACAAGAGTCTTGTTTCAGGTTCTTGTATTATTTAGAAGCTTCTAAAGTAATATGCAAAACTCTTTTTTTGAAAGTATTATTAGCCCATTAATCATTATTTCAATACAACATGCTTGCAACAAATCATAACAGTGAATAAGAATGGAATTGAATTGGAGCATGGCTCGAAGTGAATAAAATATCAAAGATAGAAAAATAAAGATGGAAATTGATTGGATAAGCATATCTTGAAAAGGAGAAACATTTCAAAGATAGCCAGCTCAATATGAATAAGATGAAGACTCGGTACCCCCGATATCGCAACCTGAGTTTCTCTGTACGAACTTCTTGAAGACCAATTTGAGCTTGACATGTGTTTAAGAGATCAGAAGTACCTCGCCAATTCCCTAAGATGTAGCATACCCCTTTTCCTTGTTCGTTCAGGTATAGCAAGATCACCGTCTACCCCATCTTTGATCAAAATTTGAGCCGCCCTTTTCGGGTTTTCAACTCAAATCCCCTTTGGTCTCGAGACGCCTTTTGCTGGTTTTCACCTTGGCTTCTCATTTTTATCTTTTTTATTTTTATTTTATTGGGTCTCAAAGCGCCCTTTGCGGGTTTTCACCTTGGCCCCCCTTTTTTTTGAAGGTCTTAAAGCGCCCTTTGTGGGTTTTCACTTTGGCCTCTTTCTCTCCTTAAGCGTAGTACTTCTTGACTGAATCTGAATTCACAGGATTGGGCAAGTTTTTCCCATCCATTTCAGCCAGAATTAATGTTCCTCCAGAGAAAGCTTTCTTCACCACATAAGGCCCCTCCTAGTTTGGCATTCATTTCCCTTTAAAATCCTTTTGTATAGGAAGGATCTTTTTCAAAACCAAGGCTCCCTCATAAAATTCTCTTGGGCAAAACTTTTTATCATAAGCCCGCATCATTTATTTTTAATACATCTGACCATGCTGGATAGCCCTTAGCCTCTTTTTCTCAATCAAATTCAACTGATCATATTGAGCCTAAATCCATTCTGCTTCATCTAACTTCACCTCTAACAAAACTTGGAGAGAAGGAACCTCTACTTCAATGGGTAAAACTACCTCCATTCCATAGGCTAATGAGAAAGGCTTGCCCCAATAGAAGTTCTGATAGATGTTCGATAAGCATAGGGAGCAAATGGTAACTTCTCGTGCCAATCTCTATAAGTTTTAGTCATTTTTCCCACACTCTTTTTGATATTTTTATTGGCTGCCTCCACTGCACCATTCATTTTTGGCTGATACGGTGATGAGTTATGGTGTTTGATTTTAAACTGACTGCAGACCTCTGCTATTATGCTGTTGTTTAAATTTAAAGCATTATCAGATATAATCCTTTCAAGCATTCCGTATCGACATATGATTTTCTTCTTTAAAAATCTGCTGACTGCCGACTTAGTCACATTGGCATATGAAGCAGCCTCTACCCATTTGGTGAAATAGTCGATGACCATAAAGATGAACCGATGCTCATTCGAAGCCTTCGGCGAGATTGGCCCTATGACATCCATGCCCCACATGGAGAAAGGCCATGGGGAAGTCATAACATGCAAAGGCAAACGAGGTACATGAATTTTATCACTATAAATTTGACATTTGTGACACTTCTTGGCATAATTGATACAGTCTCCCTCCATGGTAGACCAGTAATATCCAAGTCTCATGATTTGTCTTGCTATTGTGAAACCATTAGCATGCATTCCATAAACACCCTCATGAACTTCTTTCAAGATTTTCTTAGCTTCAACAGCGTCCACACATCTCAATAGTACTTGATCCTTCCTTCTTTTGTACAAGATCTCCCCATCTAAGACATAATCACAGGCTAGTCTTCTCAATGTCCTTTTATCATTCTCTGTTGCCTAGCCAGGATACTCACGATTTCTCACATATCGCAATATATATTTGATACCAAGGATGGTCATCTCTCTCCTCTTCCTCTATGTTGTAACAATGAGATGGGACCTCGTAAATACTCATCCGAATGGGTTTTACATCTTCTTGTTTGCTCACTTTAATCATGGAAGCCAAAGTAGCCAAAGCATCTGCCATCTGGTTTTCAACTCGCAGGAGATAATGGAAAGTAATATCATTGAACTCCTCAATTAACCCCAGCAATAACCTTCGATAATTAACCAATTTAGAGTCTCTTGTCTCCCATTCACTTTTAAGCTGATAGATTACTAGTGTAGAATCTCCGTATACTTTCAGCGCTCTAATCTTGCGTTCTATGGCTGCACGGAGTCCCATGATACATGCCTCATACTCTGCCATATTATTTGTGCAATCAAAATCCAATTTACATGTGAATGGATAATGATCTCCATTTAAGGATACCGAGCTGCCCTAATTCTATTACCCACAGCATTTGAGCTCCTTCAAAGTTCAATTTCCAAGGGTGATCTTTTGCTGCCATATGCATTATCTCTTCATTGGGGAAATCAAAATTCAAGGGCTCATAATCTTCTAGAGCTCTGTTAGCCAAAAAATCTGTTATTGCGCTCCCTTTCACAGTTTTTTGGCTCACATAGATTATGTCAAATTCAGAAAGCAAAATTTTCCATCTAGCCATCCTTCCGTTCAAAGCATTTGAATCCATCATATATTTTAGAGGATCCAACTTTGAGATTAGCCTGGTCGTATGGCATAGCATGTATTGTCTCAACCTTTAAGTCGTCCAAATCAAAACACAACACAATTTCTCAATCAACGAATATCTCAACTCACACTCAGTGAATTTCTTACTGAGGTAATATATCGCCCTTTCTTTTCTTCCCGACTCATCATGTTGACCAAGCACACATCCCATAGAGTTATCAAATACTACTAAATATAGTATTAACAGCCTATCTAGACTTGGAGGTGACAACACTGGGGGACTTGACAAGTACTTTTTAACCTTATCAAAAGACGTCTGGCATTCATCATCCCATACACATGGATTGTGTTTTTTGAGAAGACGAAATATGGGGTTACATTTCTCCGTTAATTGTGAAATGAACCGAGTAATGTAATTTAACCTTCTAAGGAAACCTCAAACTTTTTGAGTACGCGGTGGAGGTAATTCTTGTATAGCCCGAAATTTTTCTAAGTCAATCTTAATTCCCCTCTCACTAACTACAAAGCCCAGCAATTTTCCCGATCTAGCTCCAAAAGTACATTTTGTTGGATTGAGATTTAGTTGGAATTTCCTCAATCTCAAGAACAACTTTCTCAGAACTTGTATGTGCTCTTCTTCAGTTCAGGATTTAGCAATCATATCATCGACATAAACTTCAATCTCTTTGTGCATCATATCATGGAACGAAGTCACCATGGCCCTTTGATACGCCGCTCCTGCCTTACATTGATACTCTAGTGGATAATACGGCAGGTTACTCATTGTTTTCCTTTGTGGATCCTTATTTGATTATATCCTAAGAAGCCATCCATAAAGGAAAACAATGAGTAACCTGTCGTATTATCCACTAGAGTATCAATGTGAGGCAAGAGAAAGTTTTCGTTTGGGCTAGCCTTATTTTAGTCTATATAATCTACTTTCTTAGGAACAGGCACAATGTTGGCTACCCATTCCGAGTATTTGACCACCTGAAAAAATCCAGCATCAAATTATTTTTTGACTTCCTCCTTTATTTTTAGCACAATGTCTGGCCTCATCCTTCGAAGTTTCTGCTGATCTGGCTTGCAATCCTCTTTTATGGGAAGGCGATGTACTACAATATTAGTGCTCAACCCGAGCATATCCTGGTATGACCAAGCGAAGACATCCTTAAATTCTTGAAGTAAATAAGATTTCACTTTGTTTCTTTGGTTACGCACGTTCCAATTTTTACCACTTTTCCTTCTTCCAAGGTCACCATGTCCATGCCTCCTTATGAGGTAGAATTTGTTTTTTCCTCTTGTTCTACCATCCTTAACAAGTCCGGAGATAAGTTACAATATCTGTCATCTTCAAAGTCCTGGGATCCCTCTAAACACATGTATTACTCAAAAGGTGATTCTGAGTTAGTAACAGCGTCACTCATGACATTGATATCCAGGGACCTACTGTAGGTACAAAATATACAAAGAATGAATGAATTTAAGAATTATTATATGTATGGTATGACTATGAATGAAATAAAAGAATGATTTGGAAGAAAGTCTACAAGGACAGAGATAATTATTCGTACAGAAAGAATAAAATAATTACTTATATGGAAAGAATGAAAGAATATTTGCTCAAAATGATAGCAAAAATGTACTTCATTGAAATAATGATGTTTGAACATGAGCCTATTTCACAAAGAAATCCTTATTGCTTCTAGGCTTAAAGCAACAAGTGTGTTTTGAACATTACTCTGAGTAAGCTCTAAATACTACAGGAATTTCCTCTGCAGTCTAGTTGTCTAGAACACTCCCAGGTTCATAAGGACGAATATCTGACAAGGTCCTTCCTTCAGCTGTCTCTTCCAATATAGCATTGATGTGAAAATTTCCCAACATTTCTTCAATATTTTCTTCCCCTTGTGTCATTCGCTCAAGATGAATAATCCCTCCTGATACGAAAGTCTTGGATATGTGAGGAAATATCATGGGTTCCCACTTGATTTCTTCACCACTTAAATGTGCCATTCTTCTTTCCTTGCTTTTTTTTAATTTCTTCTTTCTTTTTCTCGCATCTAGCTTAAACCCTAAACCAAAGCGGTCATACTTGTCCTTCAGCATTGGAACATTAGCTTTTCCCTAGAGACATCTCCCAAGTCCCTTTCTTAGTAAAACTCCTCTTCTTACCATCAACTGTAGACCCATTCTTGTAGTTTTGGATATTTTCAGCGCCGAAATCTTGCTCCCTTCAATAATTAATGTTGCATTTAAAAAACTTAAAAGACCGAAAAGAACATTCAATTACTTCATCATCTGTCTCTAAATATGGCACATCACTAGTTACAACTGCAATAATATCTTCTTTGGCATTTATCGTTACCAGCCGACCTTCTGGTTCTAGCTTTAACTTCTGATGCAACGACGAAAGCACTACTCTTGCAAAATGTATCAAGGTCTCCCTAACAAGCAGTTGTAGGAGGGTTTAATATCCATCACTAAGAAGTCCACCTCGTATATAGTTAGGCTTTATATTCTACCCATGACTCTTCTTTCTGTGCCGTCGAATGCCCGCACTATATTCTGACACAGGTAATCTATTTAATGTAGACAAGGGTAATACATTCAGTGTCGACCCATTGTCTATCAAGACTCCTAGCAACGTGTACCCTTTGTATCTAGTAGTAATATGTAGGGATTTAGTGGATCCCATACCTTCTAGTGGTATTTTATCATCATTGAAGAAGATGAAGTTATCATCACTTATGTTATTAACTAGCCGGTCTAATTTATTGACAGAGATATCATTGGTCATGTTTGTCTCGTTTAACACTTTCATCAGTGCACTTCGGTGTACCTCTGAACTTAAGAGTAAAGCTAATATAGATATACGAGCTGGTTGTTTATGCAACTATTCCACAACACTATACTCAGTATGTTTCAGGAACTTCAAGAATTCCTTAGCTTCCTCCTCTTTTACTGGCTCATTAACAAGAGACTCAGGTTCAACGGCTTTTCCCTTCTTGTGTTCTACTGTCAAGGCTTTTTCTTTTACAGGTTCTGTTCGGGTATCGTAGTGTCTTCCACTATCTGTGTAAGAACCTACATTTTGATCCTCCTTTAAAATACTGGCTGAACTCTCCTTCCCCAGGACTGTCACATTACAATTATAATTCTAGGGGACCCTTTTGCTATCCCTATAAGAGAAGACTACTGGTTTCTGAATTATGATCTTTGGTGTCATTTGCATCTCAAATTCATTTTTAGGGCGTGAAATAATAACCATAGGATAATTGACTTTTGGGACATTTGTTGATTCTGACGTGCATATGCTTCCTTCTTCTTTAACTTATTCAAAAAACTCTATCTCTTTATTGTCCATCATACCGTGTACCACAGCTCTGAATTCCTCACATTCTTGTATTTCCTCGCAATAGTTCCTTATCTTTCCGCAACTCCTTTCTGGATTCGAAACAACTAACCTCCTTTTTGCCATCTTCTTCCAGACACATCTCAAAGGAGTTTTCACTTCTGTAATATCTGCCTTGATCTTTCTCCCTATATTTTCACTTATCGCGTTTACCCTATTATTGGCATGATTGGGTAACGGATTTTTTACACTAGGCGCATCATCAAACTTCACAATGTCCATTTGAATAAATCTTTCTACTAACTTCTTAAAGGTAGTGCAATTTTTTATCGAATGCCTTATGATCCCTGCATGGTACTCACATTGAGCGTTTGCATCATACCATTTGGGGTATGGGGCCTGTAATGGCTTTAAATGAAAAAGAGCCACCACATGCGCATCAAATAAAATTTGATATAGCTCCCTATATGTCATTGGGATTGGCATAAATTAGATTTTCTCAACATTTTTCTTCGCATCAGATTCTTGTCTTGATGAGCCCCTTGGTTGGCTCACGATAACTGATTTTGAGTACCCCACGTTTGTATTGTTCACTTTATTTTCCATTTTCCGCGGGGTTAACCTTTTGGTATTCTCCCCTGCTTCTATCCTTCCACTTCTTATTGTGTTCTCGATCATTTCTCCAGTCATTACCACATCTGAGAAAACTTCTTGTGGCACTTCCCAACATGTGGGTGACGAACGGAGCCTTTAGAGTGTTAATAAAGAGCATTATGGCTTCCTTCTCCAAGAGCGGCGGCTAAACCTGGATAGCCACTTCCCTCTATCTCTGTGCATACTATCTAAAACTCTCATTCAGTTTCTTCTCCATATTCTGCAAAGTAATCCTATCAGGAGTCATATCCTTCACATGACTATACTGCTTCATAAATGCTTGTGCTAAATCTCTCCATGAACTAATCCTAGTACGACTCAGCTGATTATACCATTTAGATGCTGTCCCTACCCTACTATCTTGGAAGCAATGAATCAGTAGTTGATCATTATTCACATGCCCAATCATTCGTCTACAAAACGTGGTGATGTGAGCCTCAGGGTAACTAATCCCGTTATACTTATTGAATTCTGGCATCTTGAAATTGTAGGGAAGTACTAAGTCTGGGACCAAGCTCAGATCTTTAGCGTCAATTCCACGATGACTATCAGTGCTTTACATTACCCTGAACTTTTCCTCTAGGCATTTACATCAGTCCTCTAACTGCTTTTTCGATTCTGTCATTGCCCTCTCCCAATCCACAATTTAATCCAAAATAGAAACAACTGGATTAATTGGGTTATCTCCTGGGTTAGAACCTGAGCCAACCTAAAAGTTCATTGGTATCGAAGCCTCAGCCTGAAACTGTTGAGGCCTGATTGTAACGGAGGGTCTTCGTGGGTTTACTTCTAGTGGTGCTTGAGCATGAGTTGGGGTAAAACCCGGAGGATAAAGAGGCTCCTCATTATTCTCTTCATCATTAATCGTAGGATTTTTCCCCTTTTCCTGCCCCCTAACCAGCAATTGGGATATCTGATTCATCATATTCCTTTAAGACTCTAGCATTTGGTCCCTCGTATCATGTTGGATATTAGCCATTTACTCTTGTATTTGTGCTTGCATTTGTTCTTGCATCTCATTTTGCATTTGTTCCAACCTTTCTAATCTTTTGTCCATTGTTTTGGTTTTTCTTCGTGTACCGTAAGGATGCGTACTTGGTAGATTTTTGTTGGTTTCTAGATTACTGAAATAATTTTTAATTAATTAGGATCTTTTGATGGACTTTAATGCATATGATGTAATGTAATGCAGATGCATGAAGTGAATGCAAAAAGGTGTCGATTTTGATTCAATCCCATTTATAAAACTTTACAAGAAAACAAAGTTCTTTACATAAAACGGGTTACAAATAAGGTTTTGCCCTAATACTCAAAGTTTTAATTTTCTTAAGCAATAAAGCTAGCTCCTGCCCCCGGTTTGACTCCAACTCATACTTCACACTCAGTATATATGCCTGCACCACTAAAGTCTGCAGATGGTCAGCCACCTCCCGAACCTGGGCCACAGCTTCACACATAATGTAGTCTCTATCTCTAATTTAACCCTGAGATCGATGTATTTGCTCATTATACCGCTCATTACTTGCCTCAAGGAACTCAATCCGGAGCTTACTGTTTTGTAGTGCAACCTTGAGTTCTTGGACCTTCCTCTTCAATTCTTCAATCTTATCCAAGCTCACCTTCAGCTCTATTACAGAGCTGCACTACAATGCTGATGAAACAATTTTTCTAATTCGGATATTCTAGCCTTCAATCCGATCTTATCATCTTGGGCTTCTGATAGGCTTTTCTCTAGGGCCTCATTTCACGTTTAAGCCTCTTGACATTTCCTTTCCCACCGATTAGCTTTAATTTTTTCCTCTCGAATCTCTTGATGCCACTACTCTGAAGTTTTCCCCAACCCGGCAGTTCTCATTGATAGACGTAGCGTTTTATAATTTGTCTTCAAACTATCCAGATCATCTTCGGCCTTATTCTTTCTTTTTCTTAATTTCTCAGTTTTTAATTTCTGAACATTGATATCTAGCCTTAGATGCATCTTTTCCTCTTCTAGTTGTTCTATCTTCTTACCGAGCTCTGAATTCTTCCTTTCAAAGTCTTGCCTTATAATCTCTAGCTCTGATGGGACCACTTGTAAGTATTCCTCCATTGATCGAGCACCCTCTAAACTCGGCCCAGAGATATTATCATTAATCATTTTATTAAACCATCTGTTGTATTCAAAAGTAGTCATTGAACCAACAGCCAATCTCCTCATCCAACGGGTCTGCTTCCAAGTATCAGGAATCTCACGAACCTTTTTAATATAATTGTCCCCCTTATACGAGAACTCACATTGAGCTAGCCCATGTGTCGTCGTGTAAACTGCCTTGATTCGTACTGTCCTAATACGAGCAAAGGGGCATATCCAATGGCTCTCCAAATTCCAAGCAAAAGTACCCAATCAAAACTCCCACACCGATAAAGGACCTCGTCAAGAACCATCCAAAGGGCTCTCCATTCAACATCCTCCTCTTTGAGATTTTGAAGAATTTCCATCCACCTTTCCTCTGATAAGTCGTCCCTTATTTGCGTAACTGTTTCCTCCTTTAATGGGGAGTAATTCTCAGAGAAGACTAGGTAAGAAACTTCGTCCACCTTTCAGGAATGACCATGAAATCATACCAATAATAGCTATGTGCATCTGATAAATCTACCTTCGCTTACCTTCTGACACATGCTCAATGATATGAATGTCTCGACTAGAATTGTAGGTACAAGTGTGACCCTTTTATCAAGTCGATCAAAAAAATCAACGACTGCTTCATCTATATGCCTTAAAACTTTAGGAAAGATTACCAACCCATAAATACTCAAGGCAAAGACGTCAACTTTCTCCTTTACATCTGAGGCAAAGACGTCAACTTTCTCATTTACATCTGGATGTGCTAGGATCAAGTCCCTCAAACTTACCCAAGAAATGCATTTACTATCCCCTTTTTGTTGAATACGGGCTGTAACCCACTGTTCACTCATCCCCATAATATTCATTAACTTCTTCACAAAATTTGGGACATTAGCGGCCCTAGAGTAAGCTTTTCAGACTTGGATCTTTGGACAGCGAAGCAAGGTGGTAAATTCTTCCATAGTGGGCACCAAGTCCACTTTCCCGAAAGTGAAACAACTATAAGCAAGGTTCCAAAACTGAGCCATAGCCCGAAACAAATGCTTGTCCACCTTGATGTCGAGAAAATAAGGTAAATCGCCATAATTATGGTAGAACAACTGCTTAGTCTCATCATCCCAATGGGCCCACATATCGCCCAATTCTTGAAGCTTATTTTGTGTCACACTGATACGGGTGAAGTCCCACAACTCTGATATATACCCCTCAGCTAGACTATTCCCTTTCTCTAATTGCAATTTCTCTGACCATACACGGACAACCGTATTATCCTCCACTTTATCAAGAAATTCCTTCTCCATGGCAAGCCTTCTAACTTAGCAACCGAACATGAATCGACACCTCTTTAAATATGAAATGTCATGCAATTACAGCCACAACAAAACAAAATAGGTCAGTATCATATACAATGATAAAATTCAAAACGAACAAAGAAAAAATAGTCAAACACCTATCTGGGTAACTGCTAAGGTTCAGCATAGCTCTACCTAGGGTGGGCTCTTAGGGTTCGCTATATGCAGTTCAGTTCTAAAGAAAGTGTACCTAAACCAGCAGATTCCTCAATCCTCACCCATTATAGGCTCATATGGATCGAGTTCAGTTAAGGGGAATACATTTCCCTATGGCCATGCGGAGATGAAAATCTCATGAAGACATAGATACGGATGTATCCCGGGAGTAGTCCACTAGCCCATGTGGAGGTGAAAACCTCAGGAAAGCATAGCTTCTCACTCTCACTTAAAAGATATAACCACAATGTAATGCAAGGGTATTCTACGAGACTCAAACCATGGCAACCAAAAGTATCACAAACAATTGCAAGAAAAGAACCATGATTTTTCAAATCAAATTTTCAATTTGACAAAAGGACAGAAAATAATCAATTTTAAGGCTTGACTCTCTTATTTTCTCCAGTGGAGTCACCAAGCTGTTGAAACCTATTTTTATATTTTGAAAAACATGGATCAACTTTAAAAAGAAATATGGAGTCACCACCAATACTTTTTTGTTTAGGTGTGATCATATCACCTTGTAAAATATTTTGTTTTATTAAAACGTCAATTCTAGCTTACGAAATTCAAGAAAAACAGATTTGGGAGTTTTTACGTACGAGGAAGTATTGGCACCCTCGTAATGCCCAAAATTGGTAACTAATTGATTAATTAATGTCCTAATATCGAGAAATTTGAAAATATTTTGAAATACAATCTCCTAAAAATTTTGAATATACTCGAATTGGAAATTAAGATTCTCTTGTCCCGGAGGAATAAAATATCACATCCAACATTAATAAACATCAAATACATGCCCATTTATGTCCATCCCCACTATCAATGGTCTATTCACAACATAAGGACTTCACATTTAATAAACCATAGCAATTAGACACTTAAATAATTAGAATGAAACTTTTGCATTTTATGCGATTTAGTCCTTTTGTCAAATTAAGCATCCAATCGATAAAATTGAATCACAAAACTTTCACACATACATGCTATCATGCTATAAACACATAAAATAATATGAAAATAATTTTTGACCTCAGATTTTTATTTTCAAAACCACTATTCTGATTTAGCTCAAACCGGGTTGTTACACCTTTTGGTTCTGATAATGACAGCTCGGATAATACTCCGAATTGGAATCCACGATTTAGGGTATATGAACCGTTTTCTCACATGACCAATATCGACCTCTCAGCCAAAGGTGGTTTAGTGTTTTGACAACTATCATACGGAACACTTGGTAATGCAAGCTTATCGTCAGATGTCTGGGTATTAGGAGTTGGCATGGAATACCCAAATAAATATGCTTTCCTTATTGCCTGAAGCTGTAAAGCTTCAAGAATGGTGGGCAATATCATGTCACAAAGTCTCGTTCAGAGAAATTTGATGGTAAGTGCGCAATGCGTGACGGAAGGTACAATGTAAAATAATGGCATCTTTGTAGAAGTAGATCAGCTTGTGGACAAGAAAAAAGTATTATGGTCCACATACTTGTGTTACGACAGGTGCGCGGTGCGACCACTCTATTTTTTGAAATAATGTGACTTGGTCAAGGTCTTATTTTTTTCCAATTACTTAACTTTAACTCATAATTTGCAGGTGTAATTTAGGATTATCCCAGGCTAGACTCAGACATTATTTCTGACATTGTTCTACCGATGGTGACCGATGGTGAAGGTGAATCCCAAAATCCCTATCACGTCCTGGTGTTGATTACCAACATCTATAGCCAGTACAGATACATACCGTTGTACTACAAAGCATGGATCACAAAACAAAAGGCTATGAATATGTTGCACCACGATTGGGAAGTCCATACAAATATTTATGGCAATGGTGTCAGTTACTGGATCGGTGTATACCAAGTTCTGTAACCAAACTAGAAACATAACCAATGTACTCTTATGATCGTCTGGTCCCTAGGAAAAGAGTATTCCACCGATTCTTTTGGACATTCGACCAATGCAGGGAAGCTTTCTGACACAACAAGCTTTTGTTGCAAATTGACAGAACTTGGCTATACAGGAGGTATCAACATCAATTGTTGATTGCAGTTGACAAGAATGGTAATAGGAAGATTCTACCGATTGAGTTTACAATAACTTCCAGGGAAAAGCCAAATGATTAAGATTTCTTTCTTAGTTGATTGCGCCGCCAAGTTTGCCCACAGCTTGTCATATGTGTCATATTGGACAAGGGAACAAGAATTTTAACCGCTATTGACCGGCAAGGTAGCCTTTGCAGCCGCACCTACCATAGGTACTGCATACGACATGTCGGCTCCAACTACCACACTAAATGACCTTTGGAAAGTGAGCGAGATCACTTTATTGACACAGGTACGTAATTTCCACTTTATCTCAAATAATGCTTGAGTTTATATCATCGTATATTGTTTTCATTCATGGGTATACCCTTCGAACAGTGGACGCAATCGTATGATGGATGTCGAAACCTATTTTTATATTTTGAAAAATAGGGATCGACTTTAAAATGAAATATGGAGTTGCCACCAATCCTTTTTTATTTAGGTGTGATCGAATCACCTTATAAAATATTTTGTTTTATTAAAATGTCGATTTTGGCTTACGAAATTCAGGAAAAATGGATTCGGGAGTTGGTTACATACGAGGAAGCATTGGCACCCTCGTAACGCCCAAAATTGGTACCTAATTGATTAATTAATGTCCTAATGTCGAGAAATTTGAAAAGATTTTAAAATACAATCTCCTAAAAAATTTTGAATATACTCGAATTGGATATTAAGATTCACTTGCCCCAGTGGAATAAAATATCACATCCAACATGTTAGGATATGACAATTTAAATATTCAAATCCAAAATCATCTCATGATTCCCAAAACTCATGCATTGAAAATTTTAAAAGGATATTCGATTATTTGGCCAAACGAAAAACAGAAACCCAACACGTTAGGGCACGATTTCTCGAATTTCCAAATATGAAATATTGCCTTGTTTTTTAAAATTGAAGAAAACACAGAATGTAAAAAGGGTATTTGGTTATTTGGTCAAACGGAAAATCGAAACCCAGCACGTTAGGGCACGATTTCTCGAATTTTAAAATACGAAATATTGCCTTGTTTTTAAAAACTTTTAACTAAACGATTATAAAACTGACTCAAAAAATATATTTGTTTAGTTAGTTTGGGGATAAAAGATAATCGATATCGGGCGAAAGTGAGAATTTGAATCATGATGCAATAACAAAAATAGAAGCATAATTACGAACATGAAATAATCATATGTGCATACAACTTTGTACAAATGGATGACAAGGACAATGACATGAACACACAATTCGAAAATATACAATAACAATGATCTCACAATCCTATTTTGAATAACTAACATTAATAATCAAGAACAGCGAAAACTAAAAATATAATTAATTAAAAAATTAGAGTAAAATATAAACAGTTTTCAAACATAGACGAATAAAATTAAAATCATAATACAAAAGACGAGAAATTAGAAATCAATATATATATATAAAACAATTTAAAAACTATTAAATATATGAAAATTTACAAATGAACAACACATAATAGGGTTTGGAATAGTTTACATATATAAAAAATAAAAAAAACTAATAATATATAAATGATTATTAAAATTGATATTATGAAATAAAAAGTTTGGAGCAAATAATGTAAAAAATATTTTAAAAACAAAACATGTCTATTTAAGGTTGATAATATACATACAATGAGAAAAAAAATTAACATAAATAATATATAAATGGAGATAAAAATATATGAAAGAGTTAATAATAACAAAAATATAAATGAAAGAGTTTTTAAGAATATATAATAGATTTGCAAGGAAATATATATATATAGATTTAAAAGGAAATGTATACAAAAAATAACATTGAATCAGTAATGTATGTAGAATAAAACTAATTTTATCATAAACTATATATGTATAATAATATATAAGGGTATTTTGATTAAATATTATACAAACTTTTAAAGCAACATAATATAAAAGAGAATTTTAAAATAATAACTATATAATAAGACAAATAAAAACACAAAAATATCATACTAAAATAATGTAAAATTAATAACATAATTTATATTAAAACAGATTTTTAAAAAAACAATTGAATAGATAAATTAAAAGAAATAAAGAATTACAAAAACTATTAATGAACGAACTCAATTGAGATAAATGCAAACTAAAAGGAGTAATTAATAAATAAAATAAACCATTGAATCAGAATTAAGGACTAAAGTACAATACGCGCAAACGTTTGAGGATTGAAAATATAAATGTCCCAAATCCCAAAACGTAAAGTTTAGGCGCGGACCAGGTTGAAATAGCACGCAAATTCTGGGGAAAAATTTTAAAAACAAAGAAAATATAAATAGGGCCTAATTGAATGCCGGCACAAAAAGGGAAGGACCAATCGCGCAAATATCCCTCAAAGACCAAAACACACGGATCCCAGTTGTGTCTGGGTCAGGTCATCGAGTTTGGCCCATACGACATCGTTTTAAGGCCACTGAACTAGCCCTTAAATGACATCGTTTTACGTTGTATATGAAGGGAAAAAAACCTAAAAATCAAGTCACTTGGCCATTTCACAAAAGAAGGCCATTCGGTCGATTAGAATACGCCGTTCAACCACCATACTCACCGATGGCCGATTTCAGTCCCAAAATCCCATCTCAACCTCTGACTTCGACGAGGGAGATAGGGCCTCTGATGGCATGTTCGCGAAGGTAAACCCCTCACTTTCTTCTTTATTTTCATATGAAAAAGAAATAGTATGTAGAACCAAAAAAGGGAAAAAATCGGAAAAGAAGAAAGAAATCTGAAATCACCTTCAAAAAATGATTCTCTCTGTTTTTTTTTATTTTCTATTTAGCAAGCGTGAAAAATTTATACTGATTCTCTAGCTTTTTATAGTTGAATCAAAATGAAAATACAAAAGCTTTATTTCCTTTTTTGTTTGTTATTTCTCTGCTGTTGCTGTACTATTGTTTTTCTTCTTGCAGGTTCAACTGACATGGACGTACGGAGGTGTACGGCAGTGAGGAGGAGGCTACTTGGCATGTGACACTGTGGCTCAAACAGTTTCAAAAACCCTTAGGGTTTCTAGAACCTTTGGTTATTGGGCCTTTTCGTTATTAGGCCATTGCGATTTGGGCTAGGTCCTAGGTTGGGTCTGTTGTAACAAAGGGACTTGGACTATTAAAATTTGGGGTTTTTTTATATTAATTATTTTTTTATTGTTTTTGATGGGCTTAGGCAAATTGGGCTACTTACAATGGACGTCTACAGTACGAGCACATGACAATGAACTTAGCCAAATGCATCAATTCTGTACTGAAAGGGACACACTATTTGTCTATAACCTTGATTTTCAAATAAGCATACTTTCACCTAGCTTTCTTATTTCCAAAGCGGGCGGCAGCATATGTTTGACAAATAGCGACCGATCATGTTTGGTGCAAGGATGTCATGAAAAAAATTAGACGAAATAGAACGAGAACGAATACTATGTATATAGTTTGCAACTCGCGTTGAAACTTGGAATTTCGAGTCACGAAGTACACTAAGCTTGACCAAGACATGTTAAGGGCATCATATTGTATTGACCTAACAGGAAGGACTTATAATTGTGGGAGGTTCCAAGCACTTCAGTTCTTATGCAGACATGTCATTGCTATATGTGCAAACCTTCAAATTGAGTACACGTCTTATATCAACGATATGTACAGACTAGAATGCATGCACAGTGTATGGAGTCCTGAATTCCCACCTATCCTCTATAAGAGTATGTGGTCGCCAGTGTCTCCGACAAAATACATCGTCCCAAAAGGTCACCCAAATTCCATTTGAATACACACCAATATGGATATTTAGAAGAGGGACAAGTAATAGAGTTTATGCGAGTACTATAAAAATCCAAGGCATACAAAGGCAATATATTCTTTATTGAGGACGTAGATTAGGGCTTTAACTTTGGTAGCATTCATTTTAAATAGATGTTGAACTTTTTTCATTTTTCAGGAGTTAGTTCATATACCTCTATTAATCAATAGTTCGGTAAGGGTGCCTATCCAAAATTACATATTTCATATCAAATATTTATAATTTACATCAGAATTTAACACAAAGACAAATATGAATTGTAATAGGAATATAAAAAAAAGTCATCGTTCCTTTATTGATGTACCTTATATTTATATCACAATAAGTAAATTAAAAATAAATCATTGGCGTCATTAGGCTGAATGTGCACTACAAGGTGGCGGCTGACGGGTGCGCGTAGTATTTCCTCACACAATTAGTGGTGCCAGCTCCTCCACCGGAACGTGACCATCTTCCTCCTCATCCACGTCTTCACCGCTGGTATCATGCTCGTCTTCATCTCCACCTTCGACTTTGTCTCCATCACCTTCTTCCGTGCTTGAATGTAGTGTTGTCTTAACCTCCGATCGTGTGTCCTCCATTCTATGAGAAAATAGTTGCGGTGATAACCTACCTCGATAAAATAAAGATACGCAAAACCCGTATATGTCGACATTGACCCTAGCATTGACACTTGCATTGATGATTGGATAAATGTTGGCATTAGTGTCTTTATCAGTGATGGTACATGTGTCAGCATCTGATTTAGTATTTTCGTTGGCATCAACGTCTGCATGGAGGTATAGAATGTGGGGGACGTAGGTGCCCCGAAATATGTACTTGCGGGAGGGTAGAAAAAAGGATGTATGGTGGTGCATAATGTGATGATTATGACAAAAACACGTGGTTAGTGAAATGAACAGAAATAAATGGAGTGAACTGACCAGGATGTAAAGTAAATATAGGAGGTTCTTATTTAGTCAGAGTCGATGACGAACACGTCGTGTCACCGCGTCAAGACCTATGCTGCTGGGGCGATCGTCGTGGCTTTTTTTGACAAAATTTCCTACTTCTCACTTGAACCGATAGCAAAAATGGCTTCCCAGTGAGTTTGAACCACGACATATACCCCGAAAAGGCTACCATGTCTGATAAGAAAAATGGTTTGTGAATGGGTAAGTACTCCATCCTACAATCCCAAACATTGATGAATGCCTTATGGTGTTCTCGCCAATCCTCGTTGATCTTCCTTCGCAGATCCAACTTGTGCAGTTCTTCCATGTCTTGCGGTGGCGGCGAAATTTGTTGCCTCCACTAGAGCTACCTTATCATGTAATCCAATTCTTGAAACTCCACCGTCGCATAGATTATCAAAGACACATTCGCATCCTACATACTTTGAATGGCCAAAAACTTCAGCGGAACGCACTTTATGATATCTGGATCGGCATATGACATCCACTCAAACTGCAGTGCACAATTGTAAATTACGTTATGTACTGAATTTTAAATTAAAATTCATTGCGAAAAAATCAATAACTAACTTCGATTTTCGAGTGTTGATCTAACAACAATTGAGTGTTGATCTAACAACAGTTGAATATCATCGAGCTGTTCCGGTAGTCCCACGTAACTCCATTCATGGTTCCACCAATTCAAGCGATATGTTAACTCAAACATATAATAAATAAAAAAATTTACTGCAGGCCTACCAATGAGAACGTATATCGGGATGAAGAAATGGTAGTTTCCATTAAGCCCACGACTGCAGCAGGAGCAAGCAACCACCAATTGACACCTTATCTAGTTCCACCACCTGACACAACTACTGGTACAACGTGGACAAGACAACTAATTCCCAACTCAATCGTTCGCTTTCTTTGAAGTTGACTAGGTGTAGTAGCTACCTTATGTGTACCAAATTTCAAGATTTATTAGGCATTAGAATCCCCCCGATTAACCTAAGGATGAATGCTCGGGCATATTATTTTTTGACAATGTCGAGTGTATCCTTAGGAAGATCTTTGAAATTCGTTTCCAACCAGTTAATGTGTATCTGACCACTATAAAACCTTTTCGGCACCTTTCCCAAACATGCCTTGCAAAGGTCCTCTTTACTGAAAATTACCATTGACCCCGTGACGACTGACCCATCCACTGGTAAACTCAGTTGTAAAGCTATGCTCTTGAGTGTGATTGTACACTCGCTGTATAGAAGATGGAAAGTGTGTGTCTCGGGCCTCCATCCTTCCACCAATGATCTGATGAGAGTAGGATCGAGTTTGCAACCTCCGAGCATGCGAGACGCATACAAGAATCTCATGTCTTGCAAGTAACCACAAATTTTGGTTATTGGACCCTTTGACAAATTATGTATGAACCCTTTCAAAATACAATTATCCACCTATTTATATTGATAATTTTTTTAAAAATATTTTAGAAAATAAAAAAAATTTTAAATTTAACTTAATTGAAAATAACGAAATATAAAATTTTTTCTTACTATTATTACTTGAGCGGCGAAAATGTGCTTATCATCAAAACAAATCAGAGAGGTTGCTATTCGTGAAAATTTAATCAAAACGAATAAAATACGAAATAATTAAAAATAATAATAATTATAAACGAGCGTACCAAAAAATTTAGAACAAAACTTGAGAAAATTGAGAGAATTAAGAGAGTTAAGAGTTTGAAAGAATTGAGAGAGTTGGATTTGAGTGAAAAAAATGAAAATGGAATGGTATTTATAGAAGAAAAAATGACCATTGCGCCCTTTAATTTTTTTACTATTGCCAGCCAACATTCACTATACAGAAAGTGCAATCAGTTAGACACATTTTTCCTTTCTCTCTCTCAAAACAACCTATTTTCCTAAATTAAAAAAAAGCCTAAAAGGCCTAGTAAAAAAATGGCATATATTGTTAATTTAGTCATATTCCTTTGTAATTTTGGTACTTCCTCATATTTTTTGGTATTCTCTCGTAAGTTTTTATACATACTCAATACTTCCTCAGATTTCTTTGTATTCCCTCAGAATTTTTGGTATTTTCTCATATTTTTTGTGCTTCCTTAATATTTTTTGGTACTCTCTCAGATTTTTTTTGTACTTCCTCATAACTTTTATGTTGTTTTGAAAGAATATTTGGAACGAAATATAATTTTGGAGTAAATAAGAAATATCATTTTTAAATATTAAGAAATTCCAATGAAATTTTGTAACCGAAAAATTTGAACTATTAAATTATAATTTTTTAATGCTAAAAATTTGTATTGAAAAAAATTATATTTCATGACAATTTTTAAAAATAAACAAAATATTAATAAAGTGGAAAATGTTAATGAGACAGTAACAGCCCGATTTTGGGGCTAGTCGGAACAATGGTTTCGGGACCACGAATCTGACTTAGAAAAATCCATTTTTATTATATTTTTATCGTCAGCATTTTTATGGAACTATTCTGTGAAATTCCCGTTCGAAAACTTTGACGTTTGGGCACTCAGTTTAGTCAAAAGGATTAAATAGCAAAAAGTGCAAAAGTTGAGTTCTACTTGTTAAAGGTGTCCAATTGCTATGAGATTTTAAATTAGAGGTCCTTAGTTGGTAATTTGACCATTGGATAAGTTAGTGGACAAAAATGGACATGAATAGGTAAATTTTCAAAATTATCATTAAGGACATTTTGGTCATTTGATAAATAAAAGAATAAAAAGGGAAAATAAATTCAAAATTGGTGTCCATCTTCTTCACCTTGGCCAAATTACAAGGAGACCATAGCTATGGTTTCTTCAACTTTCAAGCTTGATTGTAAGTACACCCTAGCCCCGTTTTTAATGCTCTTTACATTTTTTAAGTCCTCGTAACCCGATTTACCTATTTCTACCATTATTTTGAAGTAGGTTTCATGTTTAAAAATTTACCCATGTGTGACATGCATGCATTTCGATGTTTGATGGAAGATATTGTATGTTTAAGGTGTGATAGACAACTTTTACTAAGTGATTTTTAGTGAAAATGTATAAAAAGGACTTATTCGTAAAAGTTGTAAAAATGGGTAGTAGAAATGTGATTTGATGAAAAATGTGGACTATTATGAGCATGGTTTAGGTTTGGTTAGGCTTGGGTAACAAAGAAAATGGATACATTTCATTTTACGAGCCTAAGGACTAAAATGTAAATATGTCAAAGTTTAGGGGCAAAAATATAATTTTCCTATAAGATTATATTTGGACAGCATTGAGGAATGTGATAATTAAATAAGTTAAATTTTCTATTATAGATCAAGAAAAATGAAGTTCGGACCTTGATCAGGGGAAGAACAAGGTAAGTTTATGTGTAAATAACGCAATGTTATATTATGTATTTAATGCTTAATATTGTATAAATTGTACGATTGTTTCTATGAAAATATTCAACGAAGTTCGACGATGAGAAGATCCCGGTTGAACCTTAAGAATAGTTTAGGATACAAGTTACATGTCACTAGGAAACCATGTGTTATGTGATTTATGTGAATCCGGGTGCTAGTCATGTACGTCCTACTAGTGGCTGGGTAGTCTGGCATGTGTTGCGGATACCTGACAGATTGTGTGAGCAGCCCATGCAGCTACGTCTTGATTGACAGCCTGTGTGAGCAGACCCGTGATTAGCTCGTGTGTATGAGCCCTATGTGTCATGAGATATGAGGTAGCATTGGCTACATATGTGGCACTTATGTGCAAGACTTTTCGTGTATCCGATAATATTCCAAGTGTTCAATGGGTAATCTGAAGAGCATGTCAAAGATGATAAAGTAAGCAACTATGTTATGAGTTGGTACAGATATACATGTAAAACTCATGAGTATGGACTTTAACCCTTGGTAAGAATGCTAATAATTAAGTTATGCCTAAGATACATGATGATATTTATGTTAACTTATGTTGAGTAGCTATATGATTAATGAATGATTTATGTTACTTATTATTTGCATGCAAACTTACTAAGCTTTAAAGCTTACTCCCTTTTTCTTTCTATTCCTTATAGTGTCACCAAGTTAGCTCGGGGATCGAGGAATGTCAGAGCTTGATTCACACTATCAAACAATTTTTTTGGGTATACTTGGTTTCAATATTTTGAGTATGGCATGTATAGGGACTTGGTCATTTTGTTACGTGACATATTGGTTTAGCCAAATTTGTTGGCATTGTAATAGTTAATAATTCATTTTGTATAGGGCCATTGGAAGTTGGCTAATATTAATCTTATTGGCCATTGGTATGTTTATGTGATGATGCTTATCATGAAGATGAAATTGGCATGAATGGAAAAGAAAGTATGTGATGTTTATGCATGATAGATTTAGTATGTGCAAATGATGTATTGATATCTTGTTTGTGGCTGATTTGGTTGTATGTATATGCTTGGATTGGGGTTGCTTGTTGTTGTGTAGGTTGGTGCAAGTAAGGGTGGAAAAATGGCTTGGTAAATAGCCTTATTTTTGTCCACACGGGCAGAGACATGGCCTTGTGTCTTAGCCATGTGAAGGACACGACCTAGGGACATGGGCATGTGTCCAGGGCATGTGAAGTCTGCACCTATTTTATGAAAAATTTCAAAAATTAAATTTACCACACGACCCAGCACACAGGCATGTGACTTGGCCGTGTAACTTCCTTTGGTGCATGACGTCATAAACAGAGAGTTACACGGGTTAGGAACACGGGCATGTGTGCTACACGGCCTACCCACACGGACGTGTCCCAAGCCACAATGGCGTGTGACCCTATTTTGATGAAAAATTCTCTAAGTGTCGTAAAAATTTTCTAAAGTTCTCGGTTTAGTCTCAAACCACCTCCAATGCATGATTTGGGTCTCGTAGGCTCATTTTAGGGATGATAGGAATGTGAAACACCCCTAACCCATATCCGACGCCGAAATAGGGTTACAAGGAATTATCGAATAACACATCTCATTCATATTCATTTATGCAATTATAATCAAAATCCATTCAAATGAATCATATTTTCCCTTATAAGGTCTTATGAGACCTTAAATCATGCTTAGAAGTGGTTCGAGACTAAACCGATAACATTTTCAAAATTTGGGAAACATAGAAAATTTTCTTTAATTTAAGGGTCACACGCCTGTGTGCCTCACACGGCTACCAGACACGCCCGTGTCACAGACCGTGTGAAAACAGGGCATACATACTGACTTGGACCACACGGCCAAGGACATGCCCGTGTGCCAGGCCGTGTGAAATCTAAGGGGGTTACTGACTTGGGTCACACGGCCGACCACACGCCCATGTGCTAGCCCGTGTGCCACACACGACCAGTAGACACGCCCGTGTGTGTAGGCCATGTCAAAATTGTAGGGTATACTGAATTTAATTCGAAGGCTACCCCAGGGGACACACGGCCGTGTAACATGATTGTGTGTCGCACACGGCTGAGACACACGCCCGTGTCTCTGCCAGTGTGGACAAAAATAGGCCAATTTGGCACATTTTCTCATTCACACCTAGCCATTATAATGATACCATTTCAACACATATATAAGCAACCAAAAACATGCCAATTCATATTCATATTATACCATCTATTCATAACCATTACAACCACTCAATTCCACAACCAAAACATACCATTTCAATATGCCAAAATCATCAAACTTACATAACTTCAAAATGGATTTACCCTTCAATTTATCACCTATTTCATACCTCAATTTATTCCATTCTTCAAGCATTTATAACTAACCAAATCAAAATCCATTTAGCTATATTCACAACTATGACAAACATACCAAATCAAGCCAACATATAAGGCATTATATACATTACATATATCACTTATCAAACACATGATTCAAGCCAACTTAAAAGGCTATACACACCAATAATTTACAAGCCAAATCTCATGGCTAAAATCAAAACTCAAAACATACCAAAATAACACTAGCCTATACATGCCATATACTATAGATACAAAGCCTCAAAAGTACCAACAAGTAGTTGATAGTGTGATGATGGTTCCCGATGATCCCCGATGTCCGAGCTAGCTTCGATAATCTATAAATCTACAAATAAATCTACCACATGAATCACAACATTTCTATCAATAGGCCAAATACAAGTAAACACATATAGATACACAAACCTTTCTCAATAAATTCATATTCAAATTCACCTGTAATTTCATCAACCACTTCTCTATCCAAATCTCGTTTGAATCTCGTATGTACCTGGGTCGTTAAACTTATTAACACTTTCTTTCACAACTTATCCTTACCCTTTGAAATGGAATTGTCTTTCATTCCAAGGCATAACTTGTATCCATGCACTTCATATTTGCCTGGAGTTCGCTTCCAGAAATCATTTGGAATCGATAAGAATACTCAAAAATCACATAAGCTCGTACATGCCATATCCCAGATATGGTCTTACATGTCATCACATATCGATGCCACTGTCCCAGATAGGGTCTTACACAAAATCAATTAACGATGCCAGTGTCCCAGACGTGGTCTTACACCTAATCTCAATACAATGCCAATGTCCCAGACATGATCTTACATATAATCACGTCTCGATAATCTAATGTCATGACATTCTTATCCTATACTATTCCTAAGGTTTGTATGGGACTTTCGGATGTCTTAACTTCATCAATTCATGCTCGTATTTTCTTGTTCCACATTCATAATAATTCAATAGTAATAAAACATATATAATTCAATTCAAAGATATTTATTTGCATATGAACTTACCTCATAGTCAGAATAAACGAATCGGATCGATTACTCGATAACTTTCGATTTCTCTCGATCTAAATCCGATTTCTTTCTTTCAGAATCTATGTAAATTAAAAATTAACTCCTTTATTCCTCAATTCATTCAATTTCATCCAAAGCACACAATTTGGGACATTTTACACATTAAACCATATAATTTCACATTTCTTACAATTTAGTCCTTATTTCACGAAATCACAAATTACACAATTTCTTTCTAATTCCATGCTAGCTAAATTTCATATAGTTTCATATCAGCCCATATTTTCATTTATTTCACACATTTTCCTCTTTTCACAAATTAATCCCTTTTATGCAATTTCACTAAAAATCACTTTATAAAACATAATAATTTATCAACAAATACTTATTTTCCATCATCAAATAATCAAGAACTCAAGCATTCATCAATGGAAACTTTCAAAATCATAAACACTTTCAAAAATTGAAGCATGGGCAAGATAGTACTCATAGCAACGATCACAAAAATATAGAAATCATAAAAAACGGAACAAAAACGAACCTTCAATTGAGCTTTAATATGGCCGAACCCTAAAACATGAAATTAGTTTCTTCTCTCTTCTATTTTCGGTTCAAAATGATGAGAATATGTCTTATTTTTAGCTTTTTTTAATTAATATTAACATAATTATAAATTTCCAATTTTAACCTTTAATAATAAACATAAAAATTAACTAATACATGTCCATAATGGTCCACTTAAGCTATTAATGGTACAATAACATCATAAGGACCTCCCATTTAATAAGCCATGGCAATTAAGCACTTTAAAAAAGTAGAATGCAACTTTTGCATTTTACGCGATTTATTCATTTTCTCAAATTAAGCATTCAAATGCTAAAATTATTTCACAAAACATTCACACATATCTAATCTCATATCGTAAACATCTGAAACAATATTAAAATAATTTTTCATGTAACACCCTTAACCCGTATTCATTACCGAAAAAGGGTTACGAGGTATTATCAAATGAAACACAACATCTGGACATTCATGGATACACAAAGAAATTGATCATTTAATACACTACATTTGAACATATACTAAATCAAGCCAAATATTACAGGTTACACATAAATTAAACAACATTCAACCATAATCGTTATCAAATGGCCGGATATAAGCGTATGGATTAAAACATCTCATTACTTATTACTTAAGACCAAACATACATGCAACCTTATTATAAATTTTATCTAAACAAACTTACTTATTAAAAACCTAAGTTACTATTCATATGGTCATTTACTAAAACTTTAGCCTAGTATATATATAACATGCTAAATACATATGCCTTATATAATATCAACTTCCATTATGCTCTATCACTTTATACGTATAAAATATCTCTAAGAACCAAACCAAATAATCAAACATATTATTATAATTTTCACGCCAACATACCAATTATATATATAAGTCCAATACATAATAATTATTCATCCAACATTTTTAGCATACCAAAATTGAATTTTAACTTGCTATTATCACTTATCAAACAAAATAACAAAAGTCATATTCAAAACTAATTCAATAATCACATATTCAGCTAAATATATATATATATATCCATATAACCAAAATAATTCAAGTTTAATATCAAATATTTATCACACCAATTATCTAACATTCATCAAAAATTAATTCACCTTTTTGCCAAATCAAATGATGATCATTTCACAAGCTATTCTTTACACCTAAAATCATATTTACAATCAATGATCAAAAACATACAAATATTATTTATATCTACTTCATTACATAACCTAATATCCATACTTCAAATCATAGCCATTTACTTAATATGTTCCACTTATATATTAAACATATCACTCAACAAAGTATCCAACCACTATTTCACATCGTACTAATGATACCAAACACATATACTTTGGCATAATTTCATCAACACTAACATATATATATTAATCATGGCTCAAGTATAAACATTTATAATGGCCAAAACATCAAACCACAAATCGAGTATATCCATAGAATAGTCAAACTTAAAAATCGAACTTAACATAATTAAACCAGTCATTTTGGTACAAAGAACAACCAAAAAGTACACTTATTTCATATGCTTATTACTATGCTTAAAATTACATATTAAAACATCACATGTATACCATGAAACATAATTCCCACATTAGATCTAAACATAAACGAATATACATAAATAATACCACATATAATCAATCAAAACAATTATATAACATATTCATTACTTACCATTTAGCTCCCGAACATAATAAGCCAATATTGATTCAAATATATATATCCATTATTTTATCTCAATACTAAGCTAAAATTTACCATCATTCACCATCCAAATTATACCACATTTCATACTTCCAAAATGAACTAACTATTAAACCGATTATACCTTATACTTACCATTTTTATTGCCGAATTATTTAACTAAACATCACAAACATATAGACCAAATAATCATATTCACAAAAATATAATTATCTCATTTTAAATTGCTAAATCATTAATTAACCTATTAATCAAGTCAAACCATATAGCCAAATACCAACTAACATAGCAAAACTTTAACCAAACATATCAACCAAATTCACATATATTTATCTGTGTATAAACCATAACCTGACCACCAAAACCACAACCAAACATAACCATAACTTGATCAAAACATAAAATCCAAACTTAACAAAATAATAAGGCATTTTTGCATGGCTCATAATTACATAACCCAAATCAAATATATATATATAAACATAAGCTAGCCTATACATGCCATAGGTTTAAGTTTAACTTTATAAAAATATTGAAACAGTCGATAGTGTGATAGACTTTGCTGACGATCCCCAAGCTTGTAACTAGACTCCAAAATCTATAAAACAGAAACAAACATAAACACACACAATAAGCTATCATAGCTTAGTAAGTCATAGGCAATAATAATCAAATGAACATTAGTATTAAATCAATTAAACCAAATCAAATAATCTATAATCAATTACACATTTTTCATGTTTGAAACTCATATACCTTCACATGAACAATATCTAATTATATTAAATTGGCCGAATACACATATATTCATAAGCATATATAATTCTTTCTTTCATAATGCATATTTCGTAAGTTCATCTTAAGTATATACTTACCCTATCTTTCAAGTCATTTAACTAAACACATACCTGACATTTTAGCTCGATTTCACATTCGATCTTAGCTTGATATTGCCCTTTGAACCATTCGGAATTGAATAGGATACTCGGATAATCACACATATCGTACAATGCCAACGTCCCAAACATGGTCTTACATGTAATCACATATAGATGCCACTGTCTCAGATAGGGTCTTACTCACACACATATAACAGAGTCACATATCGACTCCAACATATTAAACGTGGTCTTACTCGCACACATATAACGGAATCACATATCGATGCCAACGTATTAAATATGGTCTTACTCGCACACATATATCGATGCCATGGTCTTACTCGCACATCACATATCAAAATTCTATGTATGACATATGTATCCTAGCTATTCCTAAGGTTCATACAGGGCTTTCGGGCATCATAACTCGGTCGAAACGAAATTTGTAAATATAGCTCCCTAGCATAAACACATTTGGCTAACAATATATATACTTGACATAATTCATTGCAGCATAATAAGCTCGTATTTATATAAAATAAACAACACCTCTTTGCTTATAAACTTATCTCGGACAACAGTAATCAAAATGATACGGTTAATCGAAAACTTTAGTTTTCCCCCAATCCAAATTCTATTTCTTTGGTTCTTGATCTAAACATATTCAAATTTAACTCATTCAAACATATTTTTACTCAATTTAGTCCAAAAACACATAAAATGGGAAAATTACCATTTTACCCCTAACATTTTACACTTTTTACAATTTAGTCCAAATTGCTCAAAACACAAAACATGCAAAATTTGCACACACCATACTTAGGCCGAATACTACCCATGTTCATACAAGTCCATACATTTCATTTATTTCACATTTTAGTCCCTCAATTTATTATTTTTTCAATTTAGCCCTAATTACTCAATTTCATCAAAAATTCCAACACAAAACATATTAATCCAAAACATATCTTTCATAATTCATCAACTAACATCACAAAGCTCAATTATTCATCAATGGCATAACTCAAAATATTTATCAAAATAAAAAGTTCAAGCATGGGCTTTGTACATTACACTGCTACGATCTTAAAAACGTAAAAATTATCAAAAAATCGAGCTAGTTACATACCTTAATCAAGCTAGTCTTTGGCCGAACCCTTAAAGCTTTGTTTTTCTTTCTTTATTTTTGTTATTCGGTCATAATAAGGAAGATGAACAAATGGCTTTTAACTTTATGTTTTATTATAACCTTTAAACTAAAATATAAAACCATTATGTTATAATGTCACAACCGTCCATCACATTTAACTATGATAATATTGCAACTTAAATACCTCAATTTAAAAAGACAACAAAAATTTAACCCTTTCACATTTAACCATTAAATTTTCATTTTACGCAATTAAGCCCTTTTTATTAAATCGGACACTCAAACGATAAAATTAAATCACGAAAACTTCATAGGTATTAATTCACACATAATAGACACAGAAAATAATTTTTAAATTTTTTTCTAACTTGGATTTATGGTCCCAAAACCATTGCTCTGATTAGGGTCTAAATTGGGTTGTTACATTTCGACCTTAGATTTGTGGTTTCGAAACCACTATTCTGATTTAGCTAAAACTGGGTTGTTACAGAATGTATGTGAAAGGTTTTAAATTCAGATGGAAATTTACATCTCGGTTTTGTATGATTATTGGTGTATAAGTCCGGTAATGCCTAGTACTCTATTCCGGCATTAGATACGGGAAAGGGGTGTTACATTTAGTGGTATCAGAGCTATGATTTAGTTAGTTCTCAGACTAACGTAGCATGTGTGCGAGTCTAGCTATACATGCCATATATAAATTGTGATAGTGTGACGACTCCTGATAATTTTAAACTATGTTTTTATATAATAATAGATCACAATCGAGCTATGGCAGATGATTTAGAAAGTAATACGCCGGCTCCCACCCAAGGGACGGTGCCAATTGAGAGTAGACCCGTAACTATGAGTCAGAGAGGAGAGGCTCGGGAAGCCTTCTTCCAAATGATGAACGAGTGGTTCTTAGGGTATGTTCACAAACCTAGCCGTTCAACAACAACATGCTCTACCCCCTCCTAATCCTCAACATGTCCCCATAATGCCTCAAGGTATGGACTTTATGAGATTTAATAGAATCCCGGTTGATAAGATCTGAAAGCAAGTGGCTAAAGAATTTAGAGCAAGTGCCGATGATGATCCCAAAAAAGTAAAATTTTGGCTCGAGAATTCCATTGGAGTATTTGATGAGTTATCTTATACACCTAATGAATGCTTGAAATGTGCAACATCTTTACTAATTTCTCATATAGAAATGGGTTCATATACGCGAACTATTTCCTACACTTCCACAAGGAAAAATCCCACATATAACTATCATGTAAGTGAATCTATTAGACTGTTATGTCTTACATATGCAGAGTCATAAGATACGAATTCCTAAGGAATCCCTCATATAGAACCGGGCTCACATACGCTATCTCGTGGACCTCCACTAGGTTATGCCATGTAGGAGAATCTGACGAATCTCCCTGGATCATATCATGGCCATGGTGTAACACCCTCACCCAGCCTGGTTGTCAGACCCTAGCTACGATATGCTACTACAGATATTGGAACATTCATAAATAATTTACAACAACAAATCATTACCCATATATATTAATAATTACAAATGAATACAAGGCTAAATTGAACTCTTAATTACAATGGACTAGATTCGACCAAGAATATGAACCAATCAGTAAAATTTCAAAACTTTGAAATAAATATCGATATTGAGGAAATATGTAACGCCCTGATTTTTGGGGCCTAGAAGAGTTGGGTTTGGAGTTTGGGATTCAGATAGAAGAAAACCTGAATAATTAAGAAGTTTTAAATATTATCGTTTAAGGAAAAATATTTTGAATTAAATTACTACTAGAAAATTTTTTACTGTATTTATTATTACGGATATTTTAAATTTTTATGAAATTTTAATTACTATTATGAGGTAAAATTATTATTATTAGAAAAATATTACTGTATGTATGTTTGAAAAATTTTTATGAAAATTATTATTATTTTTTATTGTATTAGTGATATTTGAAATTTTTATTATAAGATATATTTATAAAATTATTATTATTATAATTATTATTATTAGATAGGAAAGAAAAAAATACATATATATATTTATAAAAGTATTGTTGTTTTGGGGTTTAAACTCTAGGGAAAAATTTATTTTAATTTTTGCCTCATAGAGGGAATCTGGGCATAAGACTTATAAAATAAATTGGGCAAGACTGGGCATGAAGAAGCGTACCTAGCCCAGTGGTTAGCATGCTAGGTAGTGGGAAGGAGAGTTGGGGTTTGACTCCCAGCATGTGCAAAAGTGTTTTATTTTTCTTTATATCAGGGAACGATGCAGGGAAGCCTTATATATAGTTGGGGTTAAAAGGTAACACAAAGGGAAGTTCGATCCAGTGGTAGAGGCGCTGGGAGTGTAGTGTAGTGCCTAGGTTCGAGGGTTGGCACACGCAAAGGCTTGTTTTTATTTTAGAAGCCAGGTCACACTAAAGTAAGGTTTAAAAAAAGTTGCGACCGAGTTATGCTACAAGGACGCTTGTGGCGCAGTGGCAGTAGGGTGCTAGGAGTTCCACAAGGGCACGGGTTTTAGTCCTAGTGCAGGCGAATTCCGTTTTATTTTTAAGGCAGGCCAGAACTGAAGCGGGTTAAAGGTTAAAATTAATTGTGACCATATATTTAAAGGAAGAAGCGTGGTGCAGTGGCCAGCAGCTCGGGCATAGGCGCAAGGGCGCAAGGCGGATGGAGGTCTGGGCTTCAAGGCTCATCTCACGCACGCAAGGTTGGGATTTTTGCTGCATGCGTGGAGAAGGAGTTGGGGTCTGATAAGGACTCTTGGCAGCATGCTGAGGCGGTGCCAACGGTGGGCTGATCGGTCAAGAGTTTGAATGGAATTCAAACATTGAATGTGGCCAAAAATTTAGGAGCAATTCGGGGAATTGGAATTTAGGAAGAATTCCTATGCCGAAATACACTCACTCGACTATAGCTAATAAGTGCCGTATATTTTGGCCTTTAGGATTCAGTTTTTTTTTCTATTTTCTTTTCTTTTCTTTTCTCCTCTCTTCATCTACTTCCTTTCTTCTTTTTCTTTTCCTCTATAGCCGAATCTTTCCACTATTTTACTCATCTCCATTTTCTTATCATTTTCTCCTAAGCCTTATGCACAAAAGCCGAAATCCTGAAAGCCTATATTTCTTCTGTGCTGATTTCTTTTAGTCAAACCCTCTGATTCTTCTCCATCTTGTGGCCGATTCTTTATTTTTCTAAACCCTAAAGTTTTGTCGACAAAGCCACTACAAAACTCTCATATCTCATCTTCTTCACTGTTTCAAAAAGCTAAAAACCCCATAGTTTAGGGGCATAGCCGAATCTTTAGATCAGAAAAGGACCGACTTCTGCTAGGGTTTGAAGGTTAGATCTATATCAGAATCAAATAAGAACTAAAGTGGAATCGTTGGCTGAAGTAACCGGTGGTAAGTTTTTAAAACTATTTTTTTTATTTCGGGAGTTAAGAAAAGCCGAAACCCTTATGGGTGGTTAGCGTTTTGGACTAAGGGTTTTGTGCCTCTTTTTGTTTGGTTGTGTAAGCGTTAGTGTGGACGAGGGGGCGTACAGTGAAGGGCTTGAAGGTTAACTCGGTTGGACATCTAGATCTAGCCCATATTTCGGCAGAAAGGTAAGAACTTTGGGGTTTAAGGCATTATTGGCCGAATAAGGTAAGGGGTCTAGTACGTAGTTTGTTTTTTATATTTAGACTGACGTATTAGTAACTCAATTTTAGGCAACTCGTGTGTGGATCTCGCCAATGTATCGTTACAAATCAGGTGTGTAAACGACACCCACTCATAGACTAGATCGGCAAAAGCCGAAAAGTCAAAAAGCCGGCGTTTGTGAACTTGCGAGAGTGCGAGCACTCGTGAGGTGGTTTGGTTGTTAATTTCGGTAATCGCAAGCAGTATGATTGCAGAGTGCGCAATTTCGTGCACTTCGGTATATTTGGGCTTAATGGGCCAAAAATGGGTTAGTGGGCCAACGGGCCCAATTCGGTAAAAACGCTCGGTAGGTGCTTCTGTTAATGTGTTAATGGTTAGAATATGTATGTAAACTCTAGAATAGTAAACTTTATTAAACTACCCCTAAGTATGAAAATTACCATTTTACCCCTAGGTGTAAAATGACCGTTATACCCTTAGGGTTAATTATGACTGAAATGCATAATATTCTGATTATGTTTGTTGTATGCCATGACATGTATATCTGTTAGATGGGATCTGGGTTATGTTATGGAGGAAGAACCCGTTCTTCTGGTTGTGCCACATATTCTGATATAAGCAGCTTTGCTGCGGATTATAGTTAGTGCTGCAACTGGTGCTAACACTGTAAGTGTAGGGATGGCGTGGGTGATTTATTCCCCACAGGAAGTGTAGGGATGGACAGAGGCAAGTGCAGGGTTGGATGGGTTTATCATGCATTAATCATATGAGACTATATTGAAATGGGCCCAACTGTGCTAATATGGGCAAGGCCTAATATATCTCGACTTGTAAGGGGCTATGGCCCAGATTAATATTGATACAGGCTAAGGCCCAGTTAACACTGATTTCTGAATAGGGCTTTGGCCCAGTAAAGCTTGAACTGATTTGGGCTCTGGTTGGGATACTTTACACACTGAGTTTTCCAAACTCACCCCCTTTCTCTTCCATCCTTGCAGGTGAGCCCTAGTTGGTAGACTTGGAGCTGGGCGGGATTCAGAGTGGCCACGAAGATTAAATTTCTGGTTTTTAATAAGTTTCAATTAGCTTCCTTTTAAATTTTGCATTTATTTTTGATTATTTCTATTTTGGTTAAAGTTGTAATAAAGCCGCTCTATTATTTTTATTTTGGGTTTTTAAATTACTTAAATCGTTGTCAACATGAGATTCACATCACTTAAATTGATTCCTTGAAATTGGTTAACTCTGGGTTTATCAAAAATTACTTGTTTCAAACCGACACGACAACCAAACATCTTCGAAACGAAACTTTTCAAAGTACAACAAAAGTCACGTTTTTCTAAACCCTTAACAATCGATAATGGATAGGACTCACACTAGTGAATCGGAACATTTCTCTTAAAACTTCATTGATGGTTTTTGCAAAGCTCACCCAAAATTTAGTAAACTAGGTAACTTGGTTAGTGGTAGGTAATGTGACACACCGGATTCGACCGTAACGTCTTGGCCGGGTTTGTGGTGTTACAAAATAAGTATTGATATTTTTATGTTAGATATCAACACTAAATTAAGTATCGATACCATTTTAACATTCTGCCAATTTGGAAATTTTGGTTCAAAATCATTTTATCGGTACTTTTTTAGGGTATCAGTTTTTTATTTTTAATGATTAATTATTGATACCTATTATAGGTATCGATACCAAAATTGACTTTTTGTCAATTTTGAAAACTGTTCATTTGGTAAACTATCGATATTTTGGTCCCTGGTATCGATACTTTTACTTAGATGGTTAAAAAAATCACAAGTTTGAAAACCTTTTCATGCTCAAAATCAAGATACCATTAACTAAACAACCCAAATATCAATAGACTTAAATAAAATCATTCAAATTCATTTTCAACAATCCCAATTCAAGCATACTCAATAAACAACTAACAAACTCATATGATACACCAATTTGTTCCATTTGTATACAATCTATTCTTACTCACATATAGATTCCTTTCATATGCAAGTCATATACCAATCATTTAAAGTTCAAGTGTACCATATTTGGTACTCAAATAACATCCACATCATTGATACTACAATTCACTATACACATATCAGTACTCATCATTCCATTTCTCTAACACAAACACTTATCAAAACTTATGGACATAACATATAAATTGTAACACCTTATACCTGACCCAATCACCAGGTCCGAGTATCAAATGATACAATAACCAAATAACTTAATAATGTTTCTAGTTCTGTTTTCAATACATGCTTATACAACTTAAATTTCAAAATCTACTGTTATTAAAACCCATACAGACCTAGAGATGATTTCTTACAACTTTGCTCCCAACAATTATTTTCAAATTGTAATTTAAGACTCGGATACAAATATAATCCACTTAAACCTTGAGGTATGGCCTTTGGGGATGCCCATCTATACACATAAATGACTTTCATGCCATCCTTCAAATTTGGCTATGTTTGGCTTGGCCCCTCTACTCGATTCCCAAGTCGAAATTTTTATCATACAAACAAGCAACAAATTTGTAAGTTTAAATGAACTTAGTGAGGTTATATGGTATAGTTTAACGATAATAATTTCATGTTCTTCGAGAATAAATATTAAGAAAAATTTTAAACTCCCTGCCAGTCCTCGGACATTCCACAGATTTACCAACATGGTTGAAGCCTTGCCCTTTTTTTTGCTCACCATTGGCAAGTTTTCCACTATTTTGAAGTAAATGTGTTCCTCGGCGACATTGATTCCCTATGAAATTGGATATATACCATCTCATTTCAAATCATTTTTTTTACTGTAGAAAGCTTGACCGTAGACGTAAATATATAGTTCGTTGACAACCACTTGTCTTTCAATTATGCTCATCTCCACTTCAAATCCTTACCCTAATCTGTTCATCGAATAACCCCATTAAACTTAATATCTTTCAACTTACCCTTACGAATGCCTACTTTTTCTTTAGCCTTATCATGGTTCATCCAAAATGGAGGTTACTTTCTCTGTCCTAGTTTTCTATTCTAACCATTAAGGTAATCCATCAGACTAGACTCCCCTTTTTCTTAACATATTCTTACTCTATGTAGTTCCAAGATACTAATTCTCCTTAATCCATTCTTTTAAGATACTCTAATTAATAAATAGTTCCTTGGCAAACTATCTTTTTTGCTACTTCCTGGTGGACAGTCTGCCCAAGGTAGCCTTTGGTGGCATCCTCGTCACTAACTGCCTTTATTTCCTACAGAGCCATTAAGCTTGAATCCCACCTGATCATCTCATTAACACCCCCAATACTAGTTTACTTTCCAAACACCGACGGGCTCCGACCAGTAGATACTTTGCACCTCGCTTAAGTTATCCATGTTGTTCTACCTTATGCAAAGCCTTCTTGAATTTTTCTTCTTTCTCTTTAGAGTAACAAAATAAGACGTTGCAGACGAGAGAGAGATTACAAGTTAATTCAATAGAATTCTTTCTTCTCTCCACTCACACACATGTATATCCAAAGTTTGCACGGGCTCTTTAGTCCATTTTATTCATTTAATGCTAATTATTTTGTCCCATTAAAGAGAGAGTCGGTTCCAAACTAACTAAACCAGAATTGAGATCCAACTATCCGTAACTCAACCACTAAAATTTCTTAATTTCCTAGTGAAGCCCATCAATTGCCAATCCATTCAATATAATCCTAATTTTCCTTAAATTTTGAGACATGAAAGATAATCAGGTGTGACAACTCCACTATCCTTAAAGAAAATTTCGTCCTCAAAATTTCTTCTAGTGACTAGCTCTAAAAAGCGGTCTTCGGGTAATTATTCCTTTATTGGGTAACTCCACTGATAACTCAGAGGAGTTCACCTAATCTATCGTATTTTGTTGCAGTAAATTAAAGTAGTTTTCATACTCAAGGAGCTTGAATATGAGCACTTCTATCATGTTTTAGTTAGCTTTTAATATTTTAGCTTTAATTTAATAAGAAGTGTAAGTTGAGTCATTTTGTGACCTTAAGGGTCGAAAGTGGCCTAAAGGGAGGTAACATACTTAGTGAGTGTACAGGACACCATTCAAAGGCATAAGGGCTCAAGGCTAGTCGCCCTGTTGCAACACAAGAGTCCAATGTCATAACATAGAAGAAGAATACAAGAATTCCAAGACTGCCTTTGGTGTCTCAGCACAACTAGAGGATGTCACTCACTCTTGAAGTTGAACCTGAACCCAAGAAAACTTCCTTCAATGTCACGACACAGGCACTAGATGTTTTGATATCGGCCCTGCAACTGAAAGCATCACTGAACTGAGGGCATTTTGGTTTGCACAGTGGAAATTAACACAAAAACGTTAGCAGAACTAGGATTAAAGACAAAAACCAACCCTAACTCTATAAATAGACTCATTTGACACTTAAGAAGGGAAATCTTTCATAGATTAGATTTATCCTTTTAATTTAGTTTTCAATTTTCAGCTCTTCTTAGGCTTAGTTTTTCTTTTTTTGGTTATTTTCATTCATGTTCATTGGAAAACTTGATTTTTTGGTTTCGACCAAACTCTTTGTGGATTTTGCGCTTCATCTATTGAATACAGTTAGGATTTCTCTTTGAACTCTTATTCTTGATAGCGGGTCAATTTTTTGGGATAATAAAAACATAAACCCTAGGTCTAACAACCCTAGGAAGTCATCTAGGTGGGAATTAACCCAAAATTGGTATTTCCTATTCAAAAACCCCTTACCCAGTCTGATCTAGACTATGAGGTCGAGATATAAGTAGTTTTTTCTAACTCGTTAGTTTAGTGGAAGATTGAAAGATCCTACTAGGGTAACAATTATTTTATTGAGTAGAAACCCGAAATAGGAATTAGTTATGAACCCGAAATAGGAATTAGTTATGACCACCAAAGCAAGTTGATCACCCATGCCTTAGATTTGGTTGAATTACATCTTTTCTTATAGAAATCTAAAATCTTTTATTTCATGTTTGATCGTAATATAATATATTTAAAGTACTACTTATATCTATTTTTGTTTACATTACCCTGGATTTAGTACTCGCCTCCCTTAGCATATTTCCCACTCTATTTTCATTTAGGTTAATCTATTTTCACCCATGCCCAGTTGAATGTGTTTTCCCACTCTCTCTCCAAAAATAGTCTATTTCTCCAAATTTTCAAAAAAAATCGGCCTATTTAGCCAATAAAATTTTTTTTCTTGGCATATATGGATAATTTAGCCGAGAAGGGACGGCTGGAGTTATAGGAAAAAAAGCCCGAAAGAAACAAATGAAAAACACCATTATCAGAAGTCAACTGAATTTCCTAAAAATGCCGCAATTAGAAAAAATTATAAGATTAGGCCATTTTTCCAAAAATTACGAGACTATGTCGATTTAAAAAAATAATTCTAGCTGGAAGCTTTTTCAGCTGATTTGAAGAAAAGCGCGTCCAGTTGGAAGCGTTTTCAATGTATTTGCAGGAAAATGCTTCCAGCTGAAAGCATTTTCATTGTACATTTTTTAAGGTTAGGATTTAGTTTTTTTAAAGTAAGGTTAAGGTTTTGTGGATTTTAGAGTTTAGAGTTTAAAGATTTGTAGTTCTTTTTATATTTTTAAAGTTTAAAGGTTAGGGTTTTTTTATATTTTTTAAGTTTTTATATATTTTTTTTTAAATAATTTTTTGAGATGTAAAGTTAATAATATTCGACTTCTTCGAATTACAAAATTCAATTTGGTTCAAAAAAAAACTCAAACTACTCAATTTGATTAAATCTTAGTTTTTTTTTTTGAAATTTTTTGAATGCACTTGAGTTTTGCGTTATTTACAGTGCATTATTTTCGAACATACAAATAGGTTCAGTGTATTATTTTCACTAGTGTATTATTTTCAAACATTGTGATCTACTGAGAAAATATATCCCGAGAATCTTGGGAAACTGATGCTTGAGTGGGGAAAAGGTTGGAGTTGAAATTGCTAGAGGGAAAACGCTCCACATAGGACACGTTTTTACTGCACTGTCAGAAAAAAAAAAGCACTGAAAGGACACCTAGTTGGACGTAGTTTCTGTTGACATGTCTGAAAACGCTTCTAGCTAGACATGCTTTCAGTGTTTTTTTCTTTTGACAGTGCACTGAAAGCACGTCCTACGTGAAGCATTTTCCCTTTAGTAATTTCAACTCCCCACTACCCTGGGAAAATTTTCTGAATCAATTGCCACTCACCCTGGGTCTCTAAAAGCAATCTATTTTAGCATTGAGTGGCATAAGCCAATTACGAGTAAAGAAAATTGTAAAAAGAGAAATTGCCACATAATGTCCACATCGACGAGATGATATAAGGACAACAGCTCATTAACATATATTTTTTTAATTCATACTCAAATTTTGATGTAATTTGTAAACACATGTTTTTATTATACCATACAAATAAAAAAAATACAACATCGCTCTATTGTTCCCATGCATACTTGATTTAATAATATGGAATGACAACGAAAACCAATTTTGATGCAAAACGATATTTATTTAAAAACATAAGGACGTACAACATCGATACAATAAAAATATTTCATATTTATTTAAAAATTTACATGAAAAGTACAAAAATAAAATAAATCAATCCAATCTCTGGTTAGAATGTATGCTACATGGGGTGGTCGAAAGTTACGAGTCGGATTCCTTCTTAGTTCAATCTCTAGTATAGGTTGTAGTCTCAACCTCTCATCTTATTCTCATTTGTTCTTAGCTCATTGCGATCAGCTACTCCTCGGTTGCCATCATGTATCCTCTGGTCTAAGAATAGGTGGTTACGAAGATGGTCCTCCTTGGTAGAACAATGATCTTGGAGGTGTTTCTGACACCATCGATGTAGGAGTATAACTATATTGTGTCCCATACACCGATGGCATAACAATCGAACTCCCGGTTGGTGCCCCAAACATAGACGGCCAATATGTCATCATCAGAAATGTCGATGGCATCGATGTGTAATACGTCGGGGATAGAGGTTCATAAGAAAAACCTGGCATCGAAGTAAAAGCAGAAAAATTTGGTGTAATATGTGGTGCTTGTGTAAAAAAGATGGGATTAGTATAAGCACCAGAATAAGTCGAATCATACTAACCGGATGGTGGTACAGCCATTAGTATTGGTTGTTGCATAGGTGTAGATGCTGGACATGTCTCGATAGCTCTGTCGTGGCCTTTTCACCTTGGATTCCTAGGCCCCCATCGTGGCTTCCTCGTATGTGGTTGTCTACCTCTCGCCTCTTCACCTAGTAGATATGGCTTGTCATGGACCCTCAACCATGGCATGTACTCTGGATAGTAGGCTAACTCAGGTGCGACAATGGCCTCGCGAGTAAGTAAAAACTCGTACCTATTGTTCCAAATGTTGATATATTGCACGTGGAATGTAGGCCAATTCTTATTTGTTCTCCCCTGCAAGTTGACATGATGCAGTCTTTGATGTCTAGTGGTGCCGGTGGAATCAATCGTCTGAACTCAAATTACCGCAACACTTTATCCGACTCATGCATCTCCACAGTAGCGTACACTACCAATGACACCTTCACGTGCCAAATGTTGGGATTGACTAAGAATTCGGACGGGATGCATTCTTGAATTACCAGATCAGAGAATGATGTCCATTCAAACTATATTCAAATAATAAAAATTTTAGTTATCTGTATACTACTAATTTTTAAATGAACTACGTTAATATTACGTATTTCAAATTTAAAAAAGACATACTTTTGCTTTCAATTGTTGGTCTAACAGAAGTTGTATATCTCAAAGCTCATTTAATAGTCCCACGTGACTCAACTCATGGTTCTACCTATTGAAATAATATGTTAACAAAATAATTTAAAATTTAAATAATTTTTTTTGGTAAATATATTATCAAATATTTTTACCTTGTGACGAGTGAAAATGTGTAAGGGTAGTGTGCTTGAAGATGTAAAAATGTCAGCCAATACCGCGCCCATCATTGTAAGAGTAGCATACAACCATTGATTTTGATTTTTTGTGGTGTCGTCGCCTGACACATCTCTCGGTACAACATTTCCAACGTGACTGACCCCCATCTGAGTTCGCTCACTTCTCTAAAGTCAGGAGTTTTAGAAGTCACCCTAAATGGACAAGATTTCGTGACATATCGGGCATTAGGAGACCCTCGTTAATTATAAGGATGTACGTCTGAGTGTGTTGTTCCCTTTGAAATTTAGTCAAATCCTCATCGAGCCTACTGAAATTCCTTTTTAACCAATTCATATCTATTCGAGCTCCAAAAATCATTTTTGAAATCCTCCCCAAGAGTTGATGGCATACGTTGTAACACCCCCCACTCGTATTCAGCGTCGCAATAGGGTTATGGAGCATTATCAAACTTATAAAACAAATAAACATTCACTTTGCATACATTTTCAGTTTCATACAGTTATCATTCAATCTCAATCAATATGTTCCTAATACGAGCCTACGAGGCCCAAAACATGCATTAGGAGTGGTTCGGGACTAAACCAGTAATGCAGGAAATTTTCCAACATTTAGAAAAAAAATTTTGCATAAAACATGGAACACACGCACATGTCGCTCGGCCGTGTGTCTTACATGGCCAATAGACACGCCCTATCACAAGCTGTGTGGTCATTCAAAATGGGAGCACATGGTTGTGTCCTAGCCCATGTCCAACCCCGTGTAACTCTCTGACTTGGGTCACACGGCCAGCACACACGCTTGTGTGCTCTAAAAATGGCCATACACGCCCGTCTACCAGGTCGTGTGCTAGGCCATGCCAATCCTGTAGGGTACACTTACTTATACCACATAGCCAAGTCACACGCCCGTGTGTGAGGCCATGTGGAGCATACTAACTTGATTTAAATTTCAATACCAGGGGACACACGGTCATGTAACATAACCGTGTGTTATACACGGCTAAGACACATGCCCGTGCCTCTACCCTGTGTGGATAAAAAAAAATAGGCTATTTCCCAAGCCATTTTTTCGCCCAAACTTTTGCTCACCTACATCAACTCAAAGGCACCAATACATAGCATCAATATGCATTTCAATTCAACCAAACATTTTACCTTACCTAAAATCTCAAACATACAATAGCCATTTCCAACCATTAGCTACCTTAAATAATAAACTACCATAAACCATTTGCAAGCAATTATGAACCACATCATAGGCCATTCTCACATATATACATATACATCCAAAACAACCAAATTAAGCTAAATCTCATGGCTATATATACAAACCAAAACATGTATATTTACAAGCCAATTCAATTGGGAAAATTCACTACCAAAACATAACTAATATGACCAAAGTCCCTATACATGCCATATACTCAAAACATAAACTCAAAAGTACCAAATTGATAGTTGCATAGTGTGATGATGTCTCCGACGATCCCCGAATCTAAGCTAGCTTTAAAATCACTATAAAACACAGAGAAATACACAAAGTAAGCTTTATAGCTTAGTAATTTCGTATAGCATTTATATCAACTCATCATATAAACTCAAATTAAGCCAAAAACATAACATAACATATCTCATAATATATCACCAACGTACCACATTTGCATCTATCAAATTAAATGTAATTTTCATAATTTTTCATCATTTCAGTATATTATTCGGTTCATGTACATACCTGTACCTTCCGTATTTAACTCATATTTATTCACATTTTTGACATATCCGTTAAACCATTCGGAATATTTTTGAATACTCAGAAACTCGCACACTTAGTGCCAAATAAATATTCGAAGCTATATCGATATCGCACACTAAGTGCCAATATATATCCATATATACAGTAGAAACTATCTCGATCTCGCACACTAAGTGCAAATATATAACTGAAGCTATCTCGATTTCGCACACTAAGTGCCCATAATTAACTGAATCGTCGTCAAACATAATTATAGTCTCGTATACACAATTTATGCAATATCAAATCATTTAATGCATAATTATAACAATGCTTATTACTTACGAACATAACTCAAATGTAAAAATAGCTAAACTGATCGATTAGTTGAAAACTTAGTTTTTCCCCGATCTAGATCCGAGTTTTGCTTTTCTTGATCTTAATTAGCTATCCAAGCATGGTCGAATAAAAACCTAAATTTTGGCTTTCCTATTCTTCAATATTCGGCTAGGGAAGAAGATGAAAGCACCAAATTGTTTTATTTGTTTTATTTTATTAACATTAACACATAAATTACTAAATTAACCTAGCACATTAACCTTTAAAACCATTAAAAAGATGTCCATCTTTGTCAACTCATGTTTCAAATGGTATAATTACAACATAAGGACCTCCACTTAAAAGTTTCATAACTAATAAACTCTTTTAGCTTATAGAACTCCAACTTTTCACTTTACGCGATTTAGTCCTTTTTATCAAATTAACTAATCAAACGATAAAATTTCTAAAGGAAACTTTCACACAATAATATTATCATGCCATAGACATTAAAATAATAATAAAAGAAATATTTTTATTTTGGATTTGGATTTGGATTTGTGGTCCAAAAACCACTGTTCCCATTTGACTAAAAATGGGTTGTTACAACTCTTCCCCCTTAGAGATTTTCGTCGCCAAAAATCTTACCAGTGAATAGGTTAGAGTTCTATTTTCTCATAACTTCCTCGGGTTCCCACGTAACCTCTTGAATCCCGTGACGTTGCCACAGGCCATTTACTAATGCTATGTTTTTATTTCTCAACGGTTTAATCGCACGAGCTAAAATTCTGATCGGTTCTTCGCTATATGACATATCAGGTTGAATCTCAATCTCTGATGGCGAAATTACGTGTGATAGATTCGATCGATATTGTCATAACACCGACACATGAAACACATTATGAACCTTTCTAACTCTGACAATAAAGCTAATCGATATGCCACTAGTCCTATTTTTTTGATGATTTCCTACGGCCCGATAAAACGCGGACTCAACCTGCCTTTCCGACCAAATCTAAGGATTTTCTTCCACGGAGAAACTTTCAGAAAAACTTTATCACAAATCTTAAATTCAATGTCTTTTCATTTCAAATCTGCATACGATTTATGTCTATCTGAAGCTGCTTTCAAACTGTCGCGAATTACTTTCACTTTTTCTTCAGTCTTTCAGATCAAGTCAACCCCATGAGTCTTTTTCTCACTCAACTCCGTCTAGTACAATGGAGTTTTGCATTTTTGACCATAAAAAACTTCATACGGTGCATCTTTATACTCGATTGAAAGCTATTGTTATACGCAAATTCAACCAATGGCAAATATTTCTCCCAATTGCCTTCAAATTTTAAAATACAACAACGAAGCATATCTTCAAGAATTTGTACTACTCTCTCAGACTGACCGTCAGTTTGCAGATGAAATGCCATACTAAAATTCAACTTCGTACTCAGAGCTTCGGGCAATTTCTTCCAAAATCGTGATGTAAACCTCAGGTCTCTATCTGAAATAATCGAAGCTGGCACCCCATGCAATCTAACGATCTCAGGTATATACAATTCAGCCAATTTATCAAGTGTATAGTCTGTACGCACCGGAATGAATTGTGCACACTTCGTTAGTCGATCAACGACAACCCAGATAGCATCTTTTTTTTCAGAGATAAAGGCAATCCTGATACAAAATCTATCGTAAATCTATCCCATTTCCACTCTGGTATCATTATTGGCTATAGCAAACCCGAAGGCACTTGATGCTCGGCTTTTACTTGTTTCATTCTTGACCACCAATAACATTATTTCAGATCATTGTACATTTTAGTACTCCCCAGGTGAGCAGGTAAACATCCATTATATGCTTCGTGCAAAATTTTTTGAATAATCTCAGAATTCTTGGGTACGCAAATTCTGTTTCGGAACATTAAAAATCATCAGCTTCGATCAGATATTCTGAATCACTATTTGACTCACATTGCACATGATAAACCGTAAATTATACATATTTTTACCCCATGCTTAACACTTTTTATGGATGATTTTCCATTAAAATTGGTCAATTCGATGCTCCTAATGCTTTAATTTCATGTTTTATACTTAGGAGAGCATAGGAGAGCGAAAGGAATGAGAAACAAGCCAAAAATGGAGAAAATGGGCCAAAGTACGAAAATAACACGGCCTGAACCTCCTCACACGAGTAAACCACATGGCCATGTCAATTTGGCAGGCTCGAGCACGGCCTGAAGTAATCGCACACGGGTGTGTCCCTGCCGAGCCCAAGTTGAGTCCAATTCGAAAAAGGCTAATTTTGAGGGCTCTTAGGCATTCCAAAGCCTATAAATACACCCTAGAGGAGGGAGAAAAAGACACAGAATACGGAGTAAGGAATTACTCCAAGGAAGCCGATTGATCCATCTCAGAAGCTAGATTCACCATCAAGACTGAAGATCTCTCCTCAATTTCCCCTTCAGGAGTGGGTTTTCTTTATGTTTCGTATTCTTTATTATTCTGAGATGTTTTCTTATTTAGTTATGAACTAAAACCCCTAAATACCTAAGGGGAATGAAATCTAAGACGAATCTTGTTATTATTTTCTGAATTATATGATAAATATTTAACTTGTTCTTAATTATGTGTTCTTAATTCTTGTTTTGATATCCCAGGATATTGATTCAAGATAAGCTCTTATTCAAAGGAGGAATAGACCCTGTCTAAGAGTACATTTGTCATAATTAAGCAGAGTTGTTTGCGCGCCTAGACATAAGGTGACAAGATTTTACCAAATTAAGGTGAAACCTAATAAGGGAGTCCATAGATCGAGTTAATGCAACCCTAGGGTGTTAATTAGAGAAAGGTCTCAATTATTCAATCTAGGGATTAGACGTTATTAGTCTTGAATAGGGATAATAACATAACATAGGGATTTCTACGGAACAAGTTAAATGAATAAATTGTCCGATTCGGAGCCAGAATAACAAGTACAGTCTAGGTAGATTTTTCCTTAGGTATGGTCTTAATTCAATTGATTTTCCCAAAAGAAATTCCCCAATTCCATTCTCTGTGAATTCTTAGTTTAGATAATTAGCTAGTTAAAACAAAAACCTCTTTATTTTTAGGCTAGATAATAAAAAGACAGTCATTACTAGTACTTTTAGTTCCTTTGGGTTCGACAATCCGGTCTTGAAAAAACTATACTACTGTTCGATAGGTACACTTGCCTACATCGCGATAATAGTTAGTTTCAAGAACAATTAATTATAAATATTTAAAACCTATCACAAAATCACGCGATCAAGTTTTTGGCGTCGTTGTCGGGGAACTAAGATATTAGGAATGCTCAATTTTTATTACTTTAGCCATTTATTTTTCTTGCAATTTAATTTAATTTTATTTTTATTATTACTTATTAATTTACTTTTTCCTTCTCTTGACAGGTTTTTATAATTTATGACTAGAAGAAACCCGTCAGGACCACTACTTCTTGACGAAGAAATCGATCGCACAGTTTGCAGAAACAAAAGAGAAATAAGGCAAAGCTTCAGATGCATAGAGAACGAGCAAGAGGACGATACTCAACCCCCAACCGAAATGATGGCTGAAAACCAAGACAATCAGCTACCCCCTACAATTGCGGTTAATCAAAATCCTGCTCCACGCAATATGTATGATTATGCTAAACCTTCTTTAACAGGAACTGAATCGAGCATAGTTAGACCTTCTGTAGCAGCAAATACTTTTGAACTTAAACCTAACACTATTCAAATGATACAGCAATTTGTTCTGTTTGATAGTTTGCAGGATGAGGATCCCAACGCTCATTTAGCGAACTTCTTAGAATTATACGATACATTTAAAATTAATGGTGTTTCTGATGATGCCATTTGTCTTCGATTATTCCCTTTTTCATTGAGAAACAAAGCTAAACAGTGGTTGAACTTATTACCACGAGAGTCAATCACTACTTAGGAACAAATGACTAAAAAATTTCTATTAAAATATTTTCCACCAGCTAAAACGGCTAAATTACGTAATGATATCTCTTCGTTTGTGCAGATGGACTTAGAAACTCTTTACGATGCATGGGAGAGATCAAAACTTACTAAGAAGGTGCCCTCACCATGGGTTACCACTTTGGCTACAGGTTCAAACGTTCCATAATGGCCTGAATCCTTCGACTTGACAAATGGTTGACGCAACTGCTAGCGGCACCATCAATAATAAAGCACCTGAAAATGCTTATGAGTTGATAGAGGAGATGTCACTAAATAACTATCAGTGGCAAGTCATGAGGATTAAGCCAACTAAAATAGCAGGCGTTTATAACATCAATTCAGTTACTATGCTGTCAAATCAGGTAGAACTTCTAAGTAAAAAGATTGATGGTTTACTTGGTTCTTCACAGGTTCACCCAGTAATGCAGTGCGAAGCAAGTGGAGGTGGAACAAGCCATTTGGAATATCAACCTTATGGCCACAACATGGATAACGAGCAATTAAATTACATGGGTAATAATCCTCGACCTCAAAAAAATCCATACAGTAACACTTACAATGCAGGTTGGAGGAACCACCCCAATTTCTCGTGAGGCGGTCAAGGAAATCAAAGACCACAACCACCTCCAGGCTACCAACAACCACCCTACCAACAGGAAAAGAAGCCGAACCTTGAAGAGATGCTCTCAAAGTTGATATCGGTGTTAGAAACTCATTTCCATAACACCAAGACAGCACTTAAAAATCAACAAGCGTCGATCCAAGTGCTCGAAACTCAGATAAGCCAACTTTCCAAACTAATTTCGGAAAGACCACTAGGAAGTTTACTTAGTAACACCAAATCCAAAGAGCATGTAAAAGCCGTTACACTAAGGAGTGGGAAAGTGTTCGCGGAATCTGAAAAGAAGCTAACACAAGAAGCTGTGGTAAGCGAAAGGGTGGAGGAAAAACCCAAAAATAGTGACAAACCAGGGCCGAAGGAATATAAACCACTAGTTCCATACCAAGCAAAATTGAAAAAAGATCGCATTGATGCACAATTCGGTAAGTTTCTTGAACTTTTTAAGCAATTACATATCAACTTACCTTTTGTTGAAGCCATCTCGCAGATGCTTACATACGCAAAATTTTTTAAGGAGCTTCTAACAAATAAAAGGAAGTTTGAGGACTTATCTACAGTAGAACTCAACGAGGAGTGCTCAGCCATACTCCAAAACAAGCTGCCAACCAAACTGAAAGATCCAGGAAGTTTTACTATCCTTTGCTTAATTAGTAGTCTGAATGTTGAGAAAGCACTAGCTGATTTAGGCACTAGCATTAATTTGATGCCATATAAAATGTTCAAACAACTTGGTCATGGGGAAACTAAACCTACTAGAATGAGTATTCAATTAGCCGATAGATCTGTTAAATATCCTAGGGGTATTATAGAAGACGTACTTGTAAAAGTAGATAAATTCATATTTTCTGTTAACTTTGTTGTGCTTGACATGGATGAAGATGTGGAAGTACCCTTAATTTTAGGGAGCCCATTTTTAGCCACTGCTAGGGCTATAATCGATGTGGGTGACGGTAAATTGGTACTTAGAGTAGGTGACAAGGAGATTATCTTTAAAATTTATGATGCTATGAGGTTCTCTAGGGAACAGGATAATTCATATTATTTTATTGACTCTATTGATCATACTACTCAAGACTCTTTTCAAGAAATTGTACAGAAGGAGACGACGGAACTGTATCCAACTCAAGAAGAGGAGACAGATAATGAACCTAATGAGCATTTTTCCAGACAAGTAGAATATGAGGGCACTGAGATAAACGATGAACTTAAGCAAAAACCCTCTATTAAAGAGCCTTCCAAACTAGAACTTAAACAATTACCAAACCACTTGGAATATGCATTCCTTAGAAATAATTCTACATTACCAGTTATTATTGCTTCTAACTTGCAACCCAAGAAGAAAGAGGAATTAATCCAAGTATTAAAAGAACATAAAAAGGCCATAGCTTGGAAAATTTCTGACATTAAGGGAATCAGCCCTTCTTTTTGCACCCACAAAATTTTGATGGAAGATGAATACAAACCGTCTATACAAGCTCAAAGACGACTGAACCCAAACATGAAGGAAGTTGTTAAAGCCGAGGTAATTAAACTTCTAGATGCTGAAATTATTTATCCTATTTCTGACAGTTCTTGGGTAAGTCCAGTTTAGGTTGTCCCTAAGAAAGGAGGCATGACGGTTGTGACTAACGAGAAGAATGAATTAATCCCAACAAGGATAGTCACAGGATGGAGAGTTTGCATTGAATACAGGAAACTGAATGATGCCACAAGAAAAGATCACTTCCTCTTGCCATTCATTGACCAAATGTTGGAAAGATTATCCGGGCATATGTACTACTGCTTTCTAGATGGACTCTCTGGTTACTTCCAGATACCAATAGCTCCTGAAGATCAAGAAAAAAATGACATTCACATGCCCATATGGTACGTTTGCTTATCGTAGAATGCCTTTTGGATTATGTAATGCTCTTGCCACTTTTCAGCGCTGTATGATGGCCATCTTTGACAAACTCGTGGAAGATATCATGGAAGTATTTATGGATGATTTCTCAGTATTCAGGTAACTCTTTCCATCTCTACCTTAAAAATTTAAAACGAGTTTTAATAAGATGTGAGGAAACAAACCTTGTCCTTAACTGGGAGAAATGTCACTTCATGGTTCAAGAAGGTATTGTATTAGGGCATAAAATTTCCAGTAAAGGGATTGAAGTGGACAAATCTAAAATAGCAGCAATTGAAAAATTACCCCCTCCTAGTTCAGTTAAGGCTATTAGAAGCTTTTTAGGACATGCTGGTTTTTATAGAAGATTTATTAAGGATTTTTCTAAAATAGCTAAGCCTTTGACTAAATTGCTAAAAAAAGATATACCTTTTAATTTCAATCAGGAATGTTTAGAAGCATTTAATACTTTAAAGGATAAATTAATTAATGTTCCAATCATAATTGCACCTGATTGGAACTTACCATTTGAATTAATGTGTGATGCGAGTGATTTTACAGTAGGTGTAGTATTGGGATAGCGAAGAGACAAGCATTTTCAGCCTATCTATTACGCTAGCAAAACTCTGACAGCTGCACAAGAGAATTATACTACTACAGAAAAAGAATTGGTAGCTATGGTTTTTGCATTTGATAAATTTTGATCATATCTCATATTGTCTAAAGTTGTTGTTTACACTAACCATTCCGCCCTTCGCTATCTTTTAACTAAAACTGATGCAAAACCTCGACTAATTCAATAGATTCTCCTATTGCAGGAATTTGACTTGGAAATTTAGGATAAGAAATGAGCTGAAAATCTCGCGGCTGATCATCTGTCCATGCTCGAGAACTCCAATACCAAAGAACTAGATGAAGTTGAAATAAATGATTCATTTCTTGAAGAAAAATTTTTCACTATATTTGACTCCGAGGTACATTGGTTTGCAGACATCGCGAATTTTTTAGCCGCTAACATTATCCCAAAAGGGTTAACACTCTAGCAAAAGAAACGATTCTTTAGTGATGTGAAAAGCTACTTTTGGGACGACCCCTTTCTTTTTTGCAGATGTGCAGATCAAGTCATTAAGAGATACATTACAAGATCAGAAACATCAAAAATAATGGAACATTGCCACTTAGGGCCAACTGGAGGACACTATAGTGGAACTAAGGCCGTACATAAAATACTTGAATCAGGTTTTTACTGGCCCTCATTATTCAAAGAAGCTAACAGGTACGTTACTTCCTGTGACAAATGCCAACGGACAGGTAACATATCTAAACATGATGAAATGCTTCAAAACTATATGCTTTCATGTGAAATATTTGACGTTTGGGGTATCGATTTCATGGGTCCATTCCCTAGTTCATTTGGGAATAAATACATCTTAGTAGCAGTTAATATATGTCCAAATGGGTGGAAGCCCAAGCTCTACCTACTAATGATGCTAGAGTGGTAGTACATTTCTTTAGGAAACTCTTCTCGAAATTCGAAACGCCTAGAGCAATTATCAGTGGCAGGGGCACTTATTTTTATAATACCCAATTTGAAAAAATTCTTAAGAAATACGGAATTCATCATAGAACAGCCACCCCATACCATCCTCAAACTAATGGACAAGTCCAAGTAGCAAACCGAGAAATCAAACGGATCCTTGAAAAAATAGTGGAATCAAACAGAAAAGATTGGGCAATGAAAGTAGATGATGCCTTATGGGCTTACAGAACTGCTTTTAAGACCCCCATAGGAACATCACCGTACAGACTTGTTTATGGAAAAAATTATCATCTACCATTCGAACTAGAGCATAAAGATTTTTGGGCTATTAAATTTCTAAACCTTGATCCCGAACTTGCAGGAAAAAATAGGTTGATGCAGCTGAACGAACTTGATGAGTGGCGAGCCAATGCATACGAAAACTCACGCCTATATAAGGAAACAACAAAGTAGTGCCATGACAATCATTTAAAACAACGAAAACAATTTGAAGTTGGAGATCTTGTCCTCCTATACAACTCAAGAATCAAATTGTTTCCTGGGAAACTTAAATCACGATGGTCATGACCTTTCGTAATTCAATCTGTTCTGCCATATGGCACAATAGAGGTAAGTCACCCATCACACAGTACTTTCAAAGTAAATGGACATTGCCTCAAGCTTTATAATGATGAGAATTTTAAAGACAATGGAGAGGAGCTATGACTCCACAAACTGCCCTGAATAAACCAACAAGGTAATAGTCGAGCTTAGACTATAAATAAGCGATTCTCGGGAGGCAACCTGACTACTAATGGTTTTAAATTATTTAAATTTCAATTTTTAAACATCTAGGTCACTAACAGAGTCTTTGAAGCACAGGTTCCCAACTCCACACGGCCGATCACACGGTCATGCATAAGGCCGTGTGACCAACACAGACGAAAACACGGTCGTGCAATACGACCGTGCGAAAAAAGGGTAAAAGTTATCTTTCCCAACATGGGATACGATAAGTGGCCACGGGCGTGCGACCTGGTCGTGGTCAAATATACCAAATGCACACGGGCGTGCGACACACCCGTGTCTACCACCCATGGACAACACTGTCAAAATAACACGGGCATGCGCAGAGCTACACGACTATGGGAGAAGCGAACCACATCACACACGATCGTGTAACATGATCATATAGACACACGGGCATGCCCAAAGGCCGTGTGACAATATCTCCCTTCGCGACAAACACGGGCTGGACACGATCCACACGGGCGTGTGAACTGGTCGTGCCACTTGAAAAAAAAAGATTATCTATCTTCTTTTATTTTTCTTTCATTAATTTTTGAAGATTCTTTTGTTTTTAAAACACGGCTTATCTTTATGATTACTACCAAATTATTCCCCCAATTCTCTTTTTTGTTCTTTAGAATCATGTTTGTCCTCCAGCTTTATTTCCAACAACTCGCTCTCGCTAATCCAGGAATTTCATCCATTTTTTACTCAGGAACTTTCACTTCTCTCCCTATCTTATTTTTATATTCTAATATCTCTCTTTATACATTGAGGGCAATGTACATCTTAAGTGTTAGGGGGTATTTATTTCATTATCAGAAAAATCCCTGAATGACTACCTTATTCTCTTGAAAAGCTTTCATATCGTATTTAAGATAAATTTTGATTGATTTATGACATTGATTGATATATCTTGAATTAAAACATAGGCATTTATGCATTGATTGTTTAAACCTCAAGGCATTAGAGAATCAAGCATGATAAGTTGATTTTTAAGAATTTAAAATCTTAGGTTGTTTCCCCAAAGTTTAGGTATTACTTTGAGTTGGAATTCACAAGTTTTAAATAGCAAAAAACCATAATTTTTGTGAGATTTTTGAGCCTTTTGAGCATCTATTAATTCTTTCATGCTCACTTTTATTATTGCTTTGAGTGCATCAGTATTGAATTGTTATTCTAGAACTTGCTTGATTATGCATTTCGAGACCATACCATTTAATTTGATATGTTAAAATGATTAAGGCACTTAGGATTAACCCACTCATGCCATGAAAAGCCTACTTCCACGATTAACCCCTAGCAAACCCCCTTGAGCCTAACAAGCCATTTCTCGTATTACCCTTAATATTAACCCTTAACCCATTATTGTTGAAATCCCCTAAATTAATCCCTATTTTTGTCAAGATTTGAGCTGAATAAATTGCTTAGCTATGTTTTGTTCTTAATAGTTAGTCTATGTTATTTAATTTGTTCTTAAAAAAACCATGTATACTTTGTAAGCTTCAATATTTAGATTCCATATTCTGAGAAAAGCTCTATTGTACGCAATTGATGACTAGCTATTTTTCTAGTTAAGTAATTTTTCAACTCAATCTTGATTCTAACCCTTTCTTTCAGCTTGTGACCACACCCCCTAACCAAGCCTCATTACAACCCTCTAAAGACCTTTTGATTGATGTATCATCTTAAATTATAGTGGTGGAGATTTGATTTTCATGCAAGCTTATGGTAATGGTTTTTCATTATTGACTATTGAGTGCTTCATTTATTGTCCTTAAACACCTCGAGTGATTTGAGTGAATCTTTAGTGAAGATGTGAAACTCTGTGATATTCTGAACCAAAGGTAATTACTTAGATAAGGGGAGACACATATGTTTGCATGATTAAATACTCAACTTGGAATGTTTGAAACTTTTATGTTATTTTAGTTGAATTCTCAATGTATGATTACCTATGGATTATTTTGAGATATTATCGATAGAAATTATAAGTTGAGAAGAATTTATTTTTTATTATAAGTTGAGAATTTTACTTAAGGACAAGCAAATGCTTAAGTGTGGGGGTATTTGATAAACCGTAATTTATACATATTTTTACCCCATGCTTAACACATTTTATGGATGACTTTCCATTAGAATTGGTGAATTCGATGCTCCTAATGCTTTAATTTCATGTTTTATACTTAGGAGAGCATAAGAGAGCAAAAGGAACGAGAAACGGGCCAAAACAGAAAAAATGGGCCAAAGTACGAAATCAACACGGCCTGAACCTCCTCACACGGGTAAACCACACGGCTGTGTCAATTTGGCAGGCTCGAGCACGACCTGAAGTAATCGCACACGGGTGTGTCCCTGCCAAGCCCAAGTTGAGTCCAATTCGAAAAAGGCTAATTTTGAGGGCTCTTAGGCATTCCAAAGCCTATAAATACACCCTAGAGGAAGGAGAAAAAGACACAGAATACGGAGTAAGGAATTACTCCAAGGAAGCCGATTGATCCATCTCAGAAGCTAGATTCACCATCAAGACTGAAGATCTCTCCTCAATTTCCCCTTCAGGAGTTTTGGGTTTTCTTTTATGTTTTGTATTCTTTATTATTCTGAGATGTTTTCTTATTTAGTTATGAACTAAAACCCCTAAATACCTAAGGGGAATGAAACCTAAGATGAATCTTGTTATTATTTTCTGAATTGTATGATAAATATTTAACTTGTTCTTAATTATGTGTTCTTAATTCTTGTTTTGATATCCCAAGATACTGATTCAAGGATCAGCTCTTATTCAGAATAAGAATAGACCCTGTCTAAGAGTACATTTGTCATAATTAAGCGGAGTTGTTTGCGCGCCTAGACATAGGGTGACAAGATTTTACCGGATTAGGGTGAAACCTAATAAGGGAATCCATAGATCGAGTTAATGCAACCCTAGAGTGTTAATTAGAGAAAGGTATCAATTATTCAATCTAGGGATTAGACGTTATTAGTCTTGAATAGGGATAATAACATAACTTAGGGATATCTACGGAACAAGTTAAATGAATAAATTGTTTGATTCGAAACCAAAATAACAAGTACAGTCTAGATGGATTTTTCCTTAGGTATGGTCTTAATTCAATCGATTTTCCAAAAAGCAATTCCCCAATTCCATTCTTTGTGAATTCTTAGTTTAGATAATTAATTAGTTAAAACAAAAACCTCTTTATTCTTAGGCTAGATAATAAAAAGACAGTCATTACTAGTACTTTTAGTTCCTTTGGGTTCGACAATTCGGTCTTGCTAAAACTATACTACTGCTCGATAGGTACACTTACCTACATTGCGATAATAGTTAGTTTCAAGAACAATTAATTATAAATATTAAAACCTATCACAAAATCACGCAATTAGCACATGTTTAACTTGCAACTCGGTATCACACTTTTAAGCTTCACATATTTGCTGAAGAAAAACCGGTTTAGCCTTCAATTCAGCCAATATCTAACCATCATCAAATAATGAAAATCGAATATTCATCGCTCGCAAAGCATATAATGATTTTCTAATCAGTGCATCTGCGACTAATTAGCTTTTCCCGGATGATAATCAATTACTAACTCATAGTCTTTTAATAGCTCGAGCCATCTCCGTTGTCGCAAGTTCAGATCTTTCTGAGTCATAATATACTTTAAGCTTTTATGATCAATAAAGATGTGACATTTTCACCGTAGAGATGATGTCGCCAAATTTTCAATGCAAAAAAAATAGTGGCCAACTCTAAATTGTGTGTTGGATAATTCTTTTCATACGGATTCAACTGTCTCGAGGCACAAGCTATCACTTTTCTATCTTGCATCAACACGCAACCCAAACCATTCAATGACGCATCGCTATAAATTACAAATTCTTTTCCTGACTCAGGTTGAACCAAAACCGGTGCTTCTGTTAACAATACTTTTAACTGATCAAAAATCTGTTGACATTTTTCGAACCATTCAAACTTCATATCCTTCTGTAGCAATCTGGTCATTGGTGTAGCAATCATCGAAAATCCTTTAACAAAACGTCGATAATAACCAGCTAATCCCAAAAAACTTCTAACTTTGGATACATTCCTTGGTGGTTTCCAATCAACAACTATTGAAATCTTGCTCTGATTAACTCTTATACCTTCCGCTGAAACAATATGCCCTAAAAATCTGACTTCTCGAAGCCAAAATTTACATTTGCTGAATTTAGTGAATAATTGCTTATCTCTCAAAGTTTGTAACACAATTCTCAAATGCTCGACATGCTCAGACTCATCACGTGAATAGATCAGAATGTCAACAACAACGAATCTGTCTAAATATGGTTTAAAAATTCGGTCCATCTAATCCATAAAAACCGCAAGAGCATTAGTCAATCCGGAAGGCATAAATAGAAATCCATAATGTCCGTACCTCCTTCTGAAAGCAGTTTTTAGCACATTCGAATCTTTAACTCACAACTGATAATAACCAGACCTCAAATCAATCTTTGAAAATACAGTTATGCCTTTCAACTGATCAAATAAATCATCTATTCTCGACAACGGATACTTGTTCTTTATTGTAACCATGTTGAGTTTTCGATAGTCAATACACATTCTCATTGACCCATCTTTCTTCTTTACAAACAATACTGGCACACCCTAGGGCGAAAAACTAGGTTATGCAAAACCTCTGTCTGTTAATTCTTGCAACTGAGATTTCAACTCTTTCAATTCTGTCAGATCCATTATGTACGGAACTATTAATATCGGTGAAGTTTCAGGTACTAACTCAATAGCAAATTCAACCTCTCTTATTGGTGGTAACCCCGGTAATTCTTCTGGAAATACATCCGGATATTCATTGACTACAAGCACTGATTCAATCTTTGATTCAGACACTTTTGTATCTAAAACATACGCAAGATAAGTTTTGCAACCTTTTCTCACACATCTCTAAGGTGACATAATCAAAACCACAACAGGTAATTCACTCAATTCATCTGATTTAATTCGTATAATTTCACTATTCTGACATTTCAATTCAATAATCTTTCATTTATAATTCACAACAGCATCATGCAGAGTCAACCAATCCATACCCAGAATTACATCGAATTCATCAAATGGTAATAACATTAAATCAGCCAGAAAACAGTAACCCCGAGTCATTAAAGGACAGTTCTTGCAAACTTTATCAACTAACACATACTTGCCTAAAGGGTTTGATACTTTAATCACAAACTCAGTAGATTCAACAGGAAATTTCTTACTAGACACTAAATTCTCACAAACATACGAATGAGTTGATCTAGGATCAATTAATGTAATAACGTTAGTATCGTAATGAGAAAATGTACCCGTAATAACATCTGATGATGACACGTCTTCGCAAGCTCAAATAGCATAAGCTCTAGCAGGTGCTCTAGCCTCAGATCTCGTAGCGGAATCTTTTGTCGCACCTCTACTGGTCACATTTCCAGCATTTTTCAATGGCCTCCCTCTAGCGGCTTTGTTACTCGATCTTTCACTCTAAATCTTATCTTTTTCAGTTAATTCTGGGTAATCTCGAATAAAATAATCTTGTGAACCACATTTGTAACAAACTTTATTATTATATTTTGCCCAACATTCCCCAAAATGTCGTTTTCCACACTGTTGACACTCAGGTTTATTGTTTCTTACACTACCAACGCTCGAGACTGAAGTAACTTGAGCTTTAGGACTCATGTCTTGATTTCTAGATCTTTATTCTGATATCCCACTAAAGCATTAGATCGACTATACGAATCTCGTGATTTCTTTGATGAATATTGATATGGCTTACCCATCAGTCTTTTTCTCAAGTCTCTAGCTTCTGAATCTACTTTTCTCTTTTCTTTGCTAAGCTCCTCACCTTTGCAAGCTCTATCAACCAGAACAATAAATTCTTTCAATTCTAGGATTCCAACTAGAGGTTTAATATCCTTGTTCAACCCATCAACAAATAGTTTACACATGATTTCTTCGATACAAACATACTACTGAGCATATTTGCTCAGTCGTACGAATTCTCTTTCATATTCAGTCATAGTCATACGACCCTGTTTCAGTTCTAAAAATTCTTTGTGCTTTTGATCAAGGAATCTCTGACTGATGTATTTCTTTCTAAACTCAGCTTGAAAGAAATCCCAAGCAACTCTTTCTCTCGGCACCACGGATGTCAAAGTATTCCACCATTGATATGCAGTGTCCCTCAGAAGTGATACAACACATTTTAAACACTCTGCTGGTGCACACGACAATTCATCAAATACCAGAATAGTATTTTCAAGCCAAAATTCAGCTCTCTCGGGATCATCATCAATAGTAGCTCTGAATTCTTCAGCCCCATATTTCTAGATCTTATCAACTGGCGGCTTACTTAATCGCAAAATTTCCACACTTTGAGGAGTTACAGGAACAAGTTGAGGATTAGGTGGGGGTGGAGGTTGTTGAGCAGCCGGATTTATCTGGACATATTTTGTGAACCACTCATTCATCAATTGGAAAAAGACTTCGTTCGCCTCTCTACCGTGACTATTCAATACATTTCTAGATTCAGAAGGCGCTGCCCCTTGGGTGGTAGCTGGCGCATTACTCTCAACATCGTCAGCTACAGTTCGATAATGATCTATTTACTATATGAAAATACATTTTAAATTGTCAGGATTTATCACACTATCACAGGTTATATATGGCATGTATAGCTAGACTCTCACACACACTATGTTAGTCCAAGAACCGACTAAATTGTAGCTCAGATACCAATAAATGTAACACCTCTCACCCATATTCAATGCCGGAATAGTGTTACGAATCATTAGCAGACTTATAAAACAAATAAACATTCACTTTGCATACATTTTCACATTTCATACAATTATCATTCAATCTCAATCAATATGTTCCTGATACGAGCCTACGAGGCCCAAAACATGCATTGAAAGTAGTTCGGGACTAAACTAGTAACTTAGAAAATTTTTCAACATTTAGAATTTTTTTTTGCATAAAACAGGGGACACACGCCCGTGTGGCCCGACCGTGTGTCTTACATGGCCAACAGACACGCCAGTGTCACAAGTCGTGTAGACATTCAAAATGAGAGACATGGCCGTGTCCCAGCCCGTGTCTGACCCCATGTAACTCTCTAACTTAGGTCATACAACCGACACATATGCCCATGTGGCTAGCCCGTGTGCCCTAAAAATGGCCATACATGCCCATGTGCCAGGCCGTGTGCTAGGTCGTGCAAATCCTATAAGGTATACTGACTTATGCCAAAAGGCCAAGTCACACGCCCGTGTGTAAGGCCGTGTGGCCATGTGGAGCATACTAACTTGATTTAAATTTTAATACTAGGGGACACACAGTCGTGTAACATGACCGTGTGTTACACATGGCTGAGACACACGCCTGTGTCTCTTCCCTGTGTGGACAAAAAAATAGGTTATTTACCAAGCCATTTTGCCACCCAAACTTGTGCTCACCTACATCAACTCAAAGGCACCAATACATAGCATCAATATGCATTTCAATTCAACCAAACATTTTACCTTACCTAAAATCTCAACATACAATAGCCATTTCCAACCATTAGCTACCTTAAATACTAAACTGCCACAAACCATTTGCAAGCAATTATGAACCACATCATAGGCCATTGTCACATATATACATATACATCCAAAACAACCAAACTAAGCCAAATCTCATGGCTATATATACAAACCAAAACATATACATTTACAAGCCAATTTAATTGGAAAAATTCACTACCAAAACATAACTAATATGACCAAAGTCCCTTTACATGCCATATACTTAAAACATAAACTCAAAAGTACCAAACTAATAGTTGGATAGTGTGATGATGTCTCCGACGATCCCCGAATCTGAGCTAGCTTTGAAATCACTATAAAACACAGAGAAATACACAAAGTAAGCTTTATAGCTTAGTAAGTTCGTATAGCATTTATATCAACTCATCATATAAACTCAAATTAAGCCAAAAACATAACATAACATATCTCATAATATATCACCAACCTACCACATTTGCATCCATCAAATTAAATGTAATTTCCATAATTTTTCATTATTTCAGTGTATTACTCGGTTCAAGTACATATCTATACCTTCTCGTATTTAACTCATACTCATTCACATCTTTGACATATCCGTTAAACCATTCGGAATATTTTTGAATACTTGGAAAACTCACATACTTAGTGCCAAATAAATAGCCGAAGTTGTATCAATCTCGCACACTAAGTGCCAATATATATATCCATATATACAGTTGAAGTTATCTCGATCTCGCACACTAAGTGCAAATATATAACCAAAGCTATCTCGATTTTGCACACTAAGTGCCCATAATTAACTGAATTGTCGTCAAACACAATTGTAGTCTCGTATACACAATTTATGCAATATCAAAGCATTTAAGGCATAATTATAACAATGCTTATTACATATGAACTTAGCTCAAATGTAAAAGCAGCTAAACTGATCGATTAGTCAAGAACTTTGTTTTTCCCTCGATCTAGATCCGAGTTTTGCTTTTCTTGATCTTAATTATCTATCCAAGCATGGTCGAATGAAAACCTAAATTTTGGATTTTCTATTCTTCAATATTTGGCTAGGGAAGAAGATGACAACACCAAATTATTTTATTTGTTTTATTTTATTAACATTAACACATAAATTACTAAATTAACCTTGTACATTAACCTTTAAAACCATTAAAAAGATGTTCATCTTTGTCCACTCATGTTTCAAATGGTCTAATTACAACATAAGGACCTCCACTTAAAAGTTTCATAACTAATAAACCCTTTTAGCTTATAGAATTCCAACTTTTTACTTTATGCGATTTAGTCCTTTTTATGAAATTAACTAATCAAATGATAAAATTTCTAAACAAAACTTTCACACAATAATATTATCATGCCACGAACATTAAAATAATAATAAAATAACTATTTTGATCTCAAATTTGTGGTCCCAAAACTGCTGTTCTGATTTGACTAAAAATAAGCTATTATATACATCTCTTCAACCGGATGCCTGAACTAACCCAGTCATTACCCGCCTATCCACTGATAACCCAAGTTGTAACTGCACGTCCTCCAGAGTACACTACCTGCATAAAATATGAAATGTATGCGTCTTAGGTCTCCACATTTCTACAAACGCGCTTACAAGTGTGGGGTCCAATTTACACCCCTGACCAATAAGGGCCACGTGCAAAAATCTAGCATCTCTCAAGTATGGTTCGATTAAGGGTGATGAAGGAACGGGTGGATTACAAATATACGCCTCCAAAATTTAATCTTCCCCTTATATATAAAAAAAATACAAAATATTAAAATCCAATATAACAAGAAAATATTTAAATTAAATTACATTAAATATAGTATAAAAAAATTCTTACTATTTGTGATTGATCGATAAAAATATAATTGCCATCCAAACGAATTAGAGATTATGTTATTGTTAATTTCGAAAAACACAAAATAAATTGTAATAAAAAAATATTTTACGAAAATATTAAGAATTTTAATAATAATAAAAAGAGTTGAGAGAGAAATAAATTCTAAGTGAGAAATGAAGAGGGAATTGAGAGAAATTTGAGAATGTGAGAGAAAGTTGAGATTGAATTGGATAAAAAATGAAATGGAGGGTGTTAATATAGAAAAGAAAATATGATCGTTGGGGGTTGGGGTAGCTGTTAGTCCTAATGGCTATTTAACTAGATGTTGGAGTGAAATGATCGTTGGGGAAAAACGGCTCCAACTAGAGACGTTTTCAGCTTATGTAGTGAAAGCACTTTCAACTGGAAGTGTTTTCGTAAAATCGACCTAGTCTCGTATTTTTTTGAAAAAATGGCCTAATTTGGTAATTTTTTAAATTTTCGGCATTTTTAAGATAATTACTCTTCAAAAACCATTTCTCCAGCTTACTCCCTTCTTCCAAAAAGCATATCATCTCACTGGTTACAGTAAACAGTGAAACGACTGAATCTTGATAAAAATAACCACCTAACCAAATCCACCAGGGGGCCATCATAGAAGCAAATGATGGGCAATCACACCTCTTTATAGGTCATTGGTTCAGTCCGGAGGATCAACCTATCACCGGCCAGTCTGCATCATTGTCATCGCTATATCAGGAACTTCCTTCACCTAGTAAGTGATCTTTGTTAATCAGAATCCCTCTTTTGCTATCTCATAAGCCACCATATTACATTCCCTACTCGTATTTTGGAAATAGCTCTAGAAAAAAAATGCTAGACATTTAATATCACTGATATAGGCACTAATTTGAGACTTATCCCCTTGTCTTTGCATGACTTTCGAAATTAGCATGCCAAAATCTCCTTCCACCACCACTATGGTAAAGCCCATCTCACTAGCAAACCGAAGAGATTGAAGAATGGCCAAAGCTTCAGCAATGAACACATCGCAAACATATGTGTTAACCACCATTCCACTACCCATTACTAGACCCTCCATGTCCCTAATCACAAACCCTGATCTTGATTGTCACAGGTTCACTTTGAAGGTTGCATCGAAATTAATTTTGACAAAAGGACCATTTGGAGGAGACCATCATGCCATACTCAATGGCAAATGACCATATAATATGATTTCCAATTCATCAAATTCTTTAAGAATCCTCGCAATTACCTTTTGGGTAGATTGTATATTGTTCTCCTTAACCTGTTTATTCTGAGAATTACATAAAACCCAAACAATCATAGACTGTACTTCTAAGGCTGTGTTTAGTAGTGTTTTTTAAAAGCACTTTTGAAGCAAAATGAATACTAAACAAGTAACTTTTGAAGAAAATTTTTGGCATTTCAAAAGAACTTTTCCTCATATGGAGAAGTTAAAATTTTAACTTTTCTCTCCAAAAAGCACTTTTGGCAGCTTAATTATGTTTTCACCCCTACAACATACGGTACTTCCCCTTCTCTAGTTAATAGCTTAAAAATATTTAAATTTTATTTTCATATAAAATGTTAACAAAAAAATAATAAGTTATTTTCTGTATTCTTATTAAAATATCATAATATTAACTAATTTGAATATTATTTAAATATTTATTTATGTAATTTTTGACAACAATACTAAACACTTAAATTTTAAACTAAACTTTTTAAAAATATTTTTTAAAATTACTTTTACAAAATGCTTCTTAAAAGTAATGCTAAACTAGGCTTAAAAGATAATCATTCAACTGCTCCTAGCAAAATGTTCAAACCATACCCAAAAATCTGATTCTTGCATATTAGCTGGCCATTGTATTAAAAAAGCATTCCATACTTCTCTTGCAGGAAGCACTGTCTCAGGACTAATTTTGACACCATTGGTGTGTATATTTTAATTATATGGAAATAAACTTTTAATCTTTAGCTTATTCGTAAACAAGTCTTCAATCTTTAATTTATTCTTCAATAAAATTGTTATATTTGAAACGACGACTTATTTATGTACAAATAAAAAAAATGTGGAGCTTGTAGGATTGAGTTTTTGAGTTCAATGGTGATTTTATCACCTAAGATAAGATACCAGCTATCGTTTGGTGACATTAAAATAAAATGTTTGATATAATGAAGTTTTAAAAATGTAGCAAATATAGAGAATGAAGAACATAATATGAAGTTTAGGAATATCTTTCTTTCAGAAACTGCTATGAATCAAATTTAGGCACAAAGTTACACATGTCATGACATTACCAATTAAGAGATATCAACGGAAAGGAGTAAAGGTAGAAAATGAAAGGAAAACTTGTGGTGACCAATAGATGACCAAAAGAGAGATTGTTGCAGTGCCTTTCAAATGTGTTTTAACCACTTCCTTCAATACTTTATAAAGCAATTCTTCCTTATCAGTAGCCTTAGGTTACTCCAAGGTTCCTAAATGATGAGCATGAAAACAATAGCATTTCTTCAAGACGCCTCGAGCTGCTTCCCAGTGCTTCTCCTAATCTCTTCTCTCACTTTAGCGTCGTCACCGTATTTCTCTCTTGCTCTTTCCGATTCTGAAACAGCATTCATCGCTCGTCGCCAGCTCTTAAGTCTTCCTGAGGGTGGTAAGTTGCCTGATGATTATGAATCTCATGTGAAGCTTAAATTCACGTTTGAGAATCCCAGGCTTAGACGTGCTTACATTGCACTTCAGGCATGGAAAAGTGCTGTACATTCGGACCCTCTGAAGACCACTCACAGTTGGGAAGGTCCCAATGTTTGCGATTACAAAGGAGTTTTCTGCGCACATGCACTCGACGATCGAAAGTTGATAGTCGTTGCTGGCATTGATATTAACCATGCCGACATTGCTGGATACCTGCCTGTTGAGTTAGGCCTATTGACTGATTTGGCTCTATTTCACATAAACACTAATCGGTTTTGTGGGATCATTCCCAAGAGTTTCTCCGAGCTTACTATTCTTCATGAATTGGATGTTAGCAACAACCGTTTCGTTGGTCCTTTCCCAGAAGTTGTTATATCCTTACCTGCGCTTAAGTTCCTTGATTTAAGGTATAATAATTTTGAAGGTGAATTGCCATCTGCGTTGTTCGAAAAGGACTTGGATGCATTGTTTTTAAACAACAATCGGTTTGTGTCCATCATTCCTGAAACTTTTGGGTCTTCTCCGGCCTCCGTCATTGTGGTTGCCAACAACAAGCTTTCAGGTTGTATTCCAAAAAGCATCGGCAAGATGTTCAATACGTTGAACGAGATTGTGCTCCAAAACAACAATCTCACAGGTTGCTTGCCAGTGGAGATGGGGATGCTTGGAAATGTGACGGTTTTGGACATTTCGTCCAACTCTTTCAGTGGTGTTTTGGGAAAGACATTTAAAGGGCTTGGAAAAGTTGAAGAATTGAATGTTGCAAATAACATGTTAACTGGTTTTGCGTCGGATGACATTTGTCGATTGCCGAGCTTGAAGAACTTTACGTTTTCTTCCAACTATTTCAATGGTGAGGCTGAATCTTGCCAGCCATCCAAGCGGAGGGACTGTGTGTTCGACGATGTTAGCAATTGCATACCAGATAGGCCTAAGCAGAAGTCAGCTAAAGAATGTCATCCAGTGCTAAGTCGACCAGTTGAATGCAGTCAATCAATGTGTGGTGGTGGATCTCCACAACCGCGGCCAAAGCCACAACTACCGAAACAAAAGCCCCTTAAGCCAAAACCACCGAAAGAAGAGGAATCACCTGTAACAAGGGAACGACCTCCACCACTTAAATTGCCACCGCCAGTTGTTAAGCCCCCGAAACCAGTGTCAAAACCATCGAAACAAGAGGAATCACCTGTAACAAGGGAACGGTCTCCACCACCAAAATTGCCACCGCCAGTTATTAAGCCCCCGACACCAGTGCCGAAACAAGAGGAATCACCTATAACAAGGGAACGGTCTCCGCCAGTTATTAAGCCCCCGCCACCAGTGGAAAAACCACCGAAACATGAGGAATCACCTGTAACAAGGGAACGGTCTCCACCACCAAAATTGCCACCTCCAGTTGTTAAGCCCCCGACACCACCAGTCCACTCTCCACCACCACCTCCAGTCCACTCTCCACCTCCACCTGTTCACTCTCCTCCACCACCAGTGCATTCTCCTCCACCTCTTTCTCCTCCTTCTGCCCCTATTGTCTCGAAACCACCGCCAAAAAAAGAAGTGATCCTACCACCAACTATCGGCTTCCAGTACTCATCACCGCCTCCACCAAAGTTCCCAGGATACTAATGGGAACATCTTCAGTTACTTCCTTTTAGTAGTTTAACAATCTTACAACATAAACATAGTATTGTTAATTAGTTGATAGGTAGTCACTAAAAGAGAATGTATATATAATTCTCTCCGCGCAATACTCATCGGCCAAAGTTATATGGGAATTACTGTCTCTTCAAGTTGTTTATGGAACTTCCACTTTTTCTTTTAGTTTTATTTTGAGAAATTAATTTACATCTAGATAGAACGTTTTTGACGTAAAAAATAAAGAGTTAAATCCTTACTTGTACATAATTTTTTTTAGAGTTGTACATTAATAATTAATAAACTAATCTTTTATTGATTATATTTTACTAATTTTAATATTGTAGTTTAAATAATTTTTTTGAACAATTTAATTATAAGTGTTGATCATATTTGTTTAATGCGCTTCAACACATTTGAATCGATGTCCTCTTACACTGACAATAATATTTATATCAATTAACGTAAAAAAATAAGAATTAAATCTTTGCTTATAGGTGAAATTAGTTGTTGACTAAATAGTAAAATAATTATATTAACATTTATACGATTTTATAATAACATGTAATTAAAAATATTTCTAATTATTAAATTATTATACAATTCGGTTGGAATGACTCAAATTACAAAAACAAAAAAAAAAGAAAAAGAAAAATCCAAATTTAAATTCCAAGGAATAAATATGCTCTTGGATTGATGTAGACAGCAATTCTATAAATGCCACTATTATCTTGCCATCCCATTTCAATCCACATTAATTGAGTTAATGTTATTAAAAAAAATAATTTAAATATCAAGATTTACACTCAATTTTAAAAATCTTATTCAATTAATTTAAATATGAATTCAATACAAATTGATTTGTGTTATAATATCTTATAATTAACTGGATTTTTATTAAAATTAAGATAAATTTAATATATTTTAAAATTTTAATATTCATTAGAAGTAATTATTTATTTTATTTATATTTTTTATATCTATAAATATAGATTTTGAAAAAACATTGTAAATATTATTATTCATCAATAAAATATATTCTATTTTACTCTACCAATTTCTTTTTTTCTTTTTCTTTTACTTTTTTTGTTTTATGAATATCTTATTAAGTGGATGTCCATCATGATCAAGATAAAGTTTTGATGTACTTTACTATTAGAATTAGATCTCTACTTCTTTTATACTTCTTATGCCTATAAATAGAGACTCTGATGAAGCATCGTGATCACCCTTTTGATTAATAAAGCACATTCTATGTTGCTTTCATATTTTCTTTGTTCTTTATTCTCCCCATCTCTCTTTATTTTATAACACATTATCAACACGATCTTGCTCAAAGTGATTGTTCCTTTTATCAACAATCAAATTTATCCTCCATGATTTTCAATTTCTTTGACGGCAAGATGCAAAGTTTTTATAGGAAGTTTTTTTTTATTTAATGTTTCATATTTGATTATTATTTTCCGTTCTTCTTTCATTATACGTTATCATTATTTTGATTAACTTATTTTACTTTTTATTCTTAAGGATAGTGAAAGATTTGATACCATTATCTATATGAAATCAAGAATATTTTCGAACTATCTCATACCTTCTAGTGATGACGGCGATGTTAAAAATCTTTAGGTATATTTTACTATGTTTTATTTATTGTTTATTATAATTGGAGAATAATCATGACAACATGCATAGATAGATTTTGATTTTAAATCTCACGCATGTTTACGATGGTAATTACGAAATAAAAAATCTATTGGGATGTTTATAAGTCTGTCCTACTAGATTTGTTGCATTCCCCGAAGTGAATGTAAACATGAAGAAAATAAAAGATATACTCATGGACCACTAAAGTGAGAACATAGTAATAAATAAGAGAACAATAAGAGTTCTCAAGATAACTCTTCAAAGGGTAAAGATAACTTATGTTATCAATGTGATATAAAATATTATTGGTCACATATGATATTTTGTTTTTGTTAATATTCTTTAAGAAAGGATATGAGAATGTAGTAATAAATTCTATCATTATAGAGAGAAAGTATCTTCTTTGGTACTAAAACAAATAAATATTATTCCAATATTTGATAATACAAAATTAGTTGAAAGCTCTGGAAGAGCTAATATATCACTATCTAAAAAGCACAAAATTTGTGATGGCTAATGCATTACTTTTAAAAATTATTTGTATTGGATCTCATATTGAGATTGTGAATGAGGAAAAGATTATATTTCATATGAATAAAAAAAAGGGGATTGAGTTATTAATTTATAACATTTATGATATTCTTTTGCCATCATTCCTAGTAAAGGGTTGAAAGCAAAATATTTGACTGTAAAAGATCTACTCATGAGCAATAGAATATGATAATTCTATCTAAAGCTTATTATGGTTGGATTCACCTAAAGTTGCAAGTGTTTTTTAAAAACTGTGAGTATAACTCTACAGTATTCAAAATAAGTTCTCAATGAAAATTACGTTGTAAAATATTACTGATGAGAACTTGTAAGAGAGAAAACTTATGTATGAAAAGTCATTGGTTATGTACCTGTTGTACACCTGGAAAATAAGATCGACTTTCAAAGTTTGCTATTAATAGATTTTTGGGCATTTGAAGATTTTGGCATATTCCCTAAAATGAATATTGCATATAATTATTTAGAAATTATATTTATTGACTTGGTGGCATTATAAACTTCACATTGATTTAGACATTTCCAATAGTAAATGTCACAATAATACTTATATGTGAATACAAATTAAAAAGAATGATAATAAAATTATCAATTTGTTACAATTTAGTATAATTGAAACACATGTTAAAGTAAACCAGAAGTTTACTAATACAAATGTGTTTACTACTGGGCGTGACCAGTTAGACCATCCTGGATCGTATATGATGCGAAAATTAATTGAGATATCATATGGACATCTATTAAAGAACCAAAAAATTCTTTAATTTAAAGAATTCTCATTTGTTGTTTGTTCTCAATAAAAATTGGTTCTTAAAAACTCATTAGCTAAAGTTGAGATTTAATGTCTTGCATTTCTGAAATGAATATGGGCTCATTCATCCACCATGTCGATGATTTTGATATTATATGATTTTGGTAGATGCATCTACAAAATAATCACATGCATTATCAACTCACAACCTGTCGTTTGCGAGATTGTTTGTTTAAATGATTAAATTATGCAATTAAAACAATTCATCTTGCTAATGGTGGTGAGTTTACATCCCAAGTTTTCAATGATTATTGCATGTCAATTGGGATAAGAGTTGAACATCCTGTAGCTCATGTTCACACACAAAATGATTTAGCTGAATTGTTTATCAAATGCCTCCAACTAATAGCTAAATCATTACTTAAGAGAACAAACTTTCTATTTCAACATGAGATTGTATTGATTTACATGTTGTACGCATCAAGCCCCCATTACAATTTATTTTTGGTCAAGAGCCAAATATTTCCCTTAAATTTTTTGGATGTGCGGTATCTATTCCAACTGCTCTACCACAACGCACAAAGATGGTTCATAATAAGAGATTGAGAATGTATATTTATATGAGTCTCCTTATAATATTTTTGAGCTATTAATTCGAGATTTAATTATGACATGAGTTGTTAGTTTTCCCAACATTACGGGAAGAGAAATAATAACTTATAATGAGTTAGGAGGAGAGTAATTTGAACCAGAAGTTCAATAAGGATAACTCATTACAAGTTAACTATTAGTTGTATTTACAAACTTAATAAAAATAACCAAGTGTTATATAAATTGATCGGTTCCAATGATGAAAAAATCTTCTAGATGGTTACATAGTGGAGGCGGGTGCTCCAGAAGAGACCCAAGACATAACTAATAAGTAAAACTTCAGAAGAGATTCAGGTACCTAAAACTAAATTTTAATATAATGAAAATAAGATGTCTCGATAAGTTATGTCAATTCGAGAAAATGTGAAACCAAATAATAAAAGTGGTCGACAATGATTTTGCATGCAATATTATTATTGAAATAATTAAATAAAATGAGGATCTTGAATAAATCTATTGAGAAATATAGATATGGAATAAATTGATCAAAATAGGAAGACGCTACTCAAGTACAATTAAATTCGAGGAATTTTTGGACCAGTAGTCCAAATATCTAAATGTATAAAGCCAATGAGGGTGCAAATGAAGTAGTTTTGCAAAAGCGGAATAAAAATATAAAGTTTTTCGCTAAGTACTGGTATTGATTATGAAAAGATATAATATTCTTTTGTGGTGGATGCAATAACCTTTAGATATATTATTAAATTAATAATTCATAAAAGATTTAACTTGTGTCTAATGGTTGTTGTTACAACCTTTATAAATCACTATATAGTAAAGTTTATATTAAAATCCTTGAAGGATTTAGAATGCTAGAAGCATATTGAAATTCTCGGGAAATTATTCATTTATATGAATTGAAATAATTTGAATATATGTGGTAAATTTGACTTAGTGAATAGTAGTTGAAGGGGGATTATAAAATGATCCAAAATACCTATTTGTGTTTTTATAAAAGAATCATGATTAAAGTTTGTTATGATTATTGTTGAATCTCCTGAAGAGATCAAAATATATCTCCCCAAATTTCCCTCACTCGTGACTTTTAAAATAATGGTAATATAAATGCTTAGCAAATACATTCAAATAGTCATTTGAAAAACTAATATTCAAGATTGAATACGTACAATATGATAAAATATGTGATGTTTTCATGAGGGGGAGTAAATACGCGTTGTACTCTTTTTCCCTTAACCGAGGTTTTGTCCCATTGGGTTTTCCTGGTAAGGTTTTTAATGGGACAACATATTATACGTATTATAGATTGTGTATTCTTTTTCCCTAGTTAGGTTTTTATCCCACAGGGTTTTTCCTAATAAGGTTTTAATGAAGCACATTATCTACCAATGGGCATCCAAGGGAGAGTGTTATGAATATCTTATTAAGTGGATATCCATCATGATCAAGATAAAGTTTTGATGTACTTTACTATTAGAACTAGATCTCTACTTCTTTTATACTTCTTATGCCTATAAATAAAGACATTGTGATCACCCATTTGATTAATAAAGCACATTCTATGTTGCTTTCATATTTTCTTTGTTCTTTATTCTCCCCATCTCTCTTTATTTTATAACACTTTGATATTTATTTCGTAATAAATTATCAGCATGATGATTCTCTATTTTTTTGTTCTCTTCATTTTTTTATAGTCTATGTTTCCAAAAAATCCCGTTCTTAAATCTCAAACAAAAAGCACAAAGAAAAAGACCCTCAACAAAAACTCTCAAAAGAAAAATTTATTCAATTTGAATATAAAGATCAAATTTATTCTCCAAGCTTTTAGACACTATGCGGGGATTGGAAGAAAGTTTTTTCTTAAATATTTTATGTCTAGATGTATTTTTATTTTGATTCATGATTAAATATGATTAGTTTGATTAATTTAATTTATTTTTATCTTTTTAAGATTGGTGAAAGATTTGATCTAAACATTGATTTTTGTTCTTGATCTTGAATTTATTAGATAAATTTTAGATTGGTAAGGCATTTTGACCTTTTATTTATTGAGGTATAATTGTGATTATTCTTTTTATGTTTTAAATTATTGAGTTAGATTATTAAATACTGATTTTGTTTAGGTCGTCTCAAAAGTTATTAATTGTTTAAATATATATTAATGTCGACTTAAACATAACATTTTTATGATATTAGCCCCATTTACATAAATAAACTAAGGGGACGTTTAGAAATCGTCCTACCAAGGGTGAGTAAAATCCGATTTGATTCGAAAAATACAATAAAAATTTTAAATTTTGAATTAAATAGCTTGAATTATCTAAGTTAATTGAGTTAGTCAGATCAACACGAATAAAAATCAAATTTTTCGATTTAACTCAAATATGAATTATACAATTTGAATTATCTAAAAATCTGAATAAAAAAAGGCAAAACTACATTGTTTTGAGAAATGTTTACCTTTTCTAAAGTTAAAAGTCAAACTATTAAGTTAAAAGGCAAAATTATGTCGTTTTGATAAATGTTTACTCATTAAGTTAAAAGCAAAACCATTGTATTGTTTATGTAATTAAATAATATTGTACTTCGTCTACTAGTTAAATAATCGGTTCATGTAAACATAACATTGAGTATAAATAATAAGATTCGTTAACTCAACTCAACTTGACTCAATTTGATTCGATTCAAAAAAAATTCAAATTGAGTTCAGTTGCTAAAATAGGATTCGTAAACTCGACCAGCCCAAAATTTTTTACTCGATTTGACTTGACTCGATCGAATGCTCACCCCTACATCCTATTATATTTGTTACATTCCCTAAAGTGAATGCAAGCAAAAAAAAATTCAAAGGATATAAATCATGAATGTAATAAGTGGCATAATAATAACCATTAGAAGTGAAAATATATTAATAAATAAGAGAACAATGAGAGTTTTCAAGATAACCCTTTAAAAGATATGTATAACTTGTCAATGTGATATGAAATATCATTGATCACATACCTTTTATATGTCCAAATATTTTGTTTAACTACATTAATATTTTTTAAGAATATATATATGTCTTGCTGACAATGTAGCAATGAATACTAGCCTTACAGATAAAAAGTGTTTATCTTATTTAATATTGAAATAAATCAATATTAATATAATATTTGATAGTACAAAATTAGTTGAAAACTCTAGAAAAGCTAATATATCAATATCTAGAAGAACAAAATTTGTCATGGTTAACAATTATGTAACACTCAAAACCCATATCCGTCGTCGGATTAGGGTTACAGAGTATTACCATACAATTCAGAACAAATAATAACAAGTTTAATTAACAAATTCATAATAATCATATTGGAGTAAAACAAACATTCATGGGCCTTAAATCGAGCCTACGAGGCCTTTAAAATAGTTTAGAAATAATCAGGGACCAATTCAAAGCAAATTAGAACATCTAGGGAAAAACTAAAAATTTTCAAAACATAGGCCACGCAGCCGTGAGTTTAGGTTGTGTAACAAGGACTAGACCATGTGGCTCAAGACATGCTTTTGTGCCTACTCTACATACCCGTATGATTACTCCACATGCCCGTATGCGCAGGCCGTGTGACTCATTGCGCCTGTATAATATAAGGTCACATAGTCGTGTGGCCAGGCTGTGTAACTCCCTATGACCGTGTGGCTCAGGGTCACACAACTATGTCGCTAGGCCGTGTAACTCTCTGTGCCCGTGTGGATTGACCTGCACCATAACATGCTAGAGGCACACGCCCGTGTGGGTTGCCCGTGTGTGACACACTACCGTGTGGCAACCCGTGCCCTAGGCCGTAAGTGTCCAATAATGACTCTAAACTATGTCAATTTCACATCCAAACGATTAGGTACCTAACCCAACTTATAACACATGATTATAAGACTTCTAAATACATTCAAGAACAACCATAACATGCCAAATCAATCAACCTAAGATCTAACCAATGTGTCACCAATAACACTCCAATTCAAACTCTTAACAATTCATCCCTTTAGTTAAGCACATAAGCCATATTATACACTCAAAATGTCTTATAAACAATCTCTAAATACCATACTCAATTCATGCCAAATTTACCATTTCATACTTTTCCACTTATGCTTTAACTTAGAATTAAGCATGCTTATCACACATAGTTACTCATACCACAACATCATATGCACAATAACTACACAATTATAAGTCCTTATGAACCATTACAAAACATAATCAAATTCTCCTATTACATGTCATATAAGTCAAGTGCATATTCAAAGTCTATCAAAGGTCTCTAGATAGTGTGATTCTTCGAGTTGATCCGATCACCCAATTTCTAAAAACAATATTTACAAGAAATAAGACAAATAACACGAGTAAGCTTTCATAAAGCTTAGTAAGTTCGTCATTTAAACGATAAAGCTTACCGAATGAAACATAATAATACAAATAACAAGATTAATGGACAGAGTTCCTGTCACAAGGTTATTAACAGTGTTCCTGTCAATCACAATTCACAATAAGTGAGTAATGCTTAAACAATAGTACAATCAATTTTTCCATATTTCAACAACATTCAATAATTAATAATCAACGCCCGATGAATGATATATGGATACGAGTACATGGTTAACCATATAGAACACACCAGGTGCTTATACGATCCAGACCAACTGATAACACACCTCAGCACTGAGTGCCTAGCCCGTAGGCTAACATTTGCCCCATAACATACCAGAAAATACTATAATATAACACGATAGTCCACAAAAAATGCAGGACCTCGGTATATTCAGTAACAGAGGATATACAAAAATCATCGTCACATTTCATACCAATCCCGTATCACGTGCAAAATAACCTATTGGCATGCCAATCGTACTCTATCTTACATTCATCGGCTTAGAGTATTTCAATTAGTAATCGAAACCATATCAATTCATTATTTCCATTCTCAATTACATGCATCAATATTATCCAACATTATACAATTAAGTTCACATAATACATTTAAAATTTATCAAAATTAAACCGAACGAATTTACAAGATTAAACTGCAGCGATGACAAAGGTACAAAGACTATTCAACAATTTCACTATGCCTCTATTTTCAACCCATTCTTGATCTAAAATAATAATTTCATTCAATTAACTAATTCAAACAGTAAAATTAACTAATTTTATGTAATTAAGTCCTTTTATAAATTTTCTACAAAATTTCCCCCAACATTTTACTTTTATGCAATTTAGTCCATAAGCTCAAAACTTGTAATTTAACCAATTTTAACTAAAACTAAGTTCAGCCAAATTGTATAGCACTCCATTACAACCCTTATTTGCTTTTATTTCATATCAAGTCCTTGTAATTTTATCACTTTTACATTTTATCCTTAAACATTAAAATTACTAAAAACTACTTTACAAAATAGTCCTATTTAACAACCAAACTTAATAATCTACCAAAAAACTTCAAGAACAACTCAAACTCATAAATTGCATAATCTATAACATTTAACAGTTTTACAAATTAATCCCCAAGTTAGCTAAACCTAATTGCAAGGATCTCAAAAACATAGAAATTACTAAAAACAGATATCAAACACGTACCCAATAGAGAACCCTAGGTAGCCAAAGCTTGCTCTCTCCTTAACAATGGTGTTTCGGCCTTTTAGAAGAAGAATCAAGAAGATGACATTTCAATTTGGCTTTTATTTATTTACAAATTTATCATTATAACCTTTTAATTATAACATATATAATTTCTAAAACATGTCCATAATATAAGTATATGTATAATTACCATCCAAGGAAGGTTTAATTGCGTAAGTGGTTCTTCAATTGTTTCAAGTTTTGAACTAAACAAGCTTAATTTCAATTTAACCCTAAACTAATTAGGACTTAATAAGAAAATAGCCCAAAAGTTAGTGGATTAATCATATCCACCATCGTTTAGACTTTTTGACCATGGTTTAATCACCATTTTGGTCCCTTTAGTATTTTAAATCTATAGTAATTAATTTTTACCTCTTTTACAATTTAATCATTTTACCTTAATTAAGCAATCAATTGTAAAAATTACCTGACCAAACTTGAATTCACCTATCATGCAGCTATGTAAATACTTAATAAAAATATTTATGGCCTTAAATTACAGAATCGAGGTTCCAATACCTCATTTTCAAAAACCACTTGACCTTTGGACTAAACCACTTTTACTTATCTAGTCGTTCAATTTATAAAATTATTAAATGTATAATATTATAATTGAATCATAAATATTAAACAAAAATACGGACTTACTCATCGGATTTGTGGTCCTAAAACCACTATTTCCGATACCACTGAAAAACGGGCTGTTACACATTAGTTTTAAAATAAATTCACTATAATGGATCTCATATTGAAATTATGAATGAGGAAACGATTACATTTGGTATTAGAAATATTCAGTTATTGAATTATATCATGCATGATCCATGAATACTTAAATATTTGATATGCATGTTAAAATGATAATTGTGACACTTCTTATATAAGAATTGAATTGACTATGATCATCTGTCGTGATCTTTTTTTGTTATCATCCCCATAAAGAGCTGAAAGCAGAATATTTGACAGTGTAATATCCACTTAAAATGTGGAACAACTTTAAGAGAAAGATATGACAATTGGAATATTATAATTTTATCTAATGCTCATTATGATTGGATGCATCTAAAGTTGCAAGATTTTTAAAATTGTGATTGAGTATAACTCTGCATTATTTATGATAAATTCTTGAATTAACATTATGTAAAGAGAATATTATTAATGAGAAATTGTTAGAAAAAACTCTTTTTTAAATTTTCATTCTTCTGATGTGCTATTAAATAATGAGCTATTAAATGAAAACCATAAAGCTCGTCATATTAAATAATGACCTAATTTGGTCATTTAACAGGGAGACTATAAATATTAGTGCTTAGGACTTAATTAGGGGGATTGTCTTTAAATTATTGAATTTTCTTATTCTTAGAATTAGGGTTTACATTGAGATTTTTCTATTCAATCTATTTTCTAGTTTAATTTTTAGTTTCTTTTTGCAATTCTATTTGTTTACTTCATTTATGCTCCAATCGAATCACGATCAACATTTTTTCTAAGGGTTTTACAGATTGATCTTCAACACACAATTTTGGATCCAAATTCTCTTTCTCTCTTTTTTATTTTTTTTAGTTTTCAATTGAATGTTTAAAATTCAATTACGGAAATTCGCATCTAGTACGACCATGAACTAAGAACCCTAGGGAGATTAACGTGCGAAAGTGAGAGTGATTGGCTAAAGGTTTAGGATTTACTCCAAATTAGTTAGCATAGGTTAAGCAAAATTAAACCCTAGGATTGATGACCCTAGGAACTAACTTAGATAGATAAGGCCGAAAGGATAATCTACTGAGCACCACTTAATCTATCTCGATTTAAGCTATCATGTCGAAAGATAAGTAGGTTACATCGATCAAATAATTTAGTTATAAGTCAAAAGGTATTAACTAGGTTAACCGTTAGCTAATTTGTTAAAACTTGAATTTGAAGTTAATCATGAACACGGATACAAGTTAATCTTTTGTTTGCTCAAATTGATTGAAGTTATGTTGTTTATTTTAGTTTTGATTTTATGTTCTTTTATATCATCTTTTTATTATTTACTATCGTAATATAATTATTATTGATTACTATTTAGATTTAGTAGTGTGTGAATTGCAATTTAGTTTAGACAAACTTCCCTTGGGTACAATCTCCGTAATACTTCCTTGTGTTCTGTTGTAAACACTTTAAACTATATTGCTATTTGATCTGTATACTTGTAAATACTACCCTTCAATTCTTATATTTAATTTTAGATTTACAAGCCCAGGGCACGCACATCGGGACATGGTCATTCATGCATGAAATTGGTTTTGTTATCTTAGTGTTGTATAAAGAACTTGTTAAATGTGTTGGATGGTTAATTGGGGTTTTAAAACCAATTATTGTTGTCATATGATAGGTTGGAAACAATTGAAAATTGGAGTTGTGGTATTTTAACTAAGAAGTTGCAACGCCAACCATCCTTGTGTATATCTGACCATGGGTTGGGCCACCCATCCTATCCGAAAAGTGGGATAGTTTGAGCAAAAATATAGGCGCCAAAAATGGGCTTGGGCAAAAAAAAGGCCCGTTTTGTAAATGGTCCGGGCCTCAGGTAAGCTTTTTTTTTTACCGAACTCGTTGCAAAAAAATATTGTTGTTTCCACTGTTTTTGTGTTATTCTGCCATTGTTTTGCTATCATTTCGTTATTATATTATTACTATTTTGTTGTTATTGTTTGAATATTGTATAATTCTTATTTTATTGTTAATTTTGTTACTATTTTAGAGGCATTTGCTTGCTAAGTTGCACATATCTTAGTGTTATTTAAGCATAAATATTAAATACTTTTTAAATTTATTTTCAATTTATTGGTAAACATTTATTTTAATATTTTAGTGTATTTGATATTTTTTTAAAAAAAAATTATATAAAAAATTTAATACGGCCGGGCTGAGCTTGGGAAAAAATTTAGGCCTATTTTTCATTTCAAGTTGAGCCCAAGCTTAGAAAACGGATCTAAAATTATGTTGAGGCCCAACCCATGATCACTTCTATCCTCGTGCGACATCTCATGTTTGATGTCGTGACGTTGACTTTGTAATATTTTAAAAACTTTGCAATTTGGTCCTTAAGTTGGGGAGCCTACTTATTGTTTTGGGGGTCGCAACACCGCAACCCTGATGTTTTGACACCGGCTTGAAATATTTTGATAACTTTACAATTTAGTCCTTGTTTGACTTTAAGATAGTAATGAGCTTTTGTAAGCTCGTATATGACCCGAAAATGAATATGTATTGCATTATATGTATATAATATGTGTATCTGAATTTATAATGGTTGAATTTGTATATAATTGATCTTAGTTGCTCTGACAATGAATATGGCATCTTGTAATTCGAACTTGATGATCGGGTTAGGTATGGGGTGTTACAAATACTATTAATTTTTTAAAAAAAACAAAATTTAATACTATTTAAAAAGATTATTAGAAAGAACTTATATGAAAATTAAAATGGTCTCAAAACACATTTTAAGAATATTTTAAACGGTTTAAAAACCTCAAAACCCTAAAAATCAATAAAAATATATTTGGTATAATTACATGTTTTCTTTATATTTTTCTTAAGCAACTTGTTAGATTAAAGTAATAAATATTATTTGAGGAGTTAGGTTTTCTACAAAAAGAACTAAAAGTTAAAAGTAGTGCAGAATGATTAAAACTTATTCAAGTATTTATTTATAGAATAAAATAATTGTATCTTTTTATATTAATTTTATCATTTTTGTACAACAATATGCTTTAGCATTCCTAAAAACTATACCATATTTAGCAATGTTTTGCACTAAAATATGGGAATTTTGCTTACTTCACCTGTACCTATTAATTGGTTTAAAAATGAGAATCAATACCCTGCATAACCATGTATGTTTATTTACGCATTATTATAAGAGTAATGAAAAACTTCTATATAATTATATATGATACCAACTAATATACTTAAGTAACAAACTTTTTTTTTTAATTCCCTTCAAACCCTTTTTCTCCATTTATTGGGTTTTTAAATCCTAATATAAATAATATGCTTTAAAATATTTTAAATTTCTAACTATTTCATAAATAATTTTGCATATTTACCTATAATATATATACATATATAGATTTTGATAAATTCACATATTATAGCAGTTTTATCTTTTAAATTTTCTTCCTTATAATTAAAAGCATAAATTATATTTATATTATTATTATAAATATGTTATATTTCACAATTTTATAAACATAATTAATTCGTGCATTGCATGAATAAGAAAATTAGTATATATAATATTAAAAGGTAATATTTATAAAATGTAACAAACAATATACTCTGTTGACACGCGTGCATAATGTAAATTCATTATTCAATGGATTTCGTTTTTAGTTTCCTAAAAAATATTTATATTAATATAAAATGTTTATTTTTAAATATTAAATTAAAAAGACATGAAATAATTTATATAAATGATTACAAATTGTTGGGTGGAAATTAATATTTAAAAGATTTATTTAATAAAAAATTACTTTAAAAAAAAGTATTTGGTGCAATTAAAAAAGCTACAATATACTTTTTTAACGAGAGAATTCGAATTCGAACTTTATAAACAATTTTGTTAAAAGAGATAGTCACAAATTTTAAAAGGATAATCTCCCACAAATCGTAAAATAAAATAAATAATACCTTAATTTCGAAAAATCAAGCACACCAATTAGAATCCAATTATTCATAAACTAGCTTCAAATCAGTGGCAAAGCCTTGGTACCCTTAAAATAAAAAAATTTTTAATTAGGTTCTTTTATAGAAAATTTTTTAATTAGGTTCTTTTATAGTTTATAAAATTTTAAATTAGTAATGATAAAATTATATTTTGACCTCAAAAATGATAAAAATTTGATTTAATCCTTTCATAATTATAAAGATATAAACTATTAAAATTGTAAAGTTGCATTTTTTTATTAACATAAAATATAAAATTTAATTTCGACCCCCAAAAAATTTTCTAACTTCGTCCCTAAATTAAATTAACATTTCATTGCTTTCTAGATTACTAATTAAATACATTAATTATTACTTTAAAAAATAATTTCATTTTATCTAAATTATTATTCTTTAAATTTACAAAATTCTTATCAAATTATAATATTGCAAACTATTAAAAACATAATTAAATAAATTAATATAATATATTTAATTAAATGCATATTCTTAATTTATGCTAGAGGCGTTCATAGGTCAAGTTCGGATTGAGTTCATGCAAAGTATTTAGATTAATTTTTTAAGCTCGGGCCCAATCCAAAAAATAAGCTTACATTTTTGCCCAAACATAATTCAAGTTAAGAAAGATAAACCTAGACCGAACCTAACCCGTCCATATTTGGTTTTTTAGATTTGTTTTTATTTTAAAATAATTCTTGAAAAAATATAATACATTTAATGCACTAAAAATGTTAAAATAAAAGTTCTCTAACACATTAAAAATACATTAAAAATATTTATATAAGAAAACAATATAATAAATATAATAAATATTTTATTATTATAAAAACACAAATAAATATAATAAATATTTTATTGTATTAAATAAATTTTTAAAATTTTATATTTTAGGTTGAGTTATTTAGTTGGGTAAATATTTTTAAATTTTAGGTAATAGATTTAATTGTTATTGGGTTAATGATTATATATATAATTATTATTTAACATATATAATTAATATAATATTTTTATAACATAATTTATATTCGGGCCGAGTTAGTCTTCAGCAAAAATATATTGTTTAAGGCTTGACTCATATAAAAAAATAAAATTTAAAATTTTCTCAAATTTATTTTTTGAATTTCATATATTATCTAAATTCTTTTATTTTTTGAACCCAAATAAGTGGTAATTCTAATTCATAATGCATTAAAAAAAAACTAGTTATTATTTATATCTAATTCTTAATAGAAATAGGAAACGCGGTCAATTTCAGACCACCCATTAAACGTGAGTACGTGACCATGAAATCAGCGCCAACTTAGTACTCAGATTGGGCCCACAAGCCCATAACTGTCATTTCAATTTCAACCCCAGAAACGTGTTACGGAAACGTAGTTCAAAGCGAGCGAGTTGAGTGAGTGAGTGACTCATCTGATCGTCTACCATCCGGTACACACTAACCTAAACTCCGGTAAAGCAGCACCATAGGCAACCATCACCGATGATGAGCCGCCGTGTTTTCTCGTTTCTCTTCTTCTTCCTTTTCTCTCAGATCTTATCCTTCGCTTTCAATCCTCTCCAATCAAACAATCCTCAACTCCTACAGGTAAGAAAAAAAATCAAATTAATAGAAATAATTGATATTAAAGTTTCTTAATACTCATTAAATTTGTTTTTTCCCCTTCGGATCAGGATGTAATTGAGAAGATTGCTTTGAAGCAGAAATGGGAACCGGAAGGGCTTAATTTTTCAAAACTGGAATTGAGTAAGGTTAGATTCGGGACTGGCAAAAGATACGAGTTCCGGATCCGATTTGGAAAAACTCATATGCTCTTCAAATTTCCCGACGAAGTTTCTTCCTTGAAAAAGTTTACCAGACGAAATAGCGACGATTTTCTTGATTTTGTCAATGAAATTAATTCCTCGGCCGTACTCGAGCCTTTTACAATGGAAGGTCCCTTCGAGTTACGCCTCTCTCCCGGTCACCAAGCTTCCCTCCTCCTTCCGGTATGCTTCTCTTTTTTCCCTTTTATTTTAATTCCTCATCAATTACATAGAAAGGAGAGTTTTTTTTTTTGTTGGGGGGGGGTGGGGGGCTTAGTTAATCTTTAGAGATAGCTTAAAGTTATCTTAATCAATGTTTGATTTGAATTATGTGTTTAATTGGACCTTTGCAAATAATAGTTATCAATAGTAGTAGTCTGAAGCTTGGGTATTTGGTCATCAGCTGAACACATCACATACTGATCTGAAACGAGTCCTTGTTGGTCATGGCATCACTTTACAAGTAAATGGAGCTCAAGAGATCCATCTTTTCCATACTTTTAATTTCGGTTTACCGGCAAATGAAAATGGTGTCAAGGAGAAGAGTAGTGGATATTTGCCCTTCTCGCATTCGTTCTGTAGGTCCTTACTTCCTGTGCATGTTTTAGGGTCGGTGTCTCTTGCTGCCTTCCTAACTCGGAACCCTGATGCCCACATTGAAACTCATTTCCCATCCAAGGATACTATTGAGCTGCTGCCTGAAAAGTGTTATGGCAGTGATGGTTACACGAAACAACCTTGCCCCATAGATTCTATAAGTTTGAGGATAGCCAGGTTACAAAAAATCCTGAGGACATTTATAGGTGATAGAAACAATGAAAAGCAGTTTTTAGGTTCTCTTAATGTGAAAATTAAAGCATCACCTATCGTTCATTTCCAGTTAGAGTTGGAAAAGGAAATTGGGAACAATGAGAGTGTTCGCAGTATGTTAGCTGAATGGAGGACAAAGCCAACTGTTGAGAGACTATGGTTTGATGTAATGACAAGAGTTGAAGGAGACAAATTGAATCCCCTTACGTTAAAGAAGGTCCGGCCTTTTGTTAGTGTAGATACAGTCTCATGGAGTAATTTATTGTCAAACATTTCTTTTACAAAGTTCCCATCCATTCTTGTCCCTCCTGAGGCTCTGACATTGGGTGTCAAATGGTAGTGGAAAACCTTGTAAGATGTTTTTGTTTTCGGTGATATTTACAGATCAATGCTATACGCCATTATCTGTCTGTTGAATCTTCGGTTGATTTGTGTAACATATGCATGTCACTTATGTCGAACCCACCTTGGATTGGATTTGTAAATAATATTTACAAAAAGAAAAAAAGAAAAGGAAAAAAGGGAGTGATGAAAGAGCTTCCACTCATTTGCATTTGCTTTAGATCCTTCACTGTACGATAACAGCAGTGTTAGGATCTCTGTTTCTTGTTAACTTGTATCATAGGCTGGCCATGCTTCTAATTTTAGGCAAAGATGGACCTTCAACCTGTTTGTTTTGAGATTCTTCTCCTGCTCTTTCTTTCGATTACCTTGTATTTGTAAAAGTTAAGTCAAATCATGTTTTGTATTGGAGATTTTTATATTTCATGTCTCTAATACCTGATGAGTACCGTTCATTTAAAACTAATGCATTTTGGAAATCATTCTTCGACTCATAGGATGAACTTGTTCCCACTGCTTCCTTATTCCATGTAATTGTTCTGGGAGTAGAAACCTAGCAAATGTTGCTGGATCTAAACAACTATTTATTTTGATCAAATGAATGTTAATCCGGGTTTGTATGCTTAGATCTTTCCGCTCATTGGAATGGTGATTGTATCTACATTTTAAAGCTGATTTCTTATTACCTATAGGAAAGACCCAGTCATTTTAAAGCTGACATCTTGCTACCTATAGGAAAGACCAGGAATTTGCAGCAAGTCAGTAAACGAATCTTAGGCTCAGTTTGACATTGTTGTTACCTTTGAAAATTGTTGCGTGAAAAAGTGTGGTTTGTTAAATTCAAGTGTTTGATATTACCGTCAAAAACTACAAATTTGCGGTGGAAAGTTAAAAATATTTATTTTAGACATAATGTTAGATAATAAAAGAATTAGTTAACTTAAAATGATGTTCAAATAATTTAATATAATAATATATGAAATATAAAATTTTAAGTAATTAATATAAATTATTTGAAAATTTTATTTTAAATATGAAAAGCTTATACTTCATCTTCAGATCAAAATTTGAAAGCATTGATCTTGTGTCAGTGTAAATGGTTGTGTTCAAAGGCAAACTTTACTCGTCGAAGTATTGATATGGTCATTTAAAATAGTGTCTTATTTTGGACATTTTAAATATTTTCTTTAATTTAGTCACTCTAATTAAAATAATTATTCGAATTAGTCATTGTAGTTAAAAATTATATTAATTCACTAACGGATTGTTGACGTGGCACATTAGTCTAATTAATATGTGATAATTTTTTGACTTTTGACTGAAGTTAGGGATCTTAGTTCAAAAAAAAATTCTGTCACTTCTTTTTTCTTATTTTTAATCGCAGCTTATTAAACTTAACATTGGTATTGTAAAATTTAGAGATTTTATAAAGAGATGAGCGAAATTAGTCCAAACTCTTGGCACCACCGCCATGATCCCAAGTAGTTGAGCATTGTGGCTTTCGATTTGTTTCAACAGCAATAGAAGTATTTATAATACATAATATAACAAAAGAGTTAACTGCGCTCAAAATGAAAGAACCAAGTAAACAATGCTAACACCGAGCAACAAACACCCTGCACCCACCAAAAACACCAACATTGACAGTTTTCAATGAGTACTTATATGGTTCGTCTTTCATCAGCAAATTTCTAGGTCATATTAATTTGCAAAAAAAGAATACTTAAAGGGTTTAAAGAATTTCTAGGTCAACATTGACATTGAAGTAAACTCATACCTTGGATGAAGAAATAGAAGAATCCTCGTGCATTGGATTCTTGAAGCATCTCTGATGTGTATTCTTGAATGAAGAAATTATAGGGCAAATAATTTTTGTTTCCCTAAACCAAAACATTATTGTGAAAAGAGGAAAGTGACATGAGGTAGATGAAAGAATAAATAAACATGTTTAGGGCTTTTTCACTTCAAAACTACAAGCTAAAAGTTGAAGGACCAAATCTCAGCTTCTCAAATTGGGTTGCAAAAGCCAAGTGTTTGGCAATGCTTCTGCTGCCAATAAGTGCTTTTGGTACTCCAACAGCATTCACACACTAAGCCTTAGAAAGCAACCAAACTCGCTAGCCTTGTTCAATTCCCTTCATTCTAGCTGAGCTCTACCCATGGTACAAGTCTAGCTTATGTCGCTCTTATTTTCTATTCTTTTTTTTTTAATTATGTGTCCAACACTTGTGTTCAACACTTTGATATGGAGAGATGGCCTGCAATGATCCTTTATATATAGAGAGAGAGAGAGTATCTTAGAAAAATTTTACCATACTTGTATTTGACACAGTTGTGGTGGATCTTAGCATTTAATTTTGAAAGTTCTAATTCCAAGAGTAAATCTATATATGTATATTTTAATTAAGATATGCTATTATGTTTAACCTATATGAAAGTGTATATGGAAGTACCATACTAAAAGAAATCTTTGATGATATATTTTAATTAAGATATGTTATCATGTATATGAAGCCCTCTCTTTCCCATGTTTTTCTCTTGTGTTCGAGAATAAGAGTTTCCACTCACTTGGGTCATAAGAAAAGGCTTTTATATATATATATATATATATATATATATATATATATATCCATCAAGTCTCATGGGACAAATGAGAGGTGTGTAAGGGCCACGTGTAGATCGTGTATAGTCTATGTGTTCATGCGCAATGGAGACATACAACAACAACCCCCTGCTCGCCCACAAATGTGAGTTTAGCGGTTGACAGTGGTTTTCCTGGAAGTCAAGAGTTGTATAGGTAGATAGAGTTTGGAGAAGTCCCCATAGTATGGGAGTTGTAGATGGTATCTAGGAAAGGAGGAGAGGAGCCCTCTCTTTCTCTTGTTTTTCTTTTGTGTTGAGAATAACAGTCCCCACTCACTTGGGTTATGAGATAAGGCTTATATAGCCATGAAATCTCATGGGACAAGTGTGGAGAATGTAAGGGTCATTTGAATCATGTATAATACATACATTCGTGCTTGATGGAGACTTAAAGCAATAGTCCCTATCAAAAGGAAGGTTATAAAATAATCTTGTCTAAGACAAAAGTGTTGAAGAAGTCTATGTTATTCGCAAGATGTTTTTCATAAAGTGTTGTTGATATAAAGAGATTCTTTTTAAGAAAAATGAATGCATAATCCTACTTGCGAAATTGAGAAAAATTATTATGAAATGCATTTATAATTTGATTACTCTTGTAAATCTTAAAAAAGTGTTGACGTGAATAAATAAATGGATAAGTGATGCCTCGTGTACTCGGTTCACACAAACATATAAAATTTTATTTTTACGTGAGGAATGATTGCAAACATGATGATATCATATTATAATATGAAATTTGTATTACAATGTAATACCTCATAAATATCTCAAGGATCCCCTCCATAAGAATTGAATAAATTGCAATCTTACTAGGTATGTAATGTCCAAATTACTCAGAGATATGGATTATTAGCACTATCAACAATAAAATCATTAAAAGGAAAAGTAAACTACAATATCTTTGAACAAACCAATTTAATGCACTTTTCCTGACTTAGGATTAACGAAATGGGAATGTGATGGTGAATTGGTCAAGTAGATAAAAATAAAGGTAAGTACATCTTCAATGTATTGCATTGATTGATATTGTTAAAAGGAAATCTTTTGGTGTTATTTACATCTAGGAAATACTATCTAGGATATCTTCTCGAGTTGATATATCATTAAAGATTAATAAATGTTATATGTTTAGTGTTTGTAATTTTGTGAGATGTTACATTGATATTTCATTATAGTTTGTCAAAAAAAATATCAGTTAATGTTTTTAGTGATTGAATCCATCCACTAAAATCAATTTAATTAATTTGATTTTAATTGTAAGTTGATTTGGTTAATTCAATTTTGAGATAAGGTGGTTTAGTTTTTGGTGTGTTTTTTTATCGAAGGTTTGGTTTTTGTTTAATTAATTTTAAATTTTTTTTACTAAATTGATCGATTGCTTGTGACCAACCATCCATATTTAGTACACTCCAACTTTTATTTTTTTTAAAAAGAGTAAACTACACAATTAGTCCTCAAACTTTCACAAATTTTCATTTTGAGCATTGAAAAATTAAAATGTTTATTTTAGGCACCACGATAAAAAATTGTTTTCATTTTAGGCATTACTATTAAAAACTATTCTCATTTTGGTCACGTGCTGTTAATTCAATGTTATTGTACATTCATTTCAATCATTTGCCATTAAATTTTCATTTTGATCACTAATTTTTTTAAATTAATTTTATTTTTTCAAAAGATAAGAAATACAGTAATTCAATTGCAAAGATAAAAACTTAAGTTTTTTCCTTATAACTTAATTCCTGGTAAAAACATAGGTTTTTCCGTGTAAAAATCCAAGTAATTCACCTGAAAAAAACCTTTTTCCCTTTCTATTGAAAAAAAACTAAAATTAATTTTAAAAGAAGAGGAAAAATGAAATGAAAAAGATAAAATGTTTTTAATGAAAAAACTCAAAGTTTTCTTTCTAAGAACCCGGGTAATTCTTAGTAAAACCCCAAGTTTTTTTCTTTTACTAGGAAAAACTTCAAAATTAATTCTAAAAAATAAAAAAATTAAAGGAAATTAAAAAGATAAATGAACTTTCCTGTAAAGACCCAAGCTTTCTTATAAAACCCAATTAATTCCCTGTAAACCAGATATTTTTTCCCTTTTATTAAAAAAAATAAAAATAATTCTGAAAAAGGTAAATTTTAAAGAAAATTAAATAGATAAATGATATTTTCATGTAAAAACCAGTGTTGTTTGAATCAAACAAGATCGATCGGGTTATCAGTTTAGAGAGTGGCTTTAAATTGGTTAGATCGAGAATCGATACAAAACGGTTGAACCAATTGAACCGATGGTTGAATTGAGTTTTTTTTTAATTTTTTAATAATCTTTTAATAAGATCGGTTGGATTGGTGAACCAGTGGCCTAATCAGTTCAACCATCTATCCAGTTTAAAAAACGTTGGTAAAAACCTAAGATTTTCCTATATACCCAAGATTCTTCCTTTTATTAAAAAAACTAATATGAATTCTAAAGAAATTAAAAAGTTAAAATAAATGACCAAAGTAGAAACTTACTAGAGTTTGTTGACCAAAATGAAAATTAATTAAAGTTATGAAAATTAATTAAAGTTAAGTGGCTAAAATGAATGTACAATAATATTGAATTAACTACGAGTGATCAAAATAAAAATAATTTTTAACTGTAGTGCCTAAAATAAAAATAATTTTTAACAATACTAACTAAAATGAATTTTTTTTCGATGTCCAAATTAGAAACTTTTGAAAATTGACTCACTAACTGTATAATTTACTCTTTAAAAATTTATTATTATGTAAATTAATAATAAAATTAAAAAATTCCACAAGAAAGCTTACATGTATTTTTTATATATTAAATTTTACTTTTTGATATTATGTGAAGACATTTAACTAGTTGTTATTTATATTTTTTTACAATAATTACGGAATCTAAAAACTTTATTATAAAACAATTTTCATAGTGGTGTTTGGTCACGAGAGTGACGTGGTGGTCGTGGGAGATGTAGAGCCGTCATGAAAAGACATCATGATTTTTTGGTTTTTTAACACTATAAATATTTATTTTAGTCTATTATTTTAGTTTTCATCTTGATTGATTGCTTCCATTATGTTGTTGCTAGTAAATACCATTATTTTTATTTTGGATCTTCTAAATTATTATCGCAGGAGATTTGAACTCATTTTTTTTTTATTCTTTGATAAAAAGATTCATTTTCTTCATAAAAAATAGGAGGTAGAGTCGGTAAAGATTTCTTTTTCGATTCATCCTTGAAGTTGAATACCTCATTCAAGAATTGTTTTTGATCCAATTTGTAGGAATCTTATAATACACCAGATCTAGCTCGATTATTGATAGAGTGAATAGATCTTCCAATTCGTGAAATCTCTCTTCTGATTCAAAATCGTGGTGTAACGTGTATCCCCTCCTATTCTAGTCATGGAATAGATGAAATAAATCAAAAAAAGGGTTTTTGTTCAAGAATGATATCTTATTGGAAGTGCCCAGTTCATCCTTCGAAACCATATCACATCTTGAATCTGATAAAAAAGGATGAATTGAGACGGTATTTTATAAATACGTAATTATCTTGAATATATTAACTATTTATTTATTTTTCGATCACCTGGAAGGAACAAAAGAAATATATTGTTCTTTCTTCAACAATTTCTGATCTCTAGTGGACCTCATAGTAGGGTTTGAACCCAGGTGAAATTTTGACCATCTATCAGAGAAAAAAGAACGAGTCATTTTTAATTCTTAAACTTACAATATTGGTTAAATCACGTCAAAATAAATAGAAAAATTAATGTTTGTTAATTTTATTAATATGGCATGCACATGAAGTGTCATGCCAGGAATTAATTAATTTTGAAAAAATTCAAAGAGTAACAAAAATAAAATAAAATTTATTATTAAAAAGAATAAAAGTTATAAATTTTTATTTTTAATATTTTTAAAATAATTAAATGTTGATATGGTATGGACGTAAATTACAACAGACATAAACTTTTTGATTCGAATTAAGAAGATTAAAGAGGTAAATAATTGAGAAAAAGTAGTAAGTGAAGCATGATTTAGAATGATGTTAGAGCCGATTAGATGTTGGACAACAATTAAGTGCTTTGGGTGGATGCCAACTGACCAAACAAGCAAGCAAGCGAAGAAAAGGAGTGAAGACTGAAGACATAAAAACGCGTGGATCCCATCCCATTCATTGCTTAAATTATTCTGGAGATTATATTAAAATTGTTATTAAATGAAATGTTTGATGGGAAAATAAATAATGTTCAAAATTCATATAATTACAAAACTTAATAGTTTATTGAATTCCATTCATAAAGAAATTATTTTTATTTAATAACATATTTTTCATGTTTTTATTGAAATAATAGTTTAATTAACATCATTTTTATTTAATGTTATAAATGAAAATCATAATAGGAATAGGAAGTAATTGAGTGAGTGTAGAAATAATGTTGTATCCTTGAATTATAGAGTATTAAAGTGATATGCCTAACTTCCTATGGAGTTGAACACAAAATATAGATAATATCACCAACACCTCACTCTAATTATTTTTAAAATGCAAATTTATTGTTATCAATAATTAATTTTAGTTTTTTATTTAATTTTTTATTCCTTGCACTAATTATCAAGTCATTTCAAAATGAATGAAAAAGTTAATATTTGTTTACTTTGTTGATATGGCAATCCAATTTTTTAAAATTAATTAATTTTTTAATCCATATGTATGATACATTAGTAATTAATTAAGTTTTTAAAATTTTAAAATAAATTTTATTCAAAAATGTTTAAAATTTAGTAAAAAAACATTTTTAATATTTTAAATTTTAAACAAATTTAATTAATTGCTAGTGTGGCCTACACGTGTATATCAAATCAACAAAGTTGACAAACGTTAACTTTTTTATCCATTTTTAGGTGATTTAATAATTAATGAAAGTTTAGAACTGAAAGAAACAAAAAAAAATTAAATAAAGAGCTAAAATGACTTTTTTTTCTTGTGAAGATGGAAGATCAAATAAATCAATATGCCTAAAAAAAATTACCATTCAATAATTTTTTATACTTGCAACTAGAGTTGGGAAATCAAGCCCGAGCCTAAAAGTTTGCTCGTAATAAATTTGAGCCCAAGAAAGCCCAAGCCCATAATCGATCCGAGGCCAACATCGATCTGACCCAAGCTTGAGATAAATCCGACCCAAAGCAAAAAAAAAACTTGATTTTATAACTGAACAACCATAATAGACATTAATAATTAATATAAATTTATGATATTATTGAAAACAATATTAAATTATAATTCTTTATATTTTTAATACTATAGTTATATATGTATAATAAATATATAAAATTAATCATTATTAAAATATAAAAAATTAAAATTTAATGATTAGATAAAAATTTATTATATAACTATTATTGAAACTGAAATTGACTACTTAACATGTAATATAATATATATAACTATTATTAAAAATATTAAAACATATATAACTATCATTATAATATAGACTATAATAAAAGATATAGTATTACATAATATTATGATGTTTAATCATCGATGCATGTATATATAAACTCTAAATATATTATATGATATGATATAACATTATATAATATAGAAGGGCTAACTTTCAAATATACAAAAAATATAAAAACTTAGAGCATATTTTAACTAGTATAATAATAAACAATAATATATAATGTGCTACTATTATATATGCCTATTATTTTATTATATATTATAATAAAAAAATATAATATTACATGATATTATAATGTTTAATCATATATATAAACTATTAATATAATATGTGCTACTCTACTATTATAATGTGATATAATATTATATAATGAAATAGATTATAATACATGATATAGCATCAATAGTTATGTGTAATTTAGCATATTAAAATATATTTTTAATTATAATTAGCAATACATAAAATATTATTAAAAATTTAATATCTTAATAAAATATTGTTTTTATTAAATTAGATTTTAAACGTGTGATATAATATTATATAATGAAATAGATTATAATACAAGATATAGCATCAATAGTTACGTGTCATTTAGTATATTAAAATATATTTTTTAATTAGATTTAGCAATATATAAAATATTATTAAAAAATTAATATCTTAATAAAATATTATTTTTATTAAATTAGATTTTAAATTTTACAAATTGTATTTGGATATCAAAAATTTTACCCTTCAATGAAAAAATAAAAGTGACTAAAAATAAATATAAAATGTTATAACATGTAAACTTAAGTGACTAATCTGAAGTAAATAAAAATAATTATTTTAATAGGTATCCCCAATCCCAAAGTCACCCATCTCATCTACGCTTCCTAGCCGCCCATCCACGCTGTTGTCCGTGTCGCCTTTTCCCTTTTGGTCCCTTTTTGTTGTATCCACTCGGGGAAAAAAAGTTATACCTTTACTTGCAAAGGAGAAAAAAAAAAAAAAAGTTGTTCCTCGTAGCAAAGAAAGGTTAATGGTTACATTAATCTAAAAAACATTGCAAAATTCGTAACATTTTATGTACACTGATATTCACGGATAGATTACATGCATTGTTTCAGCTATTCAGCCAGTCCAGACTATACCATTTCTCTGCAATTTGAACATGTAGGTTTGGCACTGTCTTTTCCAGATTTCTCCACTGACCAAAAACTTCATCATCACAGATAACTCGTTGTAATGACTTTAAGTTCGATAAAGCAGCCGTTGTCGGTAGATTCACTATTTGTAAACAGTCCCTCATGTCTATCTTTTCCAGGCTAACTAATTTACCTACTTCCTTCGGTAGACATTTCAAGTTAACGCATTCTGAAATATCAAGGTATTTTAACCTGACTAGCTCACCGATGCTAGGAGGGAGCATCTTCAGTTCTGGACAAGCAGAAAGCCTAAGTATCTGTAGTTTCTTCAGCATACCTAAATCAGCAGGCAATTCCCGTAATCGATGGCAGTTGGTTAGACTCAGACTTTGAAGTGAATTCACCTTACAAAAGCTCAATGGTAGCTTAACCAAATCATCACAATGATCAATTACGAGCTCGGATAGATGAGGGAAGATCTGGGGCAGGTCGAGCACTGCTGGATCAAGGCTGTTACTAACCTTGCAAAGAACCATGGATAGTTTCCGCAAGTTCCTCAATGGAACAGTAGCATTGGATAATTGAGGAACGGATACTTTCTCAAGCCATAGGCTCCGCAGATTTGCTAGATTAGTAAAAACTGAAAAATTCTCAAGTGTAGCTTCAGTTGTACCACGGTTTATGACAATAAGTGCCCTAAGCTTGGGCATATCATCTATGAAAGGAGGCAAGAAGTATTTGTCCGAGCAAAAATTTAGGATGAGTACTTCTGTCTTAGGGAACTCCATGTGGAACCAGTCCATTTCCCCCATTTCTCCTATCGGTTGGTGAAAATAAAAAAATAATCAGCAACCGTAAAGAATTGCTAATAACTGTATCGAAAATTCGAAACAAGTGATCGTAGTACCTGTATGAACTGAAACAATCTGAGCATTGAACGGTTGATCTGCATTTTTCTCCCAGTCTCTCGGAAGTTCAGTATCTCTTCTAGGCATAAGTAACCGCTTCCGCTCATTCACTTCTCCTTGATTGCTTAAATGAAGAGCAAGGTCTCTCAACACGTCATGTTGAGTTACACAGATTTCATGGTAACTGCAATATGCCTCTCCAGCCCTGTGGAATATGATTCCGAAAAACGAATAAATTAACAATCTCAAATCTCGAGTAAGTAAAGCCACTCAAATTATTAACATACCGTGCATCTTTCACCAGAGTGAGTAGGTTCTTATCAGACAGCTCCAAAAGAATGGTAAAAGCTTCTTCCTCATCCATGTTATGGATTTCAACCCACATGTTTACAAGAACATCAAGGGGGATTTTCTTGTCTTCTGGAAATGATCCCAAATCCATGAAACATTCCTTAACCTTCTTCTTCAAGCACTCGACACTGATTGCCATTCGATCAAGCAACTTATTTTCATGGGACTCACAGATCAGTTCTCCTCGTGATAACCTTTTCCTTGCATTTATCCAATACATTTCAGGTTGGTCTTGCAAGGAAGCTCCGATGACTTTAAGTGCCAAAGGAAGTCCTTTACATTCATCAACAATCTATCAAATCCAGAATTTCACAAACATCAGCAAAGATAAATGGCAGCTATAAACTACATAAATCACTTGTCCTTTAAATGCATTATTACCTGCTTGACTAAAGTCTCATTGGCTGTCGGAGGTATCGACTTCTGTCCGAAAGCAGAATGACAAAACAGGGACATTGATTCATCTTCTTCCAACAACTCAACTTCATAAACTTCATTAACAACACGTCTTGGGAACTTAAATCTTGAAATTACCAGGGTTTTGTATGTCGGGACCCTGAAAATCAATTGTTCAAGTACTGGCAACGACCAGACATCATCCAAAACAACTAGAGCTTGCGGTCCACTTCCCCACTCACACTGCGATTTCCTTGTATAATTCAAAGGCTCGTTTCCTGTAATAAATCCCCATATTTTTGCCCTCAGCTGTTCCAGATCTGGTGATTGTGATACCGTTAAGAACAAAATTCTGTTGTTGAAGTAACCTTTAAAAAACACAAAAAACAGAACCTGTTAGTACTTTGATAATCAATCAGCCTTTTAACAACGAAAAAAGAACCTAATGGATCATCATCACTTACTTTGAACTTGATTATCTCTACAAATTTCATTAGCCAAAGTTGTTTTCCCTGATCCTCCAATACCCCAAATTCCAACAACGTTTAAATCATCCCTTTCAATCATCATCTTTTTCACCTTACCTTTCCCTAATTCCAAACCAATTCCACTAAAACCCCCCAGATTAGAATCCCCTTCCACTTCCATTCTCTTAACTGCTTCTTCAACCCACCTTCCCGATCCAGTCTTCATCGAATCTAGCCGCTGTTCCAACCGGTTGAACCGTTCCATCGTTTCGAACCTCATATGATGCACGTCAGCTAATAGATGGGCCTGCATCGGCCCGCTAATGAACCTCTCCACTTGTTTCTCAAGCTTCTCCATCTTCCTTACCAGCTGTAGGTTTTTGTAGACGTTCCATCGGCCAGATTCCAGGACTTTGCCGGCCAATTCGATGCCGCCACGTAACGTCTCTGAAAAACGGTTGAGTTGAGATTGACGGAAAGCAGGGAGTTCGACTCCGGAGTATTTGAGTTCTTCGATAATGGGAAGGAGTTCTTGGATGCTTGTGATGAGATTGTCCGCACTAGATTTGCAGAAGCAGGATTTGTGTGAGATAGCATTTAACTGCTTAAGAAGTTCCGTTACGATTTCTCCGACGAACATTTCGTTTAACGCCATCGTCTCTTGCTTTAGTCGGTGGTCAGTTTCTTCGTAGGAGAGTTAGTACTGAGTTCAATCCTAAATCGCCATTGAAAACTAAACAAAAAAAAAACCTTAGAAAGCTGTAATTTATACTAAAACTATTGAATACAGACATTAAAGAAGAAGAAGAAGAGTTGAGCGAAATCCTTACCGGGTTTTGCAATTGATGAAAAAAATCCCAAACGAGTTGCCAAGATTGGAATCTGTAATTCAAGCAAAGTATGAAGTGAAGAAAGGCATTTAGTTTCTGGGTGTTCAACGGAAAAGAAGAGAGTCAAAAGAGGGTTGAAAACCTCAATTAAAGCCACACACTGAAGAGTTTTGGAAGGGAGAGGGGAAAAGGAAAGAAAAGAAAGTGAAGCAATGAGATGAGGATTGCTGTGATTAAAAGTCTTAAGCCAAAGCATAGAGCCATCTATATTATTATTATTATTATTAATAGAAAAGGGCTAATCATAGCTTAATTAGAAGAAAGAGTTGTGTCCGTACTATATAAAAGATTCCGGTGGCTGGAAATATAAAATTATGAGAGGTGTTGTTGAGTGTCTTTTCTTGATCAGCTCCGATCAATTGCGCTAACTTGTTTTGGATTCCAATTATAGGTTACGTAGAGAGAGTAGTAAAGACTAGAGCTGGCTGTTTAAAGCTAAAATAAAGGGACAACAGATGAAACTTGAATGGGTCAACTCCCCCCGCCAATTACTCAATATACGTGAAATTGAAAACCACCCTCTTTTGCAACTCTAATTCTACGAGGGGTTTTTTAATAAAGAATTATCACAATTCAATTTTTTTATTATTAAAAAGATGTAGTTTATTAAAATATTAAAATTATATTTTTATTATCATAAAAATATAAAATTTAATTTCTCCCTAAATATTCACATTATATTAATATAATTTTTTTTAACATTTTAACATTTTGGTTTGTTTTATTACATTTTATTGCTTTTCTTCAACTAAGTTATATTTTATTTTTATTATTTTTAGAGTTAGTTCAAATTTATTTGCTATTTTCTTCTCCATATTGTAGATTTGGATGAAAAATACAAAATTTAAAGCATAGAGTAAAAAATAGTAAAGAAAAGTCTTTTACATAATGATCTATTTAAAAATTTCAAATAACAAACAATTTACTCCACAACAATTCTGTGTCATGTGGAGCGGAACTATTAAAATATTAAAAATAAAGGGTGACATGATTTAAGGAAAAAAAAGAGAGAGGAAAAAAAGTAGAAGAAATAAACTTGAAGGCTAAGTACAATTCTCTCAAAACAAAAGGAACCTTCAAGCTTACAAAAAGAAAAAGAAAAAAGATTTAGATCAATAACTATTTTTCTCTCTAGATTATTTTCTTTTACATTTTATCAATACAACTTTGTTTTGAATCTCTTCTTACGTGATTTTCTCAAATCATTATAAACTAAACCATATTTTCTTCGAACGACGATGGATCTTATTTTTCAATTAATTAAATATTCTCTTTTCAATTATTTTGATCCTTGTTAATTTTTTATCTAATCTTGTGCTAACTTAATTTGTTTGTTTGACCACAAAGTTTTAATTTGATCATCTTGATTTGTCTTGGAAGAAAATTAATATTTAGATCTAGACAAAATATATTAGGACTAATTTAGTAACGCCAACAAATGAATTAATTTACAAGTAGGATGGGAATATAGTTGATTCCCTAATCAACCCAATAGATTTGATCGTAGTGACTTCGCCCAATTTACCTAACATAAGAACATAGTTGGGTTAGTAATTACATATATTGAACAACTAAATAAGAACTAATTTATTTATTAATTAATTGAATTAGGTGAAGTTAGAGTACGGAAACTTATAGATTTTCATTATTTTAGTTTAATATAATATTTATAATTTGCTTAGTTTAATTTTAATTTTAGTAATAATTATAAATTACTTTATTAATCTGGATTAGACAAAATTAAATAGTTAGTATTTAACAACTTAATATTTGGTCCTCGTGAGAATCATATCTTCTTATTCCTTTATTACTTGATTCAATGCATGCACTTTCATAACAAATTTTCACACATCACCCCCTAGAGTTTCTTTTCTTACTTCAAACCTTATTCTACTAATATTTGATCTCATACTGTAGAAAGGAAGATAAAGTAAATCAACCACAATTTATTCCAAGGCACATGATATAATATATTGTCAGAGTTGTGTGACCCGAATCTCATCACTTATTAAAGAAATAAAATAAAGGGATATGTGGGGATAAGGGTATAGACCATGCCGCACATGTTAAATCCGTATGGAATTATACTTCTTCTATTAGACATTGATTATAACAAAATTGTTTAGCCCGTAAACAAATTTAATAAAACTCCTCTTGTATAGTGTGTTTTTTAACATGGTGAATTTCTCCTTTTCTACCCGCAATTTCTACAGTTATATAAGAAATGCTTATATTAAAATGATAGAATATCATCAAATTATGCTTGTGTTAAATGTTAAGGTTGTTATACATGCAAAGTGACCATACTGTAAAGAAATAAAATACGATACGAGCATAAAGAGGGAGAATAAGTAAACATTTTCATTTCATATTGGAAGAACAAGTTGCATCCGACTGAAAATTGCAATTTAACCAAATGGATATTGCAGGGTTTGGTATTAGATTCGATGACCCTTTGTATATCACCTTCATTTTTTTTTATTAAAATTTTAGATGGTGTGAAGAGATAGATTGTTATATTTTTATAATAATCTCTTAATTAAAATTTATTATATTTATTTTGTGGATAGGATATGGTTACGAAAATTTAATTTAGTAAAAAGTATATTTCATAATTTGTAATTGTTGCTGAATTGATTTTCTAACAAATTTAAATATAGAAATGAAAGAGAAAATATATTGTATATTGAAATTTTTAAATTTCACATGAGTAATATCTTAAAAAAATATTTAAAAAATAAAAGAAAGAATATAAGTGATTTTAGGTAATATTTATATTTTTTATAACAATCCAATAATTATAATGTAATTTAATTAATTAGTATCAGTTTAGAGTTTTGACAGCGTAAAGGCTGGTTTTATGAATGGATGATCTCAAATATGGGGTCCACGCGTTTTTATCTCTTCACTCGTTTTCTTCCCTTGAAAACCAGAAATAATATAAAATAGCGTCCTTCACTGTGCAAACCCTCTTCTTTATACATCTATCTCTAAAAAGTAAAAACCATTCATCCAATTTATGTCTTCGCCCAACCAATACTTTCGAACATCCCCCTTTCTCATCAACTAGACCTTCCATTTATAATTTCCCAACAAAATTTTACTTTTTTTTTTTTACCAATGTTGATGTTTTGAATATTTATATTCAAATCTTATCAATCTTTTTGTATGTATATAATATGTATAGATTATTGGTTCATTGTTTATTTATATTGCATTTTTGTATATACGTAAACAATATTTTTTATATTAAAATTAATTTATGAAAAACTTATAAAATAAAGAGAAATATGTGATATAATATTAAAAGAAGTAAGTTTTTAATCATTTGAATTTGTTTATTTAATAGAGAAAAGTTTGAAATTGAATTTGTATTGGCCAACAATTTCGGTCAAAATTGGTCTCCTATCTCTCTCAATTCATCCAACTGATACCAAAGTTTTCCAATCCTACCATTTGGAACTAGGTGCATAAAAATATTGCGTCCAAAAAGTCACCCATTAATGCTTCCTAGCCGCCCATCCATGGAGTCAACTTTGCCCATCTTTTTGACTTCTCTTGGAATGGAAAAACAAATTGTTCATTGTAGCAAATAAAGGTTAAGTGTTCCATTAATCTAACAAACAAACAAATTTTTGTACACTAATATTACATGCACTGTTTCAGCTAGTCTACACTAATACCATTTGCCTGCAACTTCAACAGTAGGTCTGCCGCTGCATTTTCCAATTTCCTCCGGTGACCAAAAACTTCATCATCATAGATAACTCGCGGTAATGACTTCTAAGTTCGATAAAGTAGCCGACGTCGGTAGATTCACAATTTGTAAACAATGTCTCTTATTTATTTTTAGTTTAATGACAAATTTGATTATTAACGTTTGTATGCTTTATTAAAATGACTTTAATTGTATTTTTTGCAATCAACCTTTGTTTTTTTAATCTATTTTTTCTAACAAATTTAATGAAAGTATCGTTAAAAAAAATTAACGGGAATGATGTAGAATTTCATATGTGGAATATTTTTAATGAGATGTACTTTATTACTTAGATAACCCAATAAGATAACTACATATGAAAAGTAATAAAATAAATAGTACATTAAATTTTAAAAAAATAACTCTTAATTTAAAGAAAATAAACGTAATTGTCTAAAAAAATTAACTTAATAGAAAAACTTCTTAGTAAACAAACGTATTAAATATTAAAACCTTTTGAAGGAAAATAAGATTTGAAACATTGAATTTATTTATTATATCTGTTAGAAAAAAAAATTGAAAAAAAGAATAAAGGTTGACAGCCAAAAAAGGCTCAAAAATATAATTAGGGCCATTTTGACAAAACATGCAAACATTAGTGGCCAAATTTATTATTAAGCCTTTATTTTTTTGATAAAAGTATCACATGTACCATATCATGAATTGCATTTTAATTTCTCTATTGAAAAAATGGATAAATTAATCCTTATACGTCATACGAGTGAGTGAAATATCCATATCACCCGTATGTTTATAACGATGCCCTTATGCATGAGCATCCTTAATCTTTTGCATCTAACCTTGTAAAGCTTCACTAACATATTTCTAGGGAGACAATAAAATTGTTTGTGCAACTTTGAAACAATGTTATGCATTTTGAAAACAAAGAAAGTTAAAAAAAAAGAAAGATTAAAGTACATTGAAAGTAAAGAAAACGAGATGGGAGAGAAGAGTAAAAAGTTTTGAATTGGAGAAGATTTAAAAGTAAGAATATACAATACTCGTTTTATGGGTAGCTGATGGGATTGACTATAAAGTCATGAAGTACTATTATCCGCCATTTAATCAGGGTAAGAAAAAAAACAAAAGAGAATTGAAATAAATAGTAACAATAACAATGATTGTAATATTTATAATAAATATGAACTCCTAATTAGTAAAGTATATATTTACACCTAAACATTCTTGTAACAAGGATAAAAAAGACAAAGAATTCCATCTTGAGCAAATTGATGATTTTCTAGGAATAATTTAAGTCTTTGTTCATTTGCCTTGAATACATTACCATTTTTTGGATTCTCAATGTCGAATGCCCCATGAGGGTACACATGCTTTGTAATAAATGGACCACTCCACCTTGATCTTAGTTTTCTAAGAAATAAGTGAACTCAGAGAGTTATAGAGCAAAACCCTTTTGTCCAACATTAAATGTCTTTCTTAACACCATCTTGTCATGAAAAACTTTGGTTCTTTCTTTATTAATTTTTTAATTCTCATAAGCATCATTTCTAAGTTATTCGAGTTCATTAATTTGCAACTTAAAAGCATCATCAAGATTGGAGTTAAGCATTTTAATTGCACAGTATGCCTTATGTTCAAATTCCACAAGTAAATGATAAGGTTTTCCATAAACTAATTGATAGGAAGACATGTCTAATGATGTTTTGAAAGCAGTTCAGTAAGCTCATAATGCATCGTTAAGTCTCAGAGACCAATTTTTGCATTTGGATTAACTATTTTTTTTTCCAAAATATTTTTAATCTCCCTATTTGCAAGTTCTACCTGTCTATTTATATGAGGGTGATAAGGACTTTCTAAGTCTACAACCCAAGTGTAGGCTATATTCAAGTAACAAAATCTTGGGAGTCCAAGATTGATCCACAAAGAAGTTGATTAGAACTTACAAGATTACAAGTATTATGCTAGAACAAAAATTTAACACTTACCTTTGGAATGGATATCGATAATGAAAGTAGTAGCAAGAAACACTAGAAATAAAAATAAAAGTTAACACAAGAAATTAACTAAAAATAATAAAAACAAATACCCGAGAGAAAATATCCTGAGTTTAGAGGATCAACTCTTGGTGTCATATTAAGATTTAAATTAAGTACTAAATGTTATTACTTAATTAGAATCTACACAAAAAATGGAGATCCCAAGCGGATAATCTAGCAATGTACGTCCAATAATTAAGCATATGAATTCATGAGCACAGGTGTGTCTATCAAAGGAGTGTCCAAAATGATTGGCCAATAAGTCTAAGAGTTTAGCAAATGAATCTATAAGCAAAGGATGATGCAATATGACAGTTCAACTATTTAAGTTCAGTCAAAAAATATAACATATGGTATTATAATCACCTTATAACTTCAAGACTTATAAAAAGATTCCAAATATTTATTATGTCAGTTTTTATATGTCTATAACAAATCAATGTTAATTTATTCAAGCATTCATTGTGCCATCTATTATTTATAACAAATATAATATCTTACTTTACAATTATGATTATAACAAGTGACTGATAATTAATTTTAGCTCAAATGATGAGTATGAAATTTATCTTAATATTTTCCAAGAGTTTCACTTTTTCATCTCAACATTGAAAACTTAGAATAACATAACAAAATTAAACAACTCAAAATTATATGAAAAAGACATATTAGATAAAAGAAACTTAAGATTTTACAAGGATAAAGAAACAAGCAAATACTAACAAGAAAATGATCTTTTTTTCCACTTCAAGATACCTCATCTTCTAAAACAAAATGCTATTTATAGAGGCTTGTGAAAAGAAAAATGTCAATGGAAAGGACTTGCTAATAATAAATTTCTAGGCCCACTTCTTTGTCATTTTTTGAGTCATTTTTCACATGTTAATTGATGACTTCTTTTGTCTAAGTTAACGTCTTCCAATGAGAAAAGTCTAAGAAAGTTGATTGATGATTTGCATCTTGTATATTCACTGTAGAAATTGCAACTCCAAGCTCCAAATATGTTAGGAGATATGAGCCAAACACAAAAATGCGTCAAAATTTCCCATCAATGTGAAACTTGTAACTTTATCTTTACTTTTGGATTTCTTCCTAATACATTTTGGTGTTGATGTTCCAATATTTGAATAGATCTTCAAATGCACTTTCCGACGATATAAAGTACAACCAAGATGAAGTTCTAAATCTCGAGACATGATCGAAACATTAAGAAGTGTTCCGACTGAAAGTTCTGAATGTGTCCAAATTACAAATTTTGAATCTTTGTGTAACAGCCTAATTTTCAGTGGTGTCGGAACAGTGATTCGAGATCACTAAATCCGACAAATAAGTAGGAAATATTATTAATTTAGTGAGTATAAGTTAAATGTGAAGTTAGGAAAAATTTTGAAATAGTGAAATGTACAAAATATATATATATTAAAATAATTAGAATTGAAAACGAGGTATCGAGACCTCGGGAATTTTAAATCGAGCCATAAATATTTTTATAAATATTTATGGAGTGTTAATAAGTTAGTATTAAAGTTTTGTCAAGAAATTTTAAAGTACTGATAGCTAATTGAACAAAAAGGACTAAATTGTATCAAATGTAAAATTGTGGGAAATGATTAAATAGCTTAAATGATAAAAGAAAGAGGGTTTAAAAGGAAAATAGACCCAAGGTCTATTTGGGCTGGACGGCAAGAGCATGAAATCACCAAGAAAATAAGGGCAAAATTTGAAAATTGCAAAATTTACTTAATAAAGCTAGGACTAAAGTGGAATTATCTAGATTTCTCTTTATTTTTCTACATTCTCATCAGCAAAAACACCATGGAAGAGTTCCCTTAAGCAAGTTTTTCATATTTTTACTGCAAGTAAGTTCAATTCTTGATTATTTCTTGAAATTTTTGTGTTTTTGTGACTTTTACAACTAGGTCCATTTGTTGAATTCATTAGTTCTTGATTCTATGAAAGCAATTGAAAGTTTCTATGAATATGTGATGGAAGTATATGATGATTTGACATAGAATTAGAGCTTTAAATTGTTTATATGCTGATTTTATTGAAAGAATTGAATAGAAAGTGAATGTTTGGGACCTAAATTGTAAAAGAGTTTGAAGTTAGAGTTTTATGTGGAAATTCTGAATTTCAATAGTTATGAAATAACTTATAATGTCTAGGAAAAGTATTAATTAAGAAATTAGTTTAATTGAGGGATTAATTAAGTAAGGACTGAATTGTATGAACTGTGAAATTTGGGGCAAAATGAAAATCAACATTTTGCACTAAAACAGTTTTGGACAGCAGCAATAGTCTAACTTTGAAAAATATCCAAAAATTCTAGAAATCTAATTAGAGGATGAATAAAATATGAAATTAAAGCTTATTGAGTCTAGTTTCTTATAGAAGAAACGGTGTAAGCAATGGAATTGTAAATCATGAGATATAATAAGTTTTGTGAGACAATGTCAGAATGATTTCGGGTTCCCCTGTTCTGAATTTGGAAAATCATAAAAAAATTGGATAAAAATAATTAAGGGATTAAATTTATATGTTTAAAATCCTTAAAGAGTCTATTTTCAATAGAAATAAGCGGGAACATCATCCGAATCTCGTACGATGAGATAATTAATTCTTAGTGAAGAAGGGTCGGAACTGTCAGACAGCAGAACAGGGGCAACTTTAAAGAATAAACTGTACTTATTGGCTAAACCAAAAAATTCTTAAAATTTTATGGTAATAAGATAAGTAAGTCTAGTTTCAGGGAAAATTAGTGGATCTTAATTTCGAGTTCTGTAGCTTAAGATATAAATAATTTAGTGACTATGATGCAAATAGACAGTTTTGAATATACATAAGTAAATAGTGAAATTATTGATAATGTTACTTGTTGCATAGTATATAAATTAAGGATGTGGAATGGAGAGGAGGAGGAGGAAAATATGTATGAATATTCAGCTAGCATGGCTAATTTGTATGTTTTAGGCTCATGGACTAAATTGAATAAAAGTAAAATTTTATGGGAAATTTTGTAAAAAAAAGTTAGAAATGACCAATTTGCATGAAATGGATTATTTTATTATTTAAATTACAAAATTGAATGAAATTATTAATTTAGCTCAAGATCAGGGAAAAACATGTTTTAAGGATTAAATTGCAATAATTTTATTTTATTTTAACCTAAGGATGAAATCGTCATTAATTAAAAGTTTAGGGGTAAAATGATAATTTTGTTTAGAGCATTAGTTGAATGTATTATAACATGAAATAAATGAAAACGACGATCAAATTTCTTTATAAAGATCCGGATGACTTGAATACGAGACTTGAACGTGAAAAAGAAAAGATATCGGATTAATGAAATATCTGATAAATGAATCGGTAACTCCGGTAATGCTCCGTAACTCTATTTCGGTGACGGATTCGAGTTAGGGGCGTTACACTTTGAGCATTGAACTTTCACTCATCATATCGAGTCAATTTTTAGGCTTAGTGCATTTAATCCTATGGTTCCATGTATTGACATCTTCTCCCCAAATTTGCTTCACCCTGCAAATTTCACATGAAATATTTTATTGAAACTAACCACGTAAAAATCATTAAAAACATACAATATTTACAATACAAACATAAAAAGTCAAATCACTAAAATAAATTTAAAACATATAAAAATATTCAAGAAACTAAACAAATATAAGTAAGATATAGTCCAAAATAACAAATATAAGTAAGATATAGTCCAAAATAATAATATGATGAGTGCTAATCACTTATAGAAATCAGGCATCATGTTTAGTTCGAATATTAAATTGTCAGAAAAGCAGGCAATGTGCTCAATTTTGGGGCTTTTTTATAAAAGTAACCCTAAAAAATAAATTAATTATCAAAATAACCGACCCTTTTAATTATGTAAAAAAATAACCCATTTTCTACAGTAAAAAGTGGTAGAGCCATCTGATATGGCGCCACCACTTTGCCACGTCAGCCAGGGGTATTAAAAAATTATTTTTTGGTGGAGCCATGTTGAATGGTGTCACCAGTATAAAATACTAGGGAATTACTAAAAAATCTGGAAAAACGGGGGACTTAAAAAATTTTTCCATTTTTGGATGGAGCAATTCTAAATGGCGCCACCACTTTTCTGATTTGTCAGATTCTTATATTTTTTTTTACTTTTTTTACTTTTTCTACTTTTTTTCTTATATTTTGTCTCTTTCTTAGATTTTTTTCTTTTTTAAGTTTTATATTATTTTCTTAATTTATTTTGCTTATTTAATTTATATTATTAATTTTAAAAAATTGTAATATATATTTAAAATGTTTTATAATATTTTTTAAAATTTTAATTATTATTTTTAAAAATATTTTTTAACTTTATATATATATTTGTGAAATTAATTTTTTATAAATTTTAAAAATATATTTTTCAAATTAGTTTTGAAATTATTAGTTTTATAATATTTAAAATGTATGTTTAATATTTTATTAATTTTACATACAATTTTAAATATTATTTTTAAATTCTTTTTTTATCATTAGGTATATATATTTAAATTTTAAAGTTTAAATTAATATATATATTTATTATAACTAGTCACATCATATGTGACTATTAATAAATTTAAATATAAATATAAATTTTTTAAAAAATATATTAAATATTATTTTATAAATATTAAATATATTTTTTTCTTTTTTTGACTCTTTTTATTATTTTGTTTTTTCTTTTATGTTTAATTATTATTATTAACTTTAAAAAATTTGAAATATTTTATTAATATATATATTTGTAAATTTTAGATATGTATTTTGAGATTATTTTTTTAAATTTTAAATACAATTTTTAAATACATTTAAAAAATTATAATTTTTTAATAATATAAGAAATCATAATATTTTAAATATTTTTTTAAATTTTTGTCTTTTTCCTTTTTTTTACTTTTTTGAAATTTTACGTTTTTTTCTTATTTTATTTTGTTTATTTATTTTATTATTAATTTTAAAAATTTTGTAATGTATATTTAAAATTTTTTATAATATATTTTTTACAATTTTAAATATTATTTTTAAATTCTTTTTTTAACATTAGATATATGTATTTAAATTTTAAAGTTTAAATTAAAAAAAATATATTTATTATAACTTGTCACATCATGTCAGTGATGTGACTAATAATAAATTTAAATATAAATATAAATTTTAAAAAATATATATTAAATATATATTTTTTATTATTTTGACTCTTTTTATTGTTTTGTTTTTTAAAAAAAAAAATTGTTATATATATGGGTGGGGCTTGGTCCTCCTTGTATAGATAAAGAAGTTGAGTGAGGGAAAAAAAAAAGGTACGTTTGTTAAAATTTTATTTTTTTATTTTTATATTTTATAGTTAATGTAGTATAATAAATAATTGTATTGTATGTTTGTTTTTTTATATTATACAGATTTGAAGATGTCTTTTGGAGCAAATACGGATCACACTTCATCGATGATCGACGAAACAGTAAAATTTATTATAAATTTAAAAAAATTCAGTTTAGTTTCCCAATTTTTTTTTGCTAATCGCTACTCTGTTGAACATGTTTTGACTGCTTTAAAATACTTATCTCTAATTAGTTGTTATTTAGCTTCTGTTGAACATTTTAGATTATTAATTTAATTATACTCTGTAATACTTTATTTTTGTTATAATTGATTTAGATATATATTATTTGTAATTGTATTTGTATACTTAAAAAAAAAGTTAGTAGCACTCACCTCCAAACATCTAATTTAATCACACAAATTATAATAGAATAGATATATTATAAAAATAAATTAGGATATTTTTATTTTTTTTAAATAACTACCCCTTAAAATCGACTTACTTAAAACTTTACTCTATTTTTACTAATTTCATACTTAATTTATTAGACGATATGTAGGGATTAATACGCAAAACTATTACTTGACGAGCTCGATTTATGAAAAAAATTCTTTTAATTTTAATATATATATTATTAAAACAATAATAATAAAAGTGAATATATTTGATTATTTACTAGTTAATTTATAAATAACTAGAAAACATAAGTATTTGTTTAAAAAATACTTTATGTTTTTAAATTTTATCATATAAAAAAATATTAGTATTCCTTGAAAAACAATTTTTCGCTATTACTCACTTTAAAATTTGAATAAGATATCATAAAATTTTAAAATTAGAAATATATACGTATTGTAGCCATTGGTGTCAAATTGAACTTGCTTGAACCAATCATCTTCTCTTGGGTTGCTTTCTGGTTTGGACTTATTTTTTACACTAGTGGAGTTTGAGTTGCTGCTCAATGAATTTCTCTTTTCTTGTAATTTTACTAGTCCCCAGTTCATATTCCTGTAATTTCTCCCATTCTTTTATTATTAATATATTTATTTTAATTAATTTAATGCTTAACTATGGTTAGGATATAATAATCACATTTGATTTCTACATGTTATTATTAATATTTTATGACAAATTTTTATTCTATTATTAATATATTATTACTTATTTAATTTAACTTAAATAAAAAAAAATACTTAGAATGGTTATGTTAGTATAATATAAGTGTGATGTTTTTGTTTTCTCAACCTTTCAATTTTACTCTTGAATATATTTTTTTATGTTTAAATTATATAGATAATTGATTTATCATATTTTTATAAAAAATTTACCATACAGGATGGTTATCGGGTTTTGAGGTTGCGGTGTCATTTTCCCAAGTACGATCTGGACGAGCGGATCATGCCATACTTACGATTGGCAGGATTTGGGGACGTCGCATTGATCCAGATGTTTGACTTGAGGCCAAACTTATTATCCGCCTTGGTTGAGCGGTGGTGTACGGAGACCCACACCTTCATTATGCCGTACGGGGAGTGCACTGTCACATTAAAAGACGTCGCTATGCAACTTGGGTTACGAGTTGACGGTGCTGTGGTCACGGGTCGAAGTAAAGTGTTGGAACCTTCTGTAGTATGCCACAGACTGCTTGGACAGTCCCCTCGTGATGGGGAACAGAATTTCACATGCTTGACATTAGCATGGTTGAGAGCAAATTTTAAGTAGTTATCGAGCACTGCCACTGAGCAGGAGGTGATCTATGCTACTCGAGCCTATATTATGCAGCTAATTGTGGGGTACTTCTGCCGAACAACATGTCTAATAGAGTCCACTTAAAGTACTTGCCTCTATTGGAGGATTTTTCTCGTGCCGGTAGTTACAGCTGGGGATCTGCAGTGTTGGCTGCATTATACTATGAGCTCTGTCGTGTAACAAAACATGGGGTTAGTAATATGGCTGGTTGTCTGGGTCTATTGCAGTCTTGGGCTCTATACAGGATGCCGTTTCTAGCGGCTGTTAGGTACCAACCATATTCGTGGCCACTTATAAATAGGTAAAAACAAAATTATACTTAAACATTTAACGACTCATAAGTGTGGATAATATTTTTCAAAGTTTAACTGCCAACGTGTTTGTTTCGATTTCAGATGAGCGACGTCTCCAGGAATTGGTGCGAGCCAGACATTAATTATTTACCGTCAAATGATAGAGGCGTACGTTGGAGAGAAAGTAATATATATTAATATAGTTTAAGAAACGTTTATTTAACTTATCCATTTACAGTATGTGATGTGAATTGACTCATTATGTTATATTGTGCAGTTCTTGTGGATGCCGTATTCTACAATAAACATTGCAACCCTTATTCCTCAGAGGGTTCACGCTGAAGCTCGTATGTGGTGCATTAACACGTCGGTGCTCAACTTCTCAACCGTTGAGTGGTACAATGGTGATCGAGTTATGGGACAATTTGGGTGTAAACAATTTGTGCCGGTCGAGCCACAACAGTTTGCTGATGTCCACGGTAAGACCATGCAGGGGAGACATACATTAGATTAGAGCGTGGAACATCAATGTTATGTAGCACTATGGAATACCCGATACGACAGGCGGCCTGAAATGCACTCCTGCATGTTTGACTTCAGTCTCTCGACTGAATATATGCAGTGATACATGAATCGATGGCGAGTTTATTTATATGGTGGACAACTTATGATAATACCAGGTCACAGCTACAGACGTGGAAATCAACCTACGGTGGAGGTAGAGGATCAACATATGGCGGAGTCCGACTCGGAGGGCCAAGTTTTAAACACATCGGAGCAATGGGTTGACACTTTTGTGATGAGTCCCAGAACAGTTCATATAACCCGGACATGGGTGGTTCGAGTTCATATCACCTGGACATGGGTGGTTCAAGTTCATATCACCCGGTATAGGCGGTTCGAGTCCATTTGACCTAGAGCAACCACCGACATCAGTTGATATGTTTGGTAATAACATGTACTCCACCCCGCCTCAGGCCACGATCGACCCAGTTGCCAATCCTTCAGATGTGTACAATACACCTCAACGTCCACCCCGTCAACGAAGGCCCGTAAACCGTTATACCCCGAACGATGATACCACTCCTGGTTCTTTCCAATTTTAAGTTATGTAAATTTCAAGTATTATGTGATGTTTGTTGTATTGGTTTAAGGTTTCACAACTTATATATTAGTGTTTTTTTATTTAATTTATTATAAAATCTTTTAAAGTATTAAAAGTTGCAACTATTAATTTTAAATATAATTTTAACACTAAATAATACAAACTTTATTTCTAAAAGATCATAATATAGATAGACCTCAGTTACAACATTTAATTTCTTTCAGACCGTGAAGATTGGCCAGTGTAGACGTTTCCATGGGGACATTTGCTCCGATTGTGGCCAACTGTTCTACATATGGTGCAACACTTTGGATCGACTTGTTCTCTTACATCCATGTCGTTTCAAATCCTCATTATTGTTGGTCTACCTTTGACTCTCCTACGTAGTGACCAATCAGGCAACATCTCGAATGCAGACGATTGCATTTCCCATGTCGATATATCCCTTAATACAGGAAACTCGTTACCCCAAATACGTAACGTACGTTCAAGTTTGTATACATCATCGATATATTGTTCGACATTCAAACTATAGGTAGCACAAGCTGCAACCACATGCGCACACGGGTACCATAATGCTTGGAACATCCCGCACTCACACCGCCTGTTTCGGAGATCAACTCCATAGGACCGTGGCGGGATCCCTGACCGACGACTGATATACTCTGTCACTCGAAAAGTTTCCAAATTTCTAGAATATAGTTCTACATTCATCAACCTAGCCCTTTGAGTGTTATCTTTCATGGCATCTCTGATTTTTTCGACGTATACGTGTCCTGCCTCTAACTGTTTTGCTTGTTTCAACCCCATTTTTGACATTAAGGTTGCTAACTTGTAAAATGTGGCTGAAAAAACAGCTGAAATTGGCAAGTGACGCGTACGCCTTAAGACGGAGTTAACGGCCTCAACAAGGTTAGTTGTCATATGGCCATAACGGTACCCCTCGTCAAAATATTAAGCCCATTGCCACGGCTCCATGCTACTCAACCACTGTGTAAGAGAAGGTTTGCAGCCCGCCATATCAGTCTCTAACCTCGCCAACTTATGTCTAAATCGGTGTGGTTCCAGCTCGTACCCTATGTATATATTCCGATAAAATGCGTTAAAATTAGGAAATAGACTAGAAATACTTACAAATACGAATTTAAATACGATATTTTTACCTATGTTGACAATTCGTTTGCGCCAGTCTTTGTTCTTATACTCATTGTGGAAGTTCACGGCGATGTGACGAATACAATAGACAGACTTCCACGAAACCTCCGATTACCGAATTGCAGCAACAAGACCCTTCGATCTGTCAGATATAATGCAAATGTTGTCTTGCCTGACAACATGTCTCCGTAAGTTTCGAATGAAATATGCCCACGATTCAGAGTTCTCCGACTCTACGATGGCAAAAGCGAATGGTAGTACATTTCCATTACCATCTTATGCAACCGCAATTAGAAGTATCTATGTGTATTTTCCATAAAGCCATGTTCCATCAACTTGCACTACCGGTTTGCAGTGGGAGAAGGCCCTAACACATGGATCAAAAGTCCAGAACAGTCGACGAAACACTCTTTTTCCCAGTTCCAATTCTCCATTAGGGCCTCTATAAGGCAACGTTTGCAAGTTCACGACAGTTCCTGGGACACACTCTACCATTGCTGAAATCCAACTCTGAAGTTCATTGTATGACTCATCCCAATCGCCGTACAATTGTTGCATGGCCATTAGTTTCGCCCACCACGCTTTCCTGTATGACACTCTGTACTGCAATCGAGCTTGCATGTCTGTAATCAATGTCGACACAAGAATGATTGGGCTATCTTTCACTAGTAGCATGATGCAATTGCAAATACTTTTGGCATCCAATTTTCGGTGGTCTTGAGAAATGCGTGCGACAATACATGTATGACGTGTAACGCCCCGATTTTTTGGGCTTGGAAGTATTGGGCCTTGAGTCTGGGATCGGGTAGAAGACGGCCTGAATAATTTGGATATTATTATTATTAGAAAAATATAACTGTATGTATGTTTGAAAAAAATTATGAAAATTATTATTACTATAATTATTATTATTAGATAGAAAAAAAAATATATATATATATATATATATATAAAAGTATTGTTATTTTGGTGTTTAAACTCTAGGAAAAAAAATTGTTTTAATTATTTCCTCATAGAGGGAATCTGGGCATAAGGCTTATAAAATAAATTGGGCAAGAGGCATGAAGAAGCGTACCTGGCCCAGTAGTTAGCATGCTAGGTAGTGGGAAGGAGAGCTGGGTTCGACTCCCAGAAAGTGCAAAAGTTTTTTATTTTTCTTATATCAGGGAACGACGTAGGGAAGCCTTATATATAGTTAGGGTTAAAAGGTAACACAAAGGGAAGCTCAGTCTAGTGGCAGAGGCGCTGAGAGTGTGGTATAGTGCCTAGGTTCGAGGGTTGGCGCACGCAAAGGCTTGTTTTTATTTTAGAAGCCAGGTCACACTAAAGGTAAGGTTTAAGAGTAGTTGCGACCGAGTTATGCCACAAGGAGCGCCTGTGGCGCAGTGGCAGCAGCATGCATGGCATGCGGAGAGGGTGCAGGTTCGAGTCCTTGAACAGTCGAATTCTTTTTTATTTTTAAAGCGGGCCAGAACTGAAGCAGGTAAGGTTTATATTTAATTGTAACCATATCTTAGTAAAGGAGAAATCGTGGTGTAGTGGCCAGCAGCTCGGGCGAAGGCGCAAGGGGGTAAGGTGGATGGAGGTCTGGGGTTCGAGCCTTATCTCGCGCACGCAAGGTTCAAATTTTTGCTGCATGCGTGGGGAAGGAGTTGGGGTCTGATCAGGACTCTTGGCAGCATGCTGAGGCGGTGCCAACGGTGGGCTAATTGATCAAGAGTTTGAATAGAATTCAAACATTGAATGTGGCCAAAAATCAAGGAGCAATTTGGGGAATTGGAATTTAGGAGGATTCCTATGCCGAAATACACTCACTCTGCCATAGCTAATAAGTGCTGTATATTTTGGCCTTTAAGATTCAATTTTTTTTCTTCTATTTTCTTTTCTTTTCTTTTCTCCTCTCTTCATTTACTTCCTTTCTTTTTCTTCTTTTCCTCTTTAGCCGAATCTTTCTACTATTTTACTCATCTCCACTTTCTTATCATTTGCTCCTAAGCCTTATGCACAAAAGCCGAAACCCCGAAAGCCTATATTTCTTCTATGCCGATTTCTTCTAGCCAAACCCTCTGATTCTTTTCCATCTTGTGGCCAATTCTTTCTTCTTTTAAACCCTAAAGTTCTGTCGATAAAGCCACTACAAAACTCTCATATCTCATCTTCTTCACTGTTTCAAAAAGCCGAAAACCCCATAATTTAGGGGCATAGCCGAATCTTTAGACCAGAAAAGGATCGACTTCTACTAGGGTTTGAAGCTTAGATCTACATCAGAATCAAATAAGAACTAAAGTGGAATCGTTGGCTGAAGGAACCGGTGGTAAGTTTTCGAAACTATTTTTTTATTTCGGGAGTTAAGAAAAGCCGAAACCCTTATGGGTGGCTAGCGTTTTGGACTAAGGGTTTTGTGCCTCTTTCTGTTTGGTTTTGCAAGCGTTAGTGTGGATAAGTGGGTGTACAGTGAAGGGCTTGAAGGTTAACTCAGTTGGACATCTAGATCTAGCCCATATTTCGACAGAAAGGTAAGAACTTTGGGGTTTAAGGCATTGTTGGCCGAATATGGTAAAGGGTCTAGTACGTAGCTTGTTTTTGATATTTAGACTGACGTATTAGTAACTCCATTGTAGGCAACTCGTGCGTGGATCTCGCCAACGTATCGTTACAAATCAGGTGTGTAAACGACACCCACTCATAGACTAGATCGACAAAAACCGAAAAGTCGAAAAGCTGAAAAGCCGGCATTTGTGAACTTGCGAGCGTGGGAGCGCTCGTGAGGTGGTTTGGTTGTTAATTTTGGTAATCGAAAGTAGTATGATTGCAGAGTGCGCAATTTCGTGCACTTCGGTATATTTAAGCTTAATGGGCTGAAAACAGGTTAATGGGCCAACGAGCTCAATTCGGTAAAAACGCTCGATAGGTGCTTCTGTTAATGTGTTAATGGTTAGAATATGTATGTAAACTCTAGAATAGTAAATTTTATTAAACTACCCCTAAGTATGGAAATTACCGTTTTACCCCTAGGTGCAAAATGATCGTTATATCCCTAGGGTTAATTTTGACTGAAATGCATGATATTCTGATTATGTTTATTGTATGCCATGACATGTATATCTGTTGCATGGGATCTGGGTTATGTTATGGAGGAAGAACCCGTTCTGGTGGCTGTGCCACATATTCTAATATAAGCAGCTTTGTTGCGGATTATAGTTAGTGCCGCAACCGGTGCTAACACTGTAAGTGTAGGGATGGCGTGGGTGATTTATTCCCCACAGGAAGTGTAGGGATGGACGGAGGCAAGTGCAGGGTTGGATGGGTTTATCATGCATTAATCATATGAGACTGTATTGAAATGGGTCCAACCGTGTTAATATGGGTAAGGCCCAATATATCTCGACTTGTAATAGGGCTACAGCCTAGATTAATACTGATATGAGCTAGACTCAATATACTTTGATATTATAAGGGGCTATGGCCCAGATTAATATTGATATGGGCTAAGGCCCAGTTAACACTGATTTCTGAATAGGGCTTAGGCCCAGTAAAGCTTGAACTGATTTGGGCTCTGGTTGGGATACTTTACACACTGAGTTTTCCAAACTCACCCCCTTTCTCTTCCATCCTTGCAGGTGAGCCCTAGTTGGTAGACTTGGAACTGGGCGGGATTCAGAGTGGCCACGAAGATTAAATTTCTGGTTTTTAAATAAGTTTCAATTAGCTTCCTTTTAAATTTCGCATTTATTTTTGATTATTTCTATTTTGGTTAAAGTTGTAATAAGGCTGCTCTATTATTTTTATTTTGGGTTTTTAAATTACTTAAACATTTTCAACTTGAGATTCACATCACTTAAATTGATTCCTTAAAATTGGTTAGCTCTAGGGCGCGTTTTATAAAAGTTACTTATTTTCAAAATATTACGATAACCGAGCAAAGCTTCCGCAACGTAAATGTTTTCAAAGGAAATAAATATTTTAAATAGACTTAAACTTAATTTGTTGTGCGTGGACAAGTAATAAGCTTCAAGTGTGGCAATGGATGTGTGCATGTCTAGGATTGGATCATGGAAGAGCTAGGTACTTAAGCAGTCTAATTGACTCACCTCCTCTTTTCTTGAATCCTACCTGGTGCGTAGTATCCATTCACTTTAAGCCATAACAAAGAAGTTTTGATTTTTCGATACTTAACTGTTTTTAAAATAACATGTTTCTGCCACTACAAAGGTTTGCAAGTTTTCAAAGTTTCCCATAAGATTTTACAAGGTTGTTAACAATGTTTTGATTATTACAATGAATCACGTTTTGGAAAAAAAAAGGCTAAGGTTTTATACAAGTTTAAACGGTAAAGGTTTCTAAACATCAAGAAGGGTTTTCAATGAAAACATGGATTTCGAAAAACACTTCAATGTGACACACCAGGCTTGGCCATAATGTCTGGGCCGAGTTTGGGGTGTTACATGACGCCCTTCTAATTTTCGTATTTGCCACTGTTAAGTCCTCTATATAAATGCAACACGAACTCGCCAACCACACCCATCGTCGGCTCTCCAACATTCCCCAACGTATAATGTCGGTGTAGATTTGGCAACCTTGTAATCAATCGACAACTTCATGCTGTATTGTTTGATGGCAAACACACAATCCGCCTTGTTCTCGAACTGTTGCCCAACGAACAACTCGTCGAACTGTGAATTTGACGCCAATCTATGAGCAGGTACTATATCAGCGTACTCAGGGAACTCGAATGCATGCGCTGCATCTGAATCTACGTTCAACATGTTGCCCTCAAGTTCATTTCGTAAAATAATACCATGACTCGGGTTACAGAATGAAGGGCCATGAACATCTTCAACCTCCTCCGGGCCTTCATCATCGATATCGTCCGGAACCTCATTAACATTGGGGTCACTAAAATCTTCAACGTCTTAATCAGAATCTTCACCATTATTGGTCATTTCTCTAACATTTGTCTCAGTGCTTATTATCACATCCGGATGTATTTGTAGACGGGGACCGAGGGTTGGGTTGTTGTACGAACTCCCACCATAATTAGGAATTTTGGGTATCTGCGACGTTCCATCGCATTCTAATTGGCCTGTCCATCCAACATTAAGATCAAAATCAAATTCGCGATGTTGACTTATTGGGCTAAGATTCTCAACAGGCTCTAAGTCTGCTAACTCAGCAAATAATTCAACTGGTTGGGGGTTCACGCTCCTAGTGGACCACCATATTTCCATCATAGTGCCCAAGTCATGATCATCTAACAGTTGCATCGTACAAAATTTGAACGGATCTGTAGAGATTGGAAACTTGTAAAATAATTTGGACATCGCCCTTCCACAACGGATAGTTATTTTCGCACTGATCTTCCTTTTCATTTCTGCTAGCTTCACATTTTTTTTGAATCGCAAACCTACTATTTGCCGGCCTTGAAATACACAACCAATATCACCTTCTACAATTTCACCATAAAAAACAACATACACCAAAAATACCTCATTATTCATTTTTAACAAATTTTTTGAACTTTTCCACTTAACACAGCAACTACACCACTCTATATATAGAAGAGAACCAAGAGGTAGAGCCATAAAGAATGGCTCCACCAAAATACTGTGATTTTTTAGAGTATAGGGGGCCCCGTAGCAATTTTGCCATTTCCTGGTGGAGCCAAATAATTTGGCGCCACCCGTTTTCAAGTCTGACAGCCAACTTATTTGTTTCAGTCTTTTTTTTTAAAGTTTTGACTTTCTTTTTTCTTTTTTAAGTCCTTATTTATTTTATTTATTTCGAAAAACTTGAAATGTATTTTTTAAAAATGTTTTATAATATATTTTTTATAAATATTAAAAATATATTTTCAAATTATTTTTTAAATATTAAATATATTTTTAATATTATAAAACATTTAAAATGATTTAAAATGATTTAAAATATTTTTTAATATTTTAAATGATTTTAAATATTTTTTAAATTTTACATAGAATTTTGAAATTTATAATTTTTTATTTATTTTTAAAAATATTTAACATTTTTTAAATTTTTTATACAAATTTTATTTAAAAATTTAAATGTTTAAATGTTTTATATTATTAAAAAATAAAAACAAATAATAAATTTGAAAGATCACATCTTTAAATTATTTTAATATTTTATATTATTAAAAATATGGTTAATATTTAAAAAATAATATTTATAATTTTCAAAAATTATTTTGAGAAATATACATTTAAAATTTTAAAAAAAATCTAAAACTGATATTTAAAATTTTAACAAATATATATTATAGAACATTTCAAATATACATTACAAACTTTTAAAAATTAATAATAAGAAATAAATAAATTAAATAAACTAAAATAAAATAACAAAAAAATTATAAAATCTTAATTTAAAAATTCTATGTAAAATTAATAATATATTAAACATACATTTCAAATATTATAAAACTAATAAACAAAATACAATAAGAAAATAATATAAAACTTAAAAAAAATTAAAGAAAAAGACAAAATTTATGAAAAACTAATCTAAAATTTAATTTGAAATGTATAATAAAAATAAATAAAATAGATAAACAAAATAAAATAAGAAAAAAATTAGAATTCAAAAAACTAAAAAAAAAGAAAAAAAATTATTTTTTTAAAATTTTAAAAAATTAATTTAAAAAATACATTTTTAAAATTTATAAATAAATAATTTCACAAATATATATATATAAAGTTAAAAAATATTTTTAAAAATAATAATTAAAAATTTTAAAAAATATTATAAAACATTTTAAATATATATTACAATTTTTTTAAAATTAATAATATAAATTAAATAAATAAAATAGATTAAGAAAATAATATAAAACTTAAAAAAGAAAAAAAATCTAAGAAAGAGACAAAATATAAGAAAAAAATAAAAAAAGTTAAAAAAGTAAAAAAAAGTAAAACAAAAAGAAAAAAAGTGGTAGCGCCATTTAAAATGACTCTACCAAAAAATGGAAAATTTTTTTAGGTCCCCCGTAATGGAAAATTTTTTTTAGATCTCCCGTTTTTTCAGATTTTTTAATATTTCAATAGTATTTTATACTAGTGGCGCCATTCAACATGGCTCCACCAAAAAATAATTTTTTAATGCCCCTGGCTGACGTGGCAAAGTGGTGGCGCCATATCATATGGCTCCACCACTTTTTACTGTAGAAAATAGATTATTTTTGTACATAATTAAAAATGTGAATTATTTTGATAATTAATTTATTTTTTAAGGTTACTTTTATAAAAAAGCCCAATTTTGGGTGTCCATTCTTCACCTGATTATGGCCAGTACTTTAGGTCACCGCCTTTGGTGGGGGAAAATAAGAAGCGATTTTTCTCTTTTTATTAGAGAAAGACAGAGTAAAAAAAATTAGTTGGAAGAATAAATTGTTATCAAAATCAAGAAAGGAAGTGTTGCTGAAAACGATTGCTCAAGAACTCCTTGCTTATTGTATGAGTGTACTTTTACTCCACTGAATACATGCGACACCCTCCAAAAAATGAACTCTTTTCTGTGGGGTTTGAGTAATAATGAGTAAGGAAAAAATCGTTAAGACTTTTTGGGAAAACCTCTATGTTTTGAAGAAATTTGACGAAATGGGTTTTCCAAACCTTAATTGTTTTAATATTGCAATTTTCGGCAAGCAAGGTTGGAGATTTATCCCGAACCTTGGTTCTTTTCATTCTAGAATTTTGAAAGTCAAATATTTTCAAATATGTGATTTTGTTTATGCAAATGAAGGTAATAATCCTTCTTATATATGGAAGAGTAGCAGCTAAACAATTTTTGGTTAAGGGAGCTCGTTGGCGAGTTGGTGGTGGTGCTGCCATTGAAGTTTCTAAAGACCTATGGATCAGAGATGATAATAATTTTTCATTGACTTCCTTTGAAAGGTATGGAAGATATGAAGGTGAGTGTTTTGGGATAAAAATTCAGTTGATGGTATAATGTCTGCATGTGATGCTTGTCGAATAAGTAAAACGCTGATTGTTTTTAATAAAGTTCGGATAGCCATATTTGGCATTTTAATTGGAATGGTGCTTATTTGATCAAGTTTGGCTATAGGGTAGCATTAGAGTCATATTCTTGCAATCGAGATTTGTGAGTGGATGGACCTTGGTTGTGTCTTTGGAACAACAATTTTCCACAAAAAATTTAAGGACTTCTTACGGCGTTGCTTGAGAAATTTTCTGCCTTGTAAGTCACCATTAGCTGAGACAGGTTTCAGTTTGCTACCTTGTTGTAGCAGATGCATTGAAAAGGAAAATTCGGAGCATGTCTTCATACGTTGTCCAAAAGTAGTCGAAGTCTGGTCGATAGCAAGGATTTTGATTCAGTCTACTTTTCTACTTTTTATTGAATATGTGTTGAGCTTGCATGACAAACTTATGGAGAGGGGCCTAGTTATTTTATGGAGCATATAGTTCCATCGAAATTTACATTGCTAGAAGTCTAATGAAGTGCTATCCTATTGTGTTATGTGTTTTGTAACTTTTGTTGATGCTTTCTTGTAGGGATGGACAGAGTCAAGGGTTGTTTTCGATACTGTGCTTCATACTCAAAGGGGTTTCAATTGGTCGAATGGGGTTTGGTGCAAACGTACAACAAATTGGAGAAAATGAAATGTTGATGCGACCATGTTTAAGGGTAAAAATGCAGTTGGTTGGGTAGCTATCAGTCGAGATGTTAATGGTAAAAAGGTGGGTTGCTGGACTAAATGCAAATTGGGGTGCATGGCTCCTCATATTGCAAAGGTGTTGGCGATAAGGGAAACTGTTTGCTAGTTGAAAGAAATGGAACTTTGATGAAGTTATGGTGGGATCTGACCATTTTAAAGTGATTAAAGCTTTGAATGAAAATTACAGTGCAACTCATAATTTCGATATGTATATCCTACACTAATTTTCGTATTGTAATTTGAATGATCCAATTTCATGCAAATTTATGACGCTAAGCGTAATTAGAGTGTTTTTCCTGTTAAATTTTTTTTTTTTTAAAAAAGGTGAAATTTCTTATTAGAATTAACAAACATTTCACATTTTCTTTTAAAGAGAGAAAAAAGTGGTGTTTGTAGAAAAATAATATGGGTAACGCGAAAAAATGGACCTCACCCACTAACACTGTCCACCATTCACAAAAAAAAAAAAGGAAAAAAAAAGGGCATTGAGGACCGAAATGGTTAACGTGACTTTAATATCCATTAATAATAAAAATAAAAATATTAATAAATTGGATTCAGTGATCCAATGTAATCATGAAAAAGAAGAACAAGTCAGGATTCATGTAATAAAAGTCAGAATCCAAAACTTTGAGCCATCTATTTTTCTTTTTCTTTAATGGTTTAGTTAGAAAAAAAAAAGACGTGTTTGATGCGATGGTTGCTTATTTTGTTCTGATTGAATATTCGATTTTTAATTTCAGAAAGATTGAAGTTTTATTAATTGGATTAGATAATAATTCAAATGAGAAAAAAGAAAACCCCTTTTCGATATTTGTGTCCTTTTGCTCACTAAATTACGCAACCACAGCTAGGTGTTGAGGTGCTTTTGTAAAATGGAGAGACGAGGGATGAAACTTGAAGGGGTCAAATCACTCTACATACAACATGGGGGCTTTTAACATCAATTCTGTTATTTATAAAAATAAAAAATAAATGTTTGTGAGTGTGCTAGACTAGAGGTGTGCATGAGCCGGGCCGAGCTGGGCCCATAAAAAATTTTCAGCCCGTTTTCAAGGTGTGATTGAGTGTTAAGCATAGTCCTTCCACAGAAAAGGAGAAGGAAGAGATGCAGAAAATTCCTTACTCTTCAGCCGTGGGTAGTTTGATGTACGCAATGGTTTGCACGAGACCGGACTTGGCTTATGCCGTTGGTACAGTTAGTCGGTTTCTTTCTAATCCAGGTAGAGAGCATTGGAATGCAGTGAAGTGGATTATGAGATATCTTCGTGGCACTTCCAACATGAAACTTTGTTTCGGCAATGAGAAACCTGTTCTTGTTGGGTATACAGATTCAGACATGGCCGGAGACATTGACTCGAGGAGATCTACTTCAGGTTACTTAATCACTTATGTAGGGGGAGCTGTGGCATGGCAATCGAGACTGCAAAAGTGTGTTGCATTGTCCACCACCGAATCAGAGTTCATTGCAGCAACCGAAGCGTGTAAGGAGATGCTTTGGATTAAGAAGTTTGTGCATGAGCTTGGTTTTACTCAGGAGAAGTATGTCCTGTACTGTGATAGCCAGAGTGCTATTCATCTTGGTAAGAACTCAACTTTTCATGCTAGATCTAAGCATATTGATGTGAGGTACCATTGGATACGAGATGTTCTTGAAGCTAAGCTGTTAGAGCTTGAGAAGATACACACTAATGATAATGGTGCTGATATGTTGACGAAGGCCTTACCAAGAGGAAAGTTTGAAGCATGTTGTTTGACCTCCGGCATGGAGGCATTCCCCACATAGTTGGACAGGGAGATTTGTTGGGTATGGGTCCCACTATGTGGGAAAAACCCATATTTTCTGCCACAATGTTTTGCCTTCTTTTTTGGTTTTGTCAAAAGCCAATTTTTTGGCCTTTTAACGTGGGAGTGGGTAGCATTCTTAATTGAGAGCAAAATTCTCAATTACATCCAAAGAGAAAAACAGAGAGTGAGATTGAAGCTTGGTGCAGCAGCGATCAACTCCTCGATCGAAGGTCCATCCGTGGTTCGATTGAGCTGATTTTTGGACAGCAGCTAGGCGATAAGGTGTTCTTGACTTTGTACGGTCGGATTTTTCATCCGAGTCTTTTAGCGTCGGAAATACCCATTTTTCAGCAGCTGCGTTTTTTGGTGATGTTCTCTCAATTTTCTCTCTTTTGCTAAAGATTACATATTGTTAGCCTTGTCGGAGTTGAATGCTTGTTGTAGGCTTGATATTGTGATCTTGTAGCCGAACATTTGATGATAGTGGAGCTCTTTATCGGACTCTAAAGTCCCGTGGTTTTTACCCTTAATTTAGAGGGGTTTTCCACGTAAAAATATCGGTGTCTCTATTTATTTTTGTTGTGGTTGCATTAGTTGATTTGTGGTTGATTAAGGTTGCTAGAGAACACATCTTGTGCTATTGTGCTTGCCATAATTTTTGACAGGAGTTATAAGGAGAGAAAAAACACCGGTTGTGCTTTCGCTTTGTTTCGGTTGTTCGGTTTCTTCCCAACAAAAGCAGGCTGCATATTTGATCTCATAAAGTAAATCAGCCACAACTTAGAACAAGTTACTTGAAAATGCTTAAAATATCATCAAATTCTACATCTCCTTTTTTCCTCAGAAGACTGGCATCCATGCTCATTAGTCTTATTTCTTTGGGCTTGTTTTTAGGCCTGACCCTCTAAGCCCAAATATAAAGCTGAGATTTCAACATGGATTATTCATATTTGATGGTCATTTTGATTTCTTTAGCAGCCTCCTCCTATCCTTATTCCTGTCTTTTCTTTTGTTAATTTCGAATGTGAAAAAAATTCTGCAGAAGTTAGAGGAATAAAAAAATTTCACTACTCTTGTGCATTTTTATAATGATATATATATCTTAGAAAGTATATCTGAAATTTATTTAAAAAACAACCATAATGAATTTATATATATATATATATGATATTTCAAGAAAAAAAATTAGTCGTTAATATGAATTTATCAAAAAATACTTGGTACATGAATTTTTTTTCGGTACTTGATTGCTATCTGAACTTATATTATGTCACCTAAATTGATGGGGACCCATTATGCCAAAAGCGAGAGAAACTCTATCTTTCACTTTCTTTTTTACGACTCCATGTCGCGACATGGGAGGGACCCAGGGACATAAAAGAGGATCCTATCAACTTGTTCTGACCTAGGATAATAAGCTCATGGGCTTGGTTTAACTTCACCGTCAAGAAACGAAAGAAGGCTTCCATCCCCAAGTTTAATTCAGATGTAGCTTGCTTCTTGTTAGGTGTGAAGCAGTGTCAATCTCTGCACTAACATCGTTAGTTTGTGTTGACATGACGCTCGTAACCAATCTGATAGTGAAATGTAACAATTTTTTAGTATGATATGTGACGAGCATAAATTAAAAAAATTTAAAAATCTTTAAAAATATATAAATTAATAAAAAACAGTAAAATTTATTTATTCAAGTTAACTTTTAAAAAATTATAATTTTTTAAATTTATATTTATCACGTGGCATACTAAAAGGTTGCCACGTGTTATCAACGAATTAATCATTAGTGTCACACCAGTAAAAATTAAAAGTTTGAATATCAGTTACTTACTTTAGAACAAAAATTAGAGAAACTACATATTAATTTTTTAATATTATTATTATTATTATTATTATTATTATTATTATTTTGCAACTTCGTGAAACTTGGATTTTGATTTGATTCTAAAGGAAGCAATAACTAAGGTAGCTAGTACCTGTGACTTCAGACCAATTGACAGATTCTAAACATGATTTAACATGTTGAATGAACATTTTCATGTTCATAGTCCCAGTTTTGAGAGAAGGGAAGCCTGGTTTTTGGGGCATTCATGTAATTCACAAACATTAAAGGGAAAAAGTTGATATGGTACACAAGTAAAATATCCAAGTATCTAAATGAACACAAAAAGAAATTCTAATTAGATCTTACAAAGAAAATACTTAGCTCAGGACCAGATGCTGCACCATCTGGATTGATCATATAGAAAGCTTCCGAGTCCTTTGATCCCACCACTCTCTCAAATCTAGCTCTCATATACGTCAGTTCCCCATCGGCCGTCACTGTTTCCTTGTCGTTTGGGCTAGGAAGCACCCCAGCACCCATCGAAACCCCTCGCAAAAGCTGCATGACATGAAGCTCGTCATCCGACAATTGTTTCCTTCTAATAGAATAACCCATCTTTCTGCCATTGCAGAGCACTGCCCACACGAACTCCTCCAACACTTTCTTCTTATGCGTCTTGGTTTCACTCTCCAACGCTATTCTCACAATATCAGACGCCATTTCCTTTTGAAGTAAGCTGGTTAGCATTGGTAGTTCAATCACGAATATGGGCACGCTGTGGGGATCGTCTTGTATGGCTAAGCAAACTCGGCCTTTACGATACCCGAAAATTGTACCCGTTGTAGCACTATCTTTAAGCATTGGCCTCCGGGGTCGACCCAGTAGTGCTACCATCTTGCACCCGGAGGTTAGCATGGGGAAAAGCTTGAACATGCGCAAGAGACCGCCACTACTACTGGTGGGTTTCCGGTGCTTTTCGCCGGGAGTTGGCCGGAGCAAAGACAGTATTGCCGGATTATCCATTTGGAAATATGGACTGGAGTGAATGGGTGGCATCGTTGGACTTTTTTGCAAGTATTCAATTCAAGGGAGGGGGCTATTGTGAGTAGATTTACAAAGATAAAATTAATATAGAGGGAGAAAATGGGGACCAAGGGGAGGTCTACTTGGTTTTCATTATCCTTGGAATCTTTGAGGTGGGGAAGAGAAGACGAAGAAAGCCTGAAAGAGACGTTACTTTTATTTATAATTTAGAAATATATATGATAAAATTTAAACAACTTTACATTTCAATCAAGGTTATTTAATTTTAATATGAATTTATTATCCAGTTATAATCTAATTTGATTTATTTATTTTTATTATATTGTGTATATTTTCAATTGTGAAAACACTAAAGTTGTTGCAAGTGTGTTATTGTAGAAAAAGAGATACAAGCATAAGCTTGGTACTTAAGTAATCTTTCATACTGTTGAATCATTTAACAAATATTAGTAGAAGCAACCATTCAATACCTTCCACCAACAAACACTTCTTAATCAATGAAATTGCATCAACAAAAAACAAAGTTAGATTTAATATTCTCAAATTCATAGTGGATCCTAGTTTCTATTTGTAGGATATTATAATTCACTAAATTCTTTCTTGCAAATTCAATCTTTATACTTCTGTTGTTAATATTGTAATATTTAATATTTAGAGTTACTCACGTTTACTCATCAATTTTTAAATAAAAAGATAATTGTGTTTCACCCTCATATGCTTATGCCTACAAAATTATAGTAAATAATTAGGGTGAAGAGAGGACGGTGAAAAGGATAAGATAAAAGGAGGTCGGATCACATCTTGTGTTAAGAAAAACACTCTCAAAAGGAGGAAAGAAAGGACTCTTGTAATGTTGGGTTTATAGCATGGGACTCTGATATATCTACTTTATGCTTCCTAAAAAAAAAAAAGAAAACCCATCACAAATTCTCACTAATTATTGAGGTTCAGCTCATGTTCCACTGTTTCATCCATGGACAATGGGGCAAAGCAAAAAAAAAAAAAAGGAACACCTTTGGTTATGCTTGTGACCGACTTTTCTTTAATGCTGACAGGCCATAGTCTCACTCGATAGAGGCATTTCAGGAAGCACCAAAAACTCGAATATTTGATCATGTTGTTTTCAATTGCCTCAAAACATTTCTCATAATTTGAACCCTAAACAAACTCATCAATCACTGGTAGTTTATAGAGTAAAATTTCCAGTTCTCCTCACATGCCCTGTTAATGATTCAGCAGCCATGTGAAAAACAAAGACAGGTCCTTTTCAAACCGGGATTCATCTAAACAAAACAATGAATCAAATCTGGCTGTAAGTAATAGATGAACTAATGATGGACCACTCAAAATTGCTCCCCGTCTTAGCTTAATGATAACACTTGAACAAAATTTCCAAAGATTTATTATAGATTGGTATGTTTTAAATCTGGGTTTGGTTAGTGGCCCTCACCAGACTGATTAGACGAAGGGTTACATCATATTCCATAAAAATGATATAGTTGGCGTGTGAGTTTAAAAGCCTTAACAGCTCACCTGGGCTCCATACTAGAAAGAGTTTGCTTATTGAGTTTGATGAATTTGAAGTGCAAACGAACATGCAAGCTCAGAATCACACTTTGTCCAATTATTTAACTGTGTTTCCATGAAAGGAAATAAGAATTACCCAATCAATCAAATTCTTGATAACTATATATCACTTCAATTGATCAACATTAAATACACTAACTTTTCCTTTGTTCAAATTACCAACAAATAGTTAGAACTTTCTATTAATATTTGAATAAATTTGAATTTTAAAGTTAATATTATTGAAAGGATTTTTTTAAATATTATCATAACTAGAATAGAATTAAGCTTAAGCTATAAAACAGTAGAAAACACCTATGATTATATAAAAAAAATCGTCGTTCAAAATTTCTACTAGTTTTTTAGATTGAGTCAATAGACTCTTCCATGTAGTTGACTGCCAGTTCATGATTCATCACTTTCAACTAACCTTAAGTTTGAATAAATAATTATAAAGAAAAAGAAAGGGAAGCAAAGAAAAAGAAAAGGGTTGAATTTCCTATAAATGTTGAAATTAAAAAAAAATAGATTAGGTTATTTTTAAAAAAAATTATAGGACTAGATCAATTTTACGAAAACGCTTCTAGCTGAAAGTGTTTTTAGTTGATTAGTAGAAAAATGTGTTCAGCTAGAAGCGTTTTCAGTGTATTTGCAATAAAACACTTCTAGCTAGAAGCACTTTCTACCACATAAGTTGAAAACGTTTTCAGTTGGAAGCATTTTCTTTGTTCATTTTTAGGGCTAGGGTTTAGTTTTTTAAAGCAGGGTTAGGGTTTTGTGGATTTTAGAATTTAGGGTTTTGTAGTTTTTTTATATTTTTTAAGTTTAAATTTTTGGATTTTTTTATATTTTTAAGTTTTTTATATATATTTTTATATAATTTTTTGGTATGTAAAGTTAATAATATTTGCATTATTAGAATTGAAAAATTCAATTCGATTCAAAATCGAAACTCGAACTACTCGATTTTATTAAATCTTAGTTTTTATTTCTTTTCAAATTTTTTTGAATGCAACTAAGTTTTGATCGTTATTTCCAGTGCATTATTTTCGAACATTCAGAATCCAGTGCATTATTTTTGAACATTTAGATCTAGTGAGAAAATATATCCCAAGAATCCTAGGATATCTGATGATTTAGTGGGGAAAAGTTTGAAGTTGAAATTGCTAGAGGGAAAATGCTCTACGTAGGATGCATTTTCAATGCACTATAAAAACAAGCACTGAAAGCGCGTCCAGTTAGATACGGTTTCCACTAACATAGCCTGAAACCGCTTCCAGCTGGACGCACTTTTTATGTTTTTTTTACAGTGCACTGAAAACGCGTCCTACATAGAGCGTTTTCCCTCTAGCAATTTCAACTCCCCACTAGTCCGGGAAAATTTTCTGAATCAATTGCCGCTCACCCCCGAGTCTATAAAAGCAATCTATTCCAGCATTGAGTGGCATAAGACATTTACGAGCAAAAAAAATTGTAAGAAGATCAGAAGAAGAGAAGTTAGCACATAAGACATAATTTGGAGCTATCACGCAATCTGCATAAAGTAAGGATCAATTTTTGTTGTTCATATTTAATTACAACATTATTTTTCTTCATAATGTTCTTATTTTGAACATGTGGAGCATGTTATTTTATTGAAAATGAGTGGATGAATTAATGCTATTTTTTATTATGACGGAGAAGTGCATGACACCAAGAACGTAGTCTTTTTTGTCAGAGAACAAAACGCGGTTGACTTTTAAACAAAACATACAGCTGCCAGAACTGCATTAAAGAATTAGGCGAAAAATCATGGAATCCAATTTGACGAGAATATTGTCACTTAAATATCGAATTTGTGTTTTGGTGGACCCCGTCAGCTATGACGTTTTCGATATCAAAGGTGCGAGGGGGTTGGAGGCGATGGTGCAGACGCATATTTACAATGGATCACTATATCTTGAGTTATATGCAAAGTTTGCAAGGACAGAAGAAGACCCTCGGAAGTCAACATATGTTTCAGTTCAAGAGGCTAGAATGGAAGAACAAGCTAAGAGTCCAACGATACAGTTGTGTGTTAGGTTCACTGCTTTGTTAGAAAGTTCCCATTATGATATCCCAGAATCATTAATGGGAAGACACTCATCTATTTCGGCCCTAAATTTCAATCGCGGTAGGGAGAACATCTAACAATCAAGGTTTGGTGGTAACACGGAATACTGAACCCCTACATGACACTCAATTAGTGGGTTTGATTTGAGCTTCGGTCAACCGATGTTCAACACTAGGAACAATTACAAGGGAATGACATCAAGTTTCAGCAGTTGGCATCAACAGGTGATTTTCGTTATTTCGACAACTATAAAAGAAAGGATTATGTACTCCCTACGACGTCCACCGACAAGGGGACATTCAACCCTAGAGATATTGGTGGGGTTAAGAATGAAGAGGGTATTGAATCTGATACCGATCCAATCCAGGAGCTCGCTGCTGGCGGTTTAGAAGTTGCATTATTTTCTGAACCAAAGTCGGTTCCAACTGAACCAAAAGATAGTGGCTTAGATGATAAAGGTCCGGGCGAATATGCTGAAGAAGATCCATAATTCAAGGTATACTCACCTCCAGACCACATGCATAATATGGACCTATCAGTAGAATATGTGTTGAATTTTGCAGAACTACCACAGAAAAGACAAGACCATGTGAGTTTTTCATTGGATTTGGGTGATTTAGAAGTGGAGAAATAGTTTTCCTCTAAAGATGGTTTTGTCGTTATAGTGAAATGATACATCATCAAGAATAGGGTAAACTTTCACGTTATTAAATCTCAATCTGATAAGTTTGAGGTGAAAAGTGCAATTCAAGACAATAGATGTGGCGAAAAACCATGACTTTTGTTAAGAAGAAGACGGGGTTAGACCATAAAGAAATATACTACTCCACATATATGTGTTGTCACAAGTATTTCATGGGATTATCCGAAATTGGATTCAAGGATGATTATGGACATAATACTACCTATGGTCAAAATGAGTCCCAAGGTTGTTGTCCTGATTTTAATTGAAAATATCTGTAGCCAGTTCGATTACATGTTGTCGTACTGCAAGGCGTGGATTGCAAAGCAAAAGGCGTTGGAGAATATGCATAATGGGAGGGACGTGTCGTACAACGATTTATGACAGTAGTGTCGGGTATTAGAGAGGTACGTTCTGGGTTGCTTAATTGATATAGAAATGATGCTTGCGTACTTGACCACTTCCAGACATACTAACGTCCAGAGTGTGAATACTGCAACTAAAGATATGAAATTGAGGCAGTGTCTGCAGGTCAGGTTGTAATATAGTTTCAACAATGAACTAAGTGAGTATTCGGGATCGTACCCAAGGAAGGTATGTACTAAATTAATAATAACCTAAACATAAATATATCTAATTAGTACTTTAGATAAATTATATTATGACTAAACATAAAATAAAGAATTTAGGTTTTATAACAAAAGAATAAAACATACATGAAACAATGAAAACGAAAAAATAATGTGTAACTTAACCAAATCTAAGCATGAGTGATTAGCTCGTTTTGGTGGTCATAATTAATTCCTATTTTAGGTTTCTACTCAATCAAGTAGTCGTTACCCTAGCAGGATCTCTTGATCTTCCACTAAACTAACAAGTTAACAAGAACTACTTATCTTTCAACCTCATAGTTTAGACTGGATTAGGGTAAGGAGTTCACGGATAAAGAATACTAATTTTAGGTTAATTTCTATCTAGATGACTTTCTAGTATTTTTAGGCCTAGGGTTTAAGTTATTCCTATCCCAAATATTGATCTGTTAAGAAAATCCTAGATAGATATTAATTAATCACACCTCCACTTATTAATTCCCCATAAAAAGTATTAGTTTCTTATGGATCTCATAAATAATATAAACTTAATAAAGAAAGTAAACATGAATAAAGAATTGAGAATAAAAGTTTAAGAAGAAATCCTGATTATACTGATTGATTGAAGTGCAAAAATCCACAAAGTGTTTGGCTGAAACCATAAATTAGATTCTCTGAATGTCATGAATGAAAACAAACTTAAATAAATCTTAAGTTTAAAAAGAAATAAAAGCTAAAAACTAAATTGAAAGGAAAATTCTAAGTTACATAAGAGGTCCCTTCTCAAGTGTTTAATGAGCCTATTTATAATGTTAAGGTTGACTATTGCCCTTAGCCCTAGTTCGGCTAACATTTTTATATAATTTTCATTGTACAGACCAAAATGCCCTTAGCTCGTTACTGCTTTCATGTACAAGGTCGATGTTCCGACATCTACTACCTATGTTGCAACATTAAAGGTAATTTGTTTCGCTCAGGCTCAGTTCAAGGGTATGTTGCGACATCCACTATCTATGTTGCAACACTAAAGACGAGCTTGGTCACTATGTCACGATATTGAAATCCTCGTGTTGCAACATTACGACTAGCCTTGAGTCTTCCTACCTTTAAATAGTGTCTTGCAAACTTACTAAGTATGTCAGTCCTTTCTTAGGCCTCTTTCAACTCTAAGGTCATAAAATGACTCAATTACACTTTTTATTAAATGAAAATTAAGATTGGAAAAACTAAATAAAATATAATAAATTTGCTTATATTAAAGCTTCCTAAGTATGAAAATTAGTTTAATATGCTACAACGACTTACAACAGATCAGTACTATAACAATCGATTGCTCCATGGATACTGAGTGTTCTATCGTTTATTTTGGATTTTCAAGTAATGTCGACAAACATTCTAGTATTGTAAGTCACTGGTACAAATCGACGATACCTTTATGTATGGGAGATATACCCATTGGTTGTTGTTAGTTGTGGCATAGGACGAAAATCAGAAAATCTTGTTGATTGCCTTTGCAATAATGCTGGGAGAGTTAACAGACGATTGAGATTTCTTCCTATCTAGGTTGAGGAGGCTTGTTTGCCCCTAACCCAATATATGTATCATCTCCAACAAGGGACCTGGAACATTGGCCATAATTGAATGGTAGAGAAGCATTTGGGACCTCACACACCATAGGTATTTTTTAATACATGTTGTAGTAAACTACCACAGACAACACAATTCTGCAGCTCATCACGCACAAGTGATCAACATGGGTATGTATTCGCCACTATTTCAATTGTTTGATATTTAACCAGGTCATGCGAGTTAGGGAAATTTGGATTAACTATTCACTTTTCTCGACAGGGTACGAGTTTTTAAATACCGTTTCCATAAAATTTTGGAAAACTTATGGGCAATTAATAGTGATAGGGCGGGGTAGCTCTCCAACATACCATTTGATTAGTGGAGACAATATTATGATAGGGGTCTATGATATAGGCACATGACGACAAACCTGGCGGAATGTATCAATTTCATATCAAAGGGAACGCATCATTTGCCGATAACCGCGATTGTCAAAAAACATATTTTCGTCTGGCTGAACTTTTTCCAAAAAGAATGGAGAAATATGTTGGACAGATGTATGACGGCCACGTCTAGAGCAAGTACATACTGAAAGAAATTAAGAATACTACAACATGAGTGAACTGTATGTATCTAGCGTGTCACTCACACGAAGACCTATTGTTTTGGGTTGCGAAGTTCAACATAACAGGGTAAGGTATTATCGAGGAATTGTACTGTGTAGACCTGAGACAATGAACTTGTGACTGTGAAAGATTTGATGCACTTTATTTTCTATGTATTCATGCAATTGCAACATGTAGCAATCAACGTTTGGATCACAGGAGCTTTGTGGATGAAGTGTACAAACTAGAACACATGTATAACGTGTGGAGAAACATATTCCCACCGGTCTTAGATGAACGTATGTAGTCATCTGTATCGAACACTCCATTCAAGTTGTTACACGATAGATTATTGCGTCACAAAGCAAAAGGTTGACCGAAATCAACTCGGATACATGGCAATATGAACATTTTGGAGAAGTCAAACCAATCGAGGTTATGTGGGTAATGTAGGAACCCAGGGTATACAATGCCATCATATCCATATAGACAGAATGGTATAAGGACAACACCTCATTAACGAATTTATTAATTTTTTAATTCATACTCAAATTTTGATGTAATTTATAAACATGTGTTTTTATTATACCATACAAATAAAAAAAATACAAGTTTGCTTTATTGTTCCTGTGCATACTTGATTTAATAATATAAAATGACAATGACAACCAATTTTTGATGCAAAAGCGATATTTATTTAAAAACATAATGATGTAAAACATTGATACAATAAAAACATTTCATATTTATTTATAAATATACATGACAAGTACAAGAATAAAATAAATCAACCTAATGCACACTTAGAATATGTGCCACATTGGGGTGGTTGACGGTTGCGAGTCGGATTCCTTCTTGGTTCAACCTTCGATACAAGTTGTGGTCTCCACTTCTTATCTTCCTCGCCTTCGTCCATCGTTGATTACGATCGGTTGTTCCTTGGTTGCCATCGTGTTTCCTTTGGTCTAAAAATAACTGGTTGCGAAAATGGTCCACCTTGGTAAAACAATGATCTTAGGTGTTTGCGACATCATTAGCATAGAGGTATAACTATATTGTGTCCTATACACTGATGGCATAATGATCAAACTCCCGATCGGTACCCCAAACATAGACGACCTATATGTCGTAGTCGGTATTATCATCATCGAAAAGGTCAATGGCATGACGTGTAATATGCCATAGGTGGAGGTCTATAAGCAAAACCTAACATCGAAATAGAAACAGAAAATGTGGTGCAATATATAGTGCTTGTGTAAAAAAGACAGGGTTAGTATAAGCACCAGAATAAGTCGAGTCATACTGATCAGGGGGTGGTGCGGCTATCGGTGTCAGTTGTTGCGTAGGTGTAGATGATGGACCCACCTCAGCAGCTCTATCATGGCCTCTTTACTTTGGATTCCTAGGTGCCCGTCGTGGCCTCTTCGTATGTGGTTGCATAGCCCTCACACCTTCACCTAGCATTTATGACTTATCTTGGACCCTAAACCATGGTATGTTCTCCAGATTGCAGGCTAACTCATGTGCGAAAATGGACTCACGAATAGGTAAAAACTCGTACTTATTATCCCAAATATTGATAAATTACGCATGAAATACAGGTCAATTCTCACATGTTCTCTTTTGCAAGTCGATATGATACAGATCTTTGATGTCTTATGGTATTGGTGGAATCAACTGCCTGAACCTGAATTACCGCAACACTCTATTCGACTCGTGCATCTCCACGATAGCGTACACTACCAATGACACCTTCACATGCCAGATGTTGGGATTGACCAAGAATCAGATGGGATGCATTTTTGAATTGTCAGATCGGAGTATGGAGTTCATTCAAACTATATTAAAATAATAAAAATTTTAGTTATCTATATACTACTAATTTTTAAATGAGCTATGTTAATGTTATATAATTCAAATTTAAAAAATATATATATTCGCTTCCAGTCGTTGGTTTAATAGAAGCCACATATCTTAAAGCTTATTCAGTAGTCCCACATGACTTGGCCCATGGTTCCACCTATTGAAATAATATGTCAACTGTTCCACCTATTGAAATAATATGTCAACACAATAGTTTAAAATTCAAATAATTTTATTTTGTTAAATATATTATCTAATGACTTTTACCTTGTTACAAGTGGGAATGTATAAGGGTAGTCTGCTCGAGATTGTAGTAGTAGCATGCAACCACCAATTTTGATTTTTTGTGGTGTTGTCACCTGACACATCTCTCGATACAATGTCACCAACACGATTGACCTTCAACTGAGTTCACTCGCTTCTTTAAAGTCAACGAGTTTTAGAATCCACATTAGGAGACCCCCGATAATCATAAGGATGTACGGTCGAGTGTGTTGTTCTCTTTGGACTTAAGTCGAATCCTCATTGAGCCCACCAAATTTTCTTTTTAACCAATTCATATCTATCTGGGCTCCATAAATTATTTTTGGAAACCTCCCCAAATTTGCTCGCATATCTCTCCAATCGGCTACTTGAATTGACCCAGTCACTACCTGTCTATCCATCGGTAACCCGAGTTGTAATTGCATGTCCTCCAAAGTGATAGTACACTCGCCGCATGAAAGATAAAATGTGTGCGTATCGGGTCTCCACCTTTCCACCAACGTGTTTACAAGTGTAGGTCTAATTTACACCCCTAACCAATAAGGGCCACGTGTAAAAATCAAGCATCTCTCAAGTAGGGTTTGATTAAGGGTGATGGAGGAGTGGACAAATTACGAATATACGTCTCCAGATTTCAATCTTCCACCTATATATATAAACATACAAATATTAAATGCCAATATAACAATAAAACATTTAAATTGAATTACATTAAATATAATATAAAAAATTCTTACCATTTGCTATTGATCTACAAAAACGTGCTTGCCATCCAAACGGATTAGAGATTAAGCCATTGTTAATTTTGGAAAACACGAAATAAATTGTATTAGAAAAAAATATTTTACGAAAATGTTAAGACAATTTTAATAAAAATAAAAGAGAGTTGAGGGAGAAATAAATTCTAAGTGAGAAATGAAGAGGGAATTGAGAGAAATTTGAGAGACAATTGAGATTGAATTGAATAAAAAAATGAAATGAGGGGTTTTATAGAAAAAGAAAGTTGACCGTTACAGGGGGAGCTATTGGTCCCAACGGCTATTTAATTAGCAGTCGGGGAAAATTGTCGTTGGGGTGAAGTGACCGTTAGGGGAAAACACTTTTAGTTAAAAGCACTTTTCTACAAATCAACTGATGGAAGTGTTTTCGTAAAATTGACTTAGTTCTGTAATTTTTTAAAAAAAATTACCTAATCTGATATTTTTTAATTTTCAACATTTTTAGGTTATTTACTCAAAGAAAAGAATGGAATGTTAAAAAATAATATTATATATATTTATTTTGTTTGGATAAATAAAACCAATAGAGGAAAGAAATATTTACAATCATTGTTTCATTAAATTGTGGAAAGTAAAAAAAATGGTTGGTGATAATGATTTTTCTAATTATATCCTTTTGTCAAATAACTTATGTAAAAAATTAATAAGATTAAAATGTAATTTTACATCTTAAACGTAATCTCTCATTATTTTTCCTTAATTTTTTCCCAAATTGGGGTAATTGAAAATTAAAGAACTCAAGAGAAAGTAAGAGAAAATCAATTCAATTTACTTTCTTGATTAAATAAATAAAAAAAAACTATCCAAACAAAGGAAATGATGTTACTTTACTTTTCCAGCGGAAAAATTGAGTTATTTATATAATATTTAAAAGCACCAATGTGAAATTGTTAGGTCTGTCTAAGCTATGGGTTTGATGTATTATTAACTTGGGGACCTCAAATTAAGTAAGATGCTTTTCAATGTACTGAAAAAAATTAAAATTGTGTGTGTATTATGGAAGAAAAACAAGTAGGGGAAACATTGGAGGCAAGAAAATTAGGCAAATTTGGCCCCTCAAACGTGTTGTGGTGACACCAAATGGATTAAAAAGAAAAAAAAGGAAAAAAAACCTTTTCAGTAGAAACATGGGCATGTGGAATTGCAAAGGAATGAAGGATGGTTGTGGACAGACAGAGTGACCGACCGACAGCAAAGAGGCAAATGGCTATGGATGGCTATGGTAAGTCAATGCCACTTTTTCCACTTCCCCACTTTCTTTCTTTATATTTGCAATATCTAATACGTGTAGCATACTTTCAAGGTCGGAATACTTGTTGGAGATAAGTTTTTGGACAAAAAATTAGCTACATCAATTCATCTACTTGATATTAGATTATCGTTCTATAAAAACTCACAAACATATCTTATTCATATCTATCTAAGCTCGTAACGATTCAAATTTAAAATATAAGTTCAATATTCAGAATAAAAAAAAAGTTTGAGTTTAAGTTGATCCAAGTCCAACAAAACCTAAGCTCGAAATAAATCGATCCAAGCCAAGGCTCAAGTTCAATCGATTCAAGCTCAAATTCGAGATAAATCCAATATGAAATTCGAAAGCCTCTAAATTTATAACAAAAACAGACATTAATAATTAGGTTGAAATGGACCATATGTCCTTGTACACTTTATAAATTTAGAATTTAGTTCCTCTACTTTTTTAAATCTCGAAATTCAAGTCCAGTTGTTACCATTATTAATTTTTTGTTAAATTTGTTCATTGGCATTTTGAAATAAAAAACAATTATTCACTTGGTAGCATGTAACTAAAAAAATAATGTTGTAATGAATTTGAATTTAATAAAATAATTTTGTTAGTGTTAACAGTTGGACCCCAAATTTGAAATTTGAAAAGTAAAAGAATTAAATTCTTAAAAATAAAAGTATATAGAATAAATTCTAATTTACGAAGAGTAGAGGGACTTTGGGCATATTTTAACCTAATAATTAATATAATTATATGATGATATTTAAAATAAAGATAAAATATAAATGAAAATTGGTAATTATTTAATTTATAAAAAATATTTTTAATATTATATAATTATATTAAAATTTATAATTAATAGATTATAAATGAAAATGAAATTTAGAAAAGCATTAATTATAGATATAAAATATTTTTTAATGCAATTATTATATATGTATAATAAATATTCAAAGTTAATAATTATATAAGCTATATAATGATGTAGTACATTAATTTTAATGATATGAAAATCAAATTAAACCTAAAAGAACTCACCTATCGAATTTATTAAACTTTCGGTTGATGAAAAATCAAATTGTGTGTAGTCATTGTCACATAATTCGTATGAAAACCTCTTTAAATAATATTCTTGTTAATTTGATACATCTTGATGTATACTAAATTGCTTGAATTACCAAACTGATCAAATAGCATTCATTCTTAGTAGGTTTGAAAATTTGACAAAATTTCGACAATTTTTATTATATTTTATTTATATTTTAACATGTTATAACATTTTATGAATTTTTTTGTAGTTTATTATATTTTTATTAATTATGGATAATTATTATAATTATTATTTTCTAATAATTGTTTATAATTCTATTTTTATATATTTTTACAACTTTTAATAATTTATACCTTTTATAGTATTTTTAGTTATATCTAGAATGAACCAGATAAATGGGTGTTTAGATTCAAATAAATTTGGACATTCATTTGTTCAAGTTCAGTCTATATGTGTATTTTCAATTTTTTTAAATAATTTTAGGATTATAGTTTTTTAATATATATGGTACATGACATGTCACGTCAGCTTATTTGTCTAAGTGTGAAGTGACATGTCACGTGTTAGCTTCTCATTGATTTTTTCAATTACGTAAGTGCCTGTTAACATTCAAATCAGTCAATGATGCTTTTCATTATTGGAAGGACCTAGTTAATTTTTTATTTTTTGTAATTGAGAATTCAATTGAGTGCATTCTTTTAAGGGCTTAATTGATTTTTTCTACTAAGGATTTATTTTACCCTTTAAATCTAAATATAATAAATATTTTTCAACATTCAAAATTTAATAATAAAATAAAAATGATTCAAATGTAAATTTAATAAAATAATAAATAATAAATATTATATTTTTTTCAATTTAATTTTTTCCAAACTCGTGTCTTATATATGTTCTAGATAATAATTCAAATAAATAAATTTTATATACAAATGCTATAACCATAAATATTACATACAAATAAAAAAAAAGTACATACAAATTCATATAATAATATAGATTATGTTTATAAAATTCTTATATATTATATAATTATAAACATTACATAAAATAATCACTTTTTAGTAATATTATATCTATTAAAATAAAATATCCATATAAAACTTTAAATGGAGTGAATTTGCATTGTGTTATCATCATGTAAAAGTAAAATAAATTATTATGTTTAAAATATAATTTATAAACATGAAAATTGTTTGAATCTGTTTAAGCCTACTCGACCTAAATCGATCAAATTTGAGAAATTTTGAGCTTGAAAAAATTTGAAACCGAGAAAGTCTGAGCTCGATAATATTCGAGCCCAAATTGATTTGAATTCAAAATAATCTGAATTTGAAGATAACTCGATCCAAGCTCACCCCAACCTATCTGTTTGCCACATCTAATTCAACAATTAAAATTGTTTCATTTAAAATCTATTCTATATAAATATTAACATAAAAATAATTTTTAGTGTTAAATAAACAATAAATTAGAGCTTGCGTATTAGATAAAAGAGGATCATAGAACGAGAATGATTATGCATAATGTCAAATTTAGCTTTAAATGTTCATTTTTTTTTCAATTTGCCTCTCTTATTCTTTTTTTGAGCTAAATTTTGTTGGAAAATATAGACATCACATATATAATAAGGGTAATCACATGTTATTATTTACTATCATGATATGTTAGCCCAAATTAAAAGTGATCTAATTTGGTTAGAATTTTATTGGGCTTTAATTTTTTAAATAAAGTATAGGTCAAATATGTGTAGATACTTTAGTAATTGAGTTCTAATCAAATTCTAATTAATGATGGGCTAATTAGAATTTGATTAGAACTAATATACCAAGATTATAAATATTAGGGTTATGGTCCCCAAATTATACATACTATATCTTTTCTAATATCCCATCATTAGGGAAGAGAGAGCGGATATTCTCTGAATTTCTTGTGTGCTAATTTGAAAGATCAAATCCCCAAATCTGGTAAAACTTCAAGGAATTCATGGATTCAGGTACGCTTCCGCTTTCGCTTCCGCATCTAGTTTTGTTTTTGATTTATTCTTGATGATTTGACATGATAGATCCTAGTTTATTCAGTTTTATTTTAGATTTATTTTACAAATCTAACAAGTGGCATCTGAGCCTCGTCATATCGAATCATTGAGAATTGATTAAGGTTTTTCTTTTGAATAATTGATTCATGAAATTTCATGGGTTTATATATTGATCTTTGAAGGTTTGTATTAAAGTATTTTTTTAAGATCTTGATTATCTTTAATTCATCTTAAAAATTTAGGGTTTTGTTTTAATTTTTTAATTTGAGTGATTTTCGAATTGATGAATTCAATTACAAAAGTTTTTGCGTTTTAATCTTTTTCTTGCGATTCAATTGTTTTCTTTATTCATGATTTGTGCTATTGTATTTGTAAAATCATGTTTCTGTTACTTTGTGCCTTTTCTTTGAAAGCATTATATTTTTTTTTATTTTTTTAATGGTATAATAAATTTATTTTGATGTTAAAAAAAAGGTTAACATATACGCATGGCTTAATTCTTTAATATATATTTTATTATATATAAATATACAATATATGCATGCTTTGATTGGTTTAATGCATGTTGTAGTTTTATATGTATAAATATATAATATATACATGCTTTGATTGGTTTAATGCATATTAGTTTTGGAAAATTATATAAATACACATGATTATCTTTTAATTTGATTGAAAGATAAAATTAAGGTAAATATTTTGAAACAAATAAATTCAAATTTTGGCTTTTAATTAAGGATGTCTAATATTTTAAATAAATTAGTTGAAACAAAATGCGGCCAAAGTGACCTCTTTTGTGTAGATTAGTTTATTTGAAATATTAAGATGATTATATTTTTTTGAGATTCATGCGTTTATTGATTGACCCAAAGGTAAGTTAATATTTGACAAAATTTTAATGACATTTGTGGTGATAAATGTGTGACAATTATAAGGTATTTTATGTGAGCAATAAGTTAGTCCAAAGATTAATTCATTGTTTGGCATAATTTATTGTCAATGTTTGATTGCTACAACAAGAGTACTACTTACTATTAATATTACTGTTCAAAGACTTGATATTAATGTTGTGTTTTGTATCTTGAGATGGGATTAGCCATTATCTTGAATTTATTGTTTACTTATGAATATTGATTTAAGCTTGTTTTTGTTCTATATTCAGCTAATTCATCTTCTACTGCCACAATATCTGCTAATATAAATTCTATACCCATACTTAATGAGACTAATTTTAAGGAATGGAAAAGGCACATACTTATAGTGCTTGGTTGTATGGACATAGACCTTGCACTAAGGGAAGAATAGCCTGCACCTCTCACTACGGAAAGCACCCCTGATATTAAGAGGGATTTTAAGAGGTGGGATCGTTCAAATCGCATGAGTCTAATGATCATAAAACATAGCGTTGCAGAAGCCTTTAGGGGTACAGAATTTGAAGAGATTACTCAGGCCAAGGGTTTCCTTGACGAAATTGAGAAATGTTTTGCTAAAAATGATAAGGTTGAGATGACATCACTTCTGACTTCTTTGATGTCTATGAAGTATAAGGGTCAAGGAAACGTAAGGGAGTACATTATATAGATGTTCTATACTACTTCAAAACTTAAGACACTTAAGATCGAACTTTTTGAGGAATTGCTTGCTCTTATGGTTTTGGTATTGCTTCCTGCATAGTTTAACCAATTTAAAATTAGTTATAACTATCAAAAGGAGAAATGGACCCTAAATGAGCTCATTTCTCATTGTGTGCAAGAGGAATAAAGGTTGAAGCGTGATAAGTCTGAAAGTTCTTATTTGGCCAATGCCCCTAAAGACAAGGGTAAGAAAAGAAAATATCAGAATGAAGCTGCTAAGGGTCTAGCTCAAAAGAAACAACAACAAGCTACAGAGAGTTGTTTCTTTCGTAACAAGTTTGGACACGTAAAGAAAGATTATACCAAATATCATGCTTGGCGTGCAAAGAAATGTATAATTCTTAATTTGGTCTATTCTGAGATTAATTTAGCTTTAGTACCTAGAAACACTTGGTGGATAGATTCTAGTTGTAACATCCCGATTTTAGACCTAATCAGAATAGTGATTTTGAAATCACTATTCTGAGGCTGGAGAAATTATTTTTAATATTATTTTATGAGTTATAGCATGATTATATGAGTACATGAAAATTTTGGTGAATTAATTTTAGTGTTTATGAGCTTAATTTCGAAAAAGGACTAAATAGGATAAAGCGTAAAAGTTTTGTTTTACTAGCCAAAGGTGTTAAATTTCTAGAGAACCAAAATTGGAGGTTTTTAAAGTGTAAATAGGCCCTTAAAAGAAGCTTGGCCGGCCATAGGGACAAGATTTGACCAAGTTGTCAATGTTAGATGAGTTGGTGACTTAAAATTGAATAAAATAGAAATAAAAAAGAGAGAAAAAGATATCATCTTTTTCCTCATCTTCTCCCCACCGAAATTACCAGAAAAACAGAGGTTTTGAAGACTAAAAAATATCATCCATTATTATCCCTTGTAAATCAAGAAAATCGAGATTTGAGTTTAAATCAGAAATTATAAAGTTATAGACTAAAATGGCGTAATTACCGAAAATTGCATTCGAGGTAAGTCTGCGTGACAAATTTAAGCATGTTATCCATATTATTGCTAATATATTTGAAACTTATCTTTCTAAGATTGAATTGAGTATTATGTTGGTGATATTGTGTATGAGAAAGTGATGTCGAACGTTAATGTTTGGATAATATGAGTATTGAGATATTTTATTGTTATCAAGAGTATACATATATGCTTATTTGATTATTATGAAAGTATGAAATGTATGTTGGTAGTGTAAATGACATTATGAGTAAGTGCGACGACAATGTGTTAAGCAAGAAATCCCGTTTGAACCTTAGGAATAGTCTAGGATACACGTGATATGTCATGTGAAACAATGTGATCTGAACTTATGAGTTGTGGTCTGAGTTCATGAGATAAGTGATATATGTAATGTGGGTCCGGGTACTAATTTTGTGATTAAATTGTGAGTAGCTCAATGAGCGGGCATTACATGATAACGCTTTCGGGTCCAGGTGCTGACTCTGTGTACAGACCTGTTGTAACATCCCGAAATAGGGCCTAGTCAGAATAGTAGTTTCGAGACCATAAATCCGACATCAAAATATTTATTTTATGATTATTATGAGGCCTAGAATATGAATATATGCATGTGTTAAATTTTCATGAAGAAATTCTAAGTATAAGATGTCCAATTGGAAATTAGGGACTAAATTGAATAAATTGCAAAACTTGGTTTCTAGAAGCAATCTGTATGAAATTGCTTTAGATTATGAATTAGAAGGTCTTGGAGAGAAATTTTCCCAAATTCTAAATTTTTGGACAAAAATAGGCTTGCTTGGTTAAAATTTTAAAGAAAGGGCATGAGGGCATTTTGGTCATTTGGCTTTTTAATGAAATTAAATGGGAAAAATCAAGCCAAAATCAACCATTTTCTTCCCCATAGCTGCCAAAATTCTCTTGTCACCATAGCTAGGGTTTCAAGCTTTCCAAGCTCGATAGTAAGTGCTCTCAAGCCCTGTTTTTAATTTTCTTTGTATTTTTGAAATCCTGGTAGCTTGCTCTCACCATTTCTACCCATATTTCATGCTAGGGTTCATGTTTAAAAATTTACTCATACAAAGTTTCTTGTATTTTGATGGATTATGGAGGAATATGAAAGATGAATGTGTATTAAACATCTTTTCCTAGTTGATTTTCATGAGAAACCCTTATAGGGACTACTTTGCAAAAGATGTAAATGTGTGGTAGAAATGAGAAAATAATAGAAAATTTGGGCTACCATAAGAAAGAAAAATGTTCGACTAGGCTTGGGTGAGATAAAAAAGAAAAATGTTCGACTAGGCTTGAGTGAGATAAAAAGTGCATGTGTTTCATTATACGAGCCTAGGGACTAAATCGTAAAAATGTGAAGGGTTAGGGGCAAAACGGTCATTTGGACCGGGGGTAAATATTAAACTTGAAATGTATAATGTGGGGTATTAATGAGCTAATTTTTCTGTTATAGACCCCGAGGAACAAATTCCGGAGGTCGATCGTGGTAAACGCAAGGTTTCGGAATAACCGAAATACAATCCCGAAAAGAATACCAGGTAAGTTTGGATAACTTTAAGTAAACCCCTAATATGCATAATTGAATGATTTATGAATGCATGATGATTGCATATATTATTAGCATGAAATATCATGGAAATGCATATTTGATGGTAACATGTGAAAAATGTCTCGGATGAGGTTGACAAAGGGAATTCGATTGATAAACCCTCATTGATATGTGTAAAGAGATCCTACATGTTTTGTAGTAAGGATTTAGCTCGGACAGGTAATCCGTGATCTCGAGTGCGGAAAGGATCTAGCTCAGACGGGTGTTCCTTGAATGATCGAGCCTCCCGAAGAGTATATGTGCATTGAGGATTTAGCCCGAACGGGTAATCCTATTAGGGTCTGAATTTAGCCTGGACTGGTAATTCAGATCTGAGCTCATTAAGGGTGTTTGTCGCTATAAGGGATTTAGCCTGGACTGGTAATCCCGACATCACCTTACGAGTTCATGATATGAGAGATTTAGCCTGAACTGGTAATCCTGCCATGAGGTCCGAGGTTCGCGGGAGTGCATATATGTGAAATGATCATTCGTAAGAATTGACGAATAATGGGTATTCCATCGAGATTTCCTAGAAACTCAACGAGATTAATATGATGTATGTCAATAGGATGATAAATGATGAGCTCATCTACATAAATTACATGATGTTTTGTTATGTGACTAACTTATTGATTGAGTGCATGTGATAGGAAATCATTTCATAATTGATGATTTCATGATTTAAGTGTGGATGTATTCTAATTACTCGGCAAGTTTACTTTCTGGTTATTAGAGCTTACTAAGCATGTAAATGCTTACCCCTCTCTTTTTCCTGTCTCGCAGAGCTCGAGGACTCATAAGGACTGGAAGACAATTGGAGAGTCAACACACTATCAACTAAACAAGCTTTGGTATAAAGACTGTTTATTTTGTTCAATGGCATGTATAGTATTTTTGAGTATTTTGTTATATGTGTCATTTGAATTGCCAAATGAAGGCATGTATTCATCTTTTTGTATAAGGCCATGGAAATTGGCATATTTGAAAGTAGGCTACGACCTGCCTTTATATGCATGTTTATGTTCTTATATGATGGGTTGCTACAATTGGCAATGAGTTAAAAAACAAGCCAAATTTTGAATGTGCTACAATAATATAAGAACCTATAAATACTAGATGAGAAATAACCTTTTTGTATGAAACCAATGATATGAGGTTTCCATACAACTAACTTCATCAAGATCATTTACAAGTGTATAATCATGTTTTACTTTGAATTTGGTATCTATTAAGAAGAAGTAGAAAGGGGTGACTAAAGGCTTGGAAAATAGCTTATTAAGGTCCACATGGTTAGACACACAGGCGTGTGTCTAGGCTGTGTGTGACACACGGTTCATCCCCATGGGCATGTGGTATGGCCGTGTGTCCCCTGCACCTAAAACTTTAAGTCAAATTAGCACACGGGTAGGACACACGGGCGTGTGTCTTGGCCGTGTTAATTTAACAGAATGCTCAAGTTTTGGACACCGGTGAGCCCACGGGCGTGTGTCTTGGCTGTGCCCAAAAGTCAGTATTGCCCATGGGTTAGAGGCATGGACTTGCCCTAGGTCACACGGGCGTGGGTGACCACACGGCCCATCATGCACAGGCGTGTGACACTTCTAAGTAAGGAAATTTTCTAAAGTTATTAAATGTTCCCGGTCTTATCTCGAACTATCTCTATGTATATTTAGGGCCTTGAAGGCCCATTTAAGGGACAGATGTGAATACCTGAAAGTTTAAAATCTGAGCTAAACCTGGTAAGTCGATTCAGTATGTTTCAAATGTAAAGTTTTGATAATACCTCGAACCCTATCCTAATAACGGATACGGGTGAGGGGTGTTACACCCGTGAGTAGCTCAAATGCAGGTATTACATAATATGTGGTAGCTTTGGCTACATACTAGGCGCGATATGAGTTGATTCTAGCTGCATATATGACACTTATGTATAATGTTTTCGTATATCCAATAGTATTCCGAGTGTTCAATGGGTAATTCGAGGTATGATTTGATGACGGTCCCATTGAGGTAAGTCAATGGGGAGAATAGTTGTAAGTTACGTTTCATGTCGTACAAGTATGTACACTAAACTCATGTGTAATGGCCTTGATACATGTTTTTGGCAAGAATGAGAATATGTGATGAGTAAGTTAAGGAGGTTTGAATGATATGTAAATTCATGTTTATTATGTCATATTACGATGACCTTGAGATTATGGATTCATGATTATGTATAAATATGTATTTTTACCATGATGGTAGAAATGATTTGTAAAGGTGTTATTAACTTAGTGATCATTATATTGCATTAAAACAGTTTTGGATAGCAACAATAGTCCAATTTTGAAAATCCACCAAAAATAGTAAAAAAGTGAGTTAGAGATTGAATTAAATATGGAATTGAAGCTTATCAAGTCTAGTTTCTTATAAAGGAAACGATGTGAGCAAAATAATTTCATACTACAAGATATTTAAATTGTTGTGAGACGGAGTCAAAATGAATTTTGAAATCCCCTATTTTGATTTGAAAAAATCATTGAAAACTATAGAAAAATAGTTATGGTTATAATTTATATTATTAGAATTATTAATGAGCCTATTTTCAAGAGAAATAGACGGAAACATCATCCGAGTTCTATTTTAAGAGAAAATTAATTTATTGTGAGGAAGGGCGGAACTATTGGATAGCAAAAAAGGGGTGACTTTGAAGAATACACTGTACTAATTAGCTAAACCAAAAATTCTGAAAATTTTAAGGTAAGAAGTTATGCGAGTCTAGTTTCTGGGAAAATTAGCGGATCTTAATTTGAAGTTTCGTAACTCTAGATATAAATAATCCGGTGACTGTGACTCGAGAAAATAGCTTGACTTGAACATAGGTAAAAAAGCAATTATGATGCTATTACCTTAAGAACATGTTGTTAGAATTTGTGAAAGCATATTGATAAATTGCTTATTATTTTTCATATGGAGTTACTAAGTGTGAAACTTACTCCCTTCCTTTCATTTTCTTTAGTGTTGTCAGGTGAGCTCTAAGTTGGAGATGGTCGGAGGCAACATTACACTATCAAGTCCTTACCCTTGGAATAATGAAGCATATATTATAAATTTGAAGTGAGTGGCATGTGTAGGGATCTAGTTTATTGACACGTGTTATTATGCTTTATTCATATGTATAGGTTTATAATGAGTTATATGTATATGGCCATGGGATGTGGCTTAGATTGATTAAGGCTTGTAAACCTAGCTATTCATGTCATGTCTAATGTTTATGATGTGGTTATGTTTGTTTGTCATGCTTGGCGGGTAATATGACATGTGTGTTGGATGTATGCTATATGACCAATTGAGGTGGTCATAGCCATTTAGAAATTGCACAATAAGTCGGTAACCATAGCATAATGGTAAAAGTGATCATCAAAATGACAAGTCTTATGAATGTGAATTAAGGAATCTAGACTTGGTATTGCATGAGTAGATGCATTACATATAAGAGGACATGTTAATATGGTGAATATGTCTTAATAAAGAGTGTTTAATCATTAAAATGATGCTATGATATGTGTCTTTAAAGTGGTTAAGTTTGTGAAAGATTAAGGCAACAAAAAGGCTTGAAAAATAGCCTAAGTGCTAGCCACACGGGCAGAGACACGACCATGTGTCTCAGCCGTGTGGAGGACACGGCCTAGTACACGGGCGTGTGGTCTGACCGTGTGGTTCAAATTGTTTTGCTGACGTCATAAACAGAGAGTTAGATGGCTTGAGGACACGGGCGTGTCCCTGTGTCCACACGGGCGTGTGACCCTGATTCTTGAAATTTTTTTTAAGTTTTTCCAAAACTTTCTAAAGTTCTCGGTTTAGTCCCAAACCGCCTTTAATGCATGCTTAGAGCCTCGGTAGCTCGTGTAAGGGACATTATGCATGTGTATGAAAAGTTTTGATACGAATGAAATTTTATGGCCTGATTTTATGAAATGGTGTACGTTTAAGTCCAGTAATGCCTCGAATCCTGTCCCAGCATCAAATACGGGTAAACGGTGTTACATTTAGTGGTATTAGAGCTATGGTTTAGTCAGTTCTTGGACTAAACTAGCACGTGTGAGAGTCTAGCTATACATGCTACAGATCTGTGATAGTGTGATGTCTCCGGATGCAAATAAGAACTATCTTGCTTAGACAAAGATACTCTCCAATCGAGCTACACCCAACCATGTTGATAGTGATACCAAAGTATTTGAATGAAGTGTCGTGGTGATGAGTTGAACTCGGAAAGGTATGGAAAAGATTCATAATGTCATGCTACGAATAAAATTACATTATTTTGATTGGATATTAAAATTTTGATGGATTGCAATGGTTCCTTGAAACGAGATAAAGGACTATATTGTAATGAGTTTATTTATGTTTAGTTGATGATTCTATGATATATATGGCCAATTTACTCGAGCGAAAGAATGTGTTTAGACAACTTATCAAAAATATCAATGGAATGAATGTTCATGTATACTTATTTGAATGAATATGGTTGGCAAGTTCATATAGTCTGAGTATAAGTGTTAAATTGCTTGAATTGATTTACATGTTTGTAATGATATGCATAAGATGATGTATGAGATGAAAGTATAAATTGGAATATACTTATCCATGTTTGTTGGCTCTTGTATGATGTTATGTACATGACTTGTTTGATTGAGTGAATGGGATAAGTAAAGTTGCTCAAAATTCATAAAGTGCATGCATAGTGTACTTGTCTAAATGAGATAACTGAAAAGGTGGCATAAAGCGAATATGAATGTCAGTTTGTCTGAAATGAATGATATGATTTGATGATGTTGCTATGATGATGAAAGTTGTGTCACATGTGTAAGTATATGAGAGTCGAGTCAGAGGCCCTACGACCTCACCCCCTTACCAGAGTGGTGTTCTATAATGGAATTTCATGAGATTTGCGCTGAATAAACTCACAAGTGTGAAGACCAAAGAGTTCAGTGGAGAAATATCTATAAGCATGATTAGAGATTGAGAGTGAGATGATAAGTAAAGCCAGAGCTAGAAAGGTATTAGGCTGACATAAAGATTATGTGAATTATGTACTGTCACAGTTAGAGTATAAATTCACCTTGCTAAATCGAATTACTCAGGTATGAGGTCGAGAGAATGTAATGATTGTGACCTTCTCAGAACTGATCTTCTTTAGTGAAAGAAATAATATGGGATTTATGATGACAGAAATAGTTAGAGGAATAATATTTGTAATTATGAGATGTCTGAGCATGGTAATTATAGTGAACAAATGATGACTGCCTCTCTTGATATATTCTAAAAGATCATTGTTCTCAAAAGTGCTATAGTAACTACTTATTTTCTGATGAAATTCTTGTTATATGAGAATGCTATCTGATCTAAATGTCAGAAGAAGGCATTGTTGGTCTGACCGAGTTATAATATTTTTTGCTTTACTTCTCTCTGGTATTCAGTTATATTCAGTTTGTTGGGAACTTATGAGAAAATACAAATGATGCTATAATTTTGTTTCCCTTAATTGTTGCATTTGATTCCAGTGGGATGAAATGATGTTTTCTTCTGGACTTTTTTTTTTCTCTGAGGAATTATTGAGGTCTTTCATATTTCCTTAAGAGTTTGTTTTCGATCTTCCGACATAATATCGTATCTTGGGATTTCCATAATTTACGTGTAAGGATTTGACATCTGCAAAGGCATAAGTAGTGAAAATTTCGAATTTCAATTGGTATGATAGATCTTTTTTCTCAAGTAAGTTAATCAAAGCTAATGTCTTCTGTTGAGATATATTGGTTATTTAAGCTAATGCAAGTGAAATGGTCTTTGATTAGCATGATGAGTGAAGTCTGAATGATTGTATGATAAAATTTTCGTCTTATGAAAGTCGAATGGATTAATCCATGATTAGAAAAACTTGGACAGATTAGAATATTATTAACGAAGCATTTGAACTGATCTAGTTTGCATTTGGGCAGAGACTTTTTAATTTTCAGTGATGCACTGTTGTATGAATTGTGATGTGTTTTAAGACAATAAGATAGTGTGATAGCTTAGAGCATTTGATACCATAAAAATATTTGAGTTGTTAACAGGGTTAAAGCCGAACATCAGGTTTTACAGGAGCTATCTTCTCTAGTGCTGATATTAGAATAGAAATAAGAAAGGATTATTCTAAAGGTCCTATCAGAATTATTTCTGTCTTGGAAAGAGGAAAAAAATGTGATGTAGCTTATTGTTAAATGTCTGGTGAGATCTGTAAATCATGTCAGTATGTACTGAATTCCCACTCATCAGATTGATGAGACTTTGTGCCTTTATGATTGTCAGATTTCTTAGAATACTAGTCTCCATTAATCAGACTGTGTGAAATTAGAGAGTGTAAGGCCAAGATGAACTGACTAGTTTATTATTTGAATTCGAAAGGATTCAAGCATGTGTATATATGTGACATGATGTCATAGATGGGACCTTTGTGTATATGAACTCTTAGGTAGATGTTGAAATTCAGCTGATGTAACAGTCCAGTTTTGACCCTAGTCAGAATAGTAGTTTCGGGACCGCAAATCCGAGTCTAGAAAATATTTTAATATTATTTTCTTTGATTGCGATATGTGAATTTATATCTGTGAAATTTCTGTGATTTAATTTGTTTGTTTCTGTGCTTAATTATGAAAAAGGACTTAATCGCGTAAAATGAAAAAGTTGCATGCTAATTGTTTAAGTGCTTATTTGACTTGGCTTTATAAATGAAAGGTACTTATGATGCAATTGGACCATTGTAATAATGCACGGACAATTATGAACATTAGTTGGTAAAAATTCAATGATATATGCCATGGGGAAAATGGTAAAAGATGGATATAATGTTTAGTATAATAAAACAAAGCATGCAAATGGCTATTTTCACTTTGTTCTTGCTGAAATTTAAAGAGAAAGAAAAGAAATATAATCATTTAGGGTTTGGCTAGATTAAAGCTCAATTAAGATCGAAAACAAAAAAAATTAGATTTAGATCGAGGGAAGTCTAAAGTAGTTGAATAGTTGACTCGGTTCGTCCTAAATCTGTACGAGGTAAGTCAAATTACAATTATATGTTAATTGAATAAATTCTGTGTAAATAAATTGTAATCTTTATTGGACGGCCTTGAGAGCCTGATGAATAGATTTTGAGTAAACTTTGATAATATGCTAGTATTTGGAAAGTTCTGTATGCCTTTAAAAGAACGTTGGTATTGATCTGAATTATCGTGTAAGACCGTTTCTAGGGCACAGGCATCGAAGTGAAATTTACGTGTAAGACCATGTCCGGGACATCGGCATCGTATCTGATTTCGTATAAGACCCTGTCTGGGACAGAGGCATCGATACTGAATTACATGTAAGACCACGTCCGGGACGATGGTATTATACCCGTTTATCAGTATCTGTATTGTTTCTAAACTGTCTGATGATAAAGTACGAGATATGGAAAGGAATATATGAAATGTATAATCTATATAGGTACGTTTATATCGTACTTAATTTCTGAATATGAAAAACTCTATTTCTATGAAATAGCGAATGCGAAGTAGGTTCGAAATCATGGAAATGAATATGATATGAATACAAATAAACAAGCATGGTTAAGCTTATAAACTACTCTGAGAAATGGCTATGAATTCTTAGTGTTGTTTTGTACTATATATATATGCTTTAGTAATTTGATCCATTGAATTTGGCTTACTAAGCTCTTTGTAGCTTACTCTATGTGATTTCTGTCTGTTTTACAGTTATTGTAGCTACTGAAGGCTCGGGGATAGTCGAGGATCGTTGCCACACTATCGAACTCATTTTTGGTACTACTGAAGTGTAAATATTGCTAAGTATGGCATGTATAGGCTAGAATGTCTGTATATTATGTTTTGAATTGTATATATGTTATGCCATGTTAACTGGCAAACAAATGATATGTTTGTGTACTATTTTGGTGTATGTGGTAAGGTGCCATGTTCTAATGTGTTTTGGTCATATTTGAGTATGGAATTGGTCGGAAATGTTGGTATAATTGTTGCATATTAATGCTTGTAGGATTGAAACCATTTGGGGTGGAAAATTGGCTTAAACCAAGCCTGCATTGTGCCACACAGCCAGGGAGCACGGGCGTGCCTTGTGACCATGTGAAAAAGTCAATAGCTAGCTAAATTTTACATGGTCATGGTACGCGGTCGTGTCTGTTGGCTGTCTTAAAAAGTCAGTATAGGACATCTTTTTGGCACAGTTAGACCACATGGGCGTGTCTTTTGCCTGTGTGAGTCACACGGCCTAAACACACGGGCGTGTGACTTTGTCAGTTTTGAAAAGTTTGATTAAGTTCTAAAAATTTTGAATGGGTTCGGTTTAGTCCCGACCTTCCTTAAATGTAAGTTTTAGGTCTCGTAGACCATTTTAATGGATGAATTGTTGATGAATGCAAATTATTAATGTCATAAGGTATCTGTGAATCTGTATTGTTCGAAAATGCTCTGTCTGTCCGGTGACATCCTTTACTTATTCCGGCGAGACAGTTACGGTATAGGGGTATTACATTTTATTAGTATCAGAGCTATGGTTTAATCGGTTCTAGGACTACCATAGCATTTATGAGTCTAGCTATACATGCCATATGTCTGAAATTATCATAGTGTGATGAATCCTGACATTGAAATGTGCTTTTATATAGCAATGGATCCCAATAGAGCCGTAGCTGACGATGTTGAGATTAATGCGCCTGCTCCCACGCAAGAGACGGTGCAAGATGATTCTCGACCGGCTACGAGTAGCAGTGATAGCGAGGCTAAGCAAGCTTTCTATCAGATGATGGATGATTGGTTCTCCCAATATATTAGAACCAATCCGACTGTTCAACAACCTCCACCACCGGTTAATCCTTCTCAAATTCCTGTTATGACTTCCGTGAATCCAGTTCAGTCAAGTAGACCACCAGTTGACAAGATTAGAAAGTATGAGGCTAAAGAATTCTGAGCTACAACGAAATATGATGCTGAAAGAGCTGAATTCTGGTTAGAGAATACGATACGGGTGTTTGATGAAATGTTTCTGAATTCGGAGGAATGTGTTAAATGTGTCGTTTCACTTTTGAGAGATACGGAGTACCATTAGTGGAAAACTTTAATATCTGTGGTTCCGAGTGAACGGGTTACTTGGGATTTCTTCCAAACCAAATTTTGGAACTAGTCAGAGATTCATTGATCAGAAACGTAAAGAGTTTCTCGAGCTTTAACAGGGTCGTATGTCCGTTATTGAATACGAACTAGAATTTGTGAGATTCAGCCAATATGCTCGGGAATGTGTATCAAATGAAGCAATAATGTACAAAAGATTTGAAGATGGACTAAACGAAGATATCCGTTTGCTAATGGGGATTTTAGAGATTAAAGAAATGGTAGTGCTCGTTGAGCGAGCATGTAAAGCTGAAGATTGAAGCAAAGAGAAAAGAAAAGCTGATTCTGAAGCTAGAGATGCTAGTAAGAGATCTTCGAGTAAATCATTTCAGTCTGGATCAAAGAAATTCCAATATGATCAGAACCGTTCAAATACTAATGTGGGACATTCAAACCGAGATCGAGCTAGATCGTATTCGAACACCAGAGCCCTTGTTACTTCTATTGCAAGTGTTGGAAATGTCTGATCTGAGAAACCTGAGTGTAAACATTGTGGTAGAAGATATTCGGAAAATTGTAGATTGAATGACCGAGTATGTTTCTGATGCGAGTCCCTGGATTATTTTGTAAGAGATTGTTTTGAACCTGCTGAGCAAAAGAATGTACAGAATCCGAGATAGAGTAACACCTCAGCTAGAGGTAGACCTTCCAGAAACACGAGTAATACAAGTGGTGATCAAAGAGCTACTAGGGATACTGCTGTTAGATCTGAAGCCCGAGCACCTGTTAGGGCCTATGCAATCCGAGCTCATGAGGAAGCTTCGTCTCTAGACGTGATTACTGGTACTTTCACTCTTTATGATACTTCTATGATTGCAATGATAGACCCTAGCTTAACGCATTCTTATATCTGTATGAATTTAGTGCGCTGTAGAGTTTACTGAATTTGTAATTAAAGTATCGAACCCTTTAGACAAAAGTGTTTTAGTTGATAAAGTCTGCAAGAACTGTCTGTTAATGATTCGAGATACCTATTTTCCTGCTGATCTGATGCTATTACCTTTCGATGAATTTGATATAATTCCGGGGATGGACTGGTTAACATTGCACGATGCTATTGTGAACTGCAAAAGAAAAGTCATTGACTTAAGGTGTAAAAATGATGAGATATTTCGAATTGAGTCTAGTGATCTAAATGGGCTACCAGCTGTGATATCTACAATGAAAGCATGAAATTATGTAAAGAAAGGTTGTGAAGCCTACTTAGATTATGTGTTAGACTCGAAAGTGGATGACAAGAAAATTGAATCAGTGCCCGTTGTCTTTAAATTCCCTGATATGTTTCCTAAGGAACTACCTGGTTTGCCTCTGAATCGAGAAGTCGGGTTTGTCATTGAATTGGTACCTGGTACTACTCCGATATCGATAGCTCCGTACAGAATGGCTCCGAATGAACTAAGAGAATTAAAATCTCAGTTGCAAGAATTGACCGATCGAGGATTTGCTAGATCGAGTTTCTCACCTTGGGGTGCTCTTGTTCTGTTTGTAAAAAAGAAAGATGGCACAATGAGAATGTGTATTGATTACAGTCAACTAAATAAAGTGACTGTAAAGAACAAATACCCTCTTCCCAGGATTGATGACTTATTCGATTAGTTGAAAGGTGCTATTGTGTTTTCAAAGATAGATTTTAGATCGGGTTACTATCAGTTGAGAGTAAAGGACTCTGATATTCCGAAAACTACTTTTAGAACAAGGTACGGGCATTATGAATTTTTAGTTATGCTTTTTGGATTAACGAATGCGCCTCCTATCTTTATGGATTTGATGAATAGAATTTTCAGACCTTATTTAGATCAATTTTTTGTTGTATTTATTGATGAAATATTGATTTATTCACGTAATGAATCTGAACACGCTGAGCATTTGAGGATAGTGCTATAGATACTGCGAGATAGACAGTTGTATGCAAAGTTCAGTAAATGGGAATTCTGGTCATGAGAAGTTGGTTTTCTGGGTCATATTGTATCAGCCTCTGGTATCCGAGTTGATCCGAGCAAAATTTCAGCTATTATGGATTGGAAACTCCGAGAAATGTATATGAAGTCCGTAGTTTTCTGGGACTTGCTGGTTAATATAGAAGATTTGTGAAAGGTTTTTCGATGATTGCTTCTCCTTTGACGAAATTGCTCCAAAAAGATGTGAAGTTTGAGTGGTCAGTTGAAAAGTTTGTTGACTGAAGCTCCGGTATTAGTTCAACCTGAATCGGCTAAAGAATTTATAATTTATAGCGATGCTTCATTGATTGGTCTAGGATGTGTGCTAATGCAAGAAGGTAAAGTCATTGCTTATGCTTCAAGACAGTTGAAGCCACATGAAAAGAACTATTCGGCACACGATCTTGAGTTAGCTGCTATTGTGTTTGCTTTGAAAATTTGGCGTTACTATCTGTTTGGCGAGAAATGTCATGTGTTTTCTGATCATAAAAGTTTGAAGTATTTAATGAAGCAAAAAGATTTAAATCTGCGACAGAGAAGATGGTTAGAACTGTTAAAAGACTACGAGCTAGTTATTGATTATCATCCAGGAAAAGCAAATGTTGTTGCTGATGCTTTAAGTCAGAAATCATTGTTTGCGTTGCGTATAATGAACGTTCATTTGAATCTGTCTGATGATGGTTCAGTTTTAGCAGAACTGAAAGCAAAACCCTTGTTTATACAACAGATCTGTGAAGCTCAGAAATCTGACAATGAATTGATAGTTAAACGAACTCTGTGTGATTCTAAATTCCAGGTTGATGTTAATAATTGTTTGAGATTTAGAGATAGACTCTATATTCCGAGAAATCCAGAGTTAATTCAGTTGATTTTGAGTGAGGCTTACAATAGTAGATTCTCTGTACATCCGGGGAGTACAAAAATGTATAACAACTTGAAGCAACTATACTGGTGGCCAGGAATGAAAAGAGATGTTTCTGATTTTGTTTCGAAATGTTTGATCTGTCAACAAGTTAAAGCTGAACATCAGGTGCCATCAGGTCTGTTGCAACCGATTATGATTCCGGAATGGAAATGAGATCGAGTGACCATGGATTATGTTTCGGGTTTACCCCTGTCTCCGAAAAAGAAAGATGCAATTTGGGTTATAGTTGATCGTTTGACGAAGTCAGCTCATTTTATTCCAGTGCGATCTGATTTTTCACTTGATAAGTTAGCTGAGCTTTATATTCTGATATTGTGAGACTGGATAGTGTACCATTGTCGATTGTGTCAGATAGGGATCCGAGATTTACATCGCAATTCTGGAAGAAATTGCAAGATGCTTTGGGTATTAAATTGCATTTCTGCACTGCTTTTCATCCGCAAATAGATGGTTAATCTGAGCGGATTATTCAGATACTTGAGGATATGTTGAGATGTTGCATTCTTGATTTTGAAGGTACGTGGGAACAATATCTACCTTTGATTGAATTTGCTTATAATAATAGTTTTCAATCGAGAATTAAAATGGCACCGTATGAAGCCTTATATGGTAGAAAGTGTAGAACTCCGTTATACTGGTCTGAGCTCAGTGAGAATAAGATTTACGGGGTTGATCTGATAAAAGAAATAGAACGAAAAGTGAAAATAATCCGAGATAGTCTGAAAGCTGCCTCTGATCGTCAGAAATCTTATGCGGATTTAAAACTAAAGGATATCAAATATGAGATCGGTGATAAAGTGGTTCTGAAAGTATCTCTGTGGAATAAACTGTTCCGATTTGGTAAAATGGGCAAGCTGAGTCCGAGGTTCATCGGGCCGTATGAAATCATTGAGCGAGTTGGGCTGGTTGCTTATAGATTGAAGCTACCATCTGAGTTAGAAAAGATTCATAATGTATTTCACGTATCGATGCTTCGACGATACAGATCTAATCCTTCGCATGTAATTTCTTTGTTTGATATTGAAATCCATTCTGATATGACTTATGAAGAAAAGCCGAGTCGAATTCTGACTCGTGAGATTAAAGAATTGTATAATAAGAGAATTCCATTAGTCAAAGTACTGTGGCATAGATATTGAGTAGAAAAGGCTACATGGGAGCCTGAAGATGCAATGAAACAGAAATATCCGAATCTGTTTAACGGTAAGATTTTCGGGGGCGAAAATCCCTAAGGGGGGAGAATTGTAACAGTCCGATTTTGACTCTAGTCAGAATAAAGGTTTTGGGACCGCAAATCTGAGTTTGAAAAATATTTTAATATTATTTTCTGTGTCTGCGATATGTGAATTTATATTTGTGAAATTTCTGTGATTTAATTTGTCTGTTTCTGTGCTTAATTATGAAAAAGGACTTAATCGTGTAAAATAAAAAGGTTGCATGCTAATTGTTAAAGTGCTTATTTGACTTGGCTTTATAATTGAGATGTACTTATGATGAAATTGGACCATTGTAATAATGCATGGACAATTATGAACATTAGTTGGTAAAAATTCAATGATATATGCCATGGGGAAATGGTAAAAGATGGATATAATGTTTATTATAATAAAACAAAGCATGCAAATGGCTATTTTCACTTTGTTCTTGCCGAAATTTAAAGAGAAAGAAAATAAATATAAGCATTTAGGGTTCGGCTAGATTAAAGCTCAATTAAGATCGAGAACAAAAAAAACCGGATTTAGATCGAGGGAAGTCTAAAGTAGTTGAATAGTTGACTCGGTTCATCCTAAATCTGTATGAGGTAAGTCAAATTAAAATTACTTGTTAATTGAATAAATTCTATGTGTATAAATTGTAATCTTTATTGGATGGCCTTGAGAGCCTGATGAATAGATTTTGAGTAAACTTTGATAATATGCTAGTATTTGGAAAGTTCTGTATGCCTTTAAAAGAACGTTGGTATTGACCTGAATTATGGTGTAAGACCGTTTCTGGGACACAGGCATCGAATTGAAATTTACGTGTAAGACCATGTCCGGGACATCGACATCATATCTGATTTCGTATAAGACCCTGTCTGGGACAGAGGCATCAATACTGAATTGCATGTAAGACCACGTCCGGGACGTTGGCATTATACCAGTTTATGAGTATCTGTATCGTTTCTAAACCGTCTGATGACAAAGTATGAGATATGGAAAGGGCTAAATGAAATGTATAATCTATACAGGTACGTTTATATCATACTTAATTTCTGAATATAAAAGACTCTATTTCTATGAAATAGCGAATACGAAGTAAGTTCGAAATCATGGAAATGAATATGATATGAATACAAATAAACAAGCATGGTTAAGCTTATAAACTACTCTGAGAAATGGCTATGAATTCTTAGTGTTGTTTTGTACTATATATATATACTTTAGTAATTTGATCCATTGAATTTGGCTTACTAAGCTCTTTGTAGCTTACTCTATGTGATTTCTGTCTGTTTTACAGTTATCGTAGCTACTGAAGCCTCGGGGATAGTCAAGGATCGTCGCCACACTATCGAACTCATTTTTGGTACTATTAAAGTGTAAATATTGCTAAGTATGACATGCATAGGCTAGAATGTTTGTGTATTATGTTTTGAATTGTATATATGTTATGCCATGTCAATTGGCAAGCAAATGATATGTTTGTGTATTGTATGGAATTGGTTGGAATGTTGGTATAATTGTTGCATATTAAAGCTTGTAGTATTGAAACCATTTGGGGTGGCAAATTGGCTTAAACCAAGCTTGCATTGTGCCATACGGCCAGGGAGCACGGGCGTGCCTTGTGGCCGTGTGAAAAAGTCAGTAGCTAGCTAAATTTTACACGGTCATGGTACACGGCCGTGTCTGTTAGCCATGTTAAAAAGTCAGTATAGGACCTCTTTTTGGCACGGTTGGACCACATGGGCGTGTCTTTTTCCCGTGTGAGTCACACGGCCTAGACACACGAGCATGTGACTTTGTCAGTTTTGAAAAGTTTGATTAAGTTTTGAAAATTCTGAATGGGTTCGGTTTAGTCCTGACCTTCCCTAAATGTAAGTTTTAGGTCTCGTAGACCATCTTAATGGATGAATTATTGATGAATGCAAATGTATTAATGTCATATGGTATTTGTGAATCTGTATTGTTCGAAAATGCTTTGTCTGTTCGGTGACACCCCTTACCTATTCCGGCGAGATGGTTACGGGATAGGGTGTTACAGCCGAGGTATGGTATAGTAATGAATCACTTATGATACTGATATGAGAAAGTAAAAGGATAAGTATTAGGGACAAGTCGAGTGAAAGTTCTGTAAAAATGATTATAGGAAAGAGAAGTTTATGTGAATACCAAAACAACTTTTCTGGTAAGATTTTCGTGGACGAAAATCCTTAAATTGGGGAGAGTTGTAACATCTCGATTTTGGGCCTAATTGGAATAGTGGTTTTAAAACCACTATTTCGAGGCTGGAGAAATTATTTTTAATATTATTTTATGTGTTATATCATGATCATATGAGTGCATGAAAATTTTGGTGAACTAATTTTAGCGTTTATGAGCTTAATTTCGAAAAAGGACTAAATAGCATATAGGGAAAAAGTTTTGTTTTACTAGCCAAAGGTGTTAAATTGCTAGAGAACCAAAATTGGTGGTGTTTAAAGTGCAAATAGGCCCTTAAAAGAAGCTTGACCTGCCATAGGGACAAGATCTGACCAAGTTGTCAATGTTAGGTGGGGTGATGACTTAAAATTTAATAAAATAGAAGTAAAAGAGAGAGAAAAAGATATCATCTTTTTCCTCATCTTCTCCCCACCAAAATTACTAGCAAAGAAAAGGTTTTGTAGACTAAAAAATATCAGCCATTATTATCCCTTGCAAATCAAGAAAATCGAGATTTGGGCTTAAATCAGAAAGTAAAGGTTATGGACTAAAATGACGTAATTAGCTGAAATTGTATTCAAGGTTAAGTTCGCGTGACAAATTTAAGCATGTTATCCATATTAGTGCTAATATATTTGAAACTTATCTTTCTAAGATTGAATTGAGTTATATGTTGGTGATATTGTGTATGAGAAAGTGATGCCGAACGTTAATGTTTTGATAATATGAGTATTGAGATGTTTTATTGTTATCAAGAGTATACATATATGCTTATTTGATTATTATGAAAGTATGAAATGTATGTTAGTAGTGCAAATGACATTATAAGTAAGTGTGACGACAATGTGTTAAACAAGAAATCCCGTTTGAACCTTAGGAATAGTCTAGGATACACGTGATATGTGGTGTGAAAAACTTGTGATAAATTTTATAATTTATGAATGTCAGTTCTTGAAAACTAACTATTATCATGACAAAGGCAAGCGCACCTGAACAAATAGTAGTATAGCTTATGGCAAGACCAGGATGTCGAACCCAAAGGAACTAAAAGTACTAGTATTAACTTTCTTTTTATTATCTAGCCTAAAAATAAAGGGGTTTGTTTTATCTAAACTAATTAAATAAACTAAGAATGCACAGGAGGAAAATTGAGGAAATACTTTTGGGAAAAATGATTGATTTGGACAATACCCAAGGGAAAAATCTACCTAGAGTTTACTTGTTATTTGAGTCTAAGTCTGATGATTTATTCACTTGACTTGATCCGTAAAAATCCCTAAGTTATATTATTATCTCTCTTGAGACTAACAACATCTAACCCTAGGTTGATTAATTGAAATCTCTTTCTAATTAAAACCCCTAGTGTTGCATTAACTCGATCTATGGATTCCTTTATTAGGTTTCACCCTAATCCGATAAAATTATGTCACCCTATGTCTAGGCGTGCAATCAACTCTTCTAAATTATGTTAGATCTACTCTTAGACAGGGACTTTTTCTCCTCTGAATAAGCACATCAATACTTGAATCAATATCCCGGAATATTAAAGCAAGAATTAAGAACTCATAATTAAGAACAAGTCAAATATTTATCATATAATTCAGAATATAATAACAAGATCCGTCTTAGGTTTCATTCCCCTTAGGTATTTAGGGGATTTACTTCATAAGTGTAAAAGAAAACATCTCAGAAGAATAATGATAATAAAACATAAAGAAAACCTAAAAACTCCTGAAGGAAATTGAAGGGAGATCTTCAGTCTTGAAGGATAATCCGGCTTCTGAGATGGACCAATTGGCTTTCTTCGAGTAATTCCTTGCCTCCTACTCCATGCGTCTTTTCTAGGTACCTCCTGGGGTGTTTATATAGGCTTTGGAATGCTTCAAAACCCTCAAGAGTGGCCTTTTCCGAATAGGACTAGACTTGGGCTCGACAGGGACACGCCCGTGTGACATGCTCGTGTGAGGTGGCTTAGGCCGTGTTGCAATCTGTTAAATAGACACAGGCATGTAAACTACCCGTGTGAGGAAGTCCAGGTCGTGTTGATTTCCTATGTTGGCCCATTTTCTCTGTTTTCGGCCCGTTCCCCGCTCTTTTTACTCTCCTATGCTCGCCTAAGTATAAAACATGAAATTAAAGGATTAAGAGCATCAAATTCTACAAATCTGATGATAATTCATCCAAAAATATGCTAAGCATAGGATAAAAATATGTATAAATTACGACTTATCAATATGTCATGTGAAACAATGTGATCTGAACTTTTGAGTTGTGGTTTGAGTTCATGAGATAAGTGATATATGTATGTGGGTCCGAGTACTGATTTTGTGATTAGACCCGTGAGTAGCTCAATGAGCGGGAATTGTATAATAATACATTCGGGTCCGGGTGCTAACTAGTGTATAGACCTGTGAGTAGCTCAAATGCAGGCATTACATAATATGTGGTAGCTTTGGCTACATGGCGCGCCATGCGTTGATTCTAGCTGCGTATATGACACTTATGTATAATGTTTCAGTGTATCCAATAGTAATCTGAATGTTCAACGGGTAATTCGAGGTATGATTTGACGATGGTCCCATTGAGGTAAATCAATGGTGAGAATAGTTGTAAGTTACGTTTCATGTCGTACAAGTACGTACGCTAAACTCATGTGTAATGGCCTTGATGCATGTTTTTGGCAAGAATGAGAATATGTGATGAGTAAGTTAATGAGGTTTGAATGATATGTAAATTCATGTTTATTATGTCATATTACGATGACCTTGAGATTATGGATTCATGATTATGTATAAATATGTATTTTTACCATGATGGTAGAAATGATTTGTAAAGGTGTTATTAACTTAGTGATAATTATATTGCATTAAAACAGTTTTGGACAGCAACAATAGTCCAACTTTGAAAATCTACCAAAAATAGTAAAAAAGTGAGTTAGAGATTGAATTAAAAATGGAATTTAAGCTTATCGAGTCTAGTTTCTTATAAAGGAAATGTTGTGAGCAAAAGAATTTCATACTACGATATATTTAAATTGTTGTGAGACGGATTCAGAATGAATTTCGAAATCCCCTATTCTAATTTGAGAAAATCATTGAAAATTATAGAAAAATATTTATGGTTATAATTTATATTCTTAGAATTATTAACGAGCCTATTTTCAAGAGAAATAGACGAGAACATCATCCGAGTTTCGTATTATGAGAAAATTAATTTATAGTGAGGAAGGGTTGAAACTGTCAAACAGCGAAAAATGGGTGACTCTGAAGAATAAACTGTACTAATTGGCTGAACAAAAAATTTTGAAAATTTTATGGTAAGAAGTTATGTGAGTCTAGTTTCTGGGAAAATTAGCGGGTCTTCATTTAGATTCTATAACTCCAGATATAAATAATCTAGTGACTATGACTCGTGAAAACAGCTTGACCTGAACATAGGTAAAAAGGCAATTATGATGGTATTACCTTAAGAACATGTTGTAAGAATTTGTGAAAGCATATTGATAAATTGCTTATTATTTTTCAAATGGACTTACTAAGCGTGAAGCTTACTCTCTTCCTTTCCTTTTCTTTAGTGTTGTTAAGTGAGCTCGGGGTTGGAGATGGTCGGAGGCAGCATCACACTATCAAGTCCCTACCCTTGGAATAATGAAGCATATATTAGAAATTTCAAGTGAGTGGCATGTATAGGGATCTAGTTTATTGACATGTGTTATTATGCTTTAGTCATATATATTGGTTTATAATGAGTTATATGTATATGGTCATGGGATGTGGCTCAGATTGATTAAAGCTTGTAAACCTAGCTATTCATGTCATGTCTAATGTTTATGATGTGGTTATGTTTGTTTGTCATGCTTGGCGGGTAATATGATGTTTGTTGGATGTATGCTATATGACAAATTGAGGTGGTCATAGCCATGTAGAAATTGCATGATAAGTCGGTAGCCATAGCATAATGGTAAAAGTGATCATCAAAATGGCAGGTCTTATGAATGTGAATTAAGGATTCTAGACTTGGTATTGCATGCGTAGATGCATTACATATAAAAGCACATGTTAATGTGGTGAATATGTCTTAATAAAGAGTGTTTAATCATTAAAATGATGCTATGATATGTGTCTTTTAAATGGTTAAGTTTGTGAAAGATTAAGGCAACAAAAAGGCTTGAAAAATAACCTAAGTGCTAGCTGCACGGGCAGAGACATGACCATGCATCTCAGCTGTATGGAGGACACGACCTAGCACACGGGCGTGTGGCCTGACCGTATGGTTCAAACTGTTTTGCTGACGTCATAAACAGAGAGTTACATGGCTTAAGGACACGGGCGTGTTGAAGACACAAGGGCGTGTCCCTGTGTCCACACGGGCGTGTGACCTTGATTCCTGAAAATTTTTCTAAGTTTTTTTAAAACTTTCCAAAGTTCTCGGTTTAGTCCCAAACCGCCTTTAATGCATGTTTAGAGCCTCAGTAGCTTATGTAAGGGACATTATGCATGTGTATGAAAAGTTTTGATACGAATGAAATTTTATGGCCCGATTTTATGAAATGGTGTACATTTAAGTCCGGTAACGCCTCAAACCCTTTCTCGGCATCGGATGCGGGTAAGGGGTGTTACACTGGTGCTACTACTCACATAAGTGTTTCTATGCTGGGTTGCCTGAGTTACTGAAAGCCAAGTGATGGTTAAAGACACATCTTTGTGGGCGATGGAAAATCGGTAGAAGTGGAAGCAATTGGGCATTTTAGGTTGTTATTAGGAACTGGTTTTTATTTGGATTTAAAAGACACTTTTATTGTATCATCATTTAGATAGAAATTAGTTTCTGTTTCTTCATTGGACAAACTTGGATATTATTTTTCATTTGGAAACAATCAATTTAATTTATCTTTAAATTCAAATGTTATTGGAACTGGTTATTTAAATACTTATGACAACCTTTATTTGCTAGAAATATTTGCATCCGATAATGAAACCTAGCATGTGGAATCACGTGATATTAAACGCAAATTAAATAAGGAAAATTCAGCATCATTATGGCATGGCCGCTTAGGTCATATCTCAAAAGTTAGAGTTGAATGCCTTGTGTTTGATGGTATTTTAGAGTCCCTTGACTTCATAGACTTTAATGTCTGTGTCGATTGCATTATGGGAAAACAAACCAAAACCAAGAGATTGGGTGCCAACAGATCTTCAGACGTCTTAGAATTAATTCATACAGATATTTGTTGGCCATTCCCTACGGCATCCTGGAATGGTCAACAATATTTCATAACATTCATAGACGATTACTCATGTTATGGGTACCTATATCTCATTCATGAGAAATCTCAGTCTTTGGACGTGTTCAAAGCTTATAAAGCTGGAGTTGAGAATCAACTCAACAAAAGGATTAAAAATATCAGATTTGATCGTGCTGGTGAGTACTACGGTAGATATGATGGCTCAAGTGAACAATGTTCAGGACCATTTGCGAAATTCCTAAAGGAATGCGGTATTGCCCCACAGTACACCATGCCAGGATCACCTAGTATGAATGGTGTAGCTGAAAGACGAAATAGAACTCTTAAGGATATGGTAAAGAGCATGATTGCTCATTTTACCTTACTTGAGTCCCTTTAGGGGGAATCATTAAAGACAATAGCTTACATTCTGAATAGAGTACCCAATAAAGCAGTTGCAAAAACACCTTATGAGCATTGGATAGGTCAAAAGCCTAGTTTAAATCACTTTCACATTTGGGGATGTCTAGTTGAGGTAATGCCTTATAGGCCATATAAAAAGAAATTGGACTCCAAAACAGTAAGTAGCTACTTTATTGGCTATTCTGATCGATCTAGGGGCTATAAATTTTATGATCCCATAATAAGGAATATTTTTGAGACGAGAACTGCAACAGTTTTTGAGGATGTTGAGTTTGGGGGGAAAAATAAGGTTAGAAACATTGCTTTTAAGGAGGAATTGGATTCTAACTCAGTTCTTACTATCACTTTTGACGATGTTCAGGTTCTTATTCATATTATTGATCAAGAAATGAATCCAAAACCTCTACAAGACAATGTTGAACAACTCCCCATTCAAAATGAGGTAATTGTTCCAGAAGAACAAACTCAACAACCTCAAGAACAAGTGCCATTAAGGAGGTCCACAAAAGAAAGGAGAAATGCTATTCCAAATGATTATATTATATTTCTCCAAGAACATGAGGATGATAATGGAATGATGGAAGATGATCCAATCAACTTTTATCAAGCCATGAAAAGTTCTAATTCTCAAAAGTGGATTGATGCCATGAAAGATGAGTATAAATCTATGCAACACAATAAAGTTTGGGAACTTGTCCCATTACCTGAAGGTGTAAAACCAATTGGTTGTAAATGGATATTTAAAACCAAGAGGGATGAAAATGGTAATGTGGAGATGTATAAGACGCATCTTGTAGCTAAAGGATATACTCAGAAAGAAGGTATTGATTTTATAGATACTTTCTCTCCAGTTTCATCGAAAGACTCCTTCAGGATAATCATGAAACTTGTTGCTCATTTTGATCTTGAGTTATATCAGATGGATGTTAAGACTATGTTTCTTAATGAAGACATTGAAGAAACAATTTATATGGTGCAACCAGAAAATTTTGAGTCAGAAAACTCAAAGAATATGGTTTGCAAATTGAAAAAAACCATTTATGGACTCAAACAAGCTTCCCATCAATGGTACAACAAGTTTCATCAAATAATTGTTTCGTTCAATTTTGAGATGAATATTGTTGATGATTGTGTGTATCACAAATTCAATGAGAGTAAGTACATATTTCTATTTCTATGTGGTGATGACATTTTGCTTGCCGCTAATTATATAAGCTTATTGCACGAAACCAAGAGGTTTTTATCTAAGCATTTTGAGATGAAAGATCTTGGGGACGCCTCTTTTGTTTTAGGAATTTAGATACATCGATATCGATCTCGAGGTATTTTTGGATTATCACAAAAGAGCTATATCGATAAAGTACTCAAAAGGTTTGGCATGTAGAGTTGTAAACTAGGTGGCACCCCTGTCACTAAAGGAGACAAATTTTATAACACCCCTAACCCGTATCCGTCACCGGAACAAGGTGGTAAGGCATTACTGAATTAAAACACAATCTCAAATAAACACATGCATATATATGTATAATTAATCACAAACGTAAGTCTCAAAGGTTAATTAAAAGTTATTTCATAAATTAATACTACTTTTAAATTAGAACATTTCACCTCATGTATATGTGAATAATCATATTACCCACATGAAACAACAATATTAAATATAATCTATATATTGCATTATACCCATTCCCTACTTACACTTATTTACCAAGTTCCTATAACCGTATGTATAGAGGTAATACGCACTCATAATCATAAAAAAAAACTTTACATACATACACGGTATGCGAAAACCAAAAATAACATAACAAGTCCAATTATCACGTACTTATGTCTCAACCTAATTCATAAATAAACTTCAAAATTTGTAATAATTCAATGTCTTTAATAATGGAATATATGACTGAATGTGTATACTATTAAAACAAGTCAAATGTATATTATGATTACTCCCTTGATATAGACTTAATATAAAACAAAACATTTATATTTAACTTATTCATCATAAATGCATGCAAGATGCGCATTTACCCAAAAGCCAAGGCTGTACCAAACATTTAAACATCAATTTTATATAACAATTAATCAACTAGGTTAATCATGAATTATATACATTATTAACCGCCTATTAATCAAACTAACCAAGCTAGAACATAACCACCCATCATTGAAACAATGCCGTTTTTAATGTTCTCCATCACACATTAATAAACATACTAAACGCACGTCGAGCTAATGCACTTCCATGGCCGAATCCTACTGTTTAAATAGTCACTTACACATCCAAATTTCCAACATCAATTACTAATAGACAAGGTCATTAAGCATTTGACTAAGAATTTACACAACCTAGTTTAAAATAATACGCAAGCCATTATCAAAACATATGGTGCTCATCACATATATTATGCATTTAAGGCACACAACTAAGTAATCGAGATTAATATAAGTTTTACCTATCATAACCGAACACTAATATATTAATTTAGCCATTTTCGCATGGCTTATATACACAACCAAAATAAATCCAACCTTTCAAAAACATAAACCAACTTATACATGCCATAATTCAAGTTTGACTTATAAAGGTACAAAAATAGCTGATAGTGTGATGAACTTGGCTGATGGCCCCTGAGCTTGTAGCTTGACTCCAAATCTATAAAATAAAGAAAAATATACACATAGTAAGCTACTAAAGCTTAGTAAGTCATAAGCAATTAAACAAGCTAATAATATAATTAATTTAATTTAATCAAATTTCAATATCATTAACAAGCTTACTCTCTACTTATATCTTCAATAACAATATACCAACCACACATATATTTATTACCTTAGCCGAATATTCACAAGTTAAGTAATAAAACCACTGTTCAATTTTCAAAAGCCAAAATGCCATAATTAATCAGCCACTGCACAATTATATAAGTCTAAGAACCGTAATTCAATATTATGTAATATAACTCTGATAAGACCAATTATTTATGATCACTTATATATGCATAACCAAAAATTAATTCCATAATATACTTACCATTTGTACAAAGCCGAATACACGTATATATTTAACCTTACATCACATATAATTTATCAACTATCAAGTCACATACATACCTTATTATCGATAGCTAAAAAGCTAAATCATACCTTACCTTTTAGCCTATTTTACACATTCGATCACGATTTGCCTTTGCTCGATGAACCATTCAAAATTGGATAGGACACTTCGATAATCACATAAATTGTACAATGCCAACGTCCCAGACGTGGTCTTACATGTAGCCACAAATCGATGCCACTGTCCCAGACAGGGTCTTACTCGTAAACACATATCGGAACCACATATTGATGCCATGGTCTTACTCGCACACATATATCGGAATCCTATGTCATGACATATGTATCCTAACTATTCCTAAGGTTCATACGAGGCTTTCGGACGTCGTAACTCGGTCGAATCGAATTCGAAAGTGTAGTAGCCAAATTTAATCATGTTCGGCCATAGCATATTTAAATTCTAATATTTCATAAAAACATATAAATATAACATTAAATTTCCAAATAAACACGTCTATTTGCTTATAAACTTACCTCGGACAACGAAAAACCAGTACGGATCGACTAGTCGACAACTTTTGACTTTCCTCGGTCCAAATCTGATTTCTTTAGTTCTTGATGTAAACATATTCAAATTAAGTTCATTCAAACATATTTTCATTCAATTTAGTCCAAAAACACATAAATAGGCAAATTACTATTTTACCCCTGACATTTACAATTTTTTTCAATTTAATCCCTATTGCATTAACACACAATACACCAAATTTCTCTATACTTATGTTAGGCTGAATTTTAACCACTCTCAAACAAGTCCATATATTCAATTATTCCATATTTTAGTCCCTCAAATTATTATTTTTGCAATTCAGTCCTAATTACTCAAAATCATCGAAAACTCCAATACAAAATATGTTAATCTAAGACATATCTTTCATTTTTCATCATCAAACAACAAAAATCACAAGCTTTCAACAACGACACAACTAAAAATATTCATCAAAATCAAAATTTCAAGCATGAGTTTTGTAGTACTCGAAGCAACTATCTAAAAAACGTAAAAATCATCAAAAACCGAGTTAAACTCTTACCTTGATTGAGCTTGAAAAGCAACCGAACCTAGGTTTTATTTTCTTTTTCTCTCTTGTTTTAGTTTCGGCAATGATAGAAATAAAATGGACATGGCTTCTTTTATTATTATTATTTATGTTGAATGTTATAATATATTTTATTAACTTAACATTTAATTTACTTATTTATCCATGCTAAAGTTATAACAAAACAATATAATATATGTCCACTACCGTCCATTTAATAAGTCAACGGGCTATTTACCACTTAAGGGCTTCCTTTTATAAAGCCAATAACAATTCAACCCTTTATACATTAAACTACAATTTTTTAATTTACGCGATTAAGCCTTTTATTAAATCGGATACCTAAATGACAAAATTAAATCATGAAAATTTCACAGATATAAATTCACACAAAATAAACACATAAAATAATTTTAAAATATTTTTTTGACTCGAATTCTTGGTCCCAAAATCACCATTCCGATTAGGGTCTAAATCGGGCTGTTATAAATTTAGTCTTGCTCAATGCCCTAAAAGTAACATTAAGATTTAGGAAATGCAAGAGATTACCTATGCATCAACTATTGGGAGTTTAATGTATGCTCAAGTATGTACGCGTCTAGACATTGCGTACATTGTTGGGATGTTAGGAAGATATTTAAGCAACCCTGGTATAGACAATTGGATATCAGCTAAAAGGGTTATGAGATATCTTCAGAGAACAAAAGATTACATGCTTACTTATAAGAGATCAGATCTTTTGGAGGTCATAGGGTATTTTGATTCTAATTTAGCTGGATGCCAGGATAGTAAGAAATCTACATCAAGCTATATTTACCTGTTAGCTGGAGGAGCTATATCTTGGAAAAGTGTCAAACAGACACTTGTAGCTTCATCCACTATGGAAACAGAGTTTGTAGTATGCTATGAGCCATCAAACCATGGAATATGGCCGCGAAAATTTGTCACAGGGCTGCGCATTTTGCAGAATGTAGAAAGATCACTCAAATTATTTTGTGATAATAAGTCAGTAGTGCTGTATTCCAATAGCAATAGGAGTTCATCTAAGTGAAAGCATATTGACATAAAGTTCCTAGTTATAAAAGAAAGAGTGCAAAATGGTCAAATGTCCATAGAGCACATTGGGACAAACTCCATGATAGTGGATCCTCTCACAAAAGGTTTACCACCCAAGGTCTTTCATGAGCACACTGCTCACATGGGTGTTACATTGTTTGAGGATATCATAATTTAGTGGGAGTTTATATTTTATTTGTTTTATGTTTGTTTTTAGACAATTATGTATTTGGTTATTTTCTGATAAGAAATGAAGTATTTAGTTTATTCACTCTGTTTATTGTTTTGAAATTGACCACTTAAGTTTAAAGAGGACCAGTTGGAAATAGACATGTTTAGACCATATTGTATGTAATTTCCATGCTAGATATCCATACTTGATCTATGTCATTTGGTTGTGTTAATATACGTGATCATGGATGGATTTAGTTACGATATATGTAACGAAAGTTGCCTTGGTTCTATGTTAACATAATTAATGGACGAGATTGTTCGGAATACCATTTGGACATGATAGTAAAATTTTGAGCTCATAAGGTTATATAATGACATGTAATTATAGAGTAATTCGTATATATATGTGGTCCAAGTGGGAGATTGTTGGAAAATATGGACATCACATATATGATATGGGTAATTACATGTTATTATTTACAATCATGATAAGTTAGCCCAAATTAAAAGTGATCTAATTTGGTTAGAACTTTATTGGGCTTTAATTTTTTAAATAAAGTATGGGTCAAATATGTGTAGATACTCTAGTAATTGAGTTCTAATCAAAGTCTAATTAATGATGGGCTAATTAGAATTTGATTAGAACTAATATGCCAAGGTTATAAATATTAGGGTTATGGTCCCCAAATTATACACAAGATATCTTTTCTAATTTCCCATCATTAGGGAAGAGAGAGCAGATATTCTCTGAATTTCTTGTGTGCTAATTTGGAAGATCAAATTCCCAAAATTCGGTAAAACTTCAAAGAATTCATGGATTCAGGTACGCTTCCGCATCTAGTTTTATTCTTGATTTATTCTTAATGATTTGACATGATAGATCCTGGTTTATTCAGTTTTATTTTACATATCTAAAAAATTTGACCATTAACTTCTTACAAAGAGTCAATTTTGACCATCAACCTTTAAAAAAATTTCTAATTGAAATATTGGCAAAAAAATTCAAAATTTTAAACATGACAATATACATGTACTTCATGCTATTTAAAAAAAATTATGAACTTTTTAATTTTTATTTTTTGAATATATGTATTTTTTTCACATAATTTTTTGATGTGGCATATAAGGCAAATAATATCATGGTAGCATGAAGTTTAGGTAGACTACCTCGCCAACATCGTTAAAAAAATATTCTTTTAGTCTGCATTTTTGTTAAAAAAAAGCGATTATACTTTTTGAAAGGTTAATGACTAAATTTTACTTAAAAAATAATAATGGTTAAATTGAAAAAAAATATAAATGTAGAGATTAAATTTGACATTATGTCAAAAAAATAAAAATAATTAAACTAGCATCAGATCGAGTCTATCAAAATTAGATTGCATTTATTTGGAAGTTTTATCTCCGTTATAAAAAAAAATACCAAGAGTTTATAGTAAATAAGGGATTTGTATGTCCGTAAAACTTTCAACATATCAAAACCACCATAGAGATAAAATTGGTTGAAGTATGGTATTTATGGCACCCTGAACTTTCTAAAATTTCATGTAAAAACTTATATAGAATGAAAGAGTTGATCAAACTCAACGTCTCCTATTTAAATTCTCACTTAACAAATAAGTTAAGTACCCAATCTAAAGTTACCTATTTAAAGTTACCTTTAATTTGTTATACTATTATTAAAAAAAGCTCTTGGTTTGTTGTAAGTTTCAATTATTTCTCTCAACTAGTGTTCCAACAAACAAATTATAAAAGGAATAAAATTACATACAACATTTGTTAACGCACTTCATATAACAATTTTACTTTGTGGAGCTTTATTTAGTGAATGATTTTTTTCAACAATTTATCTAAAACTTTATTTACTAAAGCTCAGTCAACCCTTAGAATTAGACTTGTCCATAGGTCGGGTCAGGCCGAGCCTTACTAAAATTTTAGGTCCATTTGCTAGGTCTGAGCCTGGCCCGACTCGAGAAATGTGTCTAAAATTTTGCCCAAGGCTGCCCAAGATAAAAATGCTAAAACTCAGGCTCAACTGGTCCGAATTCATTTTATATTTTAAAAAATATTATACATCAAAAATACTAAAAACATTAAAACAAACATTTTCCAACAAATTGAAAATAAATTAAAAAATATTTATACATAAATAACACTAAGAAAGGTATAACTTAATAAGCAAATGCCTCTAAAATAGTAACAAAATTAACAATAAAAAAAGAGTTATAGAATATCAAAACAATAAAAACAAAATAGTAGTAATATAATAGTAAAATGATAGCAAAACAGTGAGAAAACAATAAGAAAATAAGATTTTCTTTTTGCTAATTCTAGCCGGGCCCGAGCCAAAAAGCCTTACCTGAGGGCCAACCCATTTTTAAATGGGCCTTATTTTTTCCCAAACCCATTTTTTGGCCTATATTTTTGCCCAAACCCTCACACTTTTTAGGCAACCTTCAGGTTGGGCCACAGGTCTACTTAGAACGCAAGACAGTTGTAGCCCCAATTTTGAACTCTAATTGTTACAATTACTTAGCCAAACATTTCATTTACAAACAATGTTTACTCTCCAAGAAATACCTAGACAAAAGATAGCAACAATACAAAGCAAATATAAGTAGAAACTAGAATGAAAGCTTTTACAAAAACACTAAAGGGATGCCCTTAATGAATATCAAAGCAACCTATTTATAGGCAGGAGTTGATTGGCATCTAAGTAAGTTAAAACACAATTTAAATTCAAGTCTCTATTAGCCTTCAACCCCAAGCAATTTGAAATCAAATTTAGCACCAAGTAAGAGTAAATCAAAGGCTTTAAAGGATAAGGTTAAAGTTTGTTTCTTATAAAAATACTCCTCTTCCTTTTCACATTTAGCTAATGAAAAAAATCCTCCAGAAAAAATAAAATCATATTAAGCATGAACCAATGATCATTTGATTATAGGAAACCAACCAAGATCAAACAAGTCATAAATGCCAAAAAAACTCACTACACTTTAATTATCCTAACTTGTTGCCCCAAGTGATGTTTGAACATTTCATGCAACAACTAAAAGAAATAAAATTAAAATCCCAACAATATCCCTTTTTGAAAAATATGAAACTGGCAATTTGGTGCTAGAGGGAGTGCCCACTCCCCTACCTGTCAAATTTGTATGGAGACAGTTTCCGTATTCAGGTGTTGGCAATTTATTGAATGTTATATTTGGGCTATGCAGATTATCTGGTTGACATCTAGCCCATATTGAAAGATCATATTACTTGGGAACATTATATTTGGTGATTGATTGAATAGGAAATTCCCAAGACAATCCCTTGGACCATTGACTTTGGATTGGATCGTGATTCTATTGGATGAGTTGCCAAGAGTCCATATTTAGTTGATATGTTATTAATATTAAGAATTATTCTTATGGTATTGTTGTTTTAGTGGGTTGAATAAGATCTTATTTTATAAGCAAGTCTAAAAAATGAAAGTCTATATATTTGAAAGACCTGCTTAGGTAAATTGTACTGAGAGTAAGACATTTAACTTGTTTTTTGTGAGAATAATTTTGTAAGAGTGCTATATTGATAGTAAAACCTTTGTATTATGGTTTTGCTTGCTATGTTCATAATGGGTGAAACAATGGTGAGAGTATTGTATCCTCAAAGTACAAGGGTAAGGGAAATTATCATGTTGTGTGTGATTGAATAGGTTCACTTTGTAATTGTTGAAGATGGCACATATTTCTCACTCAGCTAGGCTCTCTAGACATAGGAAAACTGAATTGCATAAATAACTTCTTCAGTCTTGTTTGCTTTATGGTTTCCATTTAGTGCTTGAAGGAGTGCCCACCATCTCAGGCACCACTTCAGTTGTGTAGATTAGTTCTTAGCATACGACTGTGTCATTTTATCCCCTTTGGGTATTTTGACAAAACATTTTAGCAAATGATTAGATAGCATCTATCAAAATGAGTCTCCCCCTATCACACAATATCGTGCTAGAATTCATCTTTTCAACATGCAACAAATTATCAACAAGAATTTCAAAAGGACACAAGTATGAGACACATACTCCAAAAGCAAAGCTTGCATTTATGAAAGAGATCTTCAACAGAAAGCCAAAAAAAAAGTAATAAATAATATTCAGAACAGGCACATTACAAGTGCAACAAAATGCTCAACATGAGAAACTTATTCTACCTTCCTAAAAAATAGAAAAAAGAAAGTGATAACAACAACATCAGTCCAATGACATTATCATTTACTCTATTTTTTTTCAAATTCACAAAAAGTTCCCCCTACCATGGTGTTTTCTCAAGCTCGCAAATAAGTTCAGCCAACCTAACCTTCTTCACACCTATCCTCAGCATTTCAAATTTAGGAAAGTCCAACTCACCCCAAAACAACTGTAACACCCTACACCGACCTGAAAGTCGACTGGGTGTAAGACGACATATCCATTAACGAAAAAACTCAAACAAAAATAGGTGCAGGACGACATATCTTGTAACGCCCAAAAATCGACCTAGACGTTATGGCCAAATCTGGCGATGTCACATGGAATGGAAGTCGAAAACGAGTTTGTCGAGTTAAACCGTTCCAGTTAAATTAGTCTTTATCTTAGTTTGAAGTAAAACACATGTTCCCCGTTATGTCTAAAATCATATCTTTTTAGTGGAAGCTTTGGAAGTTTTTATTTTTTGGAAAACTATTTGTGTTGAAAGAAACCTTTATTTTTAGCAAAATCGAGTTTTTATTGTCCAGACGTGCTAAAATCATAAAGTAGTTAAAAATCCAAAACTCAAAACCAGACAGTCCAAAGTCCAAAAGTTACATCAAAAACCCCAAATAAGTAATAAAATCTGAAAAGTTAACAGAAGTAGACTAAAATTTATATGTGGCCATCGCCGAGTCCTCCGCCAGACCGATTCGTCAAGTCTGGGGATTACCTGTACAGATTAAACAGAAAGGGTGAGTTTTCGCAAACTCAGTGTGTAATCCCCACAGAAACATGCATACAGATACACATTAGAATACAGTCAGATATAGGCTGGGCTTGAGCCCATTTCAGATTCAGTTTGGGCCTTGCCCAATCAGATACAGTAGCAGATATAATGTCAAGGCCTTGGCCCATCTTAGATACAATATGCAATAGTAGGAAATCAGAATCCTACCCACCAGCCTCTACACACCATCTCCGCCCATCCCTACATACAATGTAGGGATTAAATCAACCCACCCATCCCTACACACCATGCTGTACTGAAATGCGGCACATGATCAGAAATTTGCAGCAGAGCTGCTAGATAACAAGCTTAATAGCCTTTTAGACACTTCCTCAAAATAACAATAACACACCCCGATGCAATGCAACATACGAAAGATGTTAAGCTATTATGCAGTCACAGTTTATACATTCAGACTAGCATATATACTCAGTTCAAATATCATACAGACAGTTCACACAATTAGGGGTCTAAGTAATGCTTACCGACCCTAAAATAGGTTCACAGTCGACTTGGGTGACCTGTGCAACCTTAAGAAACTTTTTAGAAACATAGGCTTACACGCCCATGTGGCCTGCCCGTGTGGGCCCACACGACCCAAATTGGCCTTGGCCGTGTGGATCACATGGCCTAGCCCAGAGTCCCACACACCTGTGTGGGCCCACATGACCGTGTGGCCCACACGACCCAAATTGGTCTAGCCTGTGCGTCGCACACGGTCCATCCGGCCATCACACGACCATGTTATGCATGCATGGCCTGGCTCGTCGATCACACGCCTGTGTTCCGTCACACAGCCTACCACACGGGCAGCCACATACCCGTGTGGCATTGACAGAAGGCTTTTTTGAATTTTTGTTGAATCTCGTTTCCTACATTTCGGGTACACACCTATTTTGATTTTTCAACCAACGCAACTCTAACACGCTAGAACTTATATTTGACCAATAACTCACCAATTTAGTCACTTATAGCCATACTCAAACAAAAACGCACAAGATATCCAAACGCTAAACTAACAACAACGTTGCCTCTGATTGCACAATGGGGATCTTGCACATTTAAACTGTCAAGTAAAGATCTCTAGCCCTCTGATTGTCTCTTAAACACCAACCGAAACTCAATAAAAAATGATTCATCATTCCAAAAATAATAATACACTAATCGTACTTACCAAAACCGCGAAAAGATGATCTAAATAATAGAATGCAGGGACTTTTCAGAAAAATAAAACGATAGCAAGAAAGAAAAAGAAGGAAATTCACAGCAAAAGGGAAGGGAAATTCTGCATGGAGGACTTTTTTGGGAAGGAGAGGATACCCAAATAGTTTGATAACCATCCAATCCCCCAAATCACTCCACTAACCCACTACATCCAACTATTCAGGTTTTTAGTCCAACTCAAACTCTTCGGGATGAACGAGCAAAAAATAATGCACATGCAAAGACTCGAACACAGGACTTCTATCACACCAACACTCCACTTAACCACCAGACCAGCAGGCCCATTCTGATATAACTCTACCAATAATTAAATAAAAGTCTATTGAACAGAGATAGAGCTTTATTTATAAAATACCAAAATTTAACCCAAGTAAGGCTTGAACTTGGGACCTCCCACACACACTCAGCACATTTAACGATTGAACCAGATACACAATTGTGTCCCAATTTCACAAAACCAAAATATAACATTTTTAGGGCGTGACATATCCATTGATGAAAAAACTCAAACAAACATTAAAACAATCATTGAAGCATGAATTTTGAACAAAAATGAGTCAAGTGTGGCTAATACAATTAAAAGATATTACAAGTGATAAATGAACTTAAAAGAACTTAAACGGGCCTACAAATAACAAATAGGGACAAAGATAGTCAAACATGGAGATAGGTTATGAATCTCGGGTTAAACAAGCAAAATGTAAGTGTAACACCCCTCACCTGTATTCAATGCTAGAGTAGGGTTACGGAGTATTATCAGACTTATAACACATATAATTGTACTATTCTCACACATTCGATCAAATCATACAATCATCATTCAATTACAATCAATTTGTCCCTAATAATAGCCTACGAGGCCTTAAACATGCTTTAGAAGTGGTTCGAGACTAAACCAATAACATATGAAAATTTTGGAAACTTAGAAATCTTTTTCACCTATACAGGGGTCACACGCCCGTGTGCCTCACACGGCTTCAAACACGGCCGTCTGGAAATAGGGCATACATACTAACTTGCATCACACTGCCGTAGACACGCCTGTGTGCCAGGCCGTATGAAAACTGGAAAGTATACTGACTTATGCAACACGGCCAAGTCACATGTCCGTGTGCTAGGTCGTGTGCCAATTTGGGGACATACTGACTCGTACCAGACGGCCAATCACACGCCCGTGTGTGAGACCATTTGGAGCATACTGACTTCATTTTAATATCAACATCAGGGGACACACGGTTGTGTACACACGGCTGAGACACACACCCGTGTGGACAAAAACAAGCTATTTGCAAAGCCATTATGCCACCCTATTTTCACATGTATACACAAGCATAAATTGTAGCATTTTTACAACCCAATTGGCAGCCATTCCATAACATTTCATACACATATGATACAAATTCTACATAGTATTCAAATACTTAACTAATATTATTCATTTTCCATTCATAAGCCTACCATATAACAAAACATATTTGCATATTTCCATTCCATCTACTACTTGCTAAAACATACCAAAACATAATATCAAATTTAGCCAAATCACATGGCTTAGACTTATAACACAAAATGTACCAAAATCACAATCTCAAGTAACCATAACTATCACCATTATAACTAGCCTATACATGCCATATTTACATATAACCACAAGTTCAAAAATACCAATCGGCAACTAGATAGTGTGATGCGTAAGTCCGACTTATTCGAATCAAACGAGCTATCGAACCTCTATAAAACATGGAAAAAGAAACAGAGTTAGCTTTATAGCTTAGTAAGCCCGTATAATTTAGAATTAAACTTACCATTTATACATAATCAAGACAGTAAATAACATATACTTAATTCAATTTCCAAATGCCTAAACACAAGCATTTATCAACAAGTTAGTCACATAAGTACATGTAATCATCCATTATCTCAACTTAATACTCAATGCATTGTATCATAACAAATTCATATATCGTATACATTATTTGTAACATTTCATTCTCAATTATATGAACAGTAGTTCATTCGATAACAGTAACTCATCCGTATAAATGGTACTTTACCATATCACAAAATTTATGCCTGTTGAACCTATTAGAATTTCAAAGGATTCTTGATGATATACATTATGTATATAAATCAGTAATCTGTCAATTCATTATCATTTTCGCTCTTTCAAGCTATAATCAGTAAGCTCCTCCCGAGCTGATAGACAGTAAGCTCTATTGAGCTAAAACGGCAAGCTCTAACGAGCTGAAAACAATAAGCTCTTATGAGCTAATATATCGGTAAGCTCATACGAGCTGCGGTGAGTCCGCAACAAATGCAGGATCTCAACCAAAATGGTAACCCTAAAGACATGTCACTCAAATCCTACAAATTCATACGGTTCAAACGAGACTTGATAACCAGCAGAATAGATCAATAAGGCATTCATAACTCAAGTAGATCAATTACTGTAACGCCCCAATTTTCGGGAATTCTGTGAATGTTGGCATAGGTTTAATTATGTTAGTGGGCCTCTAAAAGGCCCAAACTTAAGATAGAACCCGACAATTTTAGTTAATTTTTGTTCCATAAGAAAAAGGGGGTGAAATTATGAAATAGAACCTATGTGAAAATGTTTGAAAATGCTATATGCTAAATTGAAGTGGCCAAACAAATAGGAGTGCAAAATAGGAGGATTTGCATGACAAACCTCCCATTTTACATGAAGTGGCCGGCCATCATGTTGTTGAAGACAATATGTGCACTTGATATCCATAATTTATGGTACAAATTGATAAAAATTGATAATGGGTTAGGTAAATGTTCCATGATAATGGGTTAGGTAAATGTTCCATGGTGGGCATTTCATGTCTTTTGTATTAAAGAATTCAATGGATGAAATATGAATTTTATTAAAAGAAAAAGGGGTGAAAAGAACAAAGTTTTGTCCATCTTTTTTCATCATAGCTGAAAGTAAGAAAAGAGAAAGGAGAGGAGAAAGCTCTTGAATGTTCGGTCACTTGGGGAAGAAAATTGAAGGTAAGTTCATGGTAGTTTGCTTTTATCTTGATGTTCATGAGTTCTTCTTAATTCTACCTTAACTCTTGAAGCATATTTTGGTTTTTGGGTGTGTTGTGGGCATTTGGTCATGAATTAAAATGAAGGAAATGGTTGTTGTTTCATGTTATTTTGATGAAAAATGGAAGATAGGTGAAGTTGAGCCAAACAAATGATCATGCATGTGCCTTAGATGCTAAAGGGAAAAATCGGCTAACATGTTGTGCTTTAAAATGATGAAATGGAGATTATGCTTAAGTAAAAATCATAGATATGTGATGATTGATTGGTGATATACATGTTTAAATAACATGCATGCAAGATAGGTGTGTGAAGGAGTGATTTGGTAATAAATCTGCTTGGGACAGCAGCAGTAACGTGACTTTGGAAAATCACCATAAATTGTGGGAGATGAATTAGAAGCTGAATAAATTATGTAATTAAATATTAATGAGTCTAGTTGCAAATGAAATAAACGAGAACATATTTTGAATTCTGTACAATGAGAAATTTGATTCATAATGAAGAGTGGTCAGATTAATCAAACAGTGAAACATGGGAAACTTTGAGAAAAATCTGGTATTGATTGGATAAACCAAAAATTCTGAAAATTTTATGGATAGAAGATATATGAGTCTATTTTCAGGGAAAATTAACGGCACTTGATTTGGAGTTTCGTAGTTCCAGTTATAAATGATTAAGTGACTGTTGCTCAGGAAGACAACTTGCAGTGAAATTATGATTATGTGGTAAACATTGACAAAAATTTGTTAATAAGTTGCTTATTGATTTCTTATAAGCTTACTATGACCTGTAAGTGTGGTTGGCCGAATATTGTAAGGGGTTAATACGTAGTTTGTATTTGAATAGTTAGATTAACGTGTTAGTAATCCAATTGTAGGCGGTTCGTGTGTGGATCTCGTCAGCATATCGTCACAAACAGGTGTGTAACTAACACCCTCTTTCTTAGTCTAGATCGGCAAAAGCCGAAAAGTCGAAATGCCGAAAACTAGTATTTTGTAGATTTGTGAGTGTGCGAATGCTCGTGAGGTAAATCGATTAATGTTTTTGGTAACCTGCAATGTTTGGACTGCAAAGTGCATGATTTCTGTGCCTTCGATATTTTTGGGCTTAATGGGCCAAAATTGGAATGATGGGCCAACGGGCCCAATTCGGTAAGAACCCTCGGTAGTGATTCTGTTAGTACGTGAAAGGTAGGAATATGCATGAAAAACCCTAAAATAGATAAATTACTGAAATACCTTTAAAAGTGGAAAATTTACAATTTTACCCCTAGGAAATAAATTGCCGAAATACCCCTAGGGTTAAATTGACCTAAATGCATGTTTGACTGTTGTTATTTACTGCATGCCATGTTGTTATTATCTGATGCATGGGACTGGGATATTGACGGAGGAAGTACTGAAAGTGGCTTGTCCACATACTGGAGGCTTTGCCTCAATTTACTGTTAACTGAGCAGCAAGGCTGCAACTGTAGAGTGTTGTGCTGGGTTGGTTGAGCTATTCCCCACATGGAGTGTAGGGCTGGTACGGGTGGAGTGTAGTGGTTGGTGGGTTGAGTAGTCTCCCCAAATGGGCTTGCATATATTTATTGATGTTGCATGTATTTTGAAATGGGCCTATGGGCCATACTGTTATCTGAATAAAGGGCTAAGGCCCGGTTTATTGTAATCTGAAAAGGGCTCTGGCCCAATACCACTGTTACCTGAATGGGCTTAGGCCCAATGGGCTTGAGCTGACTTGGGCTTTGAATGGGTTTTCCTTACACACTGAGTTTCCAAACTCACCCATTTTTTAACCTTGCAGGTGAGCCTTGATGTGGGTGACTTGGAGCCGGAGGGGATTCAGAGCGGCCATGGTGAACACTTTTAGGTTTGAAAAAGAGACTGGTTTTCTTAAGTTATTTTTAATTACTATTTAATTTTTGGGTTGTAATAAGGCCATTTTAACTTTATTTTCTTCTTTGATTTTCTGAGATTATATTATTTTAAACAACATTAAATTGATGGATAATAATTCAAATGGGTTAGACTTAGGGCACGATTTCAAAACATACTTGTTTTTTTTAAAATAACACGATGTCACGAATATTCAATTTACCAAAGATAACCACTCAAAGAAATTTCAACTTGTTATAACCAAGTGTGGCAATGGATGTGGGCATGTCTTGGATTGGATCCAATCGGAGAGCTTGGTACTTAAGCAGCCTTCATGGCTCACCTCCTCTATTAGGGATACCTACCTAGTGCCAAGCTTCCATTCACTTGGTTAGTTTAACAAAAGTCGGCTTTTAAAACACTCAAAAAGGGAACACGGGTTTTTGACTTCAAAGTGGCACGTCAGATTCGGCCTTAACGTCTGGGCCGGGTTTGGGGTGCTACAATTACTCAATTATATACATTCATTTCAATAATTAAAAGTATTTAAAAGTTCGGTTCTAATTATACCAACTTACCTCGTATCGCTCGAATAGTAATTATACACAATTCGTCCACTTTTCTTTTTCCCCAATTTAATTTTGATCTCGGCTTATCTTTATCTATATATTATCAAATTTAGTACATTTAGTATTCAATCTAGCCTTTAATTCATATTTTGGCACATATTTGCCCCTAATGTTTCACACTTTTACAATTTAGTCCTTATCACATAAAATTACAAATTCATGCAATTTAGTATAAACCCATGCTTAGCCGAATTTAATACATATTACTAGTATTCCATATTTTCAATTTATTCATACTGTTAACCACATAATTTTACATTTTCACAAATTAATCCGTTTTTGACATTTTTGTCAAAAATCACTTTACAAAACTAGTTTAACTATCAACAAATATTCAAAATCCATCATCAGCCATCAAATTACTCAAACATTCAACAATGGTACCATGTTAAATCTTCAACAATTTCAAAATCTAAGGTACGGGCTAGCTAGAATACGAAACAATGATTTTAAAAACGTAAAAATCATTAAAAACCGAGTCAAAATACATACCTAATTGAAGAATTTATGATTGTCAAATGGAGAACCCTATATTAGCTTCTTCTTCATTCAATTTTGGTGGTAAATAAAGATGAACACCATCTTTTTATTATTTAGTTTTTATTTATCTTATGTTAATAACCAATTTGCAATTATACCCTTAATTAATAACCTTTTAAAACACCTAAAATGTGTCTATATATGTCCATTAATGTTTCAAGTGATTTAATTACCATTTAAGGCCATCATATTTAAAAGTCAAAGCTATTTCATACCTTTAGCCAATGGAACATGCATTTTACATTTTACACGATTTAGTCCTTTTTACTGAATTAAGCATTCAAACAGTAAAATTTCTTTACGGAACTTTCACATAATAATTCTATCATGCTATAAACTTTAATAAAATAATAAAATAAATATTTCAACCTCGAATTCGTGGTTCCGAAACCACTTTTTTTATTTGACTCAAAAACGGGCTGTTACAGTAAGGCTATGTCTTAAGACAGTGAAGCCATGTCTTGAGACATGCCTCCACTATTTCCATATTTTAGCTTTGAAGTTTCAGGTCTTGAGACAACAGAACCATTTCTTGAGATAATGACTATAACACCCCTATACCATGTTCGACTCAAGGAACCTGATATAGGAATATTACATTTGGTACCAAAGTAATTCTTGGCTAATTACTATTATATTTGAACATAAAAATGAACAAATAGTAAATTTAAATAATCTATATTTAAACCATTACTACTACTTGGGACATACTTAATTTTTCCTAAGTACATGGCATTCTATTCAGAATTTTAAAACGTACCCTCTTGTTGCTTGAAGATGTGATGAGATGAAGACTCGTAATCTCGAATACAACTTTTCAAAATTTCTGTACCTAATTTGCGCACAGAAACAAACCGTACACGGAGTATACACCCAGTGGTATTACTATAATTCAAATACTTAAGGTAAAAACAATATATATACACATTAAATCTTACCACTATTTACCTATAATAAATCATTCATGCATTTAAACTTTAAATTTATTCTAACAATATATATCTTAAATAGCTTTTCTTTATCTCAATTTATATATCTTCTTATTATATCAATATCCATTTTCATGCATTTCATCAATAACCATTTCATAAAATCATTATTTCATATATTTCATTTCTATATCCTAATTGAGTAACTTATTCTATTCCATATCTAAAACCTTACAACATTAGTCTTTCAATAATTATTTAAACTAACATTTTTCAATAAAAATAATTATAATTAATTCATAAGATTATATTCAACTAACTCATACACTATTTCATTATTTCCAATTCATTCTATTTTCATTTCTTATTTTAATATCTCAATTTCAATTCACATTTCAATTCACATTTCAATTCATAATTTCACTTACTCATACTTTCAATAGTTCAATCGATCAATTCATTTGATTTACTCATTTCATTTATTCAACTGATTTCAATATCAATAATTTGATATTTTAGCAAATTCATAAACCTTAAGTTCATGCTTCAAATTTCACATCTTAATTCCATTTACAAATTCAAGTCACATTTTCGATTTATAATCTACTTTTTCATTTCTTTCTAATGGCTCAATCGATTCAATTCAGTTGATTTATCTTTCCATTTAATTACCCTTATTAACAGACTCAGACTTTGGTAGATAAGCGGATCCAACCAAACACACCAAATTGCCACCTAGTGCCTCATCGGATAATTTGAAGCAAAGTTGATACCCAGTGTCTCATCGGCAGAGCCGAAGCAAAGTTGTACCCAATACCTCATCGAATCTATCCGAAGTAAAATAGTGACACCCAGTGTCTCATCAACTCGAGGTCGAAGTATCCCTGAACTCTTCCAATCCTATGGCATGCCATCTATCCCGACTCAGCCCGACTAGTTAATAGGATCTCCAAATTCACATTTCAAATCACTGTCAATGTCAATTTCACTTTCAATTCAAATTCACAATTCAATTCAATTCTCATTCAATTCAAATTCACTTTTCCACTTCCTAATCAAAAAAGAATTCAATACCAATACATATTTAAGATAATCACATATAATCATATTTCGATTCAATTCAAACCACTTTTCAATCAATACGCAATTCACATATTCACACATATTCATAAACTAATTCATTTTTATTTAATTCATATTTTTAATTCATTTTCCAATCAAATTCAAATCACTAATTACTTTTCAATCAATATACACTTCAAATACTCACATATTTTCTTCATTCAATTCAATTTGATTCAATTCAAATCACTATTAGTTTCCAATCAATATACTTTCAAATATTCACATAATTCATAATTCAATTACTTAATTCAAATCACTTTTAATTTCCAATTTTTTCACATTCAATTTCAATAGCCATAAACATGTTTTAATCAATTTCATTCAAATCAATATAATCATTTCAATTGCTTCCCTAATTTTACTTGCCATGCATTTTAATTAAAATATAACAATTAATAATAAATAGATTTGAATTATAGTAATACAAACCAGGATTTGTTCGATTACTACTCGATAACTTTTCCTTTCCTTTCGGTGCTGATGCCTAGGATTCTTTGCTAACTACGCAAATAATAATAATTTACACTTATTAATTACAACACTACTTTATAATAAATGATTGAATTTCTATTCAATTTATATCCTACTTCTAATTTAATCCTAATTAACTCATTTACTTTTATAATTCAATTCATACTTCATTTCTATTCAATTTCCTTTCATATTTCACTTAATTGTCTAATGTTCATAATAAAATTATAATTTAAAATTTCTTTCAATTTAGTCCTTTAAACACAAAACTTATAGCATCTTTTACAATTCAATCCCTTACCAAATCTAACTTGAAATTCATTCAATTAAATCTCTAATTCATCTTTTTGTTCAACATGAATTATACTTATAAACCTATGAACTTTCAAAGTATCAACTTAATTTCATCAAAACCTTGTTCTAAAGCTTCTAAAACCTATTTAAGTTCCAAGCTTTAAAATCCCTATTTTTCCCTTTTATTTTCTTTTCTTCTTTCCTTTCTCCCTATTTCGAAAGCTGCTGTTTCTTTTCTCCTTTTGTTTATTTTCTTTAACATGTCTCTTGGGAAGAGTAACATGAAGCTCAAAATTTTGGGCGTATTCAATACTCCCAAATAAAAAGGGAATTGGTTTATGGTCGAGTCAGTAAAAATAAATAACTAGGAATTTTGAGTTGTACCTCGTGAAAAAAAGACTTCTTTTTTGTGGAATTAACCGTTCTAATTTCTTTTAGTTCTTTTAGAAAGAAATGAAATTATGTTCATGAAAAATGGTTACACAAAGGTACAGAATGTATCGTCAAATATTCAATATGATTCCACAAGATCTAGTTTCGTTCAAGTAACGGATTCTCGCCAATTGAAAGGATCTTCTGATCAATCCAGAGATCGTTTCGATTCCATTAGTAATGAGGATTCGGAATATCACACATTGATCAATCAAAGAGAGATTCAACAACTAAAAGAAAGATCGATTCTTTGGGATCCTTCCTTTCTTCAAACGGAACGAACGGAGATAGAATCAGACCGATTCCCTAAGTGCCTTTCTGGATATTCCTCAATGTCCCGGCTATTCACGGAACGTGAGAAGCGGATGAATAATCATCTGCTTCCGGAAGAAATCGAAGAATTTCTTGGGAATCCTACAAGATCCATTCGTTCTTTTTTCTCTGATAGATGGTCAGAACTTCATCTGGGTTCGAACCCTACTGAGAGGTCCACTAGAGATCAGAAATTGTTGAAGAAAGAACAAGATGTTTCTTTTGTCCCTTCCAGGTGATCGGAAAATAAAGAAATAGTTAATATATTCAGAACTAATCCATATGCTCCCATTTTTAATAAAATTCCGGCTAGAAGCATACAAGTACTGTAATGGGCCTCCCCGTGGGTATCCGGTAACCACGTATGTAAGGGTATAATCGGCGATTTGACAGCAAAAGCAATAAGAAATCTAATATAGAATATTATTTCCAGTGCGACAGGATATGATTGATTAGCTAATGTTTCAAAATTTAATGTTGGTTCATTAGAACCGTATAAATCGAGACCCAAAACTCCTATTAATAGAAAAATGGAACCCCCTGCGGTGTACAAAATAAATTTTGTAGCCGAGTACAGACGTTTCTTTCCCCCCCCACTTGGATAGAAGTAGATAAACGGGAATTAATTCGAACTCTTACATGATGAAAAAAAGTAAAAGGTCTTATTTTACTTTATTTCATATATATATATATTAGTTAATAATATTAATAATAATACATTATAATAATACAATATAATAATAATATTTAATTCATAAATATATTTTACTTAAATTATAAGAAAATATTTTATTTTATTACAAGTGTATTTATATATATTTTATACATGTACCATTAATCATTATACAATTGTCTTCATTTTAATTTATTTTAATAATAATAATCATAATTTAATAATTTAATATAAAACTATAATAATAATGATAATAAATATCTATTTAATAACAAATACATATATCACAATTGTACATATAAATATTTTTACATTTGTATATTATCATAACCATCCATTTGTCCTTTTTTTATTTATTTATCATACAAAAATCTTATAATATAATTATTTAATTAATAAATATCTTTTAACTTAAATTTTGAGTAAAAAACTAATTATAATACAAGTGTATATATATACATTATTACACTTGTATCATCTTATCACCATACACTTGTCTTAATTTATTTTATTTCATAATATAATAATATTAATAATAATATTTAAATAAAAACCATAATAATAATTATAATAATAAATTGATAACAGAATCTCAAGATTTTTATACTCATTAACCGCCTTATTCTAAGCAATTAGTCTAATTGTTTATTTAGCCCCTTAAGTTTTTCTTTAATCTATAATTAAACTTTTGCCCTTTATGTAATTTAATCCTTTTTCCTAATTTCTCCTAATAAAATTAAATTCACCTAACTAAAGCCTAATTAAACATACTACTAAACTCATAAATATTTCTATTAATTATTTACGAATTCTGTTTATTAAGATGGAGGCCCGATAATGCACTTTTCCAATGCCAGTGAATTTTGGGTCATTACAATGACACCATGTCTTGAGACTTTTACCTCAATTTTAAGAATTTAACTTCATTGTTTTATGTCTTGAGACAATGTAACCATGTTTCTTGACTTGACACATTATGTCTCAAGACAAACTTGCAATATCTCGAGACTTGACCTAGAAATGCATGAATCTCATGAAATTGTTCTTGAGGTCTTGAGACATGTGCTTGATATCTTGAGAAACATGCATAGATATGTGAAAATTAAGCATTACAAGTCATGCATTAGAGTCTCTAAATTTACCTAAACATGTCCAACATGCAATCAATCCATTGCAAACATATTTGATATACTTAAACAAGTTAAAACATGGTTATTAACATAATGGATAACAAACTCACAAGGTAAGAAAATTGTATCACTTAGAGGCATGCATAGACCATGCAATTTTGCATCACAACCCAAATCCAAAAGTGTTCAAAAGTCCCCTAAAAAAACCAAAATGTACCAAATGTGCCAAATATCTAAAAAAAAACCACATAGAAACATACTTAAGACATGAAAACTCAAATCGCTCAGGTTATCAATATTTTAGTTCAACAACATTAAATCATATTAATTATTTGGCCCCTATTAACCAATTATAGAGCGAAGAACAAATACACATAGTAATACCTTAACATGCCAAATAGTTGCGCACAAGCACCAAATTGACAAATATAGACCAATGCAAGTAAAACAAAACCGCCCTTAACATACTAATAATGCACACAAGTTCCAAATATGAATGTCCACAAGTGCCAATGATAATTCACACAAGCTTTGTTACACCCATATCTCGTTTTCGTCGCCAAAATAGTGTTACAGAGCATTATCGTACAATTCAGAACTTTTTATAACAAGTAGCATCCAATTATCAAATGAATTTAACAAATACATATATAATTCAAAATAGAATAAAACATACATTCGCGAACCTTAAATTGAGCCTACGAGGCCTCAAAAATAGTTTAGGAAAAATCTGAGACCAATTCGAAATAAAATAGGAGATTTGGGACAAAAATGAAAATTTTCAAAAATAGGGGTCACACGGCCGTGTGTCTAGGCCATGTGACATAGCCTAGATCGTGTGGCTCCAAATATGGTTTTATGGTTACTCCACAAGCTCGTGTGCACACCCGTGTGTCCACTTATGTAACTCACTGACTTAAGTTACACGGTCATGTCGCAGGCTATGTGCCAGCCCATGTGAATCCTGCACCTAACATGCTTGAGGCACACGCCCGTGTAGGTTGCCTGTGTGTGCCCAAAAGTGACCCAAAAAATATTCATTCCACATCCAAATGCTTAGGTACCTAAACACATCAAAAGTACATGCATACAAGCCCACAAAAAACATTCAAAGGCACTCAAATTATGAAAAAATGATCAACTTATGTACTTAGCCAATGTGCCATCATTGACACCACAATTCAAATGCATAAATTTCATTATATTATTTAAAATGCAAAAGCGACAACACACTCAAACTGACTTACATTTAAACCCAAATATACCATACCTAACTCATGCCAACTTACAATTTCATGCTCACCCGCTTATGCTTAAACTTAGAATTTGGCTTGCATATATAACCATTAGTTATTCAAATAATTTAAATTAGAATCTCAATTCATAAGTATATAACCTAGTGATTAGTAGTCACACAAATATCATACCATATTGAATGTTAAGACTTACACTTTCCTATTTCTAATCAACCACAACTTGTATCATGTATGCACATATCAATAGCCATTTAACTAAACAACATAATAAGCACACCAAGCTATATAACATGAGTGCTTAAGGACTATTACAAAACAAACTCAAATCCCTCCCATTACATGCCATATAAGCCAAGTTCGAATTCAAAATCTATCAAGATCCTCGATAGTGTGATTTCTTCATGTTGGTCCGATCTTCGACTTCTCAAAATAGTATCTACAAGGAAACAAAACAATAACACGAGTAAGCTTTCATATAGCTTATTAAGTTCGTCGATTAAAATGATAAAACTTACCGAATAAACATAATAAATCAAATAACATGATTACTAAATAGAGTTCATGTCAATAAAGTTATTCTCAGAAATCCTGTCAATCACAACTCACAACAGGTGAGTAATGCTCTGTACAATAGTATAAATTAGTTCCACATTTCAATAATTTTCATAGATTAATAAACATAGCTCGATGAATGATAAGTGGATGCGAGTACACGGTTAAGTATCCAACATACCAGATTCTCATAAGAGCCAGTACCATCCAGCACACCAAATGCTCATAAGAGCCAATGGTATGCAACACACCAGATAACACTATAATATAACACAATGGTCCGTAAAAAATGAAAGACCTTGGCATATCCAGTGAACAGAGAATATACAAAAATCATCTTAATTACTCAGATCAGTCCTGTACCATGCGCATATTAACTTATTGGCATGACAATCGTACTTTATCCTATGTTCATCTATTTAGAGCATTCCATCACAAAAAAATACGTGAATATCTCACTATCTCACATTCCATATGCAAGCATTAGTTCAACAACCAAACATTCATCGGCTCAGAATATTTCAATTAGTGATCGATGTCATATAATTTCATTATTTCCACTTTCAATTACATGCATCAATATAATCCAACATTATACAATTAATTTCATATAATACATTTAAAAATGTATTAAAATTAAACCGAATGAACTTACTTGACTAAACTACAGCGATGATAAAGATACAGGGACTACTCTGAAATTTTCTCTTTCCCTCGATTTTTTCATTCGTTCTTGATCTAAAATAATCATATCATTCAATTAACTAATTCCAACAGAAAAATTAACTCATTTTATGCTATTAAGTCCTCTTTGATATTTTTACAAAATTACCCCTAACATTTCACTTTTATGCAATTTAGTCCTTAAGTCCAAAAATGCAATTCAACCATTTTCAATTAAATCCAAGCTTAGCCGATCTATTAACCACTTCATTACATCCTTACTTGCTATTATTTTGCATCAAGTCCTTGTACTTTTACTATTTTCATATTTAGTCCATGAACATTAAAATTAACAAAAACTACCTTACAAAATAGTCCTATTTAGCAACTAAGCTTAATATTCTACCGTAAAACTTCAAGAAAAACTCAAACTCATCAATGGTATAATCCACAACATTTGACAATTTTACAAATTAGTCCCCTGGTTAGCTAGATTAAGCTAATACGAGTTCAAAAACATAAAAACTTCTAAAAACGGGCGAAGCTTACCTACCAAATCAAAGAAGCCTAGCTTGGTCAAATATTGTTATCCTATAGCAATGTTGATTTCGAATTTTGAAAGAAGAAATAAAAAAGATGATAGCTATTTTAGCTTTTATTTTATTTACAATTACTTAATTACAAAGTTACCTTTATAACCTTAAAATTTTAATGAAATTTCATGTTATTAGTTAACCAAACCGTCCACTGTCTATTCAAATGGCATAATTACCACTTAAGGAGAGTTTAATTGCACAATTAGTCCTTCAATTATTTTAAATTTTAGCAAAACAAACTTAATTTCAATTTAACCCTAAACTATTTAGGACTTAATAAGTAAATAGCCCAAAAGCTATTGGAGCAATCATGTCCATCACTGCTTGGACTTTTTGACCACAGTTTAATCACCATTTTAGTACCTTTACTATTTAAAATCTATAACAATTAACTTTTACTTATTTTACAATTTAATCCCTTTACCTTAATTAAGCAACCAATCATCAAAATTATCATTTCAAACCTCAATTAACCTATAATACGACTCTTAAACATTTAATAAAAATATTTATGGCCTTAAATTACGAAAACGGGGTCCCAATACCTCAGTTTAGAAAACCACTTGAGTTTTGGACTGAATCACTTATACTAACCATTAATTCAATTAATTAAAATTCATCAAATCAAAATTCAATATAAAAATTATTATTGACTCGAATAATTTAAATACTAATTTTATGAACTTACTCGTTGAGTTTGTGGTCCCAAAAATATTGTTTTTGACACCCCTGAAAAACAGACTGTTACAAGTTTCATACTCCCATCTCCCAACATAACAATCCCATGCCATGCCAACTATACCTGAACTATTACTAATAAGGTTTACTAGGGCATTTACCATGAAAACATAACTTTTCATTATTAGGCATCAACAATTAACCCCATATATCAAACAAATCAATTTTATTTACATTGCAACAACATACATATAATGAGATAATTCACCTTCTTATAAGGTCAATTCAAATGTTTTCCAACATATATTCAAGTACAACAAGACCAAGCATTCAATATCTGTAAGAACACTAGTACACCCCATGGCGCAGTAAAAAAAAATAAATCCTGCGATCACATCCAAGGATCCATGTGTGAGGAACGAATCAGGGTCAGAAGGGTATGAACAATTACCTTTAATCGTTTGGAAAACCAAAGATAATTGTTGTGAAACTGATACGCAATTGTATGTCGATTTCAAGCCACTACGAAAAGTTTCAGCCTCTATGTAATCCATCCGATGTGATAACGAATGGAAAGAACTCTTTTAAACTTTTCAAAGAGAATTCATTATATAACGGCTGCTAGACCTCACTCTTTTTTATTTCAGGTATATTAGGTTTTCTTAAAAACCCTATATTTCCTAATTTAGGAATAGTTGATATTGTAATATGAACCAAAATTCATTATAATAATTAATCGACTATAATAATTATAATTACCATAATTATAATAATGTTTGATAGGAAAATTACAATTACAATAATTATAATAATATTCGATCTTAAATTATACTTACAATAATTATAACAAGGATTTCAGGAAATTATATTTAGTTAATTTAACCATGTTCTCGTTATGTGTACAATATACTTGTACATATAATTCGTTGAATATTTAACTGCCCAATTAAATTAATTCTATAATCAATTTAATTCATGTGACAGCTAAAAATAATACGAACTATGTTTGGATTCTGTTCGTTTCAACCATAGAGTATGACCCTGTAGGTTCTTGTAACGTTAGCAGTAATACTAGAATGATTCTAATATTACAAAAAATGAGTGGCATCTAGCAAATGCATCATTGCTACCTAAGATATAAGAAGTCATGATTCGACTTAACCTCTCTGTGATTAACCTTTCATGTATTAAATCCTTTTGTCCTTTATATCTAGAAAGGACACAAGTCATGGAACTGTCACACTTGCATAGTCGATCTAATGTTTCTTGATATCTGAGTAGACTATCACAAGCAAAAAAGTATGATATCTCATATCAACTTATTCAAGTATGACCATGCATTTCTAGTCTCACTCAATCAAGTGGCCTAAGATATTGCTCCCATTATGTAGGAGGAACAAATCCTATATTGATCAACCATATCCCACTATATAGATTATGGTATATCCAAGATCAGCTTTTATAGAAAAACTAGTTACGATGGACGTTTGACTGTATCAAAATATACGACTCACGATGCTGAGATAATGATGATCTCAAGTCTGAGGATCATATACATAGTAATCACTATGAGTAATGTTGTGACTGATTCATAATAATCCATGAAACATACTCAGAGCGGGTCAGTCCAATATGTTATTCTTTAACATACATTATTATGTATTCATTTTGACATCCTTTGTCAATGACAACACTTTATCATCAATAAACTACACATTAGTCTTAATGTATTATTATTGTCCAAGCCCACAATAATACTCTACTAATGACCTTTTAAGAATAATCATATTATTCTTATGACATTATTATAAAAAAAATTTATTTATATACACGAAAAAGAAATTGAAATAATAATGGCAATGCCTTATATTAATAAACAAGGTAAAACAAGTATGTTATTACAATCATCTCATGATTGGTCTTTGGGCATACTCTAACAATATCATATAGCATATTTCAATAATTTTCATATCACATATCATGTTTCAACTAACTCATGATACTTTATGTTTTATTCAATTTAGCCCACTATCTCAATATTAATAATCAATCATAACGAATCAATTCATACAACCAGTATATACTCACATCTATATTCAATCATGCAATTAACATGAATATGAAAATAAATAGATTGATATCAAATCATAAAAGTACAAATCAGAATCTTGTGTCACTTGTCTACGACTCTCACTTTCCCTTTTCCTCTCGATGGCTCGGTGTCGTCTTTAGCTACATATAATAATACAACAAATAAACAATATCAATTTTCATCCAATTCACATTTAAATAGAAAATTAAGTATATTTTTCATTTCATTCAATTTAGCCCTTAAACTCGGGACAAGCATAAATTTCAATATATAGATTTTGATTAAAATCCAATTTCACATTGACTCATTAGGGACCCTATAATTTCTATTCATAGCATAATTTCATGGCAGGTTTTTCACTTTATTCAATTTGTTCGCTAATGTTACAAAGTTAACATCCAATATATTAAGCTTTACAATTTAGTCTTTTTCATAATCTAAGCTTAATATATATCAATTTCAAGTTTAATTCATCAATTTCTCAACAATGGTAACATGCTAAAAATTCAAAAATTGAAGAAATTGATAGATGAGCTAGCTAAATTAAGCTCACATGATCATAAATCTATAAAAATTACAAGGGCTTGGTTACCTTATGAATTTGTTTGCCGAAAGCTTAACTCAAAAATGGTTTTTTTCCTTTCTTGTTTTATTTTCTAATGGATGGTGAAACTAATAATGAACTAATTTATTTTGGTTTATATATCATCATTAATGATTAATTAACCTTAATTAACTATATGTATTTCAATAATTAATTCTGTAACACCCCAAACTCGGCCTAGATGTTATGGCCGAACCCGGTTTGTTACATTGAAGCGTTACTGTATAGATCATGTCTTATCTAAAATCTTTCTTAGTGATTTAAAGGGTATTTTCGTTATAGATTAAAGTGAATGGAAGTTGTGCACCAGGTAGGATGCCAAAAAAAGAGGAGGTGAGTCTATTAGACTGCTTAAGTACCAAGCTCTCCACGGATCCACTCCTAGACATGCACACAACCGTTGCCACACTTTAACTGAATGATTGTTCAGGAAAAACCATTTCATTTTAAGCCTTTGAAAACACTTATTAATTTTTGAAAATGTTTTCATTTTGAAAGCTTTGTCTTGTTTCACGATACTTTGAAATCAGGTAATCTCTTTTAAAAATGCACCCTAGAGCTATTCAATTTCAAACATTTAAATCCAAATCATGCCTAAGCTAATAATCATACTAAAGCAATTAAAAATAATTAAAGCGGCCTTATTACAACTTAAAACCTAAAGCAATTAAAGTAAATGAAACTAATCCAGTCATAAGAAGAAAATTGAGCTTGCAAAACATGTGGCCACTCTGAATCCCTCTCAGCTCCAAGTCCACTATGGTTGGGGGTTACCTGCACGGATAAAATTAAGGGGTGAGTTTGGAAAACTCAGTGTGTAAAATAACCCATCCATAGTCCAGATCAGTTCAAACCACAGAAATAGATTGAGTTGGGCCTTAGCCCTATACAGAATTCAAAATGAAGCCCATAGGCCCATAACAAAAATAGAACAAATATATCTTGTATGCAGAAAACCCAACCCATATCCATCCGTATACACCCCCGTGCCAACCTTACACCATGTGGGGAGACTACTCGACCCACCCATCTGTTACACGTCACAAAATTTGCAGCATGGCTACCAGAACAGATATTGTGACAGAGTCACCAGATACAGATATTGTGGCAGAGCCACCAAAAACAGATCTTTATGGCAGAACCACCAGATCAGATATTTGTGGCAGAGCCACCAGAACGCTTCCTCTATCAATATAACCCATATCCCATGCAATAGATATACATGTAATGGCATACAACAAACAGAATCAGAATATCATGCATTTCAGTCAAAATTAACCCTAGGGGTATAATGGTAATTTTGCACCTAGGTGTATGATGGTAATTTTCATACTTAGGGGTATTTTAGTAAATTTAACTATTTTAGGGTTTACACTCATATTACAGCCATTAACACATTAACAGAAACACTTACCGAGCGTTTTTACCGAATTGGGCCCATTGGCCCATTAACCCGATTTCGACCGATTAGCCCAAATATACCGAAGTGCACGAAATTATGCACTCTGAAATTGTACCGCTTGTGATTACTAAAATTAACAACCAAACCATCTCACGACCGCTCGCACGCTCGCAAGTTCACATAATGCCGGCTTTTCGACATTTTGGCTTTTCGGCTTTTGCCAATCTAGTCTATGAGTGGGTGTCGTTTACACACCTGATTTGTGACAACTGCTACCAAAATCTCCCACGATATCCTACAATCTTCACTAGACATATCAGATCCAAAATACAATGGCAACCATCATAAACTTACTTACCATAATCGGCCATCAATACCTATGGCCCTTGAGATCCTACCTTTGCCAAAACTAGAGACTAGATCTATATCTAGTCGTTCCACTTGTCCAAGCCTTCGATCAGCAGCCTCTGGATCACACTAACACCAAAACAAATCAATTGTTACAACCCTTAGAGCCTTAAGCTCCAATCGACAGCCTCCCTATGCCTTTACGGATTTCAGCTTTTTTAAAACTCGAAATAAAGAATAGATCTGAGTACCTACCTCAGGTTCTTTCAACCAAAACGATTCCACTTCAGTTTCTACTCAGATCTGATGCAGATCCAACCCTTAAACACTAGCAGAAATTGAATCTTACAGATCTAAAGATTCGGCTATATGTCCCTAAAAACTATGGTGTTTTCAGCTTTTGGATCTATGAAGAGGAAGATTATTTGGTATGGTGGTTTTTTGCAGTGGTATTGCTGACAGGGGTTGAGGTTTAGAGGATGTGAAAATTGGCCAAAAGAGATGAAGAAAATAGGAGGATTTTGACTAGAAGAAATTGGCACAAGAAACAACTTTTGGGAGTTCGGCTTTTATGGCAATCGGCTATAGAGGTTTAGAAAAGAATGGGAATGAAAGAGGAGATGAGTAGAATGGTAGGAATGTTTCGGCCAGAGCAGAAAGGAAGGAGAGAAAGAAAATAGAAGAAGAGAGGAGAAGAGAAGGAAGAATTCGACACTCAAGAGATCTAACTTTGCATTTTTTGGCTTTTTGCGACACTGAGAAGAGAATAGAATGAAAGTGAAGGCTCTAGGTGGCTAACCCTAATTCGGCAAAAAAAAAAAGAAAATAAAGCTTTCCCTAATGGCCATTCAGACCCACGGCCCAACCTTCCTAAAGCCCTAGCCGAATTTCCACTTAAGCTCTATCACATGCCCAGCACATGCATACAAAAATAAAAGTAACAACACGCTTACCTTGTGACTTGAACTCTGGCTCCCCCTAATCATCCACACGTCACTCCCCAAACATCTAGGTGGCGCCACATGCTACTTTACCACTGATCTTTTTGTGTCCTATTTTACCACCTCAATTTTAAAAGCCCATATCACCAAAACCCTCTCTCTCCAAAATTAAAATTCAGGAATTGCCTCGAATTAAATTTACTCTTGGGCCTTTTAAAGGCCTACCAGCATACTCAAACCCAAATTATTAATAAGGCCTACTACCCAGATTCCCTTAAGAGGCAAAATTTAAGAATTTTTGCTAAAGCTTTGGGCTGAGCCCTGGACCTTTTTCCCACACCATAAACCCTTCGTAATTTATTAAATTACTACACTAAATATACAAAATAATAATAATAATAATAATAATGATAACATCCAAATTATTCGGGCCGTCTTCTACCCGAACCCAGACTCAAGGCCCAATACTTTTAGGCCCAAAAATCTGGGCGTTACAAATTCATTATAAATTATTAAATTAATTTAAGTGAAATCAATCATCACATTCCACTAACATCTATTTAAAATTGGATAAATATTCATTTTAGTCTTTTGAATAATTGATATCTAGGTCCCCAAGCTGTTTCCTAATTAAAACTATATAGCAATTAGACTTTTACAATTTACTTCTTGAGCATTAATTAATTACTTTTTTGGTTAAATTACTTAACTGAATTTTAATATATTTTTATATTAACTACAAAAATATTCTTATTCTATATTTACAGACTTGATTTACAGAGATAGAATTCCAGAATCACATTTTTTGACACCACTAGAAACTGAGTTGTTATAGATGACAAGTGTTGTTATGGATATGTGGTATCAAGTCAACATGTAAGTATATGTTAGTGAAAAATATACCGGACAGACCCACCATGAGAATGCTTCTTGGATTATTATTTAATAGTCATGGTATTTCTCATAGTAATAAATGTAAGTGTAATACTTAGACTTGAGATCACCATTATTCCAACACAGTAAGTCATATGCTTTGACGCAATTAAACGTCTTTCGTAAATGGTTGTACTATGAATACTAACATTAGGTATGCCATAATCTGTGTAGTGGGATATGAGTGATCAATATAGGAGTTGTCCCTCTTACATAATGGGAGCAATATCTTAGGTCTCTTGATTGTGTAAGACTGGAAATGCATGGTCATACTCAAATGAGTTGATATGATATCACACTTATTTGTTTATCATAGTCTACTCAAGACATCAATAAACAAGAGATTGGACTATACAAGTGTGACTGATTGCATGACTTGTGTTCGATCTAGATATCAAGGAAAAAGGGATATACTACATGCTAGCATTATCATGGAAAGGCTACGTCGAACCACACCTTATAACTTGTATAACAATGATGCATTTATAGATGTCATTGTTTGTAACATTAGAAATTTTCTAATATTATTGCCATTGTTGTAGGAGTCTATACGGTCACACCTTATGGTTGACGCAATTAGAATCCTAAGAAAGTCGAGATTATATTTAAAAATCACATGGATTAAATTAACTGTAAAAATGTTCTTGTGATTAATTTAAATTGATAAATTTAAATATTAAATGCAATATATGTGCATACTTGATGTACACGTATAGAGGATAAGTTAAAATAATATATGAATTGGATTCATATAAATTTTAATTGGGTATATTTTTACCGAAATTATTAAATAATAATTTAATATTTTTCGATCAAAGATACGTTTTAATGGATTATGGAAAATTATAACCTTATGGTAAGAAGATCATGTGGAAAGATTTTATTCAACGTAGGATTTTGAATAAAAGGAAGCTAGGATCCCAATTTTTAGGTTGCCTGATATATCACTTTGAGTAGCAGCAAAAGATTTCTAGTTTTTTTTCTTTTTGAATAGTTTGGAGAGTGTCGTTCTCTTCTGGGTGGATCATGTAAAGGTCGAGGCATTTTGTTATAGCTGAGATTTGACATCTCGACAATAGTTTCACATTCATACCAGTGTTGCTTTCTTCCAGATTATTTTAAGGAATATTTTCAACCTTTCTCAACTTGGGTTTGTTCCTCATACATGGATCCATAGGTTGAGACTGTTAGAGTTTTTTTTCTACTGTGCCACGGGTCATACTAATGAGCCAGTAAGATCACATGAAAAAAAATGATAATAGAGAAAAAAAGAGAGCATAAGATTATTATAACTTACTAGATATTGATAAGTTGACTATTTCACAGAATGTATCTTAGTCCATGAACTCTGGTATGGTAATTGAGAAGTGTGATTTGGTGAGGGTGATGACAAAGTTTGAAGCTTGAAAGAGAATTAGAAGAAGAAGGTTTGAGATTAAGAGATGTGGCTAGAGAAATACTATAAAGATGTTTTGCAAATTTTAGTTTAGGATTTTTTTATTTTAATAATATAATAGTTAGGTTAAATGAATTGGGAATTACTTTTAAAATAGGTCAATCTATTTGGCCCATTAATTTTGAATATGATTTTGTTTTCATTCGATTTAATGTAGGTAAAATGGTTCTATATGAAAAAATTGAACCTAAACTGAATTGTGATGTTTGAGTTATAACATCAAATTGAAATTGAATCGAATAATACAAAATTGAAATTGAATGCTTTGGTTCGAATAATTTTTTTTTTACAATTTTTTTTTGCTTAGCTTTAGTTCTAATACCAATTGTTGAAAAATGAAAGGTGTGTGTAGTGAAAATTTAAAATTTTAATACATCCAGGATCATCTCGATTAGTTAAGAACAATAAATCATTGATAATCTAGTACTCGTGTAACACCCCTAACCTGTATCTGTTGTCGGATTAAGGTTATAGAGCATTACCGTACAAATGAAACATTTAAACATGCATTTCATACATTATCATAAACATATTGTAAACCAATCATTCACATATAATCGCCCCGAAATTGAGCCCTCGAGGCTGTAGAAATAATTTAGAAACAATTCGGGACCAATTTGAAATCATTTGGAAAGTTTATGAAAAAGTTACAAATTTTGGAATACAAGGGTCACACGAGCTTGTGTCTCAGGCCATGTAACCTTCAAAAAATAGGGACACACGGCCATGTCCCAGCCTATGTCCTTACCCGTGTAACACTCTAAGTAGGGTCACACGGCCGTATAACTCTCTGACTTACATGCAAATGACCCGTCAAAAGCCACACACAGCCGTATCTCCAGGCTGTGTGTCACACATGGCTGAGTCACATGCCCATGTCTCAGGTCGTGTGGACCTAAAAATTCAGCTAAAATAAGCCATTTCCAACACCACATCATGCATAAACCTTTAGATCATTTGTGCACATAATCAAGACATCAAAGTCCTATAAAAACATAAATATAATGACCAATTCAAGATTCCTAAAATAAACTAAACGATATGCCAATCAAGGCGCCTCAATTGCAATCATCTAGGTTTAACTAAACCTATATATTTGGTCACATTTCCATCATCAATTATAGTTCATCTTTTACCAAAACATGCCACAAACATAATTATTAATACATCACCTCAAACATACCATTTGAACCATTCAAATCATGCATCTCAAGTTAATCAAAATGACATAATCCAACAAGGTATCAATGGTACCAGCCAAGACAACTTGCACAAGTTATACATACCACATCATCCATTAAACATTCAACTAACCATCATTATAAGTCCACCTATACATGCCATTATAACCTTGGAAAAAAAATTAAAAAACTATCGGTATTTATGCTGGATAGTGTGATAGATCTCCAACGAGCTTCCAAACCGATCGAGCTTTCAATAATCTATAAAACATAGAAAAGAAGCAATATAAGCACAAAATGCTTAGTAAGTTCGTAGAACATGAAACATAACTTACCATTTCATTTATATAACATTAAGTGTAAGCATAATATAACCCAAACCACAAGCTTAGCACAAGCCTATGCATCATCATCAATACACAGGTTAGTGCATTTATACATAATTCACTTGGATTAAACATATGATAAGTCATTTCGATATGAACATACATCATTTTATTCATTCATTCTTTCATAAGAATATGCATAATTCTATTTGGAAACTTACCATTTCAATCCCTTTTCTATCCCATTGAACTGTCTAGAATATCATCGGATACTCAGGAAAGCTCACATGAAGTATGGTTAAACATATAGCCATAACCTTTCCTTTACATCATTGCTTACATGAGCTATGAAATGGCCTTGCTCACACGAGCTGTGAGTCAGAATGTAAGCTACACGATGCTGCTTACATGAGCTATGGAATATCTGCAACAAATGTAGGACCTCAGCTATCGGTATGACATTCAAGACCAGCAGTCGAAACATGAAATCCCTACTGACATGTCATTTGTATCCTACGAATTCCTAAGGTTCAACTAGAATTCAATAACCATAATCACATTTATTTGGGTATACATTGTTCAATTACATTATGAATACATTATAACATACATTTGAATAAAAATAGCATAATACTAACCGTTTATACGAACTTACCTCAACAACTAGGGACATGAAGATAAACGAGTTATTCCGAAGCTTTAGCTTTGCCTCGATCTAAGCCCGTACATGGTCTATCTTAATCTAAATAGACAATTTCAGTCCATTTAGTACTTCTATTATTCAATTCAATCCACATTTCATACTTATGCAAAATTACTATTTTCCCCTAACATTTTAACTTTTTACAATTTGGTCATTAAGCTCATAAATTGCAATCTAAGCATTTTAGTCCCCCATTCAAGCTAAAAGAATATAAAAAGGACTTATATCAAACCATACCAATCATCATTTCATAAATTTAACATGAACTTTTACTATTTTTACAAATTAATCCCTATATGTAGATTTCATCAAAAATCATTTTACAGAACTTGTTTATTTATCAACAAGGACTCATAATATATCATTAAACATTAAGAATCATACAAGAACATTCATAGAATAACCCTTAATCTTTAACAGTTTTGCAAATTAATCCCTGGCCTAGCTATATTAAGCTAAAACGATCTTGAAAACATAAAAATAATTAAAAATAAATTTGAAATACATACCACGCAAGCAAAACAACTTGGCCGAATGTCCTAGCAAGCTTCAATGGTGTTTTCCTCTTTTAATTTCGATGGTGGATGGTAAAATGAAAGAGATGAAGTGATTTTGTTTTATTTAATTAAACCTTAATTTACTTAATTACCATTTTAACCTTTAAAAAAATTTAATAATTTTAATAAAACCTTGCCATGAATATTCGCTAACTATAGGAATGGTCTAGTTACCATCTAAGTCCACTCACTTTAAATTTTCATAGCCATTTGACCATTTTAGCTAATAGAAATTTACTTTTACACTTTTTACTATTTAGTCCCTTTCACTTAATTAATCATGCAAATCAAAATTTCTTAACGAAATTTTAATACAACCTTACAAACATTCCATAGAAATTAAATTAATAGTAAAATAAAAATTTACTCATCGGATTTGTGGTCCTGAAACCATTATTCCTATTACACTGAAAACGGGCTGTTACAACTTGGAAGTGTTTCGGTCCATTTTCATAACTTGGAGAACTTTATTTGCAATTAATTCCAAACTGCCTAAAATCACTACGTTTCATACAAAAATTGACATATCTTGGGGTGAAGAACTCCAAATCTAGTGATTTAAAAATCATTGTGAAAAAGACTTGAAAATCTATGATTTGGGCACAAGAATCCCTCCAAAACGGTGGTCAGTAAGTCTTTAACAATCCTAAAAGTAACCCATATGAACGCCCGCAATTGAATTTGAAATTTTTTAGGAAATTGCACTACTTTACCAAAATGACCATATCTTGAGTTGCAGACCTCGAAATCAAGTGATTCAAAAAATTGTTTCAAAAACAACTCAAAGCTTTATGATTTAGGCACCATAATCACACAAAAAGCTAGTTGAAGCATCTTAAAAAGTCCAGTTGAAGTTGACCTTACAAAATCCAATGATATTGGTTTCTGATTCTCACATAACTTCAATCCTAGCTTTCAACTGATTAGATCTTCTCCACTATTCTCTTAGTCACAAACACACGAGTTGTGGGCATTTTTTCCAAACACAAACACATGTACTAAATAAAAATTCCATAAAAAAATCTCAAACAAACTCTCTTTTAGTCGGATGAACAAATTGACAACTAACGTTTTTTGGTTTTCATCAATTTGTAGATTTTCATCAATCTATCCATCTTTCTCTTCAACCAATGCGAAATATTTATATAGAGAGAATTATTTGGAATTACTAATAAAATGGAGTCCTAAGTTGAATTAATTATCATGAATGGCAAACCTAGTCTTACAAGGACTCCCTTGCTGCATACTTTCTTGCTTAGACCAAAAGCATACTTCACATATGTGTTAGCGACCTCTTGAACCTAATTGGGCACCTTAAGGCCAAAATATGTATTTTGGACTCTTAAATAGTTTTAGTTAAGAAAATAAAATTAATGGCCCAATTAAATAATTTAAACAAGGCCTATTTTAATTTTTGTTAAAGTTGTGACGACTTTAACATATTAAAATGCATGAGTAAATTTATTGAATTAATTTTATTCCATTACAAATAACTAGATAACATGATCTCTTAATATAGCCTCACTTCAGATTCATCATATAATTCAATTAAATAGATACCCAAAGTGACTAAATTAAATTGAGAAAACACCTATTATTCTGATGAGTAAATCCAATTAATCATTTCTCTTTGTTCAGTCATTTACAATTCCTTAAAAGTGTTTATATCAAATACAATCCATTAAGAGTTATGTTGAGCTAGTGGAAAGACCAATTGGATAAGTATAATTAAGGCTAAAGTAACATGTAATTAAATTTTGACCTTAATTAAATCTTTATTTAGTTATGGAGTCCATCCACCAAAAGTACCATGATTGATCTCCCCATTATATACCATTACAAAAACTACTTACTTAAGCTTTAGCCCAATGAAATTGTCATTTGTGTATTACCCTCATAAGATTTCCATGATCCCTTCAGGTTAAATTCATTCACCTAATTCGATCCACTTTATCTCATGACTACCATTGCATCTTATGCAATGAAAATGATCATTATTGATACTAGTAACGGTAAAATCATTTGTCTTATTCAGATGAGTCATGGTCATGTTCCATTTTCATAATCTATACAATGTCATCAAGGAAATATCATTTACTTTTTTTTATCAAGATATGATTCCACTATTGTGATTGAAACCATATGATGTATAAGTCATATACCCAACAAACCAACTTTAGGCGCACTACCATGAGAGCACATGTTTTCAATACATCAAAACACATGAATTACACACATATGATCATTCACTTAGGATTTAGGTAAGTCACACCATGAACATAAAAACTGAATAAATTCATAAATAGATCTATGATAAATTCAACTTGGGTCTCGTTCAATATACTGTCAGTCCAGACAATCACATCCATGTCTCTATTCTAGAAATTAATCTTGTTATGATAGCCAAGCCAAGCTATCTCTCCAATTGGACTTATAGATGACATAAATGTCTCCTATTATTTGAATTATTTACTAAATTTGATTAAGCAGACTATGGACAATTTAGATTACTTACTAATATAAGTTATCTTCTTGCGTTAAAATCCATCCATATAATGTAACTTAAGTAATCAAGGAGTCAATATTTGCTTATAAATTTTACTTTACAAGTGAAAAACCATTAAAGACAATCTAACATGGAGATAATAAATATCATGTTTTTATTTTCATGAATAATCAATTTAATCATTTTAATAATTTATCAAATATGATGAAACTACTACATTAAGGGCAAGAAAACCTAACACTCAATTGTTTTTGCTAGTTGAATGTAATTTACTAATGATTGAGTAAAAATGTGTGGAGTTATGCCTCATAATTTTTGGCTTTTATTCTCCCAATGAAACTTTGTTTTTAGTTTCCCACTTAAACTCTGATTAATATAGGCTATTTTAATATTAATTTCTCACTTAAACTCTTATTAGTATATGTTATTTTAATATTATTTGACCTACAAATTTAGCTTATAAATAGGCCCCCTTTTCCACCCTAGAAAGATAATCCATTACTCATTTAGGTATTAGCTTGTACAAGCTTTCAGAGAATTTTGTGTTAACATTTTGAGGGTTCTTATTTTTAATTTTTGGGTTTAGTTTTATCTTCATCTTTTTGTTGGTGAAATTATTTTTGTTTGTGATTTTTGTGAAATTATTTTTGTTGGTGATTATTTTATCATCTTCGATAGGGTTTTTCACGTAAAATATTTGTGTTCAGTCTTTTAAAGTTCTTCGCTCTTTTACTTGTTCGTTACTTAAATCAGATTTATCCTCAACAAACTGGAATCAGAGCTAGTTTAATTTTTGCAATCAACCCATTCAAAGATGACAGTAACAAGTTTTGATATTGATAAGTTCGATGGTATCACAAATTTCAATCTTTGGCAAGTTCAGATGATGGTAATTTTGATTCAGCGCGATCTTGAGAAGGTTCTTACAGAGAAGAAGCCTATAGACATGGATAAATCAGAATGGGATAGGTTAGATAAAAATGCTCTAGCCACGATTTAATTATGTCTAACAAATAATGTGTTGTAGGAGGTTTTGATGGAGTAAACGACACTCACCTTATGGAAAAGATTAGAAACCTTTTACACGACAAAGTTTCTAGCTAACTGATTAGTGAAATAACGGTTGTACACATTCCACTTGAACGAAGGTGAACATCTTATAGATCACATTAGTCAATTTATTACTCTTTTGAATGATTTAAAGAATATTGATGTTTAGATTAATGATAAAGACCAGAACTTTACCCCCTTCATACATGTTTTTCAGGGAAACCTTGATTTATGGTAGAGATAATCTCTCATTTGATGATGTAAAGGGTCATCCGTTGAGCAAAAACAAACTCGGCAATATGTTTGGTTTGAATAGCAAGTCAGATAGGCAGCCATCGGTTTCAGTAGCATCAAGAAAGTCAGTTAAGAGATGTTTCTATTGTAGGAAGTTAGATCACATTAAGGCAAATTGTTACAAACAGTAAAATAAAAGGGCTACTGAGAGCAACGAGGAATTTTTAGCTGGTGCTAATTAGGCTAATGACAAAGGTGATGATTTCTTGTTGGTGTCAACAAGTGAAAATTTCGAGCTTACGTCCGAGCGGATCTTGGATTCGGGGTGTTCTTCCCACATGTCTCTCAACGAGGATCGATTCTCCATATACAGTTCAGTTGAAGGTAGAGTTATGTGCATAGGGAATGGTTCACCCAGTAAGGTAACTGATATTGGTACCATTCAGGTCAGGATGCATGAAGATACAATTAGGACCCTATCACGTGTTAAGCATGTGTTTGACTTAAAGAAAAATCTCATCTCATTGGGAATTTTTATAACAGCCCATTTTTTAGTGAAATGGGAATAGTGGTTTTGGGACCATAAATCCGATCCGAAAATAAGGTTTATTTTTATTTCATTATATGGTTCGTATTATAATAGGAATGTCGTGTGAAAATTTTGACACGAAAATTTTATCGATTAAGTGTTTAATTACGAGAAGGACTAAATCACATAAAATGAGAAAGTTAAATTCTAGTAGCTGTAAGGATCAAATAGCTATGGAATTCAAATCTAGAGGTCCTTATATGGTAATTAGACCATTAGAAAAGTATGTAGATTTTTCTTGGTGACTCATCCATGGAATTATAGAAAAAGGGCAAGGACTAAATTGGAAATAGCAAAATACTTAATTAATTAAAAAGATGATAAAAGATATCATCTTATTTTAGGCCATCTTCAACCTAAAACACATGAAAACCCTAGGTGAGTGAAAATAAACTTTCAAGGCTAATTGGGTAAGTTTCCTTGTCCTATTTTTAGTAATTTTGATATTTTTGAAACTGGGATAGCTTAATCTCTCTATTTGAGGAATTAATTTGAAAGGTTATCAAGTTATGAAAAATGGGTCATGGATGTATATGCTGGAAATTAGAAATTTATAGTAGAAAATGAAAGATTATTGATAGACAAACAACTTTTAAAAATTGATTTTTGATGAAAACATGATTTAGGGACTAAAATGAAAATTTGTAAAATTTGATGAAAAATTCTAAAATTTTATGAATACATGTGCTGTAAAATTTGTAATGGGGCTTTGGTTAGGCTTGGAATAAGGAGTAATTTGCACAAGTTTCATTTTTTGAACCTAGGGACATAATCAGAATTAATGGAAAAGTTAGGGGAAAAATGGTAATTTTACCTAGGACATAAATTGAGTCCATTTAATTATGAAATGTTTGAAATTGATGGTTAAATTCATTTATATAGATCTGGACAACACTAATTCAAGGTTAGATCGAGGGAAAGAAAAGGTTTCAGATTAGTAGACTTTTACGCGAACAAATGTCGAGGTAAGTTCGTGTAACTTAATTGGGCTTGTAAATATGTTAAATTGAATGTTGTGTTGTATGAAATCTGACTTATATTTATGTACATTACTTGAATGTTGTAATGAGAAGTTTAATCCATGCTTGAAATGATTATAAAGGGGTAAGTCCCGATTGAATATTGAATTCTGATGATTATATACACTTTCCCGAAACCAATAAGGTCCCGCATTTGTTGTGGACAAGATTTAGCTCGGACGAGTAATCCTATTGATCTTTTTATAGAAAGTATTTAGCCCAGACGGGTAATTCCAATATAATACCTCTCGAGCATACGTTATGATTAGGGTTTAGCCTAGACTAGTAATCCTAATCAAGCTCCTCTGAGCTCACAATATATTAAGGATTTAGCCTGGACTGGTAATCCTATTATACGATATGTGGCTCGAGAAAGTGTTTCTTGGTTAAGTGCCCTAATGGGTACCCTTGAATAAGAATTGAAAGATTATTGAATCGTACACTTCGAGTGTACAACCTAAGCATCCATCAGAATTCAATGATTCAATGGACATAAAACTCTTGACATGGCATGAAAATCTTGAGATGATATGACAATGACTTGAAAGAATATTGCTTGATGAGCTCATCTATGTTACTTGATTGATATGAAGATTTTGGTGACTAACATGTTTGATTGAATGGATGTGAATAGGTAATTTAGCCAAATGGATGGAAACATAGCATTGTATGCTTAGATTTAATAAATAGGATTGATAAGTTTAGTTTTCGTTATACAAACTTACTAAGCATGTAATGCTTACTCCGTTTATTTTTCCACATTTTATAGTGCACGGAAGCTCACAAAGGTTGGAGATCGTTGGAGTATCGTCACACTATAAACTAGTCATCTTAGGTATAATTAGTAAAAATCATTTTGGTATAATGGCATGTATAGGAAAACTTGGCCAATAGTGGCTTGAAATGTTAATTTGTAACCTAGCCATTGGTATGGCTAGTAATGGTCCATTTTGGTATGACTAAGTGGATTATTATGGTACATATATACACGTGTGTTATGTTAAGAATATGTGATCAATGTTGTGAATGCCTAAGTTAAACTAAGGTAAGGTTGTGATCATGTATACTTGTAGTGATATACCTAGTGAATGATGAAATTTGCTCAAGTTGAATGCTTAGATTGGTTAGTGTTGGTTGTGTGTTTCAAGTGCAGGTCTTGGGTGAAATTTTGGGTGAGAAATGAAGCTAGAAATGGCTTCATTTTGTCCACACGGGCAGACACACGGGCGTGTATCTAGACCGTATGTGACAATGACCTGGTAACATAGGCCTGTGGTTAAGCTGCTTGTCCCTTGCACCTTAATTTTGAGAAACAGAATGCTTAGAATTAGGCACACAGGCGTAGACACGAGCGTGTGTCTCAGCCATGTGTCACACACAGCCTAGAACACGAGCGTGTGTCTTGGCCTTGTGAAACCTACACCTAATTTTTAGTTGAATCAATTTACCACACAGCCTAGCACACAGGCGTGTAACATGGCTATGTGTGCAAGTTAGAGAGTTACACGGGGTCGAATACGGCCTCCAACACAGGCGTGTCCCTGGACCACATGGGCGTGTCCCTTGGACCACACGGACGTGTGAGCCTTGCACCTTGGAAAAAAATTGTAAAGTCGCGAAAAATTCTTAAAGTTTTTTATTAAGTCCCGACTGAATTCTAATGCTCGTACTGGGCCTCGAGGGCCCAATCAAGGTATGTTATGAATGATCTCAGGAAATGAATAGTAATTTATATAAGTTATTTATAAATGTTCCTGAATGTTCTGGTAATGCTCCAAAACCTTGTTCTGACGACGAATACGGGTTAGGGGTGTTACAATTTTAGACTCGAAAGCTTGTAGAATTAACATCGAGTCAAACAGCATTAATGTATCTCTTAGGGCTCTTGTATTGATGAAAGTTAAAAAGATTGGAAGTCTTTATGTTCTGGAATGATCAACGATGACCGGTGAAACAGGATGTCCCTCGTCTTTTAAGGAGTCGTAGTCGACTTGTTTGAAGCAAAGACAATTTGGTCATAGGAGGGAAAAAGGCATGACCGTTTCGTATAAGAGAGGTTCTCTTTTGGGTGTAGGTTTTACAAAAATAGGGCACTGCATTCATAAAAATCATACTCGGGTCAATTTTGATTTGGCGTGCACAAGTCGAAGACTAGAAGACTTCCAGCTTTTAAGCATAGCTTCGACTTAGTTAACATCTTGCATAGCTCGAGATATGCCCGTGGTGGGCTTTGGCAAAGAAGGTGTTGTGGAAATACAAGTCAAGGTGGAGGTTTTTGGAGTTATGCCTCATATTTCTCGTATTTTATTCTCCTAGTTAAACTATTTTGTTAGTTTCCCACTTAAAATTTGATTAGTGTAGGATATTTAATATTATTTTCCCACTTAAACACTGATTAGTGTAGGTTATTTTAATATTATTTAACTTACAGATTTATCCTATAAATAGGCCCTTTTTTTCCACCCTAGAAAGATAACCAATTACACATTTATGTATTAGCTTTTACAAGCTTTCAGAGAATTTTGTGTTCACGTTTTGAGGGTTCTTATTTCGGGTTTCGGTGTAACACCCTCACTTTTAAAAAAAGTATTTATGGTAGATGTCTTTAAATAATTGATCTATAAATAAATATCGTTTTTATAAGAAACTTTCAGATATGAAAATATAGAGAATTACTAGTAGGAGCATTTGGTTAAGTTAAAAATTTGGTATCGAGTTCAGGGACTAAATTGAATAACTTGGAAAAGTAAATAGATGTAACGCCCCGCACCCGAGACCGTTGCCGGAGTCGAACACGAGGTGTTAACGAACTTAATTCATTTATTTACACAGTTCATTTTAAAATTTCCAGACAAGCTGGCTATCTGCGTCACTGTCACCTTAAAAATCATATCTCGAGTTCCAAAACTCGAAAACTGATTCCGTAAATTTTCCCTGAAACTAGACTCATATATCCATCTAGATATTTTTTTTCTAGAATTTTTTGTCAGGAAAATTAGTACAGTTTATTAGTTAAAGTCTCCCCTGTTTCAGGGTTCGACTACTCTGACCTTCATGCATTACAACTTAGATATCTCCCTGTACAAGGATTCAATACACATGCCGTTTGTTTCTAATGAAACTAGACTCAAAAAGGAATCTGTACATATAAATCATGACTTCTAATTATTTCTGGTTAATTTATGGTAAATTTCCAAAGTCAGAACAGGGGATCCAGTAACCGTTCTGGCCCTATTTCACAAAAACTTAAACATCTCATAAAATACGGCTCATATGGTCATTTCGCTTCTTCCATATGAAAATAGACTCATCAAGGTTCGATTAAATAATTTATTCATTATTTAATTACATTCCTACTATTTTTAGTGAATTTTCAAACTCACATCACTGCTGCTGTCAGCATCTATTTTAAGGTAAATTTCACCTAATTCATAGTTTCCATGATTCAACTAGCCATTTGACATACATAGCACCAAATATGATCGTGATTAACCATTCCAATGGCTAATGATTGCCAAGCATTTCCACACCTCTCAATAACCATATATATACAAAATGATTTTAATACTATGCTCAAAATATTTAAGCCATTTTCGCATGGCTATCCGAATATATACACATTACCAAAGGTACTTGATTAACAACAAAGGTTAGTCCTATACATGCCATTATCAACGTTTAACTACAAGAGTACCAAAAGGGCTTAGATAGTGCGGACAACTTCGACTTCGACAATCCCGAGTCCGATAGCTGACGAACAAAAATCTATAAAACAGAGAATTAAAGAAACGGAATAATCATTTAATGCTTAGTAAGTTTTGAGTAACGAAGTTATTTACGACTAAAGTATAGCGTTCATATGACTAAATGAATAATTTCATATATGCACATTCTCAAAATCATAATTTCTTCACGCTTCAACCAATATATGCATACACAGGGTATCAAACCTAACTAGAGGTCGGAAGCTCGTTAATCAATTGAGCGAGTACTATTTGAAAGGAATCAACCTTTCCGATGCATATACGAAACATACCTTATCGTTTGTATTTTATGAGCGTATTAATTGAAATTATTACAGCAAGATCGCTCGCTTCCAAACCCAAGTATCTTCGGGATTTAGCCGGATATAGCAACTCGCACAAATGCCTTCGGGTCTTAGCCCGGATATAGTCACTAGCATGAATGCCTTCGGGACTTAGCCCGGATATAGTAACTTGCACAAATGCCTTCGGGACTTAGCCCGGATATCATCCGAATAATCAAGCACATATACCAATAAATCATGACACATCCATATTTCATTATCATAACTAGAATTCAAACACAAGACGCTTATCAACCATTACCATTTTCGGCTCAATAGCCACATACAAAGAGCATGATTTTGATTTGCTTTATAACATGATCTCTATACACATTCGGCTACCCGTCATAGGTATAAACTAATCACCTCAATATACAATTCAAGTAGAATCATTATATTGCCGTTTATTTGTTATGCTTATATGTCATGACTTAATCAAATCATAAACTAAGTTTCATTACTCGAAAACTTACCTCGGATGTTGTCAAACGATTTCAACGGCTATTCGATCACTTTTTCCTTTCCCTTATCCAACTTTGATCCTCTAAGCTCTTGAGCTAAATCAAACAATTTACTTCCCAATCAAACACAATCACACGGCATCCATATACATTTTAGAACCATTCTTAACATATTTACTACTCATTTACAAACAAAATACTCATATCACATTTATAAAACTACAAGTCGAATATACCTATGTGTGACCATCCCAATTTAATCGATTTCTTGTTTTATGCACTACCACATATTCACACATATATATATTATGCCATTTACTCATAAACCCCATTAAGCCGAATATTCATTAACCAATAGTCGCACACACTACTTATGTACAAAAATTTATCCACCCTAGCCTATAGTTCATTCGGCCATTCATCACTCAACCAAACAAAATTTCATAGCAAACTCCTATGACCAAGCACACACATATACTTACATCCCAATACTCATAACATTCAAAATCACATTTTAAGCAAATTATCTTAAACAATGCCGAATCCTTAAGTGATTAAACATCAAATTTTTACTCAATTCCCAAACATATAAACAACATTTATTCATGACATCAAGCATCTTCATTTCGGCTATTACACATAAATACACTAGCAATCAAATACTAACATTTGCACTTCACCTTAATAGCTAGCTTAGCAAACCTTAATTTAACATATAATTGTTCATAACACAATTAAAGCATCCTCTCCATTCCATCAATTCAAAACACATACATTGCCCAATAATATCCAAAATCATATTCGGCCTTAGTACTCAACTTGCTAGCCGATTTTTCTCCATCTAGCAACTAATGCACATATGTGCTCATTTGTTAGACTCTACTTCACCTAACTACCAATTTTTTTCTTTTCATCCAAATAACATGAACAACAACCATTTCTTGAACATTTTCTCTTAACCGATTACTCATGTTACCAACAAGATTCAAAATTTGGACATGGGGTAAGCAGGGAGCTTAATGACTAACTCAAAAAAAAAGCTAGAAATCCAAGAATCATCCTTGAACTTACCTTGATTTAGCTAACCACCATAGCTGAATTTTTCCAAGCTTGTTCTCTCCTAGTCACGGCAATGAGGAGCAAAGATGAAAACTTTGGTTTCTCCTCCCATTTACCACATGTTTTATTATTCTTAATTCCTTATTTTATTTTGTAAACTAATAATGCTAATAGAAAATACATATTATCATCAATGACCCATACCATGGCCGGCCACTACTTATTATAAATGGAAATTTGACATGCAAACCCATCATTTTTATAACATGCATTAATAGGTCCTTATAGATTAACCTATCACCTTTTAAAAGTGTCACACATAAGTTCTATTAATTAAATTCAAATGCAATCGACTAAATCGAAGCTTAAAACTTTCACACATTCATATTCACATATTTTAGACAATAAATATCATATTCAAATACTTCGGTGACTCGGTTTAGCGGTCCCGAAACCACTTTCTGACTAGGGTCAATTTAGGGCTGTCACAACTCTCCCCCACTTAAGAAATTTTCGTCCCTGAAAATCTTACTGGTAAATAGGTTTGGGTATCGTTCTTTCATAGAGTTCTTGGTTTCCCAAGTAGCTTCTTCAATCCTGTGTTTGAGCCATAACACCTTTACTAACGGAACCCTCTTGTTTCGCAACTCTTTCACTTCACGAGCTAGGATGCGAATTGGTTCTTCTTCATAACTCATATCGGCTTGAATTTCAACCTCGGAGGGATTTATTATGTGCGAAGGATCAGATCTGTAACGTCGAAGCATTGAGACATGAAAAACGTTGTGAATCTTCTCGAGGTCAGGGGGTAAAATCAATCTATATGCCACTGGGCCAACTCGTTCGGATATTTCATATGGCCCTATGAACCTCGGACTCAGTTTGCCCTTACGGCCAAATCTGAGTATCTTTTTCCAAGGTGAAACTTTAAGAAACACTTTGTCTCCCACCTGATACTCAATATCTCTTCGTTTTAAATCCGCATACGACTTCTGACGATCTGATGCTGCCTTCAGACTTTCACGGATTATTTTTACTTTCTGCTCAGCATCTTTAATCAAATCAACTCCGAAAATTTTACTTTCACCGAGCTCAGTCCAAAACAATGGTGTACGGCATTTACGACTGTACAAAGCCTCGTAAGGCGCCATCTTAGTACTTGATTGAAAACTATTGTTGTAAGTGAATTTAATCAAAGGTAAATACCGCTCCCATGAACCACTAAACTCAAGGATGCAACATCTCAACATATCCTCAAGTATCTGAATTATCCGCTCGGATTGACCATCAGTTTGTGGATGAAAAGCGGTGCTAAAATGCAACTTGGTACCCAAAGCTTCTTGCAATTTCTTCCAAAATCGCGAGGTGAACCTCGGATCTCTATCCGACACAATAGAAATAGGTACCCCGTGTAATCTTACAATCTGAGAAACATACAATTCAGCTAGTTTATCCAATAAAAAATCCATACGTACGGGGATAAAGTGAGCCGACTTAGTCAGTCTATCAACAACAACCCAAATCGCATCTTTCTTACTTGCTGACAATGGCAACCCAGATACAAAATCCATCGTGACTCGATCCCATTTCCATTCAGGTATCATGATTGGCTGAAGTAAACCTGTAGGTACTTGATGTTCCGCTTTCACTTGTTGACATATTAAACACCTCGAAACAAAATCGGAAATGTCTCGTTTCATACCATGCCACCAAAACTGACGTCTCAGATCGTTGTACATTTTCGTACTCCCCGGGTGAACTGACATTCGGCTACAATGAGCTTCGTTCAGAATCATCGAAATAAGTTCTAAATTTCTTGGAACACACAAACGACTTCTGAACCTCAAACAATCGTCATCATCAATTTGGAACTCTGATTCCATATTCGAAACACATTCAGCCCGTTTTGCAACCAATTCATCATCGACTTTCTGAGCTTCACGAATTTGGTGAATCAACAATGGTTTGGCCTTTAATTCTGCTACTAACACATTGTCGGATAGAATAGACAGGTGTACATTCATCGCTCGTAAAGCAAACAGTGATTTACGACTTAAAGAATCCGCAACCACATTAGCCTTTCCCGGGTGATAGTCAATGAGAAGCTCATAATCTTTTAACAACTCGAGCCAACGTCTTTGTCGCAGATTCAAGTCTCTTTGAGTCATCAACTATTTGAGACTTTTGTGATCCGAATATACATGACACTTCTCACCAAATAAGTAATGTCACCATATTTTCAAAGTGAATACGATGGCAGCTAGTTCGAGATCATGGGTTGGATAATTTTTCTCATGTGGCTTCAATTGTCTCGACGCATAAGCTACAACTCGACCTTCTTGCATCAATACACAACCCAACCCAAGTAAGGATGCATCACTGTAAATGACAAACTATTTGCCTGATTCAGGCTGCACTAGCACTGGAGCTTCAGTCAAGTAAGTTTTTAGTTGATCGAAATTTTTCTGACATTTTTCTGACCATTCGAACTTAACATCTTTTTGAAGTAGCTTCGTCATTGGTGTGGCCATCATTGAGAAACCCTTTACAAACCGTCTGTAGTAACAGGCAAGTCCCAAAAAGCTCCGAACCTCAGTAATATTTCTCGGGGGCTTCCAGTTAAGTATGGCTGAAATTTTGCTCGGATCAACTCGAATACCCAATGCAGATACCACATGTCCCAAAAAGTTAACTTCTCTCAACCAGAACTCACATTTACTGAACTTAGCATATAACTGCTTATCCCGTAAAACCTGCAACACTAACCCCAGGTGTTCAGCATGATCAGTTTCATTTCTCGAATAGACCAAAATATCATCAATAAACACAACTACAAATCGATCCAAAAACGGTCTGAAGATCCGATTCATCAAATCCATAAATACCGCTGGGGCATTAGTGAGCCCAAACGGCATCACTAAGAAGTCGTAGTGATCGTATCTCGTTCTGAAAGCAGTTTTGGGTATATTCGAATCCCGAATTCGTAACTGATAATAACCCGATCTCAAATCTATCTTTGAAAACACTGAGGCTCCCTTTAGTTGATCAAACAAATCATCAATACGCGGTAACAGATATTTATTCTTTATTGTCACTTTATTCAGCTGACGATAGTCGATGCACAACCTCATGGTTCCGTCCTTCTTTTTCACAAACAATACTGGTGCACCTCAAGGTGAAAAACTCGGTCGAGCAAAACCTCTATCCGTCAACTCTTGCAACTGAGTTTTCAATTCTTTTAATTCCGTTGGTGCCATACGATACGGAGCTATCGAAATCGGTGTAGTCCCAGGTACAAGTTTGATGCCAAACTCTACCTCCCGAACAGGTGGTAACCCCGGTAATTCTTCGGGAAAAACATCCGGATATTCACAAACCACTGGTATCGATTCAAGTTTCTTTCCTGATTTTTCATTATCAAGCACGTATGCAAGATACGCTTCACACCCCTTTCTCACATATTTTTGAGCTAACGTCGAGGATATTATTATTGGCAATCCATTCAAGACAGTAGACTCAACTCGAATTATCTCATTATTTGCACACCTCAAATCAATAGTCTTGCTTTTGCAATTCACAACCGCATCATGCATGGTCAACCAATCCAAACCGAGAATAACATCAAATTCATCAAATGGTAAAAGCATCAAGTCCGCCGGAAAACGGGAACCTCGAATTACTAGGGGACATTTCTTACACACCTTATCAACAAGCACACAATGACCCAAGGGATTCGACACTCTAATAACGAACTCAGTAGACTCAACAGGTAAAGTCTTACTGGATGCTAAAGTCTCACATATATAAGAATGAGTAGAACCAGGGTCAATCAATGCAATCACATTAGTATCAAAGAGAGTGAATGTACCGGTTATAACATCAGGCGAAGAAGCATCCTCGCGTGCACGTATAGCATAAGCTCTGGCAGGAGCACGAGCCTCAGATCTGGTGGTAACATCTCTAGATCCTCTCTGACCGCCACTAGCATTCCCCGCATTTTTAGATGGTCGACCTCAAGCAGTAGTAGCACCCGGTTTCCCACTCTGATTTACATTCTGTTCAGACAATCTCGGGCAATCTTTAATAAAGTGGTCAACTGATCCGCACTTGTAACAGGAGCGGTCATGGAATCTACAACTCCCCGAATGCCATTTACCACAATACTGGCACTCTGTTCTGCCTCGACGATCATTTCCAACACTGGCGACCGAAGTAACTCGTGTACTCACAGGGGGTCGATCACGGTCTCGTCTAGAAAACCCGACGTGTCTCTAGATCGGCCTAAATCATCTCTAAATTTCTTCGATGACTGTTGAAAGGGCTTTCCCGAAGATCTCTTACGAAACTCCTTTGCTCCCATATCAGCTTTTCTTTTCTCCTTACTGAGCTCTTCGGCTTTGCAAGCTCGCTCGACAAGTACCACAAATTCTCTGATTTCTAAAATGCCAACATACAGCTTTATATCATCGTTCAGTCCATCTTCGAAATGTTTACACATCACAGCTTCTGAAGAAATGCATTCTCGCGCGTACCGGCTAAGCCTTACAAACTTTCATTCATAATCAGTAACCGACATAGAACCTTGTTTAAGTTCAAGAAATTCTTTTCGTTTTTGATCAATGAATCTCTGGCTGATATACTTTTTTCGAAACTCGGTTTGGAAAAACTCCCAAGTTACTTGCTCTCTGGGCACAACAGAAATCAACGTATTCCACCAATAGTAGGCAGAATCACGTAGCAAGGAGATCGTACACTTTAGGCATTCATCGGGTGTGCAAGATAGTTCATCAAGTACCCGAATAGTGTTGTCCAACCAAAATTCAGCTTGCTCGGCATCGTCGCTGTCTGTAGCTTTAAATTCAGTAGCCCCGTGTTTTCGGATTCTATCAACTGGGGGCTTATTTAACCTTATCTGGTCAATTACCGGAGGTATCGTAGGTGCAGGGTTGTATTAGTCGAAAATGGGGGTTGTGGAATAGCCGTATTAGTTCGAATGTATTGGTTGAACCAATCATTCATTACGCTATAAAAAGCTTGTCTAGCTTCGTCATTCTGATTACTAGCAATAGGTTGAGAGTCCACCGGCGCTGTCCCTTGTACGGGAGCAGGCGCTACACTCTCAAGATCATCAACTACCGCTCGGTTGGGATCGGGATCCATTACTATAAACAAACACATTTTAACTGTCAGAAATCACCACACTATCAAATAGACACACAATGGCATGTATAGCTAGACCCGAACGTATTACGGTAGTCCTAGAATCGACTAAACCGTAGCTCAGATACCAATAAATTGTAACGCCACGAACCGAGACGTTGCCGGAGTCGAACACGAGGTGTAACGAACTTAATTCATTTATTTACACAGTTCATTTAAAATTTCCAGACAAGCTGGCTAACTGCATCACTGTCACCTTAAAAATCATAGCTCGAGTTCCAAAAATCAAAAACTGATTCCGTAAATTTTTCCTGAAACTAGACTCATATATTCATCTAGATATTTTTTTTCTAGAATTTTTTGTCAGGCAAATTAGTACAGTTTATTAGTTAAAGTCTCCCCTGTTTCAGGTTCGACTACTCTGACCTTCATGCATTCCAACTTAGATATCTCCCTGTACAGGGATTCAATACACATGCCGTTTGTTTCTAATGAAACTAGACTCAAAAAGGAATCTGTACATATAAATCATGACTTCTAATTATTTCTGGTTAATTTATGGAAAATTTCCAAAGTCAGAACAGGGGATCCAGTAATCGTTCTGGCCCTGTTTCACAAAAACTTAAACACTCATAAAATACGGCTCATATGGTCATTTCGCTTCTTCCATATGAAAATAGACTCATCAAGGTATATTAAATAATTTATTCATTATTTAATTACATTCCTACTATTTTTAGTGAATTTCAAACTCACATCACTGCTGCTGTCAGCATCTATTTTAAGGTAAATTTCACCTACTTCATAGTTTCCATGATTCAACTAGCCATTTGACATACATAGCACCAAATATGATCGTGATTAACCATTCCAATGGCTAATGATTGCCAAGCATTTCCACACCTCTCAATAACCATATATATACAAAATGATTTTAATACTATGCTCAAAATATTTAAGCCATTTTCGCATGGCTATCCGAATATATACACATTACCAAGGTACTTGATTAACAACAAAGGTTAGTCCTATACATGCCATTATCAACGTTTAACTACAAGAGTACAAAAGGGCTTAGATAGTGTGGACAACTTCAACTTCGACAACCCGAGTCCGATAGCTGACGAACAAAAATCTATAAAACAGAGAATTAAAGAAACAGAATAATCATTTATGCTTAGTAAGTTTGAGTAACGAATTATTACGACTAAAGTATAGCGTTCATATGACTAAATGATATTTCATATATGCACATTCTCAAATCATTATTTCTTCATGCTTCAACCAATATATGCATACACAGGGTATCAAACCTAACTAGAGGTCGGAAGCTCGTTAATCAATTGAGCGAGTACTATTTGAAAGGAATCAACCTTTCCGATGCATATACGAAACATACCTTATCGTTTGTATTTATGAGCGTATTAATTGAAATTATTACAGCAAGATCGCTCGCTTCCAAACCCAAGTATCTTCGGGATTTAGCCGGATATAGCAACTCGCACAAATGCCTTCGGGTCTTAGCCCGGATATAGTCACTAGCATGAATACCTTCGAGACTTAGCCCGGATATAGTCACTAGCACAAATGCCTTCGGGACTTAGCCCGGGTATAGCAACTACTCGCACAAATGCCTTCGGGACTTAGCCCGGATATAGTAACTTGCACAAATGCCTTCGGACTTAGCCCGGATATCATCCGAATAATCAAGCACATATACCAATAAATCATGACACATCCATATTTCATTATCATAACTAGAATTCAAACACAAGACGCTTATCAACCATTACCATTTTCGGCTCAATAGCCACATACAAAGAGCATGATTTTGATTTGCTTTATAACATGATCTCTATACACATTCGGCTACCCGTCATAGGTATAAACTAATCACCTCAATATACAATTCAAGTAGATCATTATATCACGTTTATTTGTATGCTTATATGTCTATTATCAATCATAAACTAAGTTTCATTACTCGAAATACTCGGATGTGTCAAACATTTCAACGCTATTCGATCACTTTTCCTTCCTTATCCAACTTTGATCCTCTAAGCTCTGAGCAAATCAAACAATTTATTCCCAATCAAACACAATCACACGGCATCCATATACATTTAGAACCATTCTTAAAATTTATACTCATTTACAAACAAATACTCATATCACATTTATAAACTACAGCGAATTACTATGGTGACCATCCCATTTAATCGTTCTGTTTTATGCACTCACATATTCACAACATAATATTATGCCATTACTCATACACCCCATTAGCCCAATATTCATTAACCAATAGTCACACACACTACTTATGTACAAAATTTATCCACCCTAGCCTATAGTTCATTCGGCCATTCATCACTCAACCAAACAAATTTTAACAAACTCCTTACCAAGCACACACATTACTTACTCCCAATACTCAAACATCAAACACATTTTAAGTAATTATCTTAAACAATGGATTTAAGTGATTAACTCAAATTTTTACTCAATTCCCAAACATATAAACACATTTATTCATGACATCAAGCCTCATTTCGGTATTACACATTATATGTACTATCTTATTTGCATTATTTTTTTATAACATTTTGTTCATCACTACATCCCCTTAATA